>NC_080448.1:0-640306 GCF_028018845.1 Melospiza georgiana
AAAAACTGTGCCAGCACAGAAAACATCTCCCATCGTGTTCTAGAAGTTGCACGGATGTCTGCCAAGTGTTTGGCAGGAAGAAAAGAAAAGTTGTCCAAAACAGCTTCCCAATCGAATGTTCCTGTGATTGGAAAAGTCAGGAGAGTGCAAAGGTACTGTTTTCTATCAGTTGGCAAGGTGCGCACACAATCCCAGTGTTGTACAGCTTGCTTCTTCACCTTCCCGAAGCTGCCGCTCTCGCCGGCTGCCGGAGCCCAAGAAAGCGGCTTCTTCGCGCAAAGACGATTGTGCCGCTCACAGTGCTCTCCTTAGCGCGGCTTCTGCCGAAAGACGCCCGGCAGCGGCTCTTACCTCCGGAGAGCATCCTACCTTCCTCTTTAGCTCCTCTTCTCATCTACACCTCGGCAACAAGCTTTTCCACTATGTCTGGCTAGGAAAAACTGTGCCAGCACAGAAAACATCTCCCCTCGTGTTCTAGAAGTTGCACGGATGTCTGCCAAGTGTTTGGCAGGAAGAAAAGAAAAGTTGTCCAAAACAGCTTCCAATCGAATGTTCCTGTGATTGGAAAAGTCAGGAGAGTGCAAAGGCACTGTTTTCTATCAGTTGGCAAGGTGCGCACACAATCCCAGTGTTGTACAGCTTGCTTCTTCACCTTCCCGAAGCTGCCGCTCTCGCCGGCTGCCGGAGCCCAAGAAGCGGCTTCTTCGCGCAAAGACGATTGTGCCGCTCACAGCGCTCTCCTTAGCGCGGCTTCTGCCGAAAGACGCCCGGCAGCGGCTCTTACCTCCGGAGAGCATCCTACCTTCCTCTTTAGCTCCTCTTCTCATCTACACCTCGGCAACAAGCTTTTCCACTATGTCTGGCTAGGAAAAACTGTGCCAGCACAGAAAACATCTCCCCTCGTGTTCTAGAAGTTGCACGGATGTCTGCCAAGTGTTTGGCAGGAAGAAAAGAAAAGTTGTCCAAAACAGCTTCCAATCGAATGTTCCTGTGATTGGAAAAGTCAGGAGAGTGCAAAGGTACTGTTTTCTATCAGTTGGCAAGGTGCGCACACAATCCCAGTGTTGTACAGCTTGCTTCTTCACCTTCCCGAAGCTGCCGCTCTCGCCGGCTGCCGGAGCCCAAGAAGCGGCTTCTTCGCGCAAAGACGATTGTGCCGCTCACAGCGCTCTCCTTAGCGCGGCTTCTGCCGAAAGACGCCCGGCAGCGGCTCTTACCTCCGGAGAGCATCCTACCTTCCTCTTTAGCTCCTCTTCTCATCTACACCTCGGCAACAAGCTTTTCCACTATGTCTGGCTAGGAAAAACTGTGCCAGCACAGAAAACATCTCCCATCGTGTTCTAGAAGTTGCACGGATGTCTGCCAAGTGTTTGGCAGGAAGAAAAGAAAAGTTGTCCAAAACAGCTTCCAATCGAATGGTTCCTGTGATTGGAAAAGTCAGGAGAGTGCAAAGGTACTGTTTTCTATCAGTTGGCAAGGTGCACACACAATCCCAGTGTTGTACAGCTTGCTTCTTCACCTTCCCGAAGCTGCCGCTCTCGCCGGCTGCCGGAGCGCGAGAAGCGGCTTCTTCGCGCAAAGACGATTGTGCCGCTCACAGTGCTCTCCTTAGCGCGGCTTCTGCCGAAAGACGCCCGGCAGCGGCTCTTACCTCCGGAGAGCATCCTACCTTCCTCTTTAGCTCCTCTTCTCATCTACACCTCGGCAACAAGCTTTTCCACTATGTCTGGCTAGGAAAAACTGTGCCAGCACAGAAAACATCTCCCATCGTGTTCTAGAAGTTGCACGGATGTCTGCCAAGTGTTTGGCAGGAAGAAAAGAAAAGTTGTCCAAAACAGCTTCCAATCGAATGTTCCTGTGATTGGAAAAGTCAGGAGAGTGCAAAGGTACTGTTTTCTATCAGTTGGCAAGGTGCGCACACAATCCCAGTGTTGTACAGCTTGCTTCTTCACCTTCCCGAAGCTGCCGCTCTCGCCGGCTGCCGGAGCCCAAGAAGCGGCTTCTTCGCGCAAAGACGATTGTGCCGCTCACAGCGCTCTCCTTAGCGCGGCTTCTGCCGAAAGACGCCCGGCAGCGGCTCTTACCTCCGGAGAGCATCCTACCTTCCTCTTTAGCTCCTCTTCTCATCTACACCTCGGCAACAAGCTTTTCCACTATGTCTGGCTAGGAAAAACTGTGCCAGCACAGAAAACATCTCCCCTCGTGTTCTAGAAGTTGCACGGATGTCTGCCAAGTGTTTGGCAGGAAGAAAAGAAAAGTTGTCCAAAACAGCTTCCAATCGAATGTTCCTGTGATTGGAAAAGTCAGGAGAGTGCAAAGGTACTGTTTTCTATCAGTTGGCAAGGTGCGCACACAATCCCAGTGTTGTACAGCTTGCTTCTTCACCTTCCCGAAGCTGCCGCTCTCGCCGGCTGCCGGAGCCCAAGAAGCGGCTTCTTCGCGCAAAGACGATTGTGCCGCTCACAGCGCTCTCCTTAGCGCGGCTTCTGCCGAAAGACGCCCGGCAGCGGCTCTTACCTCCGGAGAGCATCCTACCTTCCTCTTTAGCTCCTCTTCTCATCTACACCTCGGCAACAAGCTTTTCCACTATGTCTGGCTAGGAAAAACGGTGCCAGCACAGAAAACATCTCCCCTCGTGTTCTAGAAGTTGCACGGATGTCTGCCAAGTGTTTGGCAGGAAGAAAAGAAAAGTTGTCCAAAACAGCTTCCAATCGAATGTTCCTGTGATTGGAAAAGTCAGGAGAGTGCAAAGGTACTGTTTTCTATCAGTTGGCAAGGTGCGCACACAATCCCAGTGTTGTACAGCTTGCTTCTTCACCTTCCCGAAGCTGCCGCTCTCGCCGGCTGCCGGAGCCCAAGAAGCGGCTTCTTCGCGCAAAGACGATTGTGCCGCTCACAGTGCTCTCCTTAGCGCGGCTTCTGCCGAAAGACGCCCGGCAGCGGCTCTTACCTCCGGAGAGCATCCTACCTTCCTCTTTAGCTCCTCTTCTCATCTACACCTCGGCAACAAGCTTTTCCACTATGTCTGGCTAGGAAAAACTGTGCCAGCACAGAAAACATCTCCCCTCGTGTTCTAGAAGTTGCACGGATGTCTGCCAAGTGTTTGGCAGGAAGAAAAGAAAAGTTGTCCAAAACAGCTTCCAATCGAATGTTCCTGTGATTGGAAAAGTCAGGAGAGTGCAAAGGCACTGTTTTCTATCAGTTGGCAAGGTGCGCACACAATCCCAGTGTTGTACAGCTTGCTTCTTCACCTTCCCGAAGCTGCCGCTCTCGCCGGCTGCCGGAGCCCAAGAAGCGGCTTCTTCGCGCAAAGACGATTGTGCCGCTCACAGTGCTCTCCTTAGCGCGGCTTCTGCCGAAAGACGCCCGGCAGCGGCTCTTACCTCCGGAGAGCATCCTACCTTCCTCTTTAGCTCCTCTTCTCATCTACACCTCGGCAACAAGCTTTTCCACTATGTCTGGCTAGGAAAAACTGTGCCAGCACAGAAAACATCTCCCCTCGTGTTCTAGAAGTTGCACGGATGTCTGCCAAGTGTTTGGCAGGAAGAAAAGAAAAGTTGTCCAAAACAGCTTCCAATCGAATGTTCCTGTGATTGGAAAAGTCAGGAGAGTGCAAAGGTACTGTTTTCTATCAGTTGGCAAGGTGCGCACACAATCCCAGTGTTGTACAGCTTGCTTCTTCACCTTCCCGAAGCTGCCGCTCTCGCCGGCTGCCGGAGCCCAAGAAGCGGCTTCTTCGCGCAAAGACGATTGTGCCGCTCACAGCGCTCTCCTTAGCGCGGCTTCTGCCGAAAGACGCCCGGCAGCGGCTCTTACCTCCGGAGAGCATCCTACCTTCCTCTTTAGCTCCTCTTCTCATCTACACCTCGGCAACAAGCTTTTCCACTATGTCTGGCTAGGAAAAACTGTGCCAGCACAGAAAACATCTCCCATCGTGTTCTAGAAGTTGCACGGATGTCTGCCAAGTGTTTGGCAGGAAGAAAAGAAAAGTTGTCCAAAACAGCTTCCAATCGAATGTTCCTGTGATTGGAAAAGTCAGGAGAGTGCAAAGGTACTGTTTTCTATCAGTTGGCAAGGTGCGCACACAATCCCAGTGTTGTACAGCTTGCTTCTTCACCTTCCCGAAGCTGCCGCTCTCGCCGGCTGCCGGAGCCCAAGAAGCGGCTTCTTCGCGCAAAGACGATTGTGCCGCTCACAGCGCTCTCCTTAGCGCGGCTTCTGCCGAAAGACGCCCGGCAGCGGCTCTTACCTCCGGAGAGCATCCTACCTTCCTCTTTAGCTCCTCTTCTCATCTACACCTCGGCAACAAGCTTTTCCCACTATGTCTGGCTAGGAAAAACGGTGCCAGCACAGAAAACATCTCCCATCGTGTTCTAGAAGTTGCACGGATGTCTGCCAAGTGTTTGGCAGGAAGAAAAGAAAAGTTGTCCAAAACAGCTTCCAATCGAATGTTCCTGTGATTGGAAAAGTCAGGAGAGTGCAAAGGTACTGTTTTCTATCAGTTGGCAAGGTGCGCACACAATCCCAGTGTTGTACAGCTTGCTTCTTCACCTTCCCGAAGCTGCCGCTCTCGCCGGCTGCCGGAGCGCGAGAAGCGGCTTCTTCGCGCAAAGACGATTGTGCCGCTCACAGTGCTCTCCTTAGCGCGGCTTCTGCCGAAAGACGCCCGGCAGCGGCTCTTACCTCCGGAGAGCATCCTACCTTCCTCTTTAGCTCCTCTTCTCATCTACACCTCGGCAACAAGCTTTTCCACTATGTCTGGCTAGGAAAAACGGTGCCAGCACAGAAAACATCTCCCATCGTGTTCTAGAAGTTGCACGGATGTCTGCCAAGTGTTTGGCAGGAAGAAAAGAAAAGTTGTCCAAAACAGCTTCCAATCGAATGTTCCTGTGATTGGAAAAGTCAGGAGAGTGCAAAGGTACTGTTTTCTATCAGTTGGCAAGGTGCGCACACAATCCCAGTGTTGTACAGCTTGCTTCTTCACCTTCCCGAAGCTGCCGCTCTCGCCGGCTGCCGGAGCCCAAGAAGCGGCTTCTTCGCGCAAAGACGATTGTGCCGCTCACAGCGCTCTCCCTAGCGCGGCTTCTGCCGAAAGACGCCCGGCAGCGGCTCTTACCTCCGGAGAGCATCCTACCTTCCTCTTTAGCTCCTCTTCTCATCTACACCTCGGCAACAAGCTTTTCCACTATGTCTGGCTAGGAAAAACTGTGCCAGCACAGAAAACATCTCCCCTCGTGTTCTAGAAGTTGCACGGATGTCTGCCAAGTGTTTGGCAGGAAGAAAAGAAAAGTTGTCCAAAACAGCTTCCAATCGAATGTTCCTGTGATTGGAAAAGTCAGGAGAGTGCAAAGGTACTGTTTTCTATCAGTTGGCAAGGTGCGCACACAATCCCAGTGTTGTACAGCTTGCTTCTTCACCTTCCCGAAGCTGCCGCTCTCGCCGGCTGCCGGAGCCCAAGAAGCGGCTTCTTCGCGCAAAGACGATTGTGCCGCTCACAGTGCTCTCCTTAGCGCGGCTTCTGCCGAAAGACGCCCGGCAGCGGCTCTTACCTCCGGAGAGCATCCTACCTTCCTCTTTAGCTCCTCTTCTCATCTACACCTCGGCAACAAGCTTTTCCACTATGTCTGGCTAGGAAAAACTGTGCCAGCACAGAAAACATCTCCCCTCGTGTTCTAGAAGTTGCACGGATGTCTGCCAAGTGTTTGGCAGGAAGAAAAGAAAAGTTGTCCAAAACAGCTTCCAATCGAATGTTCCTGTGATTGGAAAAGTCAGGAGAGTGCAAAGGTACTGTTTTCTATCAGTTGGCAAGGTGCGCACACAATCCCAGTGTTGTACAGCTTGCTTCTTCACCTTCCCGAAGCTGCCGCTCTCGCCGGCTGCCGGAGCCCAAGAAGCGGCTTCTTCGCGCAAAGACGATTGTGCCGCTCACAGTGCTCTCCTTAGCGCGGCTTCAGCCGAAAGACGCCCGGCAGCGGCTCTTACCTCCGGAGAGCATCCTACCTTCCTCTTTAGCTCCTCTTCTCATCTACACCTCGGCAACAAGCTTTTCCACTATGTCTGGCTAGGAAAAACTGTGCCAGCACAAAAAACATCTCCCCTCGTGTTCTAGAAGTTGCACGGATGTCTGCCAAGTGTTTGGCAGGAAGAAAAGAAAAGTTGTCCAAAACAGCTTCCAATCGAATGTTCCTGTGATTGGAAAAGTCAGGAGAGTGCAAAGGCACTGTTTTCTATCAGTTGGCAAGGTGCGCACACAATCCCAGTGTTGTACAGCTTGCTTCTTCACCTTCCCGAAGCTGCCGCTCTCGCCGGCTGCCGGAGCCCAAGAAGCGGCTTCTTCGCGCAAAGACGATTGTGCCGCTCACAGCGCTCTCCTTAGCGCGGCTTCTGCCGAAAGACGCCCGGCAGCGGCTCTTACCTCCGGAGAGCATCCTACCTTCCTCTTTAGCTCCTCTTCTCATCTACACCTCGGCAACAAGCTTTTCCACTATGTCTGGCTAGGAAAAACTGTGCCAGCACAGAAAACATCTCCCCTCGTGTTCTAGAAGTTGCACGGATGTCTGCCAAGTGTTTGGCAGGAAGAAAAGAAAAGTTGTCCAAAACAGCTTCCAATCGAATGTTCCTGTGATTGGAAAAGTCAGGAGAGTGCAAAGGTACTGTTTTCTATCAGTTGGCAAGGTGCGCACACAATCCCAGTGTTGTACAGCTTGCTTCTTCACCTTCCCGAAGCTGCCGCTCTCGCCGGCTGCCGGAGCCCAAGAAGCGGCTTCTTCGCGCAAAGACGATTGTGCCGCTCACAGCGCTCTCCTTAGCGCGGCTTCTGCCGAAAGACGCCCGGCAGCGGCTCTTACCTCCGGAGAGCATCCTACCTTCCTCTTTAGCTCCTCTTCTCATCTACACCTCGGCAACAAGCTTTTCCACTATGTCTGGCTAGGAAAAACTGTGCCAGCACAGAAAACATCTCCCATCGTGTTCTAGAAGTTGCACGGATGTCTGCCAAGTGTTTGGCAGGAAGAAAAGAAAAGTTGTCCAAAACAGCTTCCAATCGAATGTTCCTGTGTTTGGAAAAGTCAGGAGAGTGCAAAGGCACTGTTTTCTATCAGTTGGCAAGGTGCGCACACAATCCCAGTGTTGTACAGCTTGCTTCTTCACCTTCCCGAAGCTGCCGCTCTCGCCGGCTGCCGGAGCCCAAGAAGCGGCTTCTTCGCGCAAAGACGATTGTGCCGCTCACAGTGCTCTCCTTAGCGCGGCTTCTGCCGAAAGACGCCCGGCAGCGGCTCTTACCTCCGGAGAGCATCCTACCTTCGTCTTTAGCTCCTCTTCTCATCTACACCTCGGCAACAAGCTTTTCCACTATGTCTGGCTAGGAAAAACGGTGCCAGCACAGAAAACATCTCCCATCGTGTTCTAGAAGTTGCACGGATGTCTGCCAAGTGTTTGGCAGGAAGAAAAGAAAAGTTGTCCAAAACAGCTTCCAATCGAATGTTCCTGTGATTGGAAAAGTCAGGAGAGTGCAAAGGTACTGTTTTCTATCAGTTGGCAAGGTGCGCACACAATCCCAGTGTTGTACAGCTTGCTTCTTCACCTTCCCGAAGCTGCCGCTCTCGCCGGCTGCCGGAGCCCAAGAAGCGGCTTCTTCGCGCAAAGACGATTGTGCCGCTCACAGTGCTCTCCTTAGCGCGGCTTCAGCCGAAAGACGCCCGGCAGCGGCTCTTACCTCCGGAGAGCATCCTACCTTCCTCTTTAGCTCCTCTTCTCATCTACACCTCGGCAACAAGCTTTTCCACTATGTCTGGCTAGGAAAAACTGTGCCAGCACAGAAAACATCTCCCCTCGTGTTCTAGAAGTTGCACGGATGTCTGCCAAGTGTTTGGCAGGAAGAAAAGAAAAGTTGTCCAAAACAGCTTCCAATCGAATGTTCCTGTGATTGGAAAAGTCAGGAGAGTGCAAAGGTACTGTTTTCTATCAGTTGGCAAGGTGCGCACACAATCCCAGTGTTGTACAGCTTGCTTCTTCACCTTCCCGAAGCTGCCGCTCTCGCCGGCTGCCGGAGCCCAAGAAGCGGCTTCTTCGCGCAAAGACGATTGTGCCGCTCACAGCGCTCTCCTTAGCGCGGCTTCTGCCGAAAGACGCCCGGCAGCGGCTCTTACCTCCGGAGAGCATCCTACCTTCCTCTTTAGCTCCTCTTCTCATCTACACCTCGGCAACAAGCTTTTCCACTATGTCTGGCTAGGAAAAACTGTGCCAGCACAGAAAACATCTCCCCTCGTGTTCTAGAAGTTGCACGGATGTCTGCCAAGTGTTTGGCAGGAAGAAAAGAAAAGTTGTCCAAAACAGCTTCCAATCGAATGTTCCTGTGATTGGAAAAGTCAGGAGAGTGCAAAGGTACTGTTTTCTATCAGTTGGCAAGGTGCGCACACAATCCCAGTGTTGTACAGCTTGCTTCTTCACCTTCCCGAAGCTGCCGCTCTCGCCGGCTGCCGGAGCCCAAGAAGCGGCTTCTTCGCGCAAAGACGATTGTGCCGCTCACAGCGCTCTCCTTAGCGCGGCTTCTGCCGAAAGACGCCCGGCAGCGGCTCTTACCTCCGGAGAGCATCCTACCTTCCTCTTTAGCTCCTCTTCTCATCTACACCTCGGCAACAAGCTTTTCCACTATGTCTGGCTAGGAAAAACTGTGCCAGCACAGAAAACATCTCCCATCGTGTTCTAGAAGTTGCACGGATGTCTGCCAAGTGTTTGGCAGGAAGAAAAGAAAAGTTGTCCAAAACAGCTTCCAATCGAATGTTCCTGTGATTGGAAAAGTCAGGAGAGTGCAAAGGTACTGTTTTCTATCAGTTGGCAAGGTGCGCACACAATCCCAGTGTTGTACAGCTTGCTTCTTCACCTTCCCGAAGCTGCCGCTCTCGCCGGCTGCCGGAGCCCAAGAAGCGGCTTCTTCGCGCAAAGACGATTGTGCCGCTCACAGTGCTCTCCTTAGCGCGGCTTCTGCCGAAAGACGCCCGGCAGCGGCTCTTACCTCCGGAGAGCATCCTACCTTCCTCTTTAGCTCCTCTTCTCATCTACACCTCGGCAACAAGCTTTTCCACTATGTCTGGCTAGGAAAAACTGTGCCAGCACAGAAAACATCTCCCCTCGTGTTCTAGAAGTTGCACGGATGTCTGCCAAGTGTTTGGCAGGAAGAAAAGAAAAGTTGTCCAAAACAGCTTCCAATCGAATGTTCATGTGATTGGAAAAGTCAGGAGAGTGCAAAGGCACTGTTTTCTATCAGTTGGCAAGGTGCGCACACAATCCCAGTGTTGTACAGCTTGCTTCTTCACCTTCCCGAAGCTGCCGCTCTCGCCGGCTGCCGGAGCCCAAGAAGCGGCTTCTTCGCGCAAAGACGATTGTGCCGCTCACAGCGCTCTCCTTAGCGCGGCTTCTGCCGAAAGACGCCCGGCAGCGGCTCTTACCTCCGGAGAGCATCCTACCTTCCTCTTTAGCTCCTCTTCTCATCTACACCTCGGCAACAAGCTTTTCCACTATGTCTGGCTAGGAAAAACTGTGCCAGCACAGAAAACATCTCCCCTCGTGTTCTAGAAGTTGCACGGATGTCTGCCAAGTGTTTGGCAGGAAGAAAAGAAAAGTTGTCCAAAACAGCTTCCAATCGAATGTTCCTGTGATTGGAAAAGTCAGGAGAGTGCAAAGGTACTGTTTTCTATCAGTTGGCAAGGTGCGCACACAATCCCAGTGTTGTACAGCTTGCTTCTTCACCTTCCCGAAGCTGCCGCTCTCGCCGGCTGCCGGAGCCCAAGAAGCGGCTTCTTCGCGCAAAGACGATTGTGCCGCTCACAGCGCTCTCCTTAGCGCGGCTTCTGCCGAAAGACGCCCGGCAGCGGCTCTTACCTCCGGAGAGCATCCTACCTTCCTCTTTAGCTCCTCTTCTCATCTACACCTCGGCAACAAGCTTTTCCACTATGTCTGGCTAGGAAAAACTGTGCCAGCACAGAAAACATCTCCCATCGTGTTCTAGAAGTTGCACGGATGTCTGCCAAGTGTTTGGCAGGAAGAAAAGAAAAGTTGTCCAAAACAGCTTCCAATCGAATGTTCCTGTGATTGGAAAAGTCAGGAGAGTGCAAAGGTACTGTTTTCTATCAGTTGGCAAGGTGCGCACACAATCCCAGTGTTGTACAGCTTGCTTCTTCACCTTCCCGAAGCTGCCGCTCTCGCCGGCTGCCGGAGCGCGAGAAGCGGCTTCTTCGCGCAAAGACGATTGTGCCGCTCACAGTGCTCTCCTTAGCGCGGCTTCTGCCGAAAGACGCCCGGCAGCGGCTCTTACCTCCGGAGAGCATCCTACCTTCCTCTTTAGCTCCTCTTCTCATCTACACCTCGGCAACAAGCTTTTCCACTATGTCTGGCTAGGAAAAACTGTGCCAGCACAGAAAACATCTCCCATCGTGTTCTAGAAGTTGCACGGATGTCTGCCAAGTGTTTGGCAGGAAGAAAAGAAAAGTTGTCCAAAACAGCTTCCAATCGAATGTTCCTGTGATTGGAAAAGTCAGGAGAGTGCAAAGGTACTGTTTTCTATCAGTTGGCAAGGTGCGCACACAATCCCAGTGTTGTACAGCTTGCTTCTTCACCTTCCCGAAGCTGCCGCTCTCGCCGGCTGCCGGAGCCCAAGAAGCGGCTTCTTCGCGCAAAGACGATTGTGCCGCTCACAGCGCTCTCCTTAGCGCGGCTTCTGCCGAAAGACGCCCGGCAGCGGCTCTTACCTCCGGAGAGCATCCTACCTTCCTCTTTAGCTCCTCTTCTCATCTACACCTCGGCAACAAGCTTTTCCACTATGTCTGGCTAGGAAAAACTGTGCCAGCACAGAAAACATCTCCCCTCGTGTTCTAGAAGTTGCACGGATGTCTGCCAAGTGTTTGGCAGGAAGAAAAGAAAAGTTGTCCAAAACAGCTTCCAATCGAATGTTCCTGTGATTGGAAAAGTCAGGAGAGTGCAAAGGTACTGTTTTCTATCAGTTGGCAAGGTGCGCACACAATCCCAGTGTTGTACAGCTTGCTTCTTCACCTTCCCGAAGCTGCCGCTCTCGCCGGCTGCCGGAGCCCAAGAAGCGGCTTCTTCGCGCAAAGACGATTGTGCCGCTCACAGCGCTCTCCTTAGCGCGGCTTCTGCCGAAAGACGCCCGGCAGCGGCTCTTACCTCCGGAGAGCATCCTACCTTCCTCTTTAGCTCCTCTTCTCATCTACACCTCGGCAACAAGCTTTTCCACTATGTCTGGCTAGGAAAAACGGTGCCAGCACAGAAAACATCTCCCCTCGTGTTCTAGAAGTTGCACGGATGTCTGCCAAGTGTTTGGCAGGAAGAAAAGAAAAGTTGTCCAAAACAGCTTCCAATCGAATGTTCCTGTGATTGGAAAAGTCAGGAGAGTGCAAAGGTACTGTTTTCTATCAGTTGGCAAGGTGCGCACACAATCCCAGTGTTGTACAGCTTGCTTCTTCACCTTCCCGAAGCTGCCGCTCTCGCCGGCTGCCGGAGCCCAAGAAGCGGCTTCTTCGCGCAAAGACGATTGTGCCGCTCACAGTGCTCTCCTTAGCGCGGCTTCTGCCGAAAGACGCCCGGCAGCGGCTCTTACCTCCGGAGAGCATCCTACCTTCCTCTTTAGCTCCTCTTCTCATCTACACCTCGGCAACAAGCTTTTCCACTATGTCTGGCTAGGAAAAACTGTGCCAGCACAGAAAACATCTCCCCTCGTGTTCTAGAAGTTGCACGGATGTCTGCCAAGTGTTTGGCAGGAAGAAAAGAAAAGTTGTCCAAAACAGCTTCCAATCGAATGTTCCTGTGATTGGAAAAGTCAGGAGAGTGCAAAGGCACTGTTTTCTATCAGTTGGCAAGGTGCGCACACAATCCCAGTGTTGTACAGCTTGCTTCTTCACCTTCCCGAAGCTGCCGCTCTCGCCGGCTGCCGGAGCCCAAGAAGCGGCTTCTTCGCGCAAAGACGATTGTGCCGCTCACAGTGCTCTCCTTAGCGCGGCTTCTGCCGAAAGACGCCCGGCAGCGGCTCTTACCTCCGGAGAGCATCCTACCTTCCTCTTTAGCTCCTCTTCTCATCTACACCTCGGCAACAAGCTTTTCCACTATGTCTGGCTAGGAAAAACTGTGCCAGCACAGAAAACATCTCCCCTCGTGTTCTAGAAGTTGCACGGATGTCTGCCAAGTGTTTGGCAGGAAGAAAAGAAAAGTTGTCCAAAACAGCTTCCAATCGAATGTTCCTGTGATTGGAAAAGTCAGGAGAGTGCAAAGGTACTGTTTTCTATCAGTTGGCAAGGTGCGCACACAATCCCAGTGTTGTACAGCTTGCTTCTTCACCTTCCCGAAGCTGCCGCTCTCGCCGGCTGCCGGAGCCCAAGAAGCGGCTTCTTCGCGCAAAGACGATTGTGCCGCTCACAGCGCTCTCCTTAGCGCGGCTTCTGCCGAAAGACGCCCGGCAGCGGCTCTTACCTCCGGAGAGCATCCTACCTTCCTCTTTAGCTCCTCTTCTCATCTACACCTCGGCAACAAGCTTTTCCACTATGTCTGGCTAGGAAAAACTGTGCCAGCACAGAAAACATCTCCCATCGTGTTCTAGAAGTTGCACGGATGTCTGCCAAGTGTTTGGCAGGAAGAAAAGAAAAGTTGTCCAAAACAGCTTCCAATCGAATGTTCCTGTGATTGGAAAAGTCAGGAGAGTGCAAAGGTACTGTTTTCTATCAGTTGGCAAGGTGCGCACACAATCCCAGTGTTGTACAGCTTGCTTCTTCACCTTCCCGAAGCTGCCGCTCTCGCCGGCTGCCGGAGCCCAAGAAGCGGCTTCTTCGCGCAAAGACGATTGTGCCGCTCACAGCGCTCTCCTTAGCGCGGCTTCTGCCGAAAGACGCCCGGCAGCGGCTCTTACCTCCGGAGAGCATCCTACCTTCCTCTTTAGCTCCTCTTCTCATCTACACCTCGGCAACAAGCTTTTCCCACTATGTCTGGCTAGGAAAAACGGTGCCAGCACAGAAAACATCTCCCATCGTGTTCTAGAAGTTGCACGGATGTCTGCCAAGTGTTTGGCAGGAAGAAAAGAAAAGTTGTCCAAAACAGCTTCCAATCGAATGTTCCTGTGATTGGAAAAGTCAGGAGAGTGCAAAGGTACTGTTTTCTATCAGTTGGCAAGGTGCGCACACAATCCCAGTGTTGTACAGCTTGCTTCTTCACCTTCCCGAAGCTGCCGCTCTCGCCGGCTGCCGGAGCCCAAGAAGCGGCTTCTTCGCGCAAAGACGATTGTGCCACTCACAGTGCTCTCCTTAGCGCGGCTTCTGCCGAAAGACGCCCGGCAGCGGCTCTTACCTCCGGAGAGCATCCTACCTTCCTCTTTAGCTCCTCTTCTCATCTACACCTCGGCAACAAGCTTTTCCAATATGTCTGGCTAGGAAAAACTGTGCCAGCACAGAAAACATCTCCCATCGTGTTCTAGAAGTTGCACGGATGTCTGCCAAGTGTTTGGCAGGAAGAAAAGAAAAGTTGTCCAAAACAGCTTCCAATCGAATGTTCCTGTGATTGGAAAAGTCAGGAGAGTGCAAAGGTACTGTTTTCTATCAGTTGGCAAGGTGCGCACACAATCCCAGTGTTGTACAGCTTGCTTCTTCACCTTCCCGAAGCTGCCGCTCTCGCAGTACCAACAGTACCCTAGGAAGGTAAATCAGCCGGGTATTAGGGTTCTTCCTAAGGAAAAAGCTGTGAAAGCAGCCATGTTGTGGCACTTTTGCACTCCCTTTTGGATGCCTTTCACAGCTCCAGTGTGCCTGGAGGTCTGGGCTTCCTGATTTTAAAAATCCTAGCACAAGGCCTACCTAACCCCAACCCGACGACGAGAAAGGCAAATCAGCCAGGAATTAGGGATGTCCCCAAGGAAGTAGCTGGGGAGGCAGGCATGTGGTGTTACTTTTGTGCTCTTCTTGGATGGTCCCTCGCAGGTGCTGTGTTCTTGGAACTCAGGGCTTTCTGGTTAAAAAACTCTAATCCTAGGCCTAACTCAAACCTCAACGCTAGGAAGGAAAATCATCCTAAGGTTGGGGATGGTCTCATGGAAATAGCAGTGGAGGCAGCCAAGTTGTGTCACTTTTGCGCTCCCCTTGGGATGCCTTGAACAGCTGCAGTGTGCCTGGAGCACAGGGCTTCCTGGTTTTAAAAGTCCTTGGCCCAAGCCTAACAGTAACCCTAGGAAGGTAAATCAGCCGGGTATTAGGGTTCTTCCTAAGGAAAAAGCTGTGAAAGCAGCCATGTTGTGGCACTTTTGCACTCCCTTTTGGATGCCTTTCACAGCTCCAGTGTGCCTGGAGGTCTGGGCTTCCTGATTTTAGAAATCCTAGCACAAGGCCTACCTAACCCCAACCCGACGACGAGAAAGGCAAATCAGCCAGGAATTAGGGATGTCCCCAAGGAAATAGCTGTGGAGGCAGGCATGTGGTGTTACTTTTGTGCTCTTCTTGGGTAGTCCTTCGCAGCTGCTGTATTCTTGGAACTCAGGGCTTTCTGGTTAAAAAACTCTAACCCTAGGCCTAACTCAAACCTCAACGCTAGGAAGGAAAATCAGCCTATGGTTGGGGATGGTCTCATGGAAATAGCAGTGGAGGCAGCCAAGTTGTGTCACTTTTGCGCTGCCGTTGGGATGCCTTGAACAGCTGCAGTGTGCCTGGAGCACAGGGCTTCCTGGTTTTAAAAGTCCTTGGCCCAAGCCTAACAGTAACCCTAGGAAGGTAAATCAGCCGGGTATTAGGGTTCTTCCTAAGGAAAAAGCTGTGAAAGCAGCCATGTTGTGGCACTTTTGCACTCCCTTTTGGATGCCTTTCACAGCTCCAGTGTGCCTGGAGGTCTGGGCTTCCTGATTTTCAAAATCCTAGCACAAGGCCTACCTAACCCCAACCCGACGACGAGAAAGGGAAATCAGCCAGGAATTAGGGATGTCCCCAAGGAAATAGCTGTGGAGGCAGGCATGTGGTGTTACTTTTGTGCTCTTCTTGGGTAGTCCTTCGCAGCTGCTGTGTTCTTGGACCTCAGGGCTTTCTGGTTAAAGAACACTAACACTAGGCCTAACTCAAACCTCAACGCTAGGAAGGAAAATCAGCCTATGGTTGGGGATGGTCTCATGGAAATAGCAGTGGAGGCAGCCAAGTTGTGTCACTTTTGCGCTCCCCTTGGGATGCCTTGAACAGCTGCAGTGTGCCTGGAGCACAGGGCTTCCTGGTTTTAAAAGTCCTAGGCCCAAGCCTAACAGTAACCCTAGGAAGATAAATCAGCGGGGTATTAGGGTTCTTCCTAAGGAAAAAGCTGTGAAAGCAGCCATGTTGTGGCACTTTTGCACTCCCTTTTGGATGCCTTTCACAGCTCCAGTATTCCTGGAGGTCTGGGCTTCCTGATTTTAAAAATCCTAGCACAAGGCCTACCTAACCCCAACCCGACAACGAGAAAGGCAAATCAGCCAGGAATTAGGGATGTCCCCAAGGAAATAGCTGTGGAGGCAGGCATGTGGTGGTACTTTTGTGCTCTTCTTGGGTGGTCCCTCGCAGGTGCTCTGTTCTTGGAACACAGGGCTTTCTGGTTAAAAAACTCTAACCCTAGGCCTAACTCAAACCTCAACGCTAGGAAGGAAAATCAGCCTAAGTTTGGGGATGGTCTCATGGAAATAGCAGTGGAGGCAGCCAAGTTGTGTCACTTTTGCGCTCCCGTTGGGATGCCTTGAACAGCTGCAGTGTGCCTGGAGCACAGGGCTTCCTGGTTTTAAAAGTCCTTGGCCCAAGCCTAACAGTAACCCTAGGAAGGTAAATCAGCCGGGTATTAGGGTTCTTCCTAAGGAAAAAGCTGTGAAAGCAGCCATGTTGTGGCACTTTTGCACTCCCTTTTGGATGCCTTTCACAGCTCCAGTGTGCCTGGAGGTCTGGGCTTCCTGATTTTAAAAATCCTAGCACAAGGCCTACCTAACCCCAACCCGACGACGAGAAAGGCAAATCAGCCAGGAATTAGGGATGTCCCCAAGGAAATAGCTGTGGAGGCAGGCATGTTGTGGTACTTTTGTGCTCTTCTTGGGTAGTCCTTCGCAGCTGCTGTATTCTTGGAACTCAGGGCTTTCTGGTTAAAAAACTCTAACCCTAGGCTTAACTCAAACCTCAACGCTAGGAAGGAAAATCAGCCTATGGTTGGGGATGGTCTCATGGAAATAGCAGTGGAGGCAGCCAAGTTGTGTCACTTTTGCACTCCCCTTGGGATGCCTTGAACAGCTGCAGTGTGCCTGGAGCACAGGGCTTCCTGGTTTTAAAAGTCCTAGGCCCAAGCCTAACAGTAACCCTAGGAAGGTAAATCAGCCGGGTATTAGGGTTCTTCCTAAGGAAAAAGCTGTGAAAGCAGCCATGTTGTGGCACTTTTGCACTCCCTTTTGGATGCCTTTCACAGCTCCAGTGTGCCTGGAGGTCTGGGCTTCCTGATTTTCAAAATCCTAGCACAAGGCCTACCTAACCCCAACCCGACGACGAGAAAGGCAAATCAGCCAGGAATTAGGGATGTCCCCAAGGAAATAGCTGTGGAGGCAGGCATGTGGTGGTACTTTTGTGCTCTTCTTGGGTAGTCCTTCGCAGCTGCTGTGTTCTTGGAACTCAGGGCTTTCAGGTTAAAAGAACACTAACCATAGGCCTAACTCAAACCTCAACGCTAGGAAGGAAAACCAGCCTAAGGTTGGGGATGGTCTCATGGAAATAGCAGTGGAGGCAGCCAAGTTGTGTCACTTTTGCGCTCCCGTTGGGATGCCTTGAACAGCTGCAGTGTGCCTGGAGCACAGGGCTTCCTGGTTTTCAAAGTCCTTGGCCCAAGCCTAACAGTAACCCTAGGAAGATAAATCAGCGGGGTATTAGGGTTCTTCCTAAGGAAAAAGCTGTGAAAGCAGCCATGTTGTGGCACTTTTGCACTCCCTTTTGGATGCCTTTCACAGCTCCAGTGTGCCTGGAGGTCTGGGCTTCCTGATTTTAAAAATCCTAGCACAAGGCCTACCTAACCCCAACCCGACGACGAGAAAGGCAAATCAGCCAGGAATTAGGGATGTCCCCAAGGAAATAGCTGGGGAGGCAGGCATGTGGTGGTACTTTTGTGCTCTTCTTGGGTGGTCCCTCGCAGGTGCTGTGTTCTTGGAACTCAGGGCTTTCTGGTTAAAAAACTCTAACCCTAGGCCTAACGCAAACCTCAACGCTAGGAAGGAAAATCAGCCTATGGTTGGGGATGGTCTCATGGGAATAGCAGTGGAGGCAGCCAAGTTGTGTCACTTTTGCGCTCCCGTTGGGATGCCTTGAACAGCTGCAGTGTGCCTGGAGCACAGGGCTTCCTGGTTTTAAAAGTCCTTGGCCCAAGCCTAACAGTAACCCTAGGAAGGTAAATCAGCCGGGTATTAGGGTTCTTCCTAAGGAAAAAGCTGTGAAAGCAGCCATGTTGTGGCACTTTTGCACTCCCTTTTGGATGCCTTTCACAGCTCCAGTGTGCCTGGAGGTCTGGGCTTCCTGATTTTCAAAATCCTAGCACAAGGCCTACCTAACCCCAACCCGATGACGAGAAAGGCAAATCAGCCAGGAATTAGGGATGTCCCCAAGGAAATAGCTGTGGAGGCAGGCATGTGGTGGTACTTTTGTGCTCTTCTTGGGTAGTCCTTCGCAGCTGCTGTGTTCTTGGAACTCAGGGCTTTCAGGTTAAAAGAACACTAACCATAGGCCTAACTCAAAACTCAACGCTAGGAAGGAAAACCAGCCTAAGGTTGGGGATGGTCTCATGGAAATAGCAGTGGAGGCAGCCAAGTTGTGTCACTTTTGCGCTCCCCTTGGGATGCCTTGAACAGCTGCAGTGTGCCTGGAGCACAGGGCTTCCTGGTTTTAAAAGTCCTTGGCCCAAGCCTAACACTAACCCTAGGAAGGTAAATCAGCCGGGTATTAGGGTTCTTCCTAAGGAAAAAGCTGTGAAAGCAGCCATGTTGTGGCACTTTTGCACTCCCTTTTGGATGCCTTTCACAGCTCCAGTGTGCCTGGAGGTCTGGGCTTCCTGATTTTAAAAATCCTAGCACAAGGCCTACCTAACCCCAACCCGACGACGAGAAAGGCAAATCAGCCAGGAATTAGGGATGTCCCCAAGGAAATAGCTGTGGAGGCAGGCATGTGGTGGTACTTTTGTGCTCTTCTTGGGTAGTCCTTCGCAGCTGCTGTGTTCTTGGAACTCAGGGCTTTCAGGTTAAAAGAACACTAACCATAGGCCTAACTCAAAACTCAACGCTAGGAAGGAAAATCAGCCTATGGTTGGGGATGGTCTCATGGAAATAGCAGTGGAGGCAGCCAAGTTGTGTCACTTTTGCACTCCCCTTGGGATGCCTTGAACAGCTGCAGTGTGCCTGGAGCACAGGGCTTCCTGGTTTTAAAAGTCCTTGGCCCAAGCCTAACAGTAACCCTAGGAAGGTAAATCAGCCGGGTATTAGGGTTCTTCCTAAGGAAAAAGCTGTGAAAGCAGCCATGTTGTGGCACTTTTGCACTCCCTTTTGGATGCCTTTCACAGCTCCAGTGTGCCTGGAGGTCTGGGCTTCCTGATTTTCAAAATCCTAGCACAAGGCCTACCTAACCCCAACCCGACGACGAGAAAGGCAAATCAGCCAGGAATTAGGGATGTCCCCAAGGAAATAGCTGTGGAGGCAGGCATGTGGTGGTACTTTTGTGCTCTTCTTGGGTAGTCCTTCGCAGCTGCTGTGTTCTTGGACCTCAGGGCTTTCTGGTTAAAAAACTCTAACCCTAGGCCTAACTCAAACCTCAACGCTAGGAAGGAAAATCAGCCTATGGTTGGGGATGGTCTCATGGAAATAGCAGTGGAGGCAGCCAAGTTGTGTCACTTTTGCGCCCCCCTTGGGATGCCTTGAACAGCTGCAGTGTGCCTGGAGCACAGGGCTTCCTGGTTTTAAAAGTCCTAGGCCCAAGCCTAACAGTAACCCTAGGAAGGTAAATCAGCCGGGTATTAGGGTTCTTCCTAAGGAAAAAGCTGTGAAAGCAGCCATGTTGTGGCACTTTTGCACTCCCTTTTGGATGCCTTTCACAGCTCCAGTATGCCTGGAGGTCTGGGCTTCCTGATTTTCAAAATCCTAGCACAAGGCCTACCTAACCCCAACCCGACGACGAGAAAGGCAAATCAGCCAGGAATTAGGGATGTCCCCAAGGAAATAGCTGTGGAGGCAGGCATGTTGTGGTACTTTTGTGCTCTTCTTGGGTAGTCCTTCGCAGCTGCTGTGTTCTTGGAACTCAGGGCTTTCAGGTTAAAAGAACACTAACCATAGGCCTAACTCAAAACTCAACGCTAGGAAGGAAAACCAGCCTAAGGTTGGGGATGGTCTCATGGAAATAGCAGTGGAGGCAGCCAAGTTGTGTCACTTTTGCGCTCCCGTTGGGATGCCTTGAACAGCTGCAGTGTGCCTGGAGCACAGGGCTTCCTGCTTTTCAAAGTCCTTGGCCCAAGCCTAACAGTAACCCTAGGAAGGTAAATCAGCTGGGTATTAGGGTTCTTCCTAAGGAAAAAGCTGTGAAAGCAGCCATGTTGTGGCACTTTTGCACTCCCTTTTGGATGCCTTTCACAGCTCCAGTGTGCCTGGAGGTCTGGGCTTCCTGATTTTAAAAATCCTAGCACAAGGCCTACCTAACCCCAACCCGACGACGAGAAAGGCAAATCAGCCAGGAATTAGGGATGTCCCCAAGGAAATAGCTGTGGAGGCAGGCATGTGGTGGTACTTTTGTGCTCTTCTTGGGTAGTCCTTCGCAGCTGCTGTGTTCTTGGAACTCAGGGCTTTCAGGTTAAAAGAACACTAACCATAGGCCTAACTCAAACCTCAACGCTAGGAAGGAAAATCAGCCTATGGTTGGGGATGGTCTCATGGGAATAGCAGTGGAGGCAGCCAAGTTGTGTCACTTTTGCACTCCCCTTGGGATGCCTTGAACAGCTGCAGTGTTCCTGGAGCACAGGGCTTCCTGGTTTTAAAAGTCCTTGGCCCAAACCTAACAGTAACCCTAGGAAGGTAAATCAGCCGGGTATTAGGGTTCTTCCTAAGGAAAAAGCTGTGAAAGCAGCCATGTTGTGGCACTTTTGCACTCCCTTTTGGATGCCTTTCACAGCTCCAGTGTGCCTGGAGGTCTGGGCTTCCTGATTTTAGAAATCCTAGCACAAGGCCTACCTAACCCCAACCCGACGACGAGAAAGGCAAATCAGCCAGGAATTAGGGATGTCCCCAAGGAAATAGCTGTGGAGGCAGGCATGTGGTGTTACTTTTGTGCTCTTCTTGGGTAGTCCTTCGCAGCTGCTGTATTCTTGGAACTCAGGGCTTTCTGGTTAAAAAACTCTAACCCTAGGCCTAACTCAAACCTCAACGCTAGGAAGGAAAATCAGCCTATGGTTGGGGATGGTCTCATGGAAATAGCAGTGGAGGCAGCCAAGTTGTGTCACTTTTGCGCTCCCCTTGGGATGCCTTGAACAGCTGCAGTGTGCCTGGAGCACAGGGCTTCCTGGTTTTAAAAGTCCTTGGCCCAAGCCTAACACTAACCCTAGGAAGGTAAATCAGCCGGGTATTAGGGTTCTTCCAAAGGAAAAAGCTGTGAAAGCAGCCATGTTGTGGCACTTTTGCACTCCCTTTTGGATGCCTTTCACAGCTCCAGTGTGCCTGGAGGTCTGGGCTTCCTGATTTTAAAAATCCTAGCACAAGGCCTACCTAACCCCAACCCGACGACGAGAAAGGCAAATCAGCCAGGAATTAGGGATGTCCCCAAGGAAATAGCTGTGGAGGCAGGCATGTTGTGGTACTTTTGTGCTCTTCTTGGGTAGTCCTTCGCAGCTGCTGTGTTCTTGGAACTCAGGGCTTTCTGGTTAAAAGAACACTAACCATAGGCCTAACTCAAACCTCAACGCTAGGAAGGAAAATCAGCCTATGGTTGGGGATGGTCTCATGGAAATAGCAGTGGAGGCAGCCAAGTTGTGTCACTTTTGCGCTCCCCTTGGGATGCCTTGAACAGCTGCAGTGTGCCTGGAGCACAGGGCTTCCTGGTTTTAAAAGTCCTTGGCCCAAGCCTAACACTAACCCTAGGAAGGTAAATCAGCCGGGTATTAGGGTTCTTCCTAAGGAAAAAGCTGTGAAAGCAGCCATGTTGTGGCACTTTTGCACTCCCTTTTGGATGCCTTTCACAGCTCCAGTGTGCCTGGAGGTCTGGGCTTCCTGATTTTAAAAATCCTAGCACAAGGCCTACCTAACCCCAACCCGACGACGAGAAAGGCAAATCAGCCAGGAATTAGGGATGTCCCCAAGGAAATAGCTGTGGAGGCAGGCATGTTGTGGTACTTTTGTGCTCTTCTTGGGTAGTCCTTCGCAGCTGCTGTGTTCTTGGAACTCAGGGCTTTCTGGTTAAAAAACTCTAACCCTAGGCCTAACTCAAACCTCAACGCTAGGAAGGAAAATCAGCCTATGGTTCAGGATGGTCTCATGGAAATAGCAGTGGAGGCAGCCAAGTTGTGTCACTTTTGCACTCCCCTTGGGATGCCTTGAACAGCTGCAGTGTTCCTGGAGCACAGGGCTTCCTGGTTTTAAAAGTCCTTGGCCCAAGCCTAACACTAACCCTAGGAAGGTAAATCAGCCGGGTATTAGGGTTCTTCCTAAGGAAAAAGCTGTGAAAGCAGCCATGTTGTGGCACTTTTGCACTCCCTTTTGGATGCCTTTCACAGCTCCAGTGTGCCTGGAGGTCTGGGCTTCCTGATTTTAAAAATCCTAGCACAAGGCCTACCTAACCCCAACCCGACGACGAGAAAGGCAAATCAGCCAGGAATTAGGGATGTCCCCAAGGAAATAGCTGTGGAGGCAGGCATGTGGTGGTACTTTTGTGCTCTTCTTGGGTAGTCCTTCGCAGCTGCTGTGTTCTTGGAACTCAGGGCTTTCTGGTTAAAAAACTCTAACCCTAGGCCTAACTCAAACCTCAACGCTAGGAAGGAAAATCAGCCTATGGTTGGGGATGGTCTCATGGAAATAGCAGTGGAGGCAGCCAAGTTGTGTCACTTTTGCACTCCCGTTGGGATGCCTTGAACAGCTGCAGTGTGCCTGGAACACAGGGCTTCCTGGTTTTAAAAGTCCTTGGCCCAAGCCTAACAGTAACCCTAGGAAGGTAAATCAGCCGGGTATTAGGGTTCTTCCTAAGGAAAAAGCTGTGAAAGCAGCCATGTTGTGGCACTTTTGCACTCCCTTTTGGATGCCTTTCACAGCTCCAGTGTGCCTGGAGGTCTGGGCTTTCTGATTTTAAAAATCCTAGCACAAGGCCTACCTAACCCCAACCCGACGACGAGAAAGGCAAATCAGCCAGGAATTAGGGATGTCCCCAAGGAAATAGCTGTGGAGGCAGGCATGTGGTGGTACTTTTGTGCTCTTCTTGGGTAGTCCTTCGCAGCTGCTGTGTTCTTGGACCTCAGGGCTTTCTGGTTAAAAAACTCTAACCCTAGGCCTAACTCAAACCTCAACGCTAGGAAGGAAAATCAGCCTATGGTTGGGGATGGTCTCATGGAAATAGCAGTGGAGGCAGCCAAGTTGTGTCACTTTTGCACTCCCGTTGGGATGCCTTGAACAGCTGCAGTGTTCCTGGAGCACAGGGCTTCCTGGTTTTAAAAGTCCTTGGCCCAAACCTAACAGTAACCCTAGGAAGGTAAATCAGCCGGGTATTAGGGTTCTTCCTAAGGAAAAAGCTGTGAAAGCAGCCATGTTGTGGCACTTTTGCACTCCCTTTTGGATGCCTTTCACAGCTCCAGTGTGCCTGGAGGTCTGGGCTTCCTGATTTTCAAAATCCTAGCACAAGGCCTACCTAACCCCAACCCGACGACGAGAAAGGTAAATCAGCCAGGAATTAGGGATGTCCCCAAGGAAATAGCTGTGGAGGCAGGCATGTGGTGGTACTTTTGTGCTCTTCTTGGGTAGTCCTTCGCAGCTGCTGTGTTCTTGGAACTCAGGGCTTTCAGGTTAAAAGAACACTAACCATAGGCCTAACTCAAACCTCAACGCTAGGAAGGAAAACCAGCCTAAGGTTGGGGATGGTCTCATGGAAATAGCAGTGGAGGCAGCCAAGTTGTGTCACTTTTGCACTCCCGTTGGGATGCCTTGAACAGCTGCAGTGTTCCTGGAGCACAGGGCTTCCTGGTTTTAAAAGTCCTTGGCCCAAACCTAACAGTAACCCTAGGAAGGTAAATCAGCCGGGTATTAGGGTTCTTCCTAAGGAAAAAGCTGTGAAAGCAGCCATGTTGTGGCACTTTTGCACTCCCTTTTGGATGCCTTTCACAGCTCCAGTGTGCCTGGAGGTCTGGGCTTCCTGATTTTAAAAATCCTAGCACAAGGCCTACCTAACCCCAACCCGACGACGAGAAAGGTAAATCAGCCAGGAATTAGGGATGTCCCCAAGGAAATAGCTGTGGAGGCAGGCATGTGGTGGTACTTTTGTGCTCTTCTTGGGTAGTCCTTCGCAGCTGCTGTGTTCTTGGAACTCAGGGCTTTCTGGTTAAAGAACACTTACCATAGGCCTAACTCAAACCTCAACGCTAGGAAGGAATATCAGCCTAAGGTTGGGGATGGTCTCATGGAAATAGCAGTGGAGGCAGCCAAGTTGTGTCACTTTTGCACTCCCGCTGGGATGCCTTGAACAGCTGCAGTGTGCCTGGAGCACAGGGCTTCCTGGTTTTCAAAGTCCTTGGCCCAAGCCTAACAGTAACCCTAGGAAGGTAAATCAGCCGGGTATTAGGGTTCTTCCTAAGGAAAAAGCTGTGAAAGCAGCCATGTTGTGGCACTTTTGCACTCCCTTTTGGATGCCTTTCACAGCTCCAGTATTCCTGGAGGTCTGGGCTTCCTGATTTTAAAAATCCTAGCACAAGGCCTACCTAACCCCAACCCGACGACGAGAAAGGCAAATCAGCCAGGAATTAAGGATGTCCCCAAGGAAATAGCTGTGGAGGCAGGCATGTTGTGGTACTTTTGTGCTCTTCTTGGGTAGTCCTTCGCAGCTGCTGTGTTCTTGGAACTCAGGGCTTTCAGGTTAAAAGAACACTAACCATAGGCCTAACTCAAACCTCAACGCTAGGAAGGAAAACCAGCCTAAGGTTGGGGATGGTCTCATGGAAATAGCAGTGGAGGCAGCCAAGTTGTGTAACTTTTGCGCTCCCCTTGGGATGCCTTGAACAGCTGCAGTGTGCCTGGAGCACAGGGCTTCCTGGTTTTAAAAGTCCTTGGCCCAAGCCTAACAGTAACCCTAGGAAGGTAAATCAGCCGGGTATTAGGGTTCTTCCTAAGGAAAAAGCTGTGAAAGCAGCCATGTTGTGGCACTTTTGCACTCCCTTTTGGATGCCTTTCACAGCTCCAGTGTGCCTGGAGGTCTGGGCTTTCTGATTTTAAAAATCCTAGCACAAGGCCTACCTAACCCCAACCCGACGACGAGAAAGGCAAATCAGCCAGGAATTAGGGATGTCCCCAAGGAAATAGCTGTGGAGACAGGCATGTTGTGGTACTTTTGTGCTCTTCTTGGGTGGTCCTTCGCAGCTGCTGTGTTCTTGGAACTCAGGGCTTTCTGGTTAAAAAACTCTAACCCTAGGCCTAACTCAAACCTCAACGCTAGGGAGGAAAATCAGCCTATGGTTGGGGATGGTCTCATGGAAATAGCAGTGGAGGCAGCCAAGTTGTGTCACTTTTGCACTCCCGTTGGGATGCCTTGAACAGCTGCAGTGTGCCTGGAGCACAGGGCTTCCTGGTTTTAAAAGTCCTTGGCCCAAGCCTAACAGTAACCCTAGGAAGGTAAATCAGCCGGGTATTAGGGTTCTTCCTAAGGAAAAAGCTGTGAAAGCAGCCATGTTGTGGCACTTTTGCACTCCCTTTTGGATGCCTTTCACAGCTCCAGTGTGCCTGGAGGTCTGGGCTTCCTGATTTTAGAAATCCTAGCACAAGGCCTACCTAACCCCAACCCGACGACGAGAAAGGCAAATCAGCCAGGAATTAGGGATGTCCCCAAGGAAATAGCTGTGGAGGCAGGCATGTGGTGGTACTTTTGTGCTCTTCTTGGGTAGTCCTTCGCAGCTGCTGTGTTCTTGGACCTCAGGGCTTTCTGGTTAAAGAACACTAACCCTAGGCCTAACTCAAACCTCAACGCTAGGAAGGAAAATCAGCCTATGGTTGGGGATGGTCTCATGGAAATAGCAGTGGAGGCAGCCAAGTTGTGTCACTTTTGCGCTCCCCTTGGGATGCCTTGAACAGCTGCAGTGTGCCTGGAGCACAGGGCTTCCTGGTTTTAAAAGTCCTTGGCCCAAGCCTAACAGTAAACCTAGGAAGGTAAATCAGCCGGGTATTAGGGTTCTTCCTAAGGAAAAAGCTGTGAAAGCAGCCATGTTGTGGCACTTTTGCACTCCCTTTTGGATGCCTTTCACAGCTCCAGTGTGCCTGGAGGTCTGGGCTTCCTGATTTTCAAAATCCTAGCACAAGGCCTACCTAACCCCAACCCGACGACGAGAAAGGCAAATCAGCCAGGAATTAGGGATGTCCCCAAGGAAATAGCTGTGGAGGCAGGCATGTGGTGGTACTTTTGTGCTCTTCTTGGGTAGTCCTTCGCAGCTGCTGTGTTCTTGGACCTCAGGGCTTTCTGGTTAAAGAACACTTACCATAGGCTTAACTCAAAACTCAACGCTAGGAAGGAAAACCAGCCTAAGGTTGGGGATGGTCTCATGGAAATAGCAGTGGAGGCAGCCAAGTTGTGTCACTTTTGCACTCCCGTTGGGATGCCTTGAACAGCTGCAGTGTTCCTGGAGCACAGGGCTTCCTGGTTTTAAAAGTCCTTGGCCCAAGCCTAACAGTAACCCTAGGAAGGTAAATCAGCCGGGTATTAGGGTTCTTCCTAAGGAAAAAGCTGTGAAAGCAGCCATGTTGTGGCACTTTTGCACTCCCTTTTGGATGCCTTTCACAGCTCCAGTGTGCCTGGAGGTCTGGGCTTCCTGATTTTAAAAATCCTAGCACAAGGCCTACCTAACCCCAACCCGACGACGAGAAAGGCAAATCAGCCAGGAATTAGGGATGTCCCCAAGGAAATAGCTGTGGAGGCAGGCATGTGGTGTTACTTTTGTGCTCTTCTTGGATGGTCCCTCGCAGGTGCTGTGTTCTTGGAACTCAGGGCTTTCTGGTTAAAAAACTCTAATCCTAGGCCTAACTCAAACCTCAACGCTAGGAAGGAAAATCATCCTAAGGTTGGGGATGGTCTCATGGAAATAGCAGTGGAGGCAGCCAAGTTGTGTCACTTTTGCGCTCCCCTTGGGATGCCTTGAACAGCTGCAGTGTGCCTGGAGCACAGGGCTTCCTGGTTTTAAAAGTCCTTGGCCCAAGCCTAACAGTAACCCTAGGAAGGTAAATCAGCCGGGTATTAGGGTTCTTCCTAAGGAAAAAGCTGTGAAAGCAGCCATGTTGTGGCACTTTTGCACTCCCTTTTGGATGCCTTTCACAGCTCCAGTGTGCCTGGAGGTCTGGGCTTCCTGATTTTCAAAATCCTAGCACAAGGCCTACCTAACCCCAACCCGACGACGAGAAAGGCAAATCAGCCAGGAATTAGGGATGTCCCCAAGGAAATAGCTGTGGAGGCAGGCATGTGGTGTTACTTTTGTGCTCTTCTTGGGTAGTCCTTCGCAGCTGCTGTATTCTTGGAACTCAGGGCTTTCTGGTTAACAAACTCTAACCCTAGGCCTAACTCAAACCTCAACGCTAGGGAGGAAAATCAGCCTATGGTTGGGGATGGTCTCATGGGAATAGCAGTGGAGGCAGCCAAGTTGTGTCACTTTTGCGCTCCCGTTGGGATGCCTTGAACAGCTGCAGTGTGCCTGGAGCACAGGGCTTCCTGGTTTTAAAAGTCCTTGGCCCAAGCCTAACAGTAACCCTAGGAAGGTAAATCAGCCGGGTATTAGGGTTCTTCCTAAGGAAAAAGCTGTGAAAGCAGCCATGTTGTGGCACTTTTGCACTCCCTTTTGGATGCCTTTCACAGCTCCAGTGTGCCTGGAGGTCTGGGCTTCCTGATTTTAGAAATCCTAGCACAAGGCCTACCTAACCCCAACCCGACGACGAGAAAGGCAAATCAGCCAGGAATTAGGGATGTCCCCAAGGAAATAGCTGTGGAGGCAGGCATGTGGTGTTACTTTTGTGCTCTTCTTGGGCAGTCCTTCGCAGCTGCTGTATTCTTGGAACTCAGGGCTTTCTGGTTAAAAAACTCTAACCCTAGGCCTAACTCAAACCTCAACGCTAGGAAGGAAAATCAGCCTATGGTTGGGGATGGTCTCATGGAAATAGCAGTGGAGGCAGCCAAGTTGTGTCACTTTTGCGCTGCCTTTGGGATGCCTTGAACAGCTGCAGTGTGCCTGGAGCACAGGGCTTCCTGGTTTTAAAAGTCCTTGGCCCAAGCCTAACAGTAACCCTAGGAAGGTAAATCAGCCGGGTATTAGGGTTCTTCCTAAGGAAAAAGCTGTGAAAGCAGCCATGTTGTGGCACTTTTGCACTCCCTTTTGGATGCCTTTCACAGCTCCAGTGTGCCTGGAGGTCTGGGCTTCCTGATTTTCAAAATCCTAGCACAAGGCCTACCTAACCCCAACCCGACGACGAGAAAGGGAAATCAGCCAGGAATTAGGGATGTCCCCAAGGAAATAGCTGTGGAGGCAGGCATGTGGTGTTACTTTTGTGCTCTTCTTGGGTAGTCCTTCGCAGCTGCTGTGTTCTTGGACCTCAGGGCTTTCTGGTTAAAGAACACTAACACTAGGCCTAACTCAAACCTCAACGCTAGGAAGGAAAATCAGCCTATGGTTGGGGATGGTCTCATGGAAATAGCAGTGGAGGCAGCCAAGTTGTGTCACTTTTGCGCTCCCCTTGGGATGCCTTGAACAGCTGCAGTGTGCCTGGAGCACAGGGCTTCCTGGTTTTAAAAGTCCTAGGCCCAAGCCTAACAGTAACCCTAGGAAGATAAATCAGCGGGGTATTAGGGTTCTTCCTAAGGAAAAAGCTGTGAAAGCAGCCATGTTGTGGCACTTTTGCACTCCCTTTTGGATGCCTTTCACAGCTCCAGTATTCCTGGAGGTCTGGGCTTCCTGATTTTAAAAATCCTAGCACAAGGCCTACCTAACCCCAACCCGACAACGAGAAAGGCAAATCAGCCAGGAATTAGGGATGTCCCCAAGGAAATAGCTGTGGAGGCAGGCATGTTGTGGTACTTTTGTGCTCTTCTTGGGTAGTCCTTCGCAGCTGCTGTGTTCTTGGAACTCAGGGCTTTCTGGTTAAAAAACTCTAACCCTAGGCCTAACTCAAAACTCAACGCTAGGAAGGAAAATCAGCCTATGGTTCAGGATGGTCTCATGGAAATAGCAGTGGAGGCAGCCAAGTTGTGTCACTTTTGCACTCCCCTTGGGATGCCTTGAACAGCTGCAGTGTTCCTGGAGCACAGGGCTTCCTGGTTTTAAAAGTCCTTGGCCCAAGCCTAACACTAACCCTAGGAAGGTAAATCAGCCGGGTATTAGGGTTCTTCCTAAGGAAAAAGCTGTGAAAGCAGCCATGTTGTGGCACTTTTGCACTCCCTTTTGGATGCCTTTCACAGCTCCAGTGTGCCTGGAGGTCTGGGCTTCCTGATTTTAAAAATCCTAGCACAAGGCCTACCTAACCCCAACCCGACGACGAGAAAGGCAAATCAGCCAGGAATTAGGGATGTCCCCAAGGAAATAGCTGTGGAGGCAGGCATGTGGTGGTACTTTTGTGCTCTTCTTGGGTAGTCCTTCGCAGCTGCTGTGTTCTTGGAACTCAGGGCTTTCTGGTTAAAAAACTCTAACCCTAGGCCTAACTCAAACCTCAACGCTAGGGAGGAAAATCAGCCTATGGTTGGGGATGGTCTCATGGAAATAGCAGTGGAGGCAGCCAAGTTGTGTCACTTTTGCACTCCCGTTGGGATGCCTTGAACAGCTGCAGTGTGCCTGGAACACAGGGCTTCCTGGTTTTAAAAGTCCTTGGCCCAAGCCTAACAGTAACCCTAGGAAGGTAAATCAGCCGGGTATTAGGGTTCTTCCTAAGGAAAAAGCTGTGAAAGCAGCCATGTTGTGGCACTTTTGCACTCCCTTTTGGATGCCTTTCACAGCTCCAGTGTGCCTGGAGGTCTGGGCTTTCTGATTTTAAAAATCCTAGCACAAGGCCTACCTAACCCCAACCCGACGACGAGAAAGGCAAATCAGCCAGGAATTAGGGATGTCCCCAAGGAAATAGCTGTGGAGGCAGGCATGTGGTGGTACTTTTGTGCTCTTCTTGGGTAGTCCTTCGCAGCTGCTGTGTTCTTGGACCTCAGGGCTTTCTGGTTAAAAAACTCTAACCCTAGGCCTAACTCAAACCTCAACGCTAGGAAGGAAAATCAGCCTATGGTTGGGGATGGTCTCATGGAAATAGCAGTGGAGGCAGCCAAGTTGTGTCACTTTTGCACTCCCGTTGGGATGCCTTGAACAGCTGCAGTGTTCCTGGAGCACAGGGCTTCCTGGTTTTAAAAGTCCTTGGCCCAAACCTAACAGTAACCCTAGGAAGGTAAATCAGCCGGGTATTAGGGTTCTTCCTAAGGAAAAAGCTGTGAAAGCAGCCATGTTGTGGCACTTTTGCACTCCCTTTTGGATGCCTTTCACAGCTCCAGTGTGCCTGGAGGTCTGGGCTTCCTGATTTTAAAAATCCTAGCACAAGGCCTACCTAACCCCAACCCGACGACGAGAAAGGTAAATCAGCCAGGAATTAGGGATGTCCCCAAGGAAATAGCTGTGGAGGCAGGCATGTGGTGGTACTTTTGTGCTCTTCTTGGGTAGTCCTTCGCAGCTGCTGTGTTCTTGGAACTCAGGGCTTTCTGGTTAAAGAACACTTACCATAGGCCTAACTCAAACCTCAACGCTAGGAAGGAATATCAGCCTAAGGTTGGGGATGGTCTCATGGAAATAGCAGTGGAGGCAGCCAAGTTGTGTCACTTTTGCACTCCCGCTGGGATGCCTTGAACAGCTGCAGTGTTCCTGGAGCACAGGGCTTCCTGGTTTTCAAAGTCCTTGGCCCAAGCCTAACAGTAACCCTAGGAAGGTAAATCAGCCGGGTATTAGGGTTCTTCCTAAGGAAAAAGCTGTGAAAGCAGCCATGTTGTGGCACTTTTGCACTCCCTTTTGGATGCCTTTCACAGCTCCAGTATGCCTGGAGGTCTGGGCTTCCTGATTTTAAAAATCCTAGCACAAGGCCTACCTAACCCCAACCCGACGACGAGAAAGGCAAATCAGCCAGGAATTAAGGATGTCCCCAAGGAAATAGCTGTGGAGGCAGGCATGTTGTGGTACTTTTGTGCTCTTCTTGGGTAGTCCTTCGCAGCTGCTGTGTTCTTGGAACTCAGGGCTTTCAGGTTAAAAGAACACTAACCATAGGCCTAACTCAAACCTCAACGCTAGGAAGGAAAACCAGCCTAAGGTTGGGGATGGTCTCATGGAAATAGCAGTGGAGGCAGCCAAGTTGTGTCACTTTTGCACTCCCGTTGGGATGCCTTGAACAGCTGCAGTGTTCCTGGAGCACAGGGCTTCCTGGTTTTAAAAGTCCTTGGCCCAAACCTAACAGTAACCCTAGGAAGGTAAATCAGCCGGGTATTAGGGTTCTTCCTAAGGAAAAAGCTGTGAAAGCAGCCATGTTGTGGCACTTTTGCACTCCCTTTTGGATGCCTTTCACAGCTCCAGTGTGCCTGGAGGTCTGGGCTTCCTGATTTTAAAAATCCTAGCACAAGGCCTACCTAACCCCAACCCGACGACGAGAAAGGTAAATCAGCCAGGAATTAGGGATGTCCCCAAGGAAATAGCTGTGGAGGCAGGCATGTGGTGGTACTTTTGTGCTCTTCTTGGGTAGTCCTTCGCAGCTGCTGTGTTCTTGGAACTCAGGGCTTTCTGGTTAAAGAACACTAACCATAGGCCTAACTCAAACCTCAACGCTAGGAAGGAATATCAGCCTAAGGTTGGGGATGGTCTCATGGAAATAGCAGTGGAGGCAGCCAAGTTGTGTCACTTTTGCACTCCCGCTGGGATGCCTTGAACAGCTGCAGTGTTCCTGGAGCACAGGGCTTCCTGGTTTTCAAAGTCCTTGGCCCAAGCCTAACAGTAACCCTAGGAAGGTAAATCAGCCGGGTATTAGGGTTCTTCCTAAGGAAAAAGCTGTGAAAGCAGCCATGTTGTGGCACTTTTGCACTCCCTTTTGGATGCCTTTCACAGCTCCAGTATTCCTGGAGGTCTGGGCTTCCTGATTTTAAAAATCCTAGCACAAGGCCTACCTAACCCCAACCCGACGACGAGAAAGGCAAATCAGCCAGGAATTAAGGATGTCCCCAAGGAAATAGCTGTGGAGGCAGGCATGTTGTGGTACTTTTGTGCTCTTCTTGGGTAGTCCTTCGCAGCTGCTGTGTTCTTGGAACTCAGGGCTTTCAGGTTAAAAGAACACTAACCATAGGCCTAACTCAAACCTCAACGCTAGGAAGGAAAACCAGCCTAAGGTTGGGGATGGTCTCATGGAAATAGCAGTGGAGGCAGCCAAGTTGTGTAACTTTTGCGCTCCCCTTGGGATGCCTTGAACAGCTGCAGTGTGCCTGGAGCACAGGGCTTCCTGGTTTTAAAAGTCCTTGGCCCAAGCCTAACAGTAACCCTAGGAAGGTAAATCAGCCGGGTATTAGGGTTCTTCCTAAGGAAAAAGCTGTGAAAGCAGCCATGTTGTGGCACTTTTGCACTCCCTTTTGGATGCCTTTCACAGCTCCAGTGTGCCTGGAGGTCTGGGCTTCCTGATTTTAAAAATCCTAGCACAAGGCCTACCTAACCCCAACCCGACGACGAGAAAGGCAAATCAGCCAGGAATTAGGGATGTCCCCAAGGAAATAGCTGTGGAGGCAGGCATGTGGTGGTACTTTTGTGCTCTTCTTGGGTAGTCCTTCGCAGCTGCTGTGTTCTTGGACCTCAGGGCTTTCTGGTTAAAGAACACTTACCATAGGCTTAACTCAAAACTCAACGCTAGGAAGGAAAACCAGCCTAAGGTTGGGGATGGTCTCATGGAAATAGCAGTGGAGGCAGCCAAGTTGTGTCACTTTTGCACTCCCGTTGGGATGCCTTGAACAGCTGCAGTGTTCCTGGAGCACAGGGCTTCCTGGTTTTAAAAGTCCTTGGCCCAAGCCTAACAGTAACCCTAGGAAGGTAAATCAGCCGGGTATTAGGGTTCTTCCTAAGGAAAAAGCTGTGAAAGCAGCCATGTTGTGGCACTTTTGCACTCCCTTTTGGATGCCTTTCACAGCTCCAGTGTGCCTGGAGGTCTGGGCTTCCTGATTTTAAAAATCCTAGCACAAGGCCTACCTAACCCCAACCCGACGACGAGAAAGGCAAATCAGCCAGGAATTAGGGATGTCCCCAAGGAAATAGCTGGGGAGGCAGGCATGTGGTGTTACTTTTGTGCTCTTCTTGGATGGTCCCTCGCAGGTGCTGTGTTCTTGGAACTCAGGGCTTTCTGGTTAAAAAACTCTAATCCTAGGCCTAACTCAAACCTCAACGCTAGGAAGGAAAATCATCCTAAGGTTGGGGATGGTCTCATGGAAATAGCAGTGGAGGCAGCCAAGTTGTGTCACTTTTGCGCTCCCCTTGGGATGCCTTGAACAGCTGCAGTGTGCCTGGAGCACAGGGCTTCCTGGTTTTAAAAGTCCTTGGCCCAAGCCTAACAGTAACCCTAGGAAGGTAAATCAGCCGGGTATTAGGGTTCTTCCTAAGGAAAAAGCTGTGAAAGCAGCCATGTTGTGGCACTTTTGCACTCCCTTTTGGATGCCTTTCACAGCTCCAGTGTGCCTGGAGGTCTGGGCTTCCTGATTTTCAAAATCCTAGCACAAGGCCTACCTAACCCCAACCCGATGACGAGAAAGGCAAATCAGCCAGGAATTAGGGATGTCCCCAAGGAAATAGCTGTGGAGGCAGGCATGTGGTGGTACTTTTGTGCTCTTCTTGGGTAGTCCTTCGCAGCTGCTGTATTCTTGGAACTCAGGGCTTTCTGGTTAACAAACTCTAACCCTAGGCCTAACTCAAACCTCAACGCTAGGAAGGAAAATCAGCCTATGGTTGGGGATGGTCTCATGGAAATAGCAGTGGAGGCAGCCAAGTTGCGTCACTTTTGCGCTCCCCTTGGGATGCCTTGAACAGCTGCAGTGTGCCTGGAGCACAGGGCTTCCTGGTTTTAAAAGTCCTAGGCCCAAGCCTAACAGTAACCCTAGGAAGATAAATCAGCGGGGTATTAGGGTTCTTCCTAAGGAAAAAGCTGTGAAAGCAGCCATGTTGTGGCACTTTTGCACTCCCTTTTGGATGCCTTTCACAGCTCCAGTATTCCTGGAGGTCTGGGCTTCCTGATTTTAAAAATCCTAGCACAAGGCCTACCTAACCCCAACCCGACAACGAGAAAGGCAAATCAGCCAGGAATTAGGGATGTCCCCAAGGAAATAGCTGTGGAGGCAGGCATGTGGTGGTACTTTTGTGCTCTTCTTGGGTGGTCCCTCGCAGGTGCTCTGTTCTTGGAACACAGGGCTTTCTGGTTAAAAAACTCTAACCCTAGGCCTAACTCAAACCTCAACGCTAGGAAGGAAAATCAGCCTAAGTTTGGGGATGGTCTCATGGAAATAGCAGTGGAGGCAGCCAAGTTGTGTCACTTTTGCGCTCCCGTTGGGATGCCTTGAACAGCTGCAGTGTGCCTGGAGCACAGGGCTTCCTGGTTTTAAAAGTCCTTGGCCCAAGCCTAACACTAACCCTAGGAAGATAAATCAGCGGGGTATTAGGGTTCTTCCTAAGGAAAAAGCTGTGAAAGCAGCCATGTTGTGGCACTTTTGCACTCCCTTTTGGATGCCTTTCACAGCTCCAGTGTGCCTGGAGGTCTGGGCTTCCTGATTTTAGAAATCCTAGCACAAGGCCTACCTAACCCCAACCCGACGACGAGAAAGGCAAATCAGCCAGGAATTAGGGATGTCCCCAAGGAAATAGCTGTGGAGGCAGGCATGTGGTGGTACTTTTGTGCTCTTCTTGGGTAGTCCTTCGCAGCTGCTGTGTTCTTGGAACTCAGGGCTTTCTGGTTAAAAAACTCTAACCCTAGGCCTAACTCAAACCTCAACGCTAGGAAGGAAAACCAGCCTAAGGTTGGGGATGGTCTCATGGAAATAGCAGTGGAGGCAGCCAAGTTGTGTCACTTTTGCGCTCCCTTTGGGATGCCTTGAACAGCTGCAGTGTGCCTGGAGCACAGGGCTTCCTGGTTTTAAAAGTCCTTGGCCCAAGCCTAACACTAACCCTAGGAAGGTAAATCAGCCGGGTATTAGGGTTCTTCCTAAGGAAAAAGCTGTGAAAGCAGCCATGTTGTGGCACTTTTGCACTCCCTTTTGGATGCCTTTCACAGCTCCAGTGTGCCTGGAGGTCTGGGCTTCCTGATTTTCAAAATCCTAGCACAAGGCCTACCTAACCCCAACCCGACGACGAGAAAGGCAAATCAGCCAGGAATTAGGGATGTCCCCAAGGAAATAGCTGTGGAGGCAGGCATGTTGTGGTACTTTTGTGCTCTTCTTGGGTAGTCCTTCGCAGCTGCTGTATTCTTGGAACTCAGGGCTTTCTGGTTAAAAAACTCTAACCCTAGGCTTAACTCAAACCTCAACGCTAGGAAGGAAAATCAGCCTATGGTTGGGGATGGTCTCATGGAAATAGCAGTGGAGGCAGCCAAGTTGTGTCACTTTTGCACTCCCCTTGGGATGCCTTGAACAGCTGCAGTGTGCCTGGAGCACAGGGCTTCCTGGTTTTAAAAGTCCTAGGCCCAAGCCTAACAGTAACCCTAGGAAGGTAAATCAGCCGGGTATTAGGGTTCTTCCTAAGGAAAAAGCTGTGAAAGCAGCCATGTTGTGGCACTTTTGCACTCCCTTTTGGATGCCTTTCACAGCTCCAGTGTGCCTGGAGGTCTGGGCTTCCTGATTTTCAAAATCCTAGCACAAGGCCTACCTAACCCCAACCCGACGACGAGAAAGGCAAATCAGCCAGGAATTAGGGATGTCCCCAAGGAAATAGCTGTGGAGGCAGGCATGTGGTGGTACTTTTGTGCTCTTCTTGGGTAGTCCTTCGCAGCTGCTGTGTTCTTGGAACTCAGGGCTTTCAGGTTAAAAGAACACTAACCATAGGCCTAACTCAAAACTCAACGCTAGGAAGGAAAACCAGCCTAAGGTTGGGGATGGTCTCATGGAAATAGCAGTGGAGGCAGCCAAGTTGTGTCACTTTTGCGCTCCCGTTGGGATGCCTTGAACAGCTGCAGTGTGCCTGGAGCACAGGGCTTCCTGCTTTTCAAAGTCCTTGGCCCAAGCCTAACAGTAACCCTAGGAAGATAAATCAGCGGGGTATTAGGGTTCTTCCTAAGGAAAAAGCTGTGAAAGCAGCCATGTTGTGGCACTTTTGCACTCCCTTTTGGATGCCTTTCACAGCTCCAGTGTGCCTGGAGGTCTGGGCTTCCTGATTTTAAAAATCCTAGCACAAGGCCTACCTAACCCCAACCCGACGACGAGAAAGGCAAATCAGCCAGGAATTAGGGATGTCCCCAAGGAAATAGCTGTGGAGGCAGGCATGTGGTGTTACTTTTGTGCTCTTCTTGGGTAGTCCCTCGCAGCTGCTGTATTCTTGGAACTCAGGGCTTTCTGGTTAAAAAACTCTAACCCTAGGCCTAACTCAAACCTCAACGCTAGGAAGGAAAATCAGCCTATGGTTGGGGATGGTCTCATGGAAATAGCAGTGGAGGCAGCCAAGTTGTGTCACTTTTGCGCTGCCGTTAGGATGCCTTGAACAGCTGCAGTGTGCCTGGAGCACAGGGCTTCCTGGTTTTAAAAGTCCTTGGCCCAAGCCTAACAGTAACCCTAGGAAGGTAAATCAGCCGGGTATTAGGGTTCTTCCTAAGGAAAAAGCTGTGAAAGCAGCCATGTTGTGGCACTTTTGCACTCCCTTTTGGATGCCTTTCACAGCTCCAGTGTGCCTGGAGGTCTGGGCTTCCTGATTTTCAAAATCCTAGCACAAGGCCTACCTAACCCCAACCCGACGACGAGAAAGGCAAATCAGCCAGGAATTAGGGATGTCCCCAAGGAAATAGCTGTGGAGGCAGGCATGTGGTGTTACTTTTGTGCTCTTCTTGGGTAGTCCTTCGCAGCTGCTGTGTTCTTGGACCTCAGGGCTTTCTGGTTAAAGAACACTAACACTAGGCCTAACTCAAACCTCAACGCTAGGAAGGAAAATCAGCCTATGGTTGGGGATGGTCTCATGGAAATAGCAGTGGAGGCAGCCAAGTTGTGTCACTTTTGCGCTCCCCTTGGGATGCCTTGAACAGCTGCAGTGTGCCTGGAGCACAGGGCTTCCTGGTTTTAAAAGTCCTAGGCCCAAGCCTAACAGTAACCCTAGGAAGATAAATCAGCGGGGTATTAGGGTTCTTCCTAAGGAAAAAGCTGTGAAAGCAGCCATGTTGTGGCACTTTTGCACTCCCTTTTGGATGCCTTTCACAGCTCCAGTATTCCTGGAGGTCTGGGCTTCCTGATTTTAAAAATCCTAGCACAAGGCCTACCTAACCCCAACCCGACAACGAGAAAGGCAAATCAGCCAGGAATTAGGGATGTCCCCAAGGAAATAGCTGTGGAGGCAGGCATGTGGTGGTACTTTTGTGCTCTTCTTGGGTGGTCCCTCGCAGGTGCTCTGTTCTTGGAACACAGGGCTTTCTGGTTAAAAAACTCTAACCCTAGGCCTAACTCAAACCTCAACGCTAGGAAGGAAAATCAGCCTAAGTTTGGGGATGGTCTCATGGAAATAGCAGTGGAGGCAGCCAAGTTGTGTCACTTTTGCGCTCCCCTTGGGATGCCTTGAACAGCTGCAGTGTGCCTGGAGCACAGGGCTTCCTGGTTTTAAAAGTCCTTGGCCCAAGCCTAACACTAACCCTAGGAAGATAAATCAGCGGGGTATTAGGGTTCTTCCTAAGGAAAAAGCTGTGAAAGCAGCCATGTTGTGGCACTTTTGCACTCCCTTTTGGATGCCTTTCACAGCTCCAGTGTGCCTGGAGGTCTGGGCTTCCTGATTTTAGAAATCCTAGCACAAGGCCTACCTAACCCCAACCCGACGACGAGAAAGGCAAATCAGCCAGGAATTAGGGATGTCCCCAAGGAAATAGCTGTGGAGGCAGGCATGTGGTGGTACTTTTGTGCTCTTCTTGGGTAGTCCTTCGCAGCTGCTGTGTTCTTGGAACTCAGGGCTTTCTGGTTAAAAAACTCTAACCCTAGGCCTAACTCAAACCTCAACGCTAGGAAGGAAAACCAGCCTAAGGTTGGGGATGGTCTCATGGAAATAGCAGTGGAGGCAGCCAAGTTGTGTCACTTTTGCGCTCCCGTTGGGATGCCTTGAACAGCTGCAGTGTGCCTGGAGCACAGGGCTTCCTGGTTTTAAAAGTCCTTGGCCCAAGCCTAACACTAACCCTAGGAAGGTAAATCAGCCGGGTATTAGGGTTCTTCCTAAGGAAAAAGCTGTGAAAGCAGCCATGTTGTGGCACTTTTGCACTCCCTTTTGGATGCCTTTCACAGCTCCAGTGTGCCTGGAGGTCTGGGCTTCCTGATTTTCAAAATCCTAGCACAAGGCCTACCTAACCCCAACCCGACGACGAGAAAGGCAAATCAGCCAGGAATTAGGGATGTCCCCAAGGAAATAGCTGTGGAGGCAGGCATGTTGTGGTACTTTTGTGCTCTTCTTGGGTAGTCCTTCGCAGCTGCTGTATTCTTGGAACTCAGGGCTTTCTGGTTAAAAAACTCTAACCCTAGGCTTAACTCAAACCTCAACGCTAGGAAGGAAAATCAGCCTATGGTTGGGGATGGTCTCATGGAAATAGCAGTGGAGGCAGCCAAGTTGTGTCACTTTTGCACTCCCCTTGGGATGCCTTGAACAGCTGCAGTGTGCCTGGAGCACAGGGCTTCCTGGTTTTAAAAGTCCTAGGCCCAAGCCTAACAGTAACCCTAGGAAGGTAAATCAGCCGGGTATTAGGGTTCTTCCTAAGGAAAAAGCTGTGAAAGCAGCCATGTTGTGGCACTTTTGCACTCCCTTTTGGATGCCTTTCACAGCTCCAGTGTGCCTGGAGGTCTGGGCTTCCTGATTTTCAAAATCCTAGCACAAGGCCTACCTAACCCCAACCCGACGACGAGAAAGGCAAATCAGCCAGGAATTAGGGATGTCCCCAAGGAAATAGCTGTGGAGGCAGGCATGTGGTGGTACTTTTGTGCTCTTCTTGGGTAGTCCTTCGCAGCTGCTGTGTTCTTGGAACTCAGGGCTTTCAGGTTAAAAGAACACTAACCATAGGCCTAACTCAAAACTCAACGCTAGGAAGGAAAACCAGCCTAAGGTTGGGGATGGTCTCATGGAAATAGCAGTGGAGGCAGCCAAGTTGTGTCACTTTTGCGCTCCCGTTGGGATGCCTTGAACAGCTGCAGTGTGCCTGGAGCACAGGGCTTCCTGCTTTTCAAAGTCCTTGGCCCAAGCCTAACAGTAACCCTAGGAAGATAAATCAGCGGGGTATTAGGGTTCTTCCTAAGGAAAAAGCTGTGAAAGCAGCCATGTTGTGGCACTTTTGCACTCCCTTTTGGATGCCTTTCACAGCTCCAGTGCGCCTGGAGGTCTGGGCTTCCTGATTTTAAAAATCCTAGCACAAGGCCTACCTAACCCCAACCCGACGACGAGAAAGGCAAATCAGCCAGGAATTAGGGATGTCCCCAAGGAAATAGCTGTGGAGGCAGGCATGTGGTGGTACTTTTGTGCTCTTCTTGGGTGGTCCCTCGCAGGTGCTGTGTTCTTGGAACTCAGGGCTTTCTGGTTAAAAAACTCTAACCCTAGGCCTAACTCAAACCTCAACGCTAGGAAGGAAAATCAGCCTATGGTTGGGGATGGTCTCATGGAAATAGCAGTGGAGGCAGCCAAGTTGTGTCACTGTTGCGCTCCCCTTGGGATGCCTTGAACAGCTGCAGTGTGCCTGGAGCACAGGGCTTCCTGGTTTTAAAAGTCCTTGGCCCAAGCCTAACAGTAACCCTAGGAAGGTAAATCAGCCGGGTATTAGGGTTCTTCCTAAGGAAAAAGCTGTGAAAGCAGCCATGTTGTGGCACTTTTGCACTCCCTTTTGGATGCCTTTCACAGCTCCAGTGTGCCTGGAGGTCTGGGCTTCCTGATTTTAGAAATCCTAGCACAAGGCCTACCTAACCCCAACCCGACGACGAGAAAGGCAAATCAGCCAGGAATTAGGGATGTCCCCAAGGAAATAGCTGTGGAGGCAGGCATGTGGTGGTACTTTTGTGCTCTTCTTGGGTAGTCCTTCGCAGCTGCTGTGTTCTTGGAACTCAGGGCTTTCAGGTTAAAAGAACACTAACCATAGGCCTAACTCAAAACTCAACGCTAGGAAGGAAAACCAGCCTAAGATTGGGGATGGTCTCATGGAAATAGCAGTGGAGGCAGCCAAGTTGTGTCACTTTTGCGCTCCCGTTGGGATGCCTTGAACAGCTGCAGTGTGCCTGGAGCACAGGGCTTCCTGGTTTTAAAAGTCCTTGGCCCAAGCCTAACAGTAACCCTAGGAAGGTAAATCAGCCGGGTATTAGGGTTCTTCCTAAGGAAAAAGCTGTGAAAGCAGCCATGTTGTGGCACTTTTGCACTCCCTTTTGGATGCCTTTCACAGCTCCAGTGTGCCTGGAGGTCTGGGCTTCCTGATTTTAAAAATCCTAGCACAAGGCCTACCTAACCCCAACCCGACGACGAGAAAGGCAAATCAGCCAGGAATTAGGGATGTCCCCAAGGAAATAGCTGTGGAGGCAGGCATGTTGTGGTACTTTTGTGCTCTTCTTGGGTAGTCCTTCGCAGCTGCTGTATTCTTGGAACTCAGGGCTTTCTGGTTAAAAAACTCTAACCCTAGGCCTAACTCAAAACTCAACGCTAGGAAGGAAAATCAGCCTATGGTTTGGGATGGTCTCATGGAAATAGCAGTGGAGGCAGCCAAGTTGTGTCACTTTTGCGCTCCCCTTGGGATGCCTTGAACAGCTGCAGTGTGCCTGGAGCACAGGGCTTCCTGGTTTTAAAAGTCCTTGGCCCAAGCCTAACAGTAACCCTAGGAAGGTAAATCAGCCGGGTATTAGGGTTCTTCCAAAGGAAAAAGCTGTGAAAGCAGCCATGTTGTGGCACTTTTGCACTCCCTTTTGGATGCCTTTCACAGCTCCAGTGTGCCTGGAGGTCTGGGCTTCCTGATTTTCAAAATCCTAGCACAAGGCCTACCTAACCCCAACCCGATGACGAGAAAGGCAAATCAGCCAGGAATTAGGGATGTCCCCAAGGAAATAGCTGTGGAGGCAGGCATGTGGTGGTACTTTTGTGCTCTTCTTGGGTAGTCCTTCGCAGCTGCTGTGTTCTTGGAACTCAGGGCTTTCAGGTTAAAAGAACACTAACCATAGGCCTAACTCAAACCTCAACGCTAGGAAAGAAAACCAGCCTAAGGTTGGGGATGGTCTCATGGAAATAGCAGTGGAGGCAGCCAAGTTGTGTCACTTTTGCGCTCCCCTTGGGATGCCTTGAACAGCTGCAGTGTGCCTGGAGCACAGGGCTTCCTGGTTTTAAAAGTCCTTGGCCCAAGCCTAACAGTAACCCTAGGAAGGTAAATCAGCCGGGTATTAGGGTTCTTCCTAAGGAAAAAGCTGTGAAAGCAGCCATGTTGTGGCACTTTTGCACTCCCTTTTGGATGCCTTTCACAGCTCCAGTGTGCCTGGAGGTCTGGGCTTCCTGATTTTAAAAATCCTAGCACAAGGCCTACCTAACCCCAACCCGACGACGAGAAAGGCAAATCAGCCAGGAATTAGGGATGTCCCCAAGGAAATAGCTGTGGAGGCAGGCATGTGGTGGTACTTTTGTGCTCTTCTTGGGTAGTCCTTCGCAGCTGCTGTGTTCTTGGACCTCAGGGCTTTCTGGTTAAAAAACTCTAACCCTAGGCCTAACTCAAACCTCAACGCTAGGAAGGAAAATCAGCCTATGGTTGGGGATGGTCTCATGGAAATAGCAGTGGAGGCAGCCAAGTTGTGTCACTTTTGCGCCCCCCTTGGGATGCCTTGAACAGCTGCAGTGTGCCTGGAGCACAGGGCTTCCTGGTTTTAAATGTCCTTGGCCCAAGCCTAACAGTAACCCTAGGAAGGTAAATCAGCCGGGTATTAGGGTTCTTCCTAAGGAAAAAGCTGTGAAAGCAGCCATGTTGTGGCACTTTTGCACTCCCTTTTGGATGCCTTTCACAGCTCCAGTATGCCTGGAGGTCTGGGCTTCCTGATTTTAAAAATCCTAGCACAAGGCCTACCTAACCCCAACCCGACGACGAGAAAGGCAAATCAGCCAGGAATTAGGGATGTCCCCAAGGAAATAGCTGTGGAGGCAGGCATGTTGTGGTACTTTTGTGCTCTTCTTGGGTAGTCCTTCGCAGCTGCTGTGTTCTTGGAACTCAGGGCTTTCAGGTTAAAAGAACACTAACCATAGGCCTAACTCAAAACTCAACGCTAGGAAGGAAAACCAGCCTAAGGTTGGGGATGGTCTCATGGAAATAGCAGTGGAGGCAGCCAAGTTGTGTCACTTTTGCGCTCCCGTTGGGATGCCTTGAACAGCTGCAGTGTGCCTGGAGCACAGGGCTTCCTGCTTTTCAAAGTCCTTGGCCCAAGCCTAACAGTAACCCTAGGAAGGTAAATCAGCCGGGTATTAGGGTTCTTCCTAAGGAAAAAGCTGTGAAAGCAGCCATGTTGTGGCACTTTTGCACTCCCTTTTGGATGCCTTTCACAGCTCCAGTGTGCCTGGAGGTCTGGGCTTCCTGATTTTAGAAATCCTAGCACAAGGCCTACCTAACCCCAACCCGACGACGAGAAAGGGAAATCAGCCAGGAATTAGGGATGTCCCCAAGGAAATAGCTGTGGAGGCAGGCATGTGGTGGTACTTTTGTGCTCTTCTTGGGTAGTCCTTCGCAGCTGCTGTGTTCTTGGAACTCAGGGCTTTCAGGTTAAAAGAACACTAACCATAGGCCTAACTCAAACCTCAACGCTAGGAAGGAAAACCAGCCTAAGGTTGGGGATGGTCTCATGGAAATAGCAGTGGAGGCAGCCAAGTTGTGTCACTTTTGCACTCCCGTTGGGATGCCTTGAACAGCTGCAGTGTGCCTGGAGCACAGGGCTTCCTGGTTTTAAAAGTCCTTGGCCCAAGCCTAACAGTAACCCTAGGAAGGTAAATCAGCCGGGTATTAGGGTTCTTCCTAAGGAAAAAGCTGTGAAAGCAGCCATGTTGTGGCACTTTTGCACTCCCTTTTGGATGCCTTTCACAGCTCCAGTGTGCCTGGAGGTCTGGGCTTCCTGATTTTAAAAATCCTAGCACAAGGCCTACCTAACCCCAACCCGACGACGAGAAAGGCAAATCAGCCAGGAATTAGGGATGTCCCCAAGGAAATAGCTGTGGAGGCAGGCATGTTGTGGTACTTTTGTGCTCTTCTTGGGTAGTCCTTCGCAGCTGCTGTATTCTTGGAACTCAGGGCTTTCTGGTTAAAAAACTCTAACCCTAGGCCTAACTCAAACCTCAACGCTAGGAAGGAAAATCAGCCTATGGTTTGGGATGGTCTCATGGAAATAGCAGTGGAGGCAGCCAAGTTGTGTCACTTTTGCGCTCCCCTTGGGATGCCTTGAACAGCTGCAGTGTGCCTGGAGCACAGGGCTTCCTGGTTTTAAAAGTCCTTGGCCCAAGCCTAACACTAACCCTAGGAAGGTAAATCAGCCGGGTATTAGGGTTCTTCCTAAGGAAAAAGCTGTGAAAGCAGCCATGTTGTGGCACTTTTGCACTCCCTTTTGGATGCCTTTCACAGCTCCAGTGTGCCTGGAGGTCTGGGCTTCCTGATTTTCAAAATCCTAGCACAAGGCCTACCTAACCCCAACCCGATGACGAGAAAGGCAAATCAGCCAGGAATTAGGGATGTCCCCAAGGAAATAGCTGTGGAGGCAGGCATGTGGTGGTACTTTTGTGCTCTTCTTGGGTAGTCCTTCGCAGCTGCTGTGTTCTTGGAACTCAGGGCTTTCAGGTTAAAAGAACACTAACCATAGGCCTAACTCAAAACTCAACGCTAGGAAGGAAAATCAGCCTATGGTTGGGGATGGTCTCATGGAAATAGCAGTGGAGGCAGCCAAGTTGTGTCACTTTTGCACTCCCCTTGGGATGCCTTGAACAGCTGCAGTGTGCCTGGAGCACAGGGCTTCCTGGTTTTAAAAGTCCTTGGCCCAAGCCTAACAGTAACCCTAGGAAGGTAAATCAGCCGGGTATTAGGGTTCTTCCTAAGGAAAAAGCTGTGAAAGCAGCCATGTTGTGGCACTTTTGCACTCCCTTTTGGATGCCTTTCACAGCTCCAGTGTGCCTGGAGGTCTGGGCTTCCTGATTTTCAAAATCCTAGCACAAGGCCTACCTAACCCCAACCCGACGACGAGAAAGGCAAATCAGCCAGGAATTAGGGATGTCCCCAAGGAAATAGCTGTGGAGGCAGGCATGTGGTGGTACTTTTGTGCTCTTCTTGGGTAGTCCTTCGCAGCTGCTGTGTTCTTGGACCTCAGGGCTTTCTGGTTAAAAAACTCTAACCCTAGGCCTAACTCAAACCTCAACGCTAGGAAGGAAAATCAGCCTATGGTTGGGGATGGTCTCATGGAAATAGCAGTGGAGGCAGCCAAGTTGTGTCACTTTTGCGCCCCCCTTGGGATGCCTTGAACAGCTGCAGTGTGCCTGGAGCACAGGGCTTCCTGGTTTTAAATGTCCTTGGCCCAAGCCTAACAGTAACCCTAGGAAGGTAAATCAGCCGGGTATTAGGGTTCTTCCTAAGGAAAAAGCTGTGAAAGCAGCCATGTTGTGGCACTTTTGCACTCCCTTTTGGATGCCTTTCACAGCTCCAGTATGCCTGGAGGTCTGGGCTTCCTGATTTTCAAAATCCTAGCACAACGCCTACCTAACCCCAACCCGACGACGAGAAAGGCAAATCAGCCAGGAATTAGGGATGTCCCCAAGGAAATAGCTGTGGAGGCAGGCATGTTGTGGTACTTTTGTGCTCTTCTTGGGTAGTCCTTCGCAGCTGCTGTGTTCTTGGAACTCAGGGCTTTCAGGTTAAAAGAACACTAACCATAGGCCTAACTCAAAACTCAACGCTAGGAAGGAAAACCAGCCTAAGGTTGGGGATGGTCTCATGGAAATAGCAGTGGAGGCAGCCAAGTTGTGTCACTTTTGCGCTCCCGTTGGGATGCCTTGAACAGCTGCAGTGTGCCTGGAGCACAGGGCTTCCTGGTTTTAAAAGTCCTTGGCCCAAGCCTAACAGTAACCCTAGGAAGGTAAATCAGCTGGGTATTAGGGTTCTTCCTAAGGAAAAAGCTGTGAAAGCAGCCATGTTGTGGCACTTTTGCACTCCCTTTTGGATGCCTTTCACAGCTCCAGTGTGCCTGGAGGTCTGGGCTTCCTGATTTTAGAAATCCTAGCACAAGGCCTACCTAACCCCAACCCGACGACGAGAAAGGCAAATCAGCCAGGAATTAGGGATGTCCCCAAGGAAATAGCTGTGGAGGCAGGCATGTGGTGTTACTTTTGTGCTCTTCTTGGGTAGTCCTTCGCAGCTGCTGTGTTCTTGGAACTCAGGGCTTTCAGGTTAAAAGAACACTTATGATAGGCCTAACTCAAACCTCAACGCTAGGAAGGAAAATCAGCCTATGGTTGGGGATGGTCTCATGGGAATAGCAGTGGAGGCAGCCAAGTTGTGTCACTTTTGCACTCCCGTTGGGATGCCTTGAACAGCTGCAGTGTTCCTGGAGCACAGGGCTTCCTGGTTTTAAAAGTCCTTGGCCCAAACCTAACAGTAACCCTAGGAAGGTAAATCAGCCGGGTATTAGGGTTCTTCCTAAGGAAAAAGCTGTGAAAGCAGCCATGTTGTGGCACTTTTGCACTCCCTTTTGGATGCCTTTCACAGCTCCAGTGTGCCTGGAGGTCTGGGCTTCCTGATTTTAGAAATCCTAGCACAAGGCCTACCTAACCCCAACCCGACGACGAGAAAGGCAAATCAGCCAGGAATTAGGGATGTCCCCAAGGAAATAGCTGTGGAGGCAGGCATGTGGTGGTACTTTTGTGCTCTTCTTGGGTAGTCCTTCGCAGCTGCTGTATTCTTGGAACTCAGGGCTTTCTGGTTAAAAAACTCTAACCCTAGGCCTAACTCAAACCTCAACGCTAGGAAGGAAAATCAGCCTATGGTTGGGGATGGTCTCATGGAAATAGCAGTGGAGGCAGCCAAGTTGTGTCACTTTTGCGCTCCCCTTGGGATGCCTTGAACAGCTGCAGTGTGCCTGGAGCACAGGGCTTCCTGGTTTTAAAAGTCCTTGGCCCAAGCCTAACACTAACCCTAGGAAGGTAAATCAGCCGGGTATTAGGGTTCTTCCTAAGGAAAAAGCTGTGAAAGCAGCCATGTTGTGGCACTTTTGCACTCCCTTTTGGATGCCTTTCACAGCTCCAGTGTGCCTGGAGGTCTGGGCTTCCTGATTTTAAAAATCCTAGCACAAGGCCTACCTAACCCCAACCCGACGACGAGAAAGGCAAATCAGCCAGGAATTAGGGATGTCCCCAAGGAAATAGCTGTGGAGGCAGGCATGTTGTGGTACTTTTGTGCTCTTCTTGGGTAGTCCTTCGCAGCTGCTGTGTTCTTGGAACTCAGGGCTTTCAGGTTAAAAGAACACTAACCATAGGCCTAACTCAAACCTCAACGCTAGGAAGGAAAATCAGCCTATGGTTGGGGATGGTCTCATGGAAATAGCAGTGGAGGCAGCCAAGTTGTGTCACTTTTGCGCTCCCCTTGGGATGCCTTGAACAGCTGCAGTGTGCCTGGAGCACAGGGCTTCCTGGTTTTAAAAGTCCTAGGCCCAAGCCTAACAGTAACCCTAGGAAGGTAAATCAGCCGGGTATTAGGGTTCTTCCTAAGGAAAAAGCTGTGAAAGCAGCCATGTTGTGGCACTTTTGCACTCCCTTTTGGATGCCTTTCACAGCTCCAGTGTGCCTGGAGGTCTGGGCTTCCTGATTTTAAAAATCCTAGCACAAGGCCTACCTAACCCCAACCCGACGACGAGAAAGGCAAATCAGCCAGGAATTAGGGATGTCCCCAAGGAAATAGCTGTGGAGGCAGGCATGTTGTGGTACTTTTGTGCTCTTCTTGGGTAGTCCTTCGCAGCTGCTGTGTTCTTGGAACTCAGGGCTTTCTGGTTAAAAAACTCTAACCCTAGGCCTAACTCAAACCTCAACGCTAGGAAGGAAAATCAGCCTATGGTTGGGGATGGTCTCATGGAAATAGCAGTGGAGGCAGCCAAGTTGTGTCACTTTTGCACTCCCCTTGGGATGCCTTGAACAGCTGCAGTGTTCCTGGAGGACAGGGCTTCCTGCTTTTCAAAGTCCTTGGCCCAAGCCTAACAGTAACCCTAGGAAGGTAAATCAGCCGGGTATTAGGGTTCTTCCTAAGGAAAAAGCTGTGAAAGCAGCCATGTTGTGGCACTTTTGCACTCCCTTTTGGATGCCTTTCACAGCTCCAGTGTGCCTGGAGGTCTGGGCTTCCTGATTTTAAAAATCCTAGCACAAGGCCTACCTAACCCCAACCCGACGACGAGAAAGGCAAATCAGCCAGGAATTAGGGATGTCCCCAAGGAAATAGCTGTGGAGGCAGGCATGTGGTGTTACTTTTGTGCTCTTCTTGGGTAGTCCTTCGCAGCTGCTGTGTTCTTGGACCTCAGGGCTTTCTGGTTAAAAAACTCTAACCCTAGGCCTAACTCAAACCTCAACGCTAGGAAGGAAAATCAGCCTATGGTTGGGGATGGTCTCATGGAAATAGCAGTGGAGGCAGCCAAGTTGTGTCACTTTTGCGCTCCCCTTGGGATGCCTTGAACAGCTGCAGTGTGCCTGGAGCACAGGGCTTCCTGGTTTTAAATGTCCTTGGCCCAAGCCTAACAGTAACCCTAGGAAGGTAAATCAGCCGGGTATTAGGGTTCTTCCTAAGGAAAAAGCTGTGAAAGCAGCCATGTTGTGGCACTTTTGCACTCCCTTTTGGATGCCTTTCACAGCTCCAGTGTGCCTGGAGGTCTGGGCTTCCTGATTTTAAAAATCAGGAAAGAAGCTTTTTTTTTAAAAAGCTTTTCCACTATGTCTGGCTAGGAAAAACTGTGCCAGCACAGAAAACATCTCCCATCGTGTTCTAGAAGTTGCACGGATGTCTGCCAAGTGTTTGGCAGGAAGAAAAGAAAAGTTGTCCAAAACAGCTTCCAATCGAATGTTCCTGTGATTGGAAAAGTCAGGAGAGTGCAAAGGTACTGTTTTCTATCAGTTGGCAAGGTGCGCACACAATCCCAGTGTTGTACAGCTTGCTTCTTCACCTTCCCGAAGCTGCCGCTCTCGCCGGCTGCCGGAGCCCAAGAAGCGGCTTCTTCGCGCAAAGACGATTGTGCCGCTCACAGTGCTCTCCTTAGCGCGGCTTCTGCCGAAAGACGCCCGGCAGCGGCTCTTACCTCCGGAGAGCATCCTACCTTCCTCTTTAGCTCCTCTTCTCATCTACACCTCGGCAACAAGCTTTTCCACTATGTCTGGCTAGGAAAAACTGTGCCAGCACAGAAAACATCTCCCATCGTGTTCTAGAAGTTGCACGGATGTCTGCCAAGTGTTTGGCAGGAAGAAAAGAAAAGTTGTCCAAAACAGCTTCCAATCGAATGTTCCTGTGATTGGAAAAGTCAGGAGAGTGCAAAGGTACTGTTTTCTATCAGTTGGCAAGGTGCGCACACAATCCCAGTGTTGTACAGCTTGCTTCTTCACCTTCCCGAAGCTGCCGCTCTCGCCGGCTGCCGGAGCCCAAGAAGCGGCTTCTTCGCGCAAAGACGATTGTGCCGCTCACAGTGCTCTCCTTAGCGCGGCTTCTGCCGAAAGACGCCCGGCAGCGGCTCTTACCTCCGGAGAGCATCCTACCTTCCTCTTTAGCTCCTCTTCTCATCTACACCTCGGCAACAAGCTTTTCCACTATGTCTGGCTAGGAAAAACTGTGCCAGCACAGAAAACATCTCCCCTCGTGTTCTAGAAGTTGCACGGATGTCTGCCAAGTGTTTGGCAGGAAGAAAAGAAAAGTTGTCCAAAACAGCTTCCAATCGAATGTTCCTGTGATTGGAAAAGTCAGGAGAGTGCAAAGGTACTGTTTTCTATCAGTTGGCAAGGTGCGCACACAATCCCAGTGTTGTACAGCTTGCTTCTTCACCTTCCCGAAGCTGCCGCTCTCGCCGGCTGCCGGAGCCCAAGAAGCGGCTTCTTCGCGCAAAGACGATTGTGCCGCTCACAGTGCTCTCCTTAGCGCGGCTTCTGCCGAAAGACGCCCGGCAGCGGCTCTTACCTCCGGAGAGCATCCTACCTTCCTCTTTAGCTCCTCTTCTCATCTACACCTCGGCAACAAGCTTTTCCACTATGTCTGGCTAGGAAAAACTGTGCCAGCACAGAAAACATCTCCCCTCGTGTTCTAGAAGTTGCACGGATGTCTGCCAAGTGTTTGGCAGGAAGAAAAGAAAAGTTGTCCAAAACAGCTTCCAATCGAATGTTCCTGTGATTGGAAAAGTCAGGAGAGTGCAAAGGTACTGTTTTCTATCAGTTGGCAAGGTGCGCACACAATCCCAGTGTTGTACAGCTTGCTTCTTCACCTTCCCGAAGCTGCCGCTCTCGCCGGCTGCCGGAGCCCAAGAAGCGGCTTCTTCGCGCAAAGACGATTGTGCCGCTCACAGTGCTCTCCTTAGCGCGGCTTCTGCCGAAAGACGCCCGGCAGCGGCTCTTACCTCCGGAGAGCATCCTACCTTCCTCTTTAGCTCCTCTTCTCATCTACACCTCGGCAACAAGCTTTTCCACTATGTCTGGCTAGGAAAAACTGTGCCAGCACAGAAAACATCTCCCCTCGTGTTCTAGAAGTTGCACGGATGTCTGCCAAGTGTTTGGCAGGAAGAAAAGAAAAGTTGTCCAAAACAGCTTCCAATCGAATGTTCCTGTGATTGGAAAAGTCAGGAGAGTGCAAAGGTACTGTTTTCTATCAGTTGGCAAGGTGCGCACACAATCCCAGTGTTGTACAGCTTGCTTCTTCACCTTCCCGAAGCTGCCGCTCTCGCCGGCTGCCGGAGCCCAAGAAGCGGCTTCTTCGCGCAAAGACGATTGTGCCGCTCACAGTGCTCTCCTTAGCGCGGCTTCTGCCGAAAGACGCCCGGCAGCGGCTCTTACCTCCGGAGAGCATCCTACCTTCCTCTTTAGCTCCTCTTCTCATCTACACCTCGGCAACAAGCTTTTCCACTATGTCTGGCTAGGAAAAACTGTGCCAGCACAGAAAACATCTCCCCTCGTGTTCTAGAAGTTGCACGGATGTCTGCCAAGTGTTTGGCAGGAAGAAAAGAAAAGTTGTCCAAAACAGCTTCCAATCGAATGTTCCTGTGATTGGAAAAGTCAGGAGAGTGCAAAGGTACTGTTTTCTATCAGTTGGCAAGGTGCGCACACAATCCCAGTGTTGTACAGCTTGCTTCTTCACCTTCCCGAAGCTGCCGCTCTCGCCGGCTGCCGGAGCCCAAGAAGCGGCTTCTTCGCGCAAAGACGATTGTGCCGCTCACAGTGCTCTCCTTAGCGCGGCTTCTGCCGAAAGACGCCCGGCAGCGGCTCTTACCTCCGGAGAGCATCCTACCTTCCTCTTTAGCTCCTCTTCTCATCTACACCTCGGCAACAAGCTTTTCCACTATGTCTGGCTAGGAAAAACGGTGCCAGCACAGAAAACATCTCCCATCGTGTTCTAGAAGTTGCACGGATGTCTGCCAAGTGTTTGGCAGGAAGAAAAGAAAAGTTGTCCAAAACAGCTTCCAATCGAATGTTCCTGTGATTGGAAAAGTCAGGAGAGTGCAAAGGTACTGTTTTCTATCAGTTGGCAAGGTGCGCACACAATCCCAGTGTTGTACAGCTTGCTTCTTCACCTTCCCGAAGCTGCCGCTCTCGCCGGCTGCCGGAGCCCAAGAAGCGGCTTCTTCGCGCAAAGACGATTGTGCCGCTCACAGTGCTCTCCTTAGCGCGGCTTCTGCCGAAAGACGCCCGGCAGCGGCTCTTACCTCCGGAGAGCATCCTACCTTCCTCTTTAGCTCCTCTTCTCATCTACACCTCGGCAACAAGCTTTTCCACTATGTCTGGCTAGGAAAAACTGTGCCAGCACAGAAAACATCTCCCATCGTGTTCTAGAAGTTGCACGGATGTCTGCCAAGTGTTTGGCAGGAAGAAAAGAAAAGTTGTCCAAAACAGCTTCAAATCGAATGTTCCTGTGATTGGAAAAGTCAGGAGAGTGCAAAGGTACTGTTTTCTATCAGTTGGCAAGGTGCGCACACAATCCCAGTGTTGTACAGCTTGCTTCTTCACCTTCCCGAAGCTGCCGCTCTCGCAGTACCAACAGTACCCTAGGAAGGTAAATCAGCCGGGTATTAGGGTTCTTCCTAAGGAAAAAGCTGTGAAAGCAGCCATGTTGTGGCACTTTTGCACTCCCTTTTGGATGCCTTTCACAGCTCCAGTGTGCCTGGAGGTCTGGGCTTCCTGATTTTAAAAATCCTAGCACAAGGCCTACCTAACCCCAACCCGACGACGAGAAAGGCAAATCAGCCAGGAATTAGGGATGTCCCCAAGGAAATAGCTGTGGAGGCAGGCATGTGGTGGTACTTTTGTGCTCTTCTTGGATGGTCCCTCGCAGGTGCTGTGTTCTTGGAACTCAGGGCTTTCTGGTTAAAAAACTCTAATCCTAGGCCTAACTCAAACCTCAACGCTAGGAAGGAAAATCATCCTAAGGTTGGGGATGGTCTCATGGAAATAGCAGTGGAGGCAGCCAAGTTGTGTCACTTTTGCGCTCCCCTTGGGATGCCTTGAACAGCTGCAGTGTGCCTGGAGCACAGGGCTTCCTGGTTTTAAAAGTCCTTGGCCCAAGCCTAACAGTAACCCTAGGAAGGTAAATCAGCCGGGTATTAGGGTTCTTCCTAAGGAAAAAGCTGTGAAAGCAGCCATGTTGTGGCACTTTTGCACTCCCTTTTGGATGCCTTTCACAGCTCCAGTGTGCCTGGAGGTCTGGGCTTCCTGATTTTAAAAATCCTAGCACAAGGCCTACCTAACCCCAACCCGACGACGAGAAAGGCAAATCAGCCAGGAATTAGGGATGTCCCCAAGGAAATAGCTGTGGAGGCAGGCATGTGGTGTTACTTTTGTGCTCTTCTTGGGTAGTCCTTCGCAGCTGCTGTATTCTTGGAACTCAGGGCTTTCTGGTTAACAAACTCTAACCCTAGGCCTAACTCAAACCTCAACGCTAGGGAGGAAAATCAGCCTATGGTTGGGGATGGTCTCATGGGAATAGCAGTGGAGGCAGCCAAGTTGTGTCACTTTTGCGCTCCCGTTGGGATGCCTTGAACAGCTGCAGTGTGCCTGGAGCACAGGGCTTCCTGGTTTTAAAAGTCCTTGGCCCAAGCCTAACAGTAACCCTAGGAAGGTAAATCAGCCGGGTATTAGGGTTCTTCCTAAGGAAAAAGCTGTGAAAGCAGCCATGTTGTGGCACTTTTGCACTCCCTTTTGGATGCCTTTCACAGCTCCAGTGTGCCTGGAGGTCTGGGCTTCCTGATTTTAGAAATCCTAGCACAAGGCCTACCTAACCCCAACCCGACGACGAGAAAGGCAAATCAGCCAGGAATTAGGGATGTCCCCAAGGAAATAGCTGTGGAGGCAGGCATGTGGTGTTACTTTTGTGCTCTTCTTGGGTAGTCCTTCGCAGCTGCTGTATTCTTGGAACTCAGGGCTTTCTGGTTAAAAAACTCTAACCCTAGGCCTAACTCAAACCTCAACGCTAGGAAGGAAAATCAGCCTATGGTTGGGGATGGTCTCATGGAAATAGCAGTGGAGGCAGCCAAGTTGTGTCACTTTTGCGCTGCCGTTAGGATGCCTTGAACAGCTGCAGTGTGCCTGGAGCACAGGGCTTCCTGGTTTTAAAAGTCCTTGGCCCAAGCCTAACAGTAACCCTAGGAAGGTAAATCAGCCGGGTATTAGGGTTCTTCCTAAGGAAAAAGCTGTGAAAGCAGCCATGTTGTGGCACTTTTGCACTCCCTTTTGGATGCCTTTCACAGCTCCAGTGTGCCTGGAGGTCTGGGCTTCCTGATTTTCAAAATCCTAGCACAAGGCCTACCTAACCCCAACCCGACGACGAGAAAGGGAAATCAGCCAGGAATTAGGGATGTCCCCAAGGAAATAGCTGTGGAGGCAGGCATGTGGTGGTACTTTTGTGCTCTTCTTGGGTAGTCCTTCGCAGGTGCTCTGTTCTTGGAACACAGGGCTTTCTGGTTAAAAAACTCTAACCCTAGGCCTAACTCAAACCTCAACGCTAGGAAGGAAAATCAGCCTAAGTTTGGGGATGGTCTCATGGAAATAGCAGTGGAGGCAGCCAAGTTGTGTCACTTTTGCGCTCCCGTTGGGATGCCTTGAACAGCTGCAGTGTGCCTGGAGCACAGGGCTTCCTGGTTTTAAAAGTCCTTGGCCCAAGCCTAACACTAACCCTAGGAAGATAAATCAGCGGGGTATTAGGGTTCTTCCTAAGGAAAAAGCTGTGAAAGCAGCCATGTTGTGGCACTTTTGCACTCCCTTTTGGATGCCTTTCACAGCTCCAGTGTGCCTGGAGGTCTGGGCTTCCTGATTTTAAAAATCAGGAAAAGAGCTTTTTTTTTAAAAAGCTTTTCCACTATGTCTGGCTAGGAAAAACTGTGCCAGCACAGAAAACATCTCCCATCGTGTTCTAGAAGTTGCACGGATGTCTGCCAAGTGTTTGGCAGGAAGAAAAGAAAAGTTGTCCAAAACAGCTTCCAATCGAATGTTCCTGTGATTGGAAAAGTCAGGAGAGTGCAAAGGTACTGTTTTCTATCAGTTGGCAAGGTGCGCACACAATCCCAGTGTTGTACAGCTTGCTTCTTCACCTTCCCGAAGCTGCCGCTCTCGCCGGCTGCCGGAGCCCAAGAAGCGGCTTCTTCGCGCAAAGACGATTGTGCCGCTCACAGCGCTCTCCCTAGCGCGGCTTCTGCCGAAAGACGCCCGGCAGCGGCTCTTACCTCCGGAGAGCATCCTACCTTCCTCTTTAGCTCCTCTTCTCATCTACACCTCGGCAACAAGCTTTTCCACTATGTCTGGCTAGGAAAAACTGTGCCAGCACAGAAAACATCTCCCCTCGTGTTCTAGAAGTTGCACGGATGTCTGCCAAGTGTTTGGCAGGAAGAAAAGAAAAGTTGTCCAAAACAGCTTCCAATCGAATGTTCCTGTGATTGGAAAAGTCAGGAGAGTGCAAAGGTACTGTTTTCTATCAGTTGGCAAGGTGCGCACACAATCCCAGTGTTGTACAGCTTGCTTCTTCACCTTCCCGAAGCTGCCGCTCTCGCCGGCTGCCGGAGCCCAAGAAGCGGCTTCTTCGCGCAAAGACGATTGTGCCGCTCACAGTGCTCTCCTTAGCGCGGCTTCTGCCGAAAGACGCCCGGCAGCGGCTCTTACCTCCGGAGAGCATCCTACCTTCCTCTTTAGCTCCTCTTCTCATCTACACCTCGGCAACAAGCTTTTCCACTATGTCTGGCTAGGAAAAACTGTGCCAGCACAGAAAACATCTCCCATCGTGTTCTAGAAGTTGCACGGATGTCTGCCAAGTGTTTGGCAGGAAGAAAAGAAAAGTTGTCCAAAACAGCTTCCAATCGAATGTTCCTGTGATTGGAAAAGTCAGGAGAGTGCAAAGGTACTGTTTTCTATCAGTTGGCAAGGTGCGCACACAATCCCAGTGTTGTACAGCTTGCTTCTTCACCTTCCCGAAGCTGCCGCTCTCGCCGGCTGCCGGAGCCCAAGAAGCGGCTTCTTCGCGCAAAGACGATTGTGCCGCTCACAGCGCTCTCCTTAGTGCGGCTTCTGCCGAAAGACGCCCGGCAGCGGCTCTTACCTCCGGAGAGCATCCTACCTTCCTCTTTAGCTCCTCTTCTCATCTACACCTCGGCAACAAGCTTTTCCACTATGTCTGGCTAGGAAAAACTGTGCCAGCACAGAAAACATCTCCCATCGTGTTCTAGAAGTTGCACGGATGTCTGCCAAGTGTTTGGCAGGAAGAAAAGAAAAGTTGTCCAAAACAGCTTCCAATCGAATGTTCCTGTGATTGGAAAAGTCAGGAGAGTGCAAAGGTACTGTTTTCTATCAGTTGGCAAGGTGCGCACACAATCCCAGTGTTGTACAGCTTGCTTCTTCACCTTCCCGAAGCTGCCGCTCTCGCCGGCTGCCGGAGCCCAAGAAGCGGCTTCTTCGCGCAAAGACGATTGTGCCGCTCACAGTGCTCTCCTTAGCGCGGCTTCTGCCGAAAGACGCCCGGCAGCGGCTCTTACCTCCGGAGAGCATCCTACCTTCCTCTTTAGCTCCTCTTCTCATCTACACCTCGGCAACAAGCTTTTCCACTATGTCTGGCTAGGAAAAACTGTGCCAGCACAGAAAACATCTCCCATCGTGTTCTAGAAGTTGCACGGATGTCTGCCAAGTGTTTGGCAGGAAGAAAAGAAAAGTTGTCCAAAACAGCTTCCAATCGAATGTTCCTGTGATTGGAAAAGTCAGGAGAGTGCAAAGGTACTGTTTTCTATCAGTTGGCAAGGTGCGCACACAATCCCAGTGTTGTACAGCTTGCTTCTTCACCTTCCCGAAGCTGCCGCTCTCGCCGGCTGCCGGAGCCCAAGAAGCGGCTTCTTCGCGCAAAGACGATTGTGCCGCTCACAGCGCTCTCCTTAGCGCGGCTTCTGCCGAAAGACGCCCGGCAGCGGCTCTTACCTCCGGAGAGCATCCTACCTTCCTCTTTAGCTCCTCTTCTCATCTACACCTCGGCAACAAGCTTTTCCACTATGTCTGGCTAGGAAAAACTGTGCCAGCACAGAAAACATCTCCCCTCGTGTTCTAGAAGTTGCACGGATGTCTGCCAAGTGTTTGGCAGGAAGAAAAGAAAAGTTGTCCAAAACAGCTTCCAATCGAATGTTCCTGTGATTGGAAAAGTCAGGAGAGTGCAAAGGCACTGTTTTCTATCAGTTGGCAAGGTGCGCACACAATCCCAGTGTTGTACAGCTTGCTTCTTCACCTTCCCGAAGCTGCCGCTCTCGCCGGCTGCCGGAGCCCAAGAAGCGGCTTCTTCGCGCAAAGACGATTGTGCCGCTCACAGTGCTCTCCTTAGCGCGGCTTCTGCCGAAAGACGCCCGGCAGCGGCTCTTACCTCCGGAGAGCATCCTACCTTCCTCTTTAGCTCCTCTTCTCATCTACACCTCGGCAACAAGCTTTTCCACTATGTCTGGCTAGGAAAAACTGTGCCAGCACAGAAAACATCTCCCCTCGTGTTCTAGAAGTTGCACGGATGTCTGCCAAGTGTTTGGCAGGAAGAAAAGAAAAGTTGTCCAAAACAGCTTCCAATCGAATGTTCCTGTGATTGGAAAAGTCAGGAGAGTGCAAAGGTACTGTTTTCTATCAGTTGGCAAGGTGCGCACACAATCCCAGTGTTGTACAGCTTGCTTCTTCACCTTCCCGAAGCTGCCGCTCTCGCCGGCTGCCGGAGCCCAAGAAGCGGCTTCTTCGCGCAAAGACGATTGTGCCGCTCACAGCGCTCTCCCTAGCGCAGCTTCTGCCGAAAGACGCCCGGCAGCGGCTCTTACCTCCGGAGAGCATCCTACCTTCCTCTTTAGCTCCTCTTCTCATCTACACCTCGGCAACAAGCTTTTCCACTATGTCTGGCTAGGAAAAACTGTGCCAGCACAGAAAACATCTCCCCTCGTGTTCTAGAAGTTGCACGGATGTCTGCCAAGTGTTTGGCAGGAAGAAAAGAAAAGTTGTCCAAAACAGCTTCCAATCGAATGTTCCTGTGATTGGAAAAGTCAGGAGAGTGCAAAGGTACTGTTTTCTATCAGTTGGCAAGGTGCGCACACAATCCCAGTGTTGTACAGCTTGCTTCTTCACCTTCCCGAAGCTGCCGCTCTCGCCGGCTGCCGGAGCCCAAGAAGCGGCTTCTTCGCGCAAAGACGATTGTGCCGCTCACAGCGCTCTCCTTAGCGCGGCTTCTGCCGAAAGACGCCCGGCAGCGGCTCTTACCTCCGGAGAGCATCCTACCTTCCTCTTTAGCTCCTCTTCTCATCTACACCTCGGCAACAAGCTTTTCCACTATGTCTGGCTAGGAAAAACTGTGCCAGCACAGAAAACATCTCCCATCGTGTTCTAGAAGTTGCACGGATGTCTGCCAAGTGTTTGGCAGGAAGAAAAGAAAAGTTGTCCAAAACAGCTTCCAATCGAATGTTCCTGTGATTGGAAAAGTCAGGAGAGTGCAAAGGTACTGTTTTCTATCAGTTGGCAAGGTGCGCACACAATCCCAGTGTTGTACAGCTTGCTTCTTCACCTTCCCGAAGCTGCCGCTCTCGCCGGCTGCCGGAGCCCAAGAAGCGGCTTCTTCGCGCAAAGACGATTGTGCCGCTCACAGTGCTCTCCTTAGCGCGGCTTCTGCCGAAAGACGCCCGGCAGCGGCTCTTACCTCCGGAGAGCATCCTACCTTCCTCTTTAGCTCCTCTTCTCATCTACACCTCGGCAACAAGCTTTTCCACTATGTCTGGCTAGGAAAAACTGTGCCAGCACAGAAAACATCTCCCCTCGTGTTCTAGAAGTTGCACGGATGTCTGCCAAGTGTTTGGCAGGAAGAAAAGAAAAGTTGTCCAAAACAGCTTCCAATCGAATGTTCCTGTGATTGGAAAAGTCAGGAGAGTGCAAAGGTACTGTTTTCTATCAGTTGGCAAGGTGCGCACACAATCCCAGTGTTGTACAGCTTGCTTCTTCACCTTCCCGAAGCTGCCGCTCTCGCCGGCTGCCGGAGCCCAAGAAGCGGCTTCTTCGCGCAAAGACGATTGTGCCGCTCACAGTGCTCTCCTTAGCGCGGCTTCTGCCGAAAGACGCCCGGCAGCGGCTCTTACCTCCGGAGAGCATCCTACCTTCCTCTTTAGCTCCTCTTCTCATCTACACCTCGGCAACAAGCTTTTCCACTATGTCTGGCTAGGAAAAACTGTGCCAGCACAGAAAACATCTCCCCTCGTGTTCTAGAAGTTGCACGGATGTCTGCCAAGTGTTTGGCAGGAAGAAAAGAAAAGTTGTCCAAAACAGCTTCCAATCGAATGTTCCTGTGATTGGAAAAGTCAGGAGAGTGCAAAGGTACTGTTTTCTATCAGTTGGCAAGGTGCGCACACAATCCCAGTGTTGTACAGCTTGCTTCTTCACCTTCCCGAAGCTGCCGCTCTCGCCGGCTGCCGGAGCCCAAGAAGCGGCTTCTTCGCGCAAAGACGATTGTGCCGCTCACAGTGCTCTCCTTAGCGCGGCTTCTGCCGAAAGACGCCCGGCAGCGGCTCTTACCTCCGGAGAGCATCCTACCTTCCTCTTTAGCTCCTCTTCTCATCTACACCTCGGCAACAAGCTTTTCCACTATGTCTGGCTAGGAAAAACTGTGCCAGCACAGAAAACATCTCCCCTCGTGTTCTAGAAGTTGCACGGATGTCTGCCAAGTGTTTGGCAGGAAGAAAAGAAAAGTTGTCCAAAACAGCTTCCAATCGAATGTTCCTGTGATTGGAAAAGTCAGGAGAGTGCAAAGGTACTGTTTTCTATCAGTTGGCAAGGTGCGCACACAATCCCAGTGTTGTACAGCTTGCTTCTTCACCTTCCCGAAGCTGCCGCTCTCGCCGGCTGCCGGAGCCCAAGAAGCGGCTTCTTCGCGCAAAGACGATTGTGCCGCTCACAGCGCTCTCCCTAGCGCGGCTTCTGCCGAAAGACGCCCGGCAGCGGCTCTTACCTCCGGAGAGCATCCTACCTTCCTCTTTAGCTCCTCTTCTCATCTACACCTCGGCAACAAGCTTTTCCACTATGTCTGGCTAGGAAAAACTGTGCCAGCACAGAAAACATCTCCCCTCGTGTTCTAGAAGTTGCACGGATGTCTGCCAAGTGTTTGGCAGGAAGAAAAGAAAAGTTGTCCAAAACAGCTTCCAATCGAATGTTCCTGTGATTGGAAAAGTCAGGAGAGTGCAAAGGTACTGTTTTCTATCAGTTGGCAAGGTGCGCACACAATCCCAGTGTTGTACAGCTTGCTTCTTCACCTTCCCGAAGCTGCCGCTCTCGCCGGCTGCCGGAGCCCAAGAAGCGGCTTCTTCGCGCAAAGACGATTGTGCCGCTCACAGTGCTCTCCTTAGCGCGGCTTCTGCCGAAAGACGCCCGGCAGCGGCTCTTACCTCCGGAGAGCATCCTACCTTCCTCTTTAGCTCCTCTTCTCATCTACACCTCGGCAACAAGCTTTTCCACTATGTCTGGCTAGGAAAAACTGTGCCAGCACAGAAAACATCTCCCATCGTGTTCTAGAAGTTGCACGGATGTCTGCCAAGTGTTTGGCAGGAAGAAAAGAAAAGTTGTCCAAAACAGCTTCCAATCGAATGTTCCTGTGATTGGAAAAGTCAGGAGAGTGCAAAGGTACTGTTTTCTATCAGTTGGCAAGGTGCGCACACAATCCCAGTGTTGTACAGCTTGCTTCTTCACCTTCCCGAAGCTGCCGCTCTCGCCGGCTGCCGGAGCCCAAGAAGCGGCTTCTTCGCGCAAAGACGATTGTGCCGCTCACAGTGCTCTCCTTAGCGCGGCTTCTGCCGAAAGACGCCCGGCAGCGGCTCTTACCTCCGGAGAGCATCCTACCTTCCTCTTTAGCTCCTCTTCTCATCTACACCTCGGCAACAAGCTTTTCCACTATGTCTGGCTAGGAAAAACTGTGCCAGCACAGAAAACATCTCCCCTCGTGTTCTAGAAGTTGCACGGATGTCTGCCAAGTGTTTGGCAGGAAGAAAAGAAAAGTTGTCCAAAACAGCTTCCAATCGAATGTTCCTGTGATTGGAAAAGTCAGGAGAGTGCAAAGGTACTGTTTTCTATCAGTTGGCAAGGTGCGCACACAATCCCAGTGTTGTACAGCTTGCTTCTTCACCTTCCCGAAGCTGCCGCTCTCGCCGGCTGCCGGAGCCCAAGAAGCGGCTTCTTCGCGCAAAGACGATTGTGCCGCTCACAGCGCTCTCCTTAGCGCGGCTTCTGCCGAAAGACGCCCGGCAGCGGCTCTTACCTCCGGAGAGCATCCTACCTTCCTCTTTAGCTCCTCTTCTCATCTACACCTCGGCAACAAGCTTTTCCACTATGTCTGGCTAGGAAAAACTGTGCCAGCACAGAAAACATCTCCCCTCGTGTTCTAGAAGTTGCACGGATGTCTGCCAAGTGTTTGGCAGGAAGAAAAGAAAAGTTGTCCAAAACAGCTTCCAATCGAATGTTCCTGTGATTGGAAAAGTCAGGAGAGTGCAAAGGTACTGTTTTCTATCAGTTGGCAAGGTGCGCACACAATCCCAGTGTTGTACAGCTTGCTTCTTCACCTTCCCGAAGCTGCCGCTCTCGCCGGCTGCCGGAGCCCAAGAAGCGGCTTCTTCGCGCAAAGACGATTGTGCCGCTCACAGTGCTCTCCTTAGCGCGGCTTCTGCCGAAAGACGCCCGGCAGCGGCTCTTACCTCCGGAGAGCATCCTACCTTCCTCTTTAGCTCCTCTTCTCATCTACACCTCGGCAACAAGCTTTTCCACTATGTCTGGCTAGGAAAAACTGTGCCAGCACAGAAAACATCTCCCCTCATGTTCTAGAAGTTGCACGGATGTCTGCCAAGTGTTTGGCAGGAAGAAAAGAAAAGTTGTCCAAAACAGCTTCCAATCGAATGTTCCTGTGATTGGAAAAGTCAGGAGAGTGCAAAGGTACTGTTTTCTATCAGTTGGCAAGGTGCGCACACAATCCCAGTGTTGTACAGCTTGCTTCTTCACCTTCCCGAAGCTGCCGCTCTCGCCGGCTGCCGGAGCCCAAGAAGCGGCTTCTTCGCGCAAAGACGATTGTGCCGCTCACAGCGCTCTCCTTAGCGCGGCTTCTGCCGAAAGACGCCCGGCAGCGGCTCTTACCTCCGGAGAGCATCCTACCTTCCTCTTTAGCTCCTCTTCTCATCTACACCTCGGCAACAAGCTTTTCCACTATGTCTGGCTAGGAAAAACTGTGCCAGCACAGAAAACATCTCCCCTCGTGTTCTAGAAGTTGCACGGATGTCTGCCAAGTGTTTGGCAGGAAGAAAAGAAAAGTTGTCCAAAACAGCTTCCAATCGAATGTTCCTGTGATTGGAAAAGTCAGGAGAGTGCAAAGGTACTGTTTTCTATCAGTTGGCAAGGTGCGCACACAATCCCAGTGTTGTACAGCTTGCTTCTTCACCTTCCCGAAGCTGCCGCTCTCGCCGGCTGCCGGAGCCCAAGAAGCGGCTTCTTCGCGCAAAGACGATTGTGCCGCTCACAGTGCTCTCCTTAGCGCGGCTTCTGCCGAAAGACGCCCGGCAGCGGCTCTTACCTCCGGAGAGCATCCTACCTTCCTCTTTAGCTCCTCTTCTCATCTACACCTCGGCAACAAGCTTTTCCACTATGTCTGGCTAGGAAAAACTGTGCCAGCACAGAAAACATCTCCCCTCGTGTTCTAGAAGTTGCACGGATGTCTGCCAAGTGTTTGGCAGGAAGAAAAGAAAAGTTGTCCAAAACAGCTTCCAATCGAATGTTCCTGTGATTGGAAAAGTCAGGAGAGTGCAAAGGTACTGTTTTCTATCAGTTGGCAAGGTGCGCACACAATCCCAGTGTTGTACAGCTTGCTTCTTCACCTTCCCGAAGCTGCCGCTCTCGCCGGCTGCCGGAGCCCAAGAAGCGGCTTCTTCGCGCAAAGACGATTGTGCCGCTCACAGTGCTCTCCTTAGCGCGGCTTCTGCCGAAAGACGCCCGGCAGCGGCTCTTACCTCCGGAGAGCATCCTACCTTCCTCTTTAGCTCCTCTTCTCATCTACACCTCGGCAACAAGCTTTTCCACTATGTCTGGCTAGGAAAAACGGTGCCAGCACAGAAAACATCTCCCATCGTGTTCTAGAAGTTGCACGGATGTCTGCCAAGTGTTTGGCAGGAAGAAAAGAAAAGTTGTCCAAAACAGCTTCCAATCGAATGTTCCTGTGATTGGAAAAGTCAGGAGAGTGCAAAGGTACTGTTTTCTATCAGTTGGCAAGGTGCGCACACAATCCCAGTGTTGTACAGCTTGCTTCTTCACCTTCCCGAAGCTGCCGCTCTCGCCGGCTGCCGGAGCCCAAGAAGCGGCTTCTTCGCGCAAAGACGATTGTGCCGCTCACAGTGCTCTCCTTAGCGCGGCTTCTGCCGAAAGACGCCCGGCAGCGGCTCTTACCTCCGGAGAGCATCCTACCTTCCTCTTTAGCTCCTCTTCTCATCTACACCTCGGCAACAAGCTTTTCCACTATGTCTGGCTAGGAAAAACTGTGCCAGCACAGAAAACATCTCCCATCGTGTTCTAGAAGTTGCACGGATGTCTGCCAAGTGTTTGGCAGGAAGAAAAGAAAAGTTGTCCAAAACAGCTTCAAATCGAATGTTCCTGTGATTGGAAAAGTCAGGAGAGTGCAAAGGTACTGTTTTCTATCAGTTGGCAAGGTGCGCACACAATCCCAGTGTTGTACAGCTTGCTTCTTCACCTTCCCGAAGCTGCCGCTCTCGCAGTACCAACAGTACCCTAGGAAGGTAAATCAGCCGGGTATTAGGGTTCTTCCTAAGGAAAAAGCTGTGAAAGCAGCCATGTTGTGGCACTTTTGCACTCCCTTTTGGATGCCTTTCACAGCTCCAGTGTGCCTGGAGGTCTGGGCTTCCTGATTTTAAAAATCCTAGCACAAGGCCTACCTAACCCCAACCCGACGACGAGAAAGGCAAATCAGCCAGGAATTAGGGATGTCCCCAAGGAAATAGCTGTGGAGGCAGGCATGTGGTGGTACTTTTGTGCTCTTCTTGGATGGTCCCTCGCAGGTGCTGTGTTCTTGGAACTCAGGGCTTTCTGGTTAAAAAACTCTAATCCTAGGCCTAACTCAAACCTCAACGCTAGGAAGGAAAATCATCCTAAGGTTGGGGATGGTCTCATGGAAATAGCAGTGGAGGCAGCCAAGTTGTGTCACTTTTGCGCTCCCCTTGGGATGCCTTGAACAGCTGCAGTGTGCCTGGAGCACAGGGCTTCCTGGTTTTAAAAGTCCTTGGCCCAAGCCTAACAGTAACCCTAGGAAGGTAAATCAGCCGGGTATTAGGGTTCTTCCTAAGGAAAAAGCTGTGAAAGCAGCCATGTTGTGGCACTTTTGCACTCCCTTTTGGATGCCTTTCACAGCTCCAGTGTGCCTGGAGGTCTGGGCTTCCTGATTTTAAAAATCCTAGCACAAGGCCTACCTAACCCCAACCCGACGACGAGAAAGGCAAATCAGCCAGGAATTAGGGATGTCCCCAAGGAAATAGCTGTGGAGGCAGGCATGTGGTGTTACTTTTGTGCTCTTCTTGGGTAGTCCTTCGCAGCTGCTGTATTCTTGGAACTCAGGGCTTTCTGGTTAACAAACTCTAACCCTAGGCCTAACTCAAACCTCAACGCTAGGAAGGAAAATCAGCCTATGGTTGGGGATGGTCTCATGGGAATAGCAGTGGAGGCAGCCAAGTTGTGTCACTTTTGCGCTCCCCTTGGGATGCCTTGAACAGCTGCAGTGTGCCTGGAGCACAGGGCTTCCTGGTTTTAAAAGTCCTTGGCCCAAGCCTAACAGTAACCCTAGGAAGGTAAATCAGCCGGGTATTAGGGTTCTTCCTAAGGAAAAAGCTGTGAAAGCAGCCATGTTGTGGCACTTTTGCACTCCCTTTTGGATGCCTTTCACAGCTCCAGTGTGCCTGGAGGTCTGGGCTTCCTGATTTTAGAAATCCTAGCACAAGGCCTACCTAACCCCAACCCGACGACGAGAAAGGCAAATCAGCCAGGAATTAGGGATGTCCCCAAGGAAATAGCTGTGGAGGCAGGCATGTGGTGTTACTTTTGTGCTCTTCTTGGGTAGTCCTTCGCAGCTGCTGTATTCTTGGAACTCAGGGCTTTCTGGTTAAAAAACTCTAACCCTAGGCCTAACTCAAACCTCAACGCTAGGAAGGAAAATCAGCCTATGGTTGGGGATGGTCTCATGGAAATAGCAGTGGAGGCAGCCAAGTTGTGTCACTTTTGCGCTGCCGTTAGGATGCCTTGAACAGCTGCAGTGTGCCTGGAGCACAGGGCTTCCTGGTTTTAAAAGTCCTTGGCCCAAGCCTAACAGTAACCCTAGGAAGGTAAATCAGCCGGGTATTAGGGTTCTTCCTAAGGAAAAAGCTGTGAAAGCAGCCATGTTGTGGCACTTTTGCACTCCCTTTTGGATGCCTTTCACAGCTCCAGTGTGCCTGGAGGTCTGGGCTTCCTGATTTTAGAAATCCTAGCACAAGGCCTACCTAACCCCAACCCGACGACGAGAAAGGGAAATCAGCCAGGAATTAGGGATGTCCCCAAGGAAATAGCTGTGGAGGCAGGCATGTGGTGTTACTTTTGTGCTCTTCTTGGGTAGTCCTTCGCAGCTGCTGTGTTCTTGGACCTCAGGGCTTTCTGGTTAAAGAACACTAACACTAGGCCTAACTCAAACCTCAACGCTAGGAAGGAAAATCAGCCTATGGTTGGGGATGGTCTCATGGAAATAGCAGTGGAGGCAGCCAAGTTGTGTCACTTTTGCGCTCCCCTTGGGATGCCTTGAACAGCTGCAGTGTGCCTGGAGCACAGGGCTTCCTGGTTTTAAAAGTCCTAGGCCCAAGCCTAACAGTAACCCTAGGAAGATAAATCAGCGGGGTATTAGGGTTCTTCCTAAGGAAAAAGCTGTGAAAGCAGCCATGTTGTGGCACTTTTGCACTCCCTTTTGGATGCCTTTCACAGCTCCAGTATTCCTGGAGGTCTGGGCTTCCTGATTTTAAAAATCCTAGCACAAGGCCTACCTAACCCCAACCCGACAACGAGAAAGGCAAATCAGCCAGGAATTAGGGATGTCCCCAAGGAAATAGCTGTGGAGGCAGGCATGTTGTGGTACTTTTGTGCTCTTCTTGGGTGGTCCCTCGCAGGTGCTCTGTTCTTGGAACACAGGGCTTTCTGGTTAAAAAACTCTAACCCTAGGCCTAACTCAAACCTCAACGCTAGGAAGGAAAATCAGCCTAAGTTTGGGGATGGTCTCATGGAAATAGCAGTGGAGGCAGCCAAGTTGTGTCACTTTTGCGCTCCCGTTGGGATGCCTTGAACAGCTGCAGTGTGCCTGGAGCACAGGGCTTCCTGGTTTTAAAAGTCCTTGGCCCAAGCCTAACACTAACCCTAGGAAGATAAATCAGCGGGGTATTAGGGTTCTTCCTAAGGAAAAAGCTGTGAAAGCAGCCATGTTGTGGCACTTTTGCACTCCCTTTTGGATGCCTTTCACAGCTCCAGTGTGCCTGGAGGTCTGGGCTTCCTGATTTTAGAAATCCTAGCACAAGGCCTACCTAACCCCAACCCGACGACGAGAAAGGCAAATCAGCCAGGAATTAGGGATGTCCCCAAGGAAATAGCTGTGGAGGCAGGCATGTGGTGGTACTTTTGTGCTCTTCTTGGGTAGTCCTTCGCAGCTGCTGTGTTCTTGGAACTCAGGGCTTTCTGGTTAAAAAACTCTAACCCTAGGCCTAACTCAAACCTCAACGCTAGGAAGGAAAACCAGCCTAAGGTTGGGGATGGTCTCATGGAAATAGCAGTGGAGGCAGCCAAGTTGTGTCACTTTTGCGCTCCCTTTGGGATGCCTTGAACAGCTGCAGTGTGCCTGGAGCACAGGGCTTCCTGGTTTTAAAAGTCCTTGGCCCAAGCCTAACACTAACCCTAGGAAGGTAAATCAGCCGGGTATTAGGGTTCTTCCTAAGGAAAAAGCTGTGAAAGCAGCCATGTTGTGGCACTTTTGCACTCCCTTTTGGATGCCTTTCACAGCTCCAGTGTGCCTGGAGGTCTGGGCTTCCTGATTTTCAAAATCCTAGCACAAGGCCTACCTAACCCCAACCCGACGACGAGAAAGGCAAATCAGCCAGGAATTAGGGATGTCCCCAAGGAAATAGCTGTGGAGGCAGGCATGTTGTGGTACTTTTGTGCTCTTCTTGGGTAGTCCTTCGCAGCTGCTGTATTCTTGGAACTCAGGGCTTTCTGGTTAAAAAACTCTAACCCTAGGCTTAACTCAAACCTCAACGCTAGGAAGGAAAATCAGCCTATGGTTGGGGATGGTCTCATGGAAATAGCAGTGGAGGCAGCCAAGTTGTGTCACTTTTGCACTCCCCTTGGGATGCCTTGAACAGCTGCAGTGTGCCTGGAGCACAGGGCTTCCTGGTTTTAAAAGTCCTAGGCCCAAGCCTAACAGTAACCCTAGGAAGGTAAATCAGCCGGGTATTAGGGTTCTTCCTAAGGAAAAAGCTGTGAAAGCAGCCATGTTGTGGCACTTTTGCACTCCCTTTTGGATGCCTTTCACAGCTCCAGTGTGCCTGGAGGTCTGGGCTTCCTGATTTTCAAAATCCTAGCACAAGGCCTACCTAACCCCAACCCGACGACGAGAAAGGCAAATCAGCCAGGAATTAGGGATGTCCCCAAGGAAATAGCTGTGGAGGCAGGCATGTGGTGGTACTTTTGTGCTCTTCTTGGGTAGTCCTTCGCAGCTGCTGTGTTCTTGGAACTCAGGGCTTTCAGGTTAAAAGAACACTAACCATAGGCCTAACTCAAAACTCAACGCTAGGAAGGAAAACCAGCCTATGGTTGGGGATGGTCTCATGGAAATAGCAGTGGAGGCAGCCAAGTTGTGTCACTTTTGCGCTCCCGTTGGGATGTCTTGAACAGCTGCAGTGTGTCTGGAGCACAGGGCTTCCTGGTTTTAAAAGTCCTTGGCCCAAGCCTAACAGTAACCCTAGGAAGGTAAATCAGCCGGGTATTAGGGTTCTTCCTAAGGAAAAAGCTGTGAAAGCAGCCATGTTGTGGCACTTTTGCACTCCCTTTTGGATGCCTTTCACAGCTCCAGTGTGCCTGGAGGTCTGGGCTTCCTGATTTTAAAAATCCTAGCACAAGGCCTACCTAACCCCAACCCGACAACGAGAAAGGCAAATCAGCCAGGAATTAGGGATGTCCCCAAGGAAATAGCTGTGGAGGCAGGCATGTTGTGGTACTTTTGTGCTCTTCTTGGGTAGTCCTTCGCAGCTGCTGTATTCTTGGAACTCAGGGCTTTCTGGTTAAAAAACTCTAACCCTAGGCCTAACTCAAACCTCAACGCTAGGAAGGAAAATCAGCCTATGGTTTGGGATGGTCTCATGGAAATAACAGTGGAGGCAGCCAAGTTGTGTCACTTTTGCGCTCCCCTTGGGATGCCTTGAACAGCTGCAGTGTGCCTGGAGCACAGGGCTTCCTGGTTTTAAAAGTCCTTGGCCCAAGCCTAACAGTAACCCTAGGAAGGTAAATCAGCCGGGTATTAGGGTTCTTCCAAAGGAAAAAGCTGTGAAAGCAGCCATGTTGTGGCACTTTTGCACTCCCTTTTGGATGCCTTTCACAGCTCCAGTGTGCCTGGAGGTCTGGGCTTCCTGATTTTAGAAATCCTAGCACAAGGCCTACCTAACCCCAACCCGATGACGAGAAAGGCAAATCAGCCAGGAATTAGGGATGTCCCCAAGGAAATAGCTGTGGAGGCAGGCATGTGGTGGTACTTTTGTGCTCTTCTTGGGTAGTCCTTCGCAGCTGCTGTGTTCTTGGAACTCAGGGCTTTCAGGTTAAAAGAACACTAACCATAGGCCTAACTCAAACCTCAACGCTAGGAAGGAAAACCAGCCTAAGGTTGGGGATGGTCTCATGGAAATAGCAGTGGAGGCAGCCAAGTTGTGTCACTTTTGCGCTCCCCTTGGGATGCCTTGAACAGCTGCAGTGTGCCTGGAGCACAGGGCTTCCTGGTTTTAAAAGTCCTTGGCCCAAGCCTAACACTAACCCTAGGAAGGTAAATCAGCCGGGTATTAGGGTTCTTCCTAAGGAAAAAGCTGTGAAAGCAGCCATGTTGTGGCACTTTTGCACTCCCTTTTGGATGCCTTTCACAGCTCCAGTGTGCCTGGAGGTCTGGGCTTCCTGATTTTAAAAATCCTAGCACAAGGCCTACCTAACCCCAACCCGACGACGAGAAAGGCAAATCAGCCAGGAATTAGGGATGTCCCCAAGGAAATAGCTGTGGAGGCAGGCATGTGGTGGTACTTTTGTGCTCTTCTTGGGTAGTCCTTCGCAGCTGCTGTGTTCTTGGAACTCAGGGCTTTCAGGTTAAAAGAACACTAACCATAGGCCTAACTCAAAACTCAACGCTAGGAAGGAAAATCAGCCTATGGTTGGGGATGGTCTCATGGAAATAGCAGTGGAGGCAGCCAAGTTGTGTCACTTTTGCGCTCCCCTTGGGATGCCTTGAACAGCTGCAGTGTGCCTGGAGCACAGGGCTTCCTGGTTTTAAAAGTCCTTGGCCCAAGCCTAACAGTAACCCTAGGAAGGTAAATCAGCCGGGTATTAGGGTTCTTCCTAAGGAAAAAGCTGTGAAAGCAGCCATGTTGTGGCACTTTTGCACTCCCTTTTGGATGCCTTTCACAGCTCCAGTGTGCCTGGAGGTCTGGACTTCCTGATTTTCAAAATCCTAGCACAAGGCCTACCTAACCCCAACCCGACGACGAGAAAGGCAAATCAGCCAGGAATTAGGGATGTCCCCAAGGAAATAGCTGTGGAGGCAGGCATGTGGTGGTACTTTTGTGCTCTTCTTGGGTAGTCCTTCGCAGCTGCTGTGTTCTTGGACCTCAGGGCTTTCTGGTTAAAAAACTCTAACCCTAGGCCTAACTCAAACCTCAACGCTAGGAAGGAAAATCAGCCTATGGTTGGGGATGGTCTCATGGAAATAGCAGTGGAGGCAGCCAAGTTGTGTCACTTTTGCGCCCCCCTTGGGATGCCTTGAACAGCTGCAGTGTGCCTGGAGCACAGGGCTTCCTGGTTTTAAATGTCCTTGGCCCAAGCCTAACAGTAACCCTAGGAAGGTAAATCAGCCGGGTATTAGGGTTCTTCCTAAGGAAAAAGCTGTGAAAGCAGCCATGTTGTGGCACTTTTGCACTCCCTTTTGGATGCCTTTCACAGCTCCAGTGTGCCTGGAGGTCTGGGCTTCCTGATTTTCAAAATCCTAGCACAACGCCTACCTAACCCCAACCCGACGACGAGAAAGGCAAATCAGCCAGGAATTAGGGATGTCCCCAAGGAAATAGCTGTGGAGGCAGGCATGTGGTGGTACTTTTGTGCTCTTCTTGGGTAGTCCTTCGCAGCTGCTGTGTTCTTGGAACTCAGGGCTTTCAGGTTAAAAGAACACTAACCATAGGCCTAACTCAAAACTCAACGCTAGGAAGGAAAACCAGCCTAAGGTTGGGGATGGTCTCATGGAAATAGCAGTGGAGGCAGCCAAGTTGTGTCACTTTTGCGCTCCCGTTGGGATGCCTTGAACAGCTGCAGTGTGCCTGGAGCACAGGGCTTCCTGGTTTTAAAAGTCCTTGGCCCAAGCCTAACAGTAACCCTAGGAAGGTAAATCAGCCGGGTATTAGGGTTCTTCCTAAGGAAAAAGCTGTGAAAGCAGCCATGTTGTGGCACTTTTGCACTCCCTTTTGGATGCCTTTCACAGCTCCAGTGTGCCTGGAGGTCTGGGCTTCCTGATTTTAGAAATCCTAGCACAAGGCCTACCTAACCCCAACCCGACGACGAGAAAGGCAAATCAGCCAGGAATTAGGGATGTCCCCAAGGAAATAGCTGTGGAGGCAGGCATGTGGTGGTACTTTTGTGCTCTTCTTGGGTAGTCCTTCGCAGCTGCTGTGTTCTTGGAACTCAGGGCTTTCAGGTTAAAAGAACACTAACCATAGGCCTAACTCAAAACTCAACGCTAGGAAGGAAAACCAGCCTAAGGTTGGGGATGGTCTCATGGAAATAGCAGTGGAGGCAGCCAAGTTGTGTCACTTTTGCGCTCCCGTTGGGATGCCTTGAACAGCTGCAGTGTGCCTGGAGCACAGGGCTTCCTGGTTTTAAAAGTCCTTGGCCCAAGCCTAACAGTAACCCTAGGAAGGTAAATCAGCCGGGTATTAGGGTTCTTCCTAAGGAAAAAGCTGTGAAAGCAGCCATGTTGTGGCACTTTTGCACTCCCTTTTGGATGCCTTTCACAGCTCCAGTGTGCCTGGAGGTCTGGGCTTCCTGATTTTAAAAATCCTAGCACAAGGCCTACCTAACCCCAACCCGACGACGAGAAAGGCAAATCAGCCAGGAATTAGGGATGTCCCCAAGGAAATAGCTGTGGAGGCAGGCATGTTGTGGTACTTTTGTGCTCTTCTTGGGTAGTCCTTCGCAGCTGCTGTATTCTTGGAACTCAGGGCTTTCTGGTTAAAAAACTCTAACCCTAGGCTTAACTCAAACCTCAACGCTAGGAAGGAAAATCAGCCTATGGTTTGGGATGGTCTCATGGAAATAGCAGTGGAGGCAGCCAAGTTGTGTCACTTTTGCGCTCCCCTTGGGATGCCTTGAACAGCTGCAGTGTGCCTGGAGCACAGGGCTTCCTGGTTTTAAAAGTCCTTGGCCCAAGCCTAACAGTAACCCTAGGAAGGTAAATCAGCCGGGTATTAGGGTTCTTCCAAAGGAAAAAGCTGTGAAAGCAGCCATGTTGTGGCACTTTTGCACTCCCTTTTGGATGCCTTTCACAGCTCCAGTGTGCCTGGAGGTCTGGGCTTCCTGATTTTCAAAATCCTAGCACAAGGCCTACCTAACCCCAACCCGATGACGAGAAAGGCAAATCAGCCAGGAATTAGGGATGTCCCCAAGGAAATAGCTGTGGAGGCAGGCATGTGGTGGTACTTTTGTGCTCTTCTTGGGTAGTCCTTCGCAGCTGCTGTGTTCTTGGAACTCAGGGCTTTCAGGTTAAAAGAACACTAACCATAGGCCTAACTCAAACCTCAACGCTAGGAAGGAAAACCAGCCTAAGGTTGGGGATGGTCTCATGGAAATAGCAGTGGAGGCAGCCAAGTTGTGTCACTTTTGCGCTCCCCTTGGGATGCCTTGAACAGCTGCAGTGTGCCTGGAGCACAGGGCTTCCTGGTTTTAAAAGTCCTTGGCCCAAGCCTAACAGTAACCCTAGGAAGGTAAATCAGCCGGGTATTAGGGTTCTTCCTAAGGAAAAAGCTGTGAAAGCAGCCATGTTGTGGCACTTTTGCACTCCCTTTTGGATGCCTTTCACAGCTCCAGTGTGCCTGGAGGTCTGGGCTTCCTGATTTTAAAAATCCTAGCACAAGGCCTACCTAACCCCAACCCGACGACGAGAAAGGCAAATCAGCCAGGAATTAGGGATGTCCCCAAGGAAATAGCTGTGGAGGCAGGCATGTGGTGGTACTTTTGTGCTCTTCTTGGGTAGTCCTTCGCAGCTGCTGTGTTCTTGGAACTCAGGGCTTTCAGGTTAAAAGAACACTAACCATAGGCCTAACTCAAAACTCAACGCTAGGAAGGAAAATCAGCCTATGGTTGGGGATGGTCTCATGGAAATAGCAGTGGAGGCAGCCAAGTTGTGTCACTTTTGCGCTCCCCTTGGGATGCCTTGAACAGCTGCAGTGTGCCTGGAGCACAGGGCTTCCTGGTTTTAAAAGTCCTTGGCCCAAGCCTAACAGTAACCCTAGGAAGGTAAATCAGCCGGGTATTAGGGTTCTTCCTAAGGAAAAAGCTGTGAAAGCAGCCATGTTGTGGCACTTTTGCACTCCCTTTTGGATGCCTTTCACAGCTCCAGTGTGCCTGGAGGTCTGGACTTCCTGATTTTCAAAATCCTAGCACAAGGCCTACCTAACCCCAACCCGACGACGAGAAAGGCAAATCAGCCAGGAATTAGGGATGTCCCCAAGGAAATAGCTGTGGAGGCAGGCATGTGGTGGTACTTTTGTGCTCTTCTTGGGTAGTCCTTCGCAGCTGCTGTGTTCTTGGAACTCAGGGCTTTCTGGTTAAAAAACTCTAACCCTAGGCCTAACTCAAACCTCAACGCTAGGAAGGAAAATCAGCCTATGGTTGGGGATGGTCTCATGGAAATAGCAGTGGAGGCAGCCAAGTTGTGTCACTTTTGCGCCCCCCTTGGGATGCCTTGAACAGCTGCAGTGTGCCTGGAGCACAGGGCTTCCTGGTTTTAAAAGTCCTTGGCCCAAGCCTAACAGTAACCCTAGGAAGGTAAATCAGCCGGGTATTAGGGTTCTTCCTAAGGAAAAAGCTGTGAAAGCAGCCATGTTGTGGCACTTTTGCACTCCCTTTTGGATGCCTTTCACAGCTCCAGTATGCCTGGAGGTCTGGGCTTCCTGATTTTCAAAATCCTAGCACAACGCCTACCTAACCCCAACCCGACGACGAGAAAGGCAAATCAGCCAGGAATTAGGGATGTCCCCAAGGAAATAGCTGTGGAGGCAGGCATGTTGTGGTACTTTTGTGCTCTTCTTGGGTAGTCCTTCGCAGCTGCTGTGTTCTTGGAACTCAGGGCTTTCAGGTTAAAAGAACACTAACCATAGGCCTAACTCAAAACTCAACGCTAGGAAGGAAAACCAGCCTAAGGTTGGGGATGGTCTCATGGAAATAGCAGTGGAGGCAGCCAAGTTGTGTCACTTTTGCGCTCCCCTTGGGATGCCTTGAACAGCTGCAGTGTGCCTGGAGCACAGGGCTTCCTGGTTTTAAAAGTCCTTGGCCCAAGCCTAACAGTAACCCTAGGAAGGTAAATCAGCCGGGTATTAGGGTTCTTCCTAAGGAAAAAGCTGTGAAAGCAGCCATGTTGTGGCACTTTTGCACTCCCTTTTGGATGCCTTTCACAGCTCCAGTGTGCCTGGAGGTCTGGGCTTCCTGATTTTAGAAATCCTAGCACAAGGCCTACCTAACCCCAACCCGACGACGAGAAAGGCAAATCAGCCAGGAATTAGGGATGTCCCCAAGGAAATAGCTGTGGAGGCAGGCATGTGGTGGTACTTTTGTGCTCTTCTTGGGTAGTCCTTCGCAGCTGCTGTGTTCTTGGAACTCAGGGCTTTCAGGTTAAAAGAACACTAACCATAGGCCTAACTCAAACCTCAACGCTAGGAAGGAAAACCAGCCTAAGGTTGGGGATGGTCTCATGGAAATAGCAGTGGAGGCAGCCAAGTTGTGTCACTTTTGCGCTCCCCTTGGGATGCCTTGAACAGCTGCAGTGTGCCTGGAGCACAGGGCTTCCTGGTTTTAAAAGTCCTTGGCCCAAGCCTAACAGTAACCCTAGGAAGGTAAATCAGCCGGGTATTAGGGTTCTTCCAAAGGAAAAAGCTGTGAAAGCAGCCATGTTGTGGCACTTTTGCACTCCCTTTTGGATGCCTTTCACAGCTCCAGTGTGCCTGGAGGTCTGGGCTTCCTGATTTTAAAAATCCTAGCACAAGGCCTACCTAACCCCAACCCGACGACGAGAAAGGCAAATCAGCCAGGAATTAGGGATGTCCCCAAGGAAATAGCTGTGGAGGCAGGCATGTTGTGGTACTTTTGTGCTCTTCTTGGGTAGTCCTTCGCAGCTGCTGTATTCTTGGAACTCAGGGCTTTCTGGTTAAAAAACTCTAACCCTAGGCCTAACTCAAACCTCAACGCTAGGAAGGAAAATCAGCCTATGGTTTGGGATGGTCTCATGGAAATAGCAGTGGAGGCAGCCAAGTTGTGTCACTTTTGCGCTCCCCTTGGGATGCCTTGAACAGCTGCAGTGTGCCTGGAGCACAGGGCTTCCTGGTTTTAAAAGTCCTTGGCCCAAGCCTAACAGTAACCCTAGGAAGGTAAATCAGCCGGGTATTAGGGTTCTTCCAAAGGAAAAAGCTGTGAAAGCAGCCATGTTGTGGCACTTTTGCACTCCCTTTTGGATGCCTTTCACAGCTCCAGTGTGCCTGGAGGTCTGGGCTTCCTGATTTTCAAAATCCTAGCACAAGGCCTACCTAACCCCAACCCGACGACGAGAAAGGCAAATCAGCCAGGAATTAGGGATGTCCCCAAGGAAATAGCTGTGGAGGCAGGCATGTGGTGGTACTTTTGTGCTCTTCTTGGGTAGTCCTTCGCAGCTGCTGTGTTCTTGGAACTCAGGGCTTTCAGGTTAAAAGAACACTAACCATAGGCCTAACTCAAACCTCAACGCTAGGAAGGAAAATCAGCCTATGGTTGGGGATGGTCTCATGGGAATAGCAGTGGAGGCAGCCAAGTTGTGTCACTTTTGCACTCCCGTTGGGATGCCTTGAACAGCTGCAGTGTTCCTGGAGCACAGGGCTTCCTGGTTTTAAAAGTCCTTGGCCCAAGCCTAACAGTAACCCTAGGAAGGTAAATCAGCCGGGTATTAGGGTTCTTCCTAAGGAAAAAGCTGTGAAAGCAGCCATGTTGTGGCACTTTTGCACTCCCTTTTGGATGCCTTTCACAGCTCCAGTGTGCCTGGAGGTCTGGGCTTCCTGATTTTCAAAATCCTAGCACAAGGCCTACCTAACCCCAACCCGACGACGAGAAAGGCAAATCAGCCAGGAATTAGGGATGTCCCCAAGGAAATAGCTGTGGAGGCAGGCATGTGGTGGTACTTTTGTGCTCTTCTTGGGTAGTCCTTCGCAGCTGCTGTGTTCTTGGACCTCAGGGCTTTCTGGTTAAAAAACTCTAACCCTAGGCCTAACTCAAACCTCAACGCTAGGAAGGAAAATCAGCCTATGGTTGGGGATGGTCTCATGGAAATAGCAGTGGAGGCAGCCAAGTTGTGTCACTTTTGCGCCCCCCTTGGGATGCCTTGAACAGCTGCAGTGTGCCTGGAGCACAGGGCTTCCTGGTTTTAAATGTCCTTGGCCCAAGCCTAACAGTAACCCTAGGAAGGTAAATCAGCCGGGTATTAGGGTTCTTCCTAAGGAAAAAGCTGTGAAAGCAGCCATGTTGTGGCACTTTTGCACTCCCTTTTGGATGCCTTTCACAGCTCCAGTATGCCTGGAGGTCTGGGCTTCCTGATTTTCAAAATCCTAGCACAACGCCTACCTAACCCCAACCCGACGACGAGAAAGGCAAATCAGCCAGGAATTAGGGATGTCCCCAAGGAAATAGCTGTGGAGGCAGGCATGTTGTGGTACTTTTGTGCTCTTCTTGGGTAGTCCTTCGCAGCTGCTGTGTTCTTGGAACTCAGGGCTTTCAGGTTAAAAGAACACTAACCATAGGCCTAACTCAAAACTCAACGCTAGGAAGGAAAACCAGCCTAAGGTTGGGGATGGTCTCATGGAAATAGCAGTGGAGGCAGCCAAGTTGTGTCACTTTTGCGCTCCCGTTGGGATGCCTTGAACAGCTGCAGTGTGCCTGGAGCACAGGGCTTCCTGCTTTTCAAAGTCCTTGGCCCAAGCCTAACAGTAACCCTAGGAAGGTAAATCAGCTGGGTATTAGGGTTCTTCCTAAGGAAAAAGCTGTGAAAGCAGCCATGTTGTGGCACTTTTGCACTCCCTTTTGGATGCCTTTCACAGCTCCAGTGTGCCTGGAGGTCTGGGCTTCCTGATTTTAAAAATCCTAGCACAAGGCCTACCTAACCCCAACCCGACGACGAGAAAGGCAAATCAGCCAGGAATTAGGGATGTCCCCAAGGAAATAGCTGTGGAGGCAGGCATGTGGTGTTACTTTTGTGCTCTTCTTGGGTAGTCCTTCGCAGCTGCTGTGTTCTTGGAACTCAGGGCTTTCAGGTTAAAAGAACACTTATGATAGGCCTAACTCAAACCTCAACGCTAGGAAGGAAAACCAGCCTAAGGTTGGGGATGGTCTCATGGAAATAGCAGTGGAGGCAGCCAAGTTGTGTCACTTTTGCACTCCCGTTGGGATGCCTTGAACAGCTGCAGTGTGCCTGGAGCACAGGGCTTCCTGGTTTTAAAAGTCCTTGGCCCAAGCCTAACAGTAACCCTAGGAAGGTAAATCAGCCGGGTATTAGGGTTCTTCCTAAGGAAAAAGCTGTGAAAGCAGCCATGTTGTGGCACTTTTGCACTCCCTTTTGGATGCCTTTCACAGCTCCAGTGTGCCTGGAGGTCTGGGCTTCCTGATTTTAGAAATCCTAGCACAAGGCCTACCTAACCCCAACCCGACGACGAGAAAGGCAAATCAGCCAGGAATTAGGGATGTCCCCAAGGAAATAGCTGTGGAGGCAGGCATGTGGTGGTACTTTTGTGCTCTTCTTGGGTAGTCCTTCGCAGCTGCTGTGTTCTTGGAACTCAGGGCTTTCAGGTTAAAAGAACACTAACCATAGGCCTAACTCAAAACTCAACGCTAGGAAGGAAAACCAGCCTAAGGTTGGGGATGGTCTCATGGAAATAGCAGTGGAGGCAGCCAAGTTGTGTCACTTTTGCGCTCCCGTTGGGATGCCTTGAACAGCTGCAGTGTGCCTGGAGCACAGGGCTTCCTGGTTTTAAAAGTCCTTGGCCCAAGCCTAACAGTAACCCTAGGAAGGTAAATCAGCCGGGTATTAGGGTTCTTCCTAAGGAAAAAGCTGTGAAAGCAGCCATGTTGTGGCACTTTTGCACTCCCTTTTGGATGCCTTTCACAGCTCCAGTGTGCCTGGAGGTCTGGGCTTCCTGATTTTAAAAATCCTAGCACAAGGCCTACCTAACCCCAACCCGACGACGAGAAAGGCAAATCAGCCAGGAATTAGGGATGTCCCCAAGGAAATAGCTGTGGAGGCAGGCATGTTGTGGTACTTTTGTGCTCTTCTTGGGTAGTCCTTCGCAGCTGCTGTATTCTTGGAACTCAGGGCTTTCTGGTTAAAAAACTCTAACCCTAGGCTTAACTCAAACCTCAACGCTAGGAAGGAAAATCAGCCTATGGTTTGGGATGGTCTCATGGAAATAGCAGTGGAGGCAGCCAAGTTGTGTCACTTTTGCGCTCCCCTTGGGATGCCTTGAACAGCTGCAGTGTGCCTGGAGCACAGGGCTTCCTGGTTTTAAAAGTCCTTGGCCCAAGCCTAACAGTAACCCTAGGAAGGTAAATCAGCCGGGTATTAGGGTTCTTCCAAAGGAAAAAGCTGTGAAAGCAGCCATGTTGTGGCACTTTTGCACTCCCTTTTGGATGCCTTTCACAGCTCCAGTGTGCCTGGAGGTCTGGGCTTCCTGATTTTCAAAATCCTAGCACAAGGCCTACCTAACCCCAACCCGATGACGAGAAAGGCAAATCAGCCAGGAATTAGGGATGTCCCCAAGGAAATAGCTGTGGAGGCAGGCATGTGGTGGTACTTTTGTGCTCTTCTTGGGTAGTCCTTCGCAGCTGCTGTGTTCTTGGAACTCAGGGCTTTCAGGTTAAAAGAACACTAACCATAGGCCTAACTCAAACCTCAACGCTAGGAAGGAAAACCAGCCTAAGGTTGGGGATGGTCTCATGGAAATAGCAGTGGAGGCAGCCAAGTTGTGTCACTTTTGCGCTCCCCTTGGGATGCCTTGAACAGCTGCAGTGTGCCTGGAGCACAGGGCTTCCTGGTTTTAAAAGTCCTTGGCCCAAGCCTAACACTAACCCTAGGAAGGTAAATCAGCCGGGTATTAGGGTTCTTCCTAAGGAAAAAGCTGTGAAAGCAGCCATGTTGTGGCACTTTTGCACTCCCTTTTGGATGCCTTTCACAGCTCCAGTGTGCCTGGAGGTCTGGGCTTCCTGATTTTAAAAATCCTAGCACAAGGCCTACCTAACCCCAACCCGACGACGAGAAAGGCAAATCAGCCAGGAATTAGGGATGTCCCCAAGGAAATAGCTGTGGAGGCAGGCATGTGGTGGTACTTTTGTGCTCTTCTTGGGTAGTCCTTCGCAGCTGCTGTGTTCTTGGAACTCAGGGCTTTCAGGTTAAAAGAACACTAACCCTAGGCCTAACTCAAACCTCAACGCTAGGAAGGAAAATCAGCCTATGGTTGGGGATGGTCTCATGGAAATAGCAGTGGAGGCAGCCAAGTTGTGTCACTTTTGCGCTCCCCTTGGGATGCCTTGAACAGCTGCAGTGTGCCTGGAGCACAGGGCTTCCTGGTTTTAAAAGTCCTTGGCCCAAGCCTAACAGTAACCCTAGGAAGGTAAATCAGCCGGGTATTAGGGTTCTTCCTAAGGAAAAAGCTGTGAAAGCAGCCATGTTGTGGCACTTTTGCACTCCCTTTTGGATGCCTTTCACAGCTCCAGTGTGCCTGGAGGTCTGGACTTCCTGATTTTCAAAATCCTAGCACAAGGCCTACCTAACCCCAACCCGACGACGAGAAAGGCAAATCAGCCAGGAATTAGGGATGTCCCCAAGGAAATAGCTGTGGAGGCAGGCATGTGGTGGTACTTTTGTGCTCTTCTTGGGTAGTCCTTCGCAGCTGCTGTGTTCTTGGAACTCAGGGCTTTCTGGTTAAAAAACTCTAACCCTAGGCCTAACTCAAACCTCAACGCTAGGAAGGAAAATCAGCCTATGGTTGGGGATGGTCTCATGGAAATAGCAGTGGAGGCAGCCAAGTTGTGTCACTTTTGCGCCCCCCTTGGGATGCCTTGAACAGCTGCAGTGTGCCTGGAGCACAGGGCTTCCTGGTTTTAAAAGTCCTTGGCCCAAGCCTAACAGTAACCCTAGGAAGGTAAATCAGCCGGGTATTAGGGTTCTTCCTAAGGAAAAAGCTGTGAAAGCAGCCATGTTGTGGCACTTTTGCACTCCCTTTTGGATGCCTTTCACAGCTCCAGTATGCCTGGAGGTCTGGGCTTCCTGATTTTCAAAATCCTAGCACAACGCCTACCTAACCCCAACCCGACGACGAGAAAGGCAAATCAGCCAGGAATTAGGGATGTCCCCAAGGAAATAGCTGTGGAGGCAGGCATGTTGTGGTACTTTTGTGCTCTTCTTGGGTAGTCCTTCGCAGCTGCTGTGTTCTTGGAACTCAGGGCTTTCAGGTTAAAAGAACACTAACCATAGGCCTAACTCAAAACTCAACGCTAGGAAGGAAAACCAGCCTAAGGTTGGGGATGGTCTCATGGAAATAGCAGTGGAGGCAGCCAAGTTGTGTCACTTTTGCGCTCCCCTTGGGATGCCTTGAACAGCTGCAGTGTGCCTGGAGCACAGGGCTTCCTGCTTTTCAAAGTCCTTGGCCCAAGCCTAACAGTAACCCTAGGAAGGTAAATCAGCCGGGTATTAGGGTTCTTCCTAAGGAAAAAGCTGTGAAAGCAGCCATGTTGTGGCACTTTTGCACTCCCTTTTGGATGCCTTTCACAGCTCCAGTGTGCCTGGAGGTCTGGGCTTCCTGATTTTAGAAATCCTAGCACAAGGCCTACCTAACCCCAACCCGACGACGAGAAAGGCAAATCAGCCAGGAATTAGGGATGTCCCCAAGGAAATAGCTGTGGAGGCAGGCATGTGGTGGTACTTTTGTGCTCTTCTTGGGTAGTCCTTCGCAGCTGCTGTGTTCTTGGAACTCAGGGCTTTCAGGTTAAAAGAACACTAACCATAGGCCTAACTCAAACCTCAACGCTAGGAAGGAAAACCAGCCTAAGGTTGGGGATGGTCTCATGGAAATAGCAGTGGAGGCAGCCAAGTTGTGTCACTTTTGCGCTCCCCTTGGGATGCCTTGAACAGCTGCAGTGTGCCTGGAGCACAGGGCTTCCTGGTTTTAAAAGTCCTTGGCCCAAGCCTAACACTAACCCTAGGAAGGTAAATCAGCCGGGTATTAGGGTTCTTCCAAAGGAAAAAGCTGTGAAAGCAGCCATGTTGTGGCACTTTTGCACTCCCTTTTGGATGCCTTTCACAGCTCCAGTGTGCCTGGAGGTCTGGGCTTCCTGATTTTCAAAATCCTAGCACAAGGCCTACCTAACCCCAACCCGACGACGAGAAAGGCAAATCAGCCAGGAATTAGGGATGTCCCCAAGGAAATAGCTGTGGAGGCAGGCATGTTGTGGTACTTTTGTGCTCTTCTTGGGTAGTCCTTCGCAGCTGCTGTATTCTTGGAACTCAGGGCTTTCTGGTTAAAAAACTCTAACCCTAGGCCTAACTCAAACCTCAACGCTAGGAAGGAAAATCAGCCTATGGTTTGGGATGGTCTCATGGAAATAGCAGTGGAGGCAGCCAAGTTGTGTCACTTTTGCGCTCCCGTTGGGATGCCTTGAACAGCTGCAGTGTGCCTGGAGCACAGGGCTTCCTGGTTTTAAATGTCCTTGGCCCAAGCCTAACAGTAACCCTAGGAAGGTAAATCAGCCGGGTATTAGGGTTCTTCCTAAGGAAAAAGCTGTGAAAGCAGCCATGTTGTGGCACTTTTGCACTCCCTTTTGGATGCCTTTCACAGCTCCAGTATGCCTGGAGGTCTGGGCTTCCTGATTTTCAAAATCCTAGCACAACGCCTACCTAACCCCAACCCGACGACGAGAAAGGCAAATCAGCCAGGAATTAGGGATGTCCCCAAGGAAATAGCTGTGGAGGCAGGCATGTGGTGGTACTTTTGTGCTCTTCTTGGGTAGTCCTTCGCAGCTGCTGTGTTCTTGGAACTCAGGGCTTTCAGGTTAAAAGAACACTAACCATAGGCCTAACTCAAACCTCAACGCTAGGAAGGAAAATCAGCCTATGGTTGGGGATGGTCTCATGGGAATAGCAGTGGAGGCAGCCAAGTTGTGTCACTTTTGCACTCCCGTTGGGATGCCTTGAACAGCTGCAGTGTTCCTGGAGCACAGGGCTTCCTGGTTTTAAAAGTCCTTGGCCCAAGCCTAACAGTAACCCTAGGAAGGTAAATCAGCCGGGTATTAGGGTTCTTCCTAAGGAAAAAGCTGTGAAAGCAGCCATGTTGTGGCACTTTTGCACTCCCTTTTGGATGCCTTTCACAGCTCCAGTATGCCTGGAGGTCTGGGCTTCCTGATTTTCAAAATCCTAGCACAACGCCTACCTAACCCCAACCCGACGACGAGAAAGGCAAATCAGCCAGGAATTAGGGATGTCCCCAAGGAAATAGCTGTGGAGGCAGGCATGTGGTGGTACTTTTGTGCTCTTCTTGGGTAGTCCTTCGCAGCTGCTGTGTTCTTGGACCTCAGGGCTTTCTGGTTAAAAAACTCTAACCCTAGGCCTAACTCAAACCTCAACGCTAGGAAGGAAAATCAGCCTATGGTTGGGGATGGTCTCATGGAAATAGCAGTGGAGGCAGCCAAGTTGTGTCACTTTTGCGCCCCCCTTGGGATGCCTTGAACAGCTGCAGTGTGCCTGGAGCACAGGGCTTCCTGGTTTTAAATGTCCTTGGCCCAAGCCTAACAGTAACCCTAGGAAGGTAAATCAGCCGGGTATTAGGGTTCTTCCTAAGGAAAAAGCTGTGAAAGCAGCCATGTTGTGGCACTTTTGCACTCCCTTTTGGATGCCTTTCACAGCTCCAGTATGCCTGGAGGTCTGGGCTTCCTGATTTTCAAAATCCTAGCACAACGCCTACCTAACCCCAACCCGACGACGAGAAAGGCAAATCAGCCAGGAATTAGGGATGTCCCCAAGGAAATAGCTGTGGAGGCAGGCATGTTGTGGTACTTTTGTGCTCTTCTTGGGTAGTCCTTCGCAGCTGCTGTGTTCTTGGAACTCAGGGCTTTCAGGTTAAAAGAACACTAACCATAGGCCTAACTCAAAACTCAACGCTAGGAAGGAAAACCAGCCTAAGGTTGGGGATGGTCTCATGGAAATAGCAGTGGAGGCAGCCAAGTTGTGTCACTTTTGCGCTCCCGTTGGGATGCCTTGAACAGCTGCAGTGTGCCTGGAGCACAGGGCTTCCTGCTTTTCAAAGTCCTTGGCCCAAGCCTAACAGTAACCCTAGGAAGGTAAATCAGCTGGGTATTAGGGTTCTTCCTAAGGAAAAAGCTGTGAAAGCAGCCATGTTGTGGCACTTTTGCACTCCCTTTTGGATGCCTTTCACAGCTCCAGTGTGCCTGGAGGTCTGGGCTTCCTGATTTTAAAAATCCTAGCACAAGGCCTACCTAACCCCAACCCGACGACGAGAAAGGCAAATCAGCCAGGAATTAGGGATGTCCCCAAGGAAATAGCTGTGGAGGCAGGCATGTGGTGTTACTTTTGTGCTCTTCTTGGGTAGTCCTTCGCAGCTGCTGTGTTCTTGGAACTCAGGGCTTTCAGGTTAAAAGAACACTTATGATAGGCCTAACTCAAACCTCAACGCTAGGAAGGAAAATCAGCCTATGGTTGGGGATGGTCTCATGGGAATAGCAGTGGAGGCAGCCAAGTTGTGTCACTTTTGCACTCCCGTTGGGATGCCTTGAACAGCTGCAGTGTTCCTGGAGCACAGGGCTTCCTGGTTTTAAAAGTCCTTGGCCCAAACCTAACAGTAACCCTAGGAAGGTAAATCAGCCGGGTATTAGGGTTCTTCCTAAGGAAAAAGCTGTGAAAGCAGCCATGTTGTGGCACTTTTGCACTCCCTTTTGGATGCCTTTCACAGCTCCAGTGTGCCTGGAGGTCTGGGCTTCCTGATTTTAGAAATCCTAGCACAAGGCCTACCTAACCCCAACCCGACGACGAGAAAGGCAAATCAGCCAGGAATTAGGGATGTCCCCAAGGAAATAGCTGTGGAGGCAGGCATGTGGTGGTACTTTTGTGCTCTTCTTGGGTAGTCCTTCGCAGCTGCTGTATTCTTGGAACTCAGGGCTTTCTGGTTAAAAAACTCTAACCCTAGGCCTAACTCAAACCTCAACGCTAGGAAGGAAAATCAGCCTATGGTTGGGGATGGTCTCATGGAAATAGCAGTGGAGGCAGCCAAGTTGTGTCACTTTTGCGCTCCCCTTGGGATGCCTTGAACAGCTGCAGTGTGCCTGGAGCACAGGGCTTCCTGGTTTTAAAAGTCCTTGGCCCAAGCCTAACACTAACCCTAGGAAGGTAAATCAGCCGGGTATTAGGGTTCTTCCTAAGGAAAAAGCTGTGAAAGCAGCCATGTTGTGGCACTTTTGCACTCCCTTTTGGATGCCTTTCACAGCTCCAGTGTGCCTGGAGGTCTGGGCTTCCTGATTTTAAAAATCCTAGCACAAGGCCTACCTAACCCCAACCCGACGACGAGAAAGGCAAATCAGCCAGGAATTAGGGATGTCCCCAAGGAAATAGCTGTGGAGGCAGGCATGTTGTGGTACTTTTGTGCTCTTCTTGGGTAGTCCTTCGCAGCTGCTGTGTTCTTGGAACTCAGGGCTTTCAGGTTAAAAGAACACTAACCATAGGCCTAACTCAAACCTCAACGCTAGGAAGGAAAATCAGCCTATGGTTGGGGATGGTCTCATGGAAATAGCAGTGGAGGCAGCCAAGTTGTGTCACTTTTGCGCTCCCCTTGGGATGCCTTGAACAGCTGCAGTGTGCCTGGAGCACAGGGCTTCCTGGTTTTAAAAGTCCTAGGCCCAAGCCTAACAGTAACCCTAGGAAGGTAAATCAGCCGGGTATTAGGGTTCTTCCTAAGGAAAAAGCTGTGATAGCAGCCATGTTGTGGCACTTTTGCACTCCCTTTTGGATGCCTTTCACAGCTCCAGTGTGCCTGGAGGTCTGGGCTTCCTGATTTTAAAAATCCTAGCACAAGGCCTACCTAACCCCAACCCGACGACGAGAAAGGCAAATCAGCCAGGAATTAGGGATGTCCCCAAGGAAATAGCTGTGGAGGCAGGCATGTTGTGGTACTTTTGTGCTCTTCTTGGGTAGTCCTTCGCAGCTGCTGTGTTCTTGGAACTCAGGGCTTTCTGGTTAAAAAACTCTAACCCTAGGCCTAACTCAAACCTCAACGCTAGGAAGGAAAATCAGCCTATGGTTGGGGATGGTCTCATGGAAATAGCAGTGGAGGCAGCCAAGTTGTGTCACTTTTGCGCTCCCGTTGGGATGCCTTGAACAGCTGCAGTGTGCCTGGAGCACAGGGCTTCCTGGTTTTAAATGTCCTTGGCCCAAGCCTAACAGTAACCCTAGGAAGGTAAATCAGCCGGGTATTAGGGTTCTTCCTAAGGAAAAAGCTGTGAAAGCAGCCATGTTGTGGCACTTTTGCACTCCCTTTTGGATGCCTTTCACAGCTCCAGTATGCCTGGAGGTCTGGGCTTCCTGATTTTCAAAATCCTAGCACAACGCCTACCTAACCCCAACCCGACGACGAGAAAGGCAAATCAGCCAGGAATTAGGGATGTCCCCAAGGAAATAGCTGTGGAGGCAGGCATGTGGTGGTACTTTTGTGCTCTTCTTGGGTAGTCCTTCGCAGCTGCTGTGTTCTTGGAACTCAGGGCTTTCAGGTTAAAAGAACACTAACCATAGGCCTAACTCAAACCTCAACGCTAGGAAGGAAAATCAGCCTATGGTTGGGGATGGTCTCATGGGAATAGCAGTGGAGGCAGCCAAGTTGTGTCACTTTTGCACTCCCGTTGGGATGCCTTGAACAGCTGCAGTGTTCCTGGAGCACAGGGCTTCCTGGTTTTAAAAGTCCTTGGCCCAAGCCTAACAGTAACCCTAGGAAGGTAAATCAGCCGGGTATTAGGGTTCTTCCTAAGGAAAAAGCTGTGAAAGCAGCCATGTTGTGGCACTTTTGCACTCCCTTTTGGATGCCTTTCACAGCTCCAGTATGCCTGGAGGTCTGGGCTTCCTGATTTTCAAAATCCTAGCACAACGCCTACCTAACCCCAACCCGACGACGAGAAAGGCAAATCAGCCAGGAATTAGGGATGTCCCCAAGGAAATAGCTGTGGAGGCAGGCATGTGGTGGTACTTTTGTGCTCTTCTTGGGTAGTCCTTCGCAGCTGCTGTGTTCTTGGACCTCAGGGCTTTCTGGTTAAAAAACTCTAACCCTAGGCCTAACTCAAACCTCAACGCTAGGAAGGAAAATCAGCCTATGGTTGGGGATGGTCTCATGGAAATAGCAGTGGAGGCAGCCAAGTTGTGTCACTTTTGCGCCCCCCTTGGGATGCCTTGAACAGCTGCAGTGTGCCTGGAGCACAGGGCTTCCTGGTTTTAAATGTCCTTGGCCCAAGCCTAACAGTAACCCTAGGAAGGTAAATCAGCCGGGTATTAGGGTTCTTCCTAAGGAAAAAGCTGTGAAAGCAGCCATGTTGTGGCACTTTTGCACTCCCTTTTGGATGCCTTTCACAGCTCCAGTATGCCTGGAGGTCTGGGCTTCCTGATTTTCAAAATCCTAGCACAACGCCTACCTAACCCCAACCCGACGACGAGAAAGGCAAATCAGCCAGGAATTAGGGATGTCCCCAAGGAAATAGCTGTGGAGGCAGGCATGTTGTGGTACTTTTGTGCTCTTCTTGGGTAGTCCTTCGCAGCTGCTGTGTTCTTGGAACTCAGGGCTTTCAGGTTAAAAGAACACTAACCATAGGCCTAACTCAAAACTCAACGCTAGGAAGGAAAACCAGCCTAAGGTTGGGGATGGTCTCATGGAAATAGCAGTGGAGGCAGCCAAGTTGTGTCACTTTTGCGCTCCCGTTGGGATGCCTTGAACAGCTGCAGTGTGCCTGGAGCACAGGGCTTCCTGCTTTTCAAAGTCCTTGGCCCAAGCCTAACAGTAACCCTAGGAAGGTAAATCAGCTGGGTATTAGGGTTCTTCCTAAGGAAAAAGCTGTGAAAGCAGCCATGTTGTGGCACTTTTGCACTCCCTTTTGGATGCCTTTCACAGCTCCAGTGTGCCTGGAGGTCTGGGCTTCCTGATTTTAAAAATCCTAGCACAAGGCCTACCTAACCCCAACCCGACGACGAGAAAGGCAAATCAGCCAGGAATTAGGGATGTCCCCAAGGAAATAGCTGTGGAGGCAGGCATGTGGTGTTACTTTTGTGCTCTTCTTGGGTAGTCCTTCGCAGCTGCTGTGTTCTTGGAACTCAGGGCTTTCAGGTTAAAAGAACACTTATGATAGGCCTAACTCAAACCTCAACGCTAGGAAGGAAAATCAGCCTATGGTTGGGGATGGTCTCATGGGAATAGCAGTGGAGGCAGCCAAGTTGTGTCACTTTTGCACTCCCGTTGGGATGCCTTGAACAGCTGCAGTGTGCCTGGAGCACAGGGCTTCCTGGTTTTAAAAGTCCTTGGCCCAAGCCTAACAGTAACCCTAGGAAGGTAAATCAGCCGGGTATTAGGGTTCTTCCTAAGGAAAAAGCTGTGAAAGCAGCCATGTTGTGGCACTTTTGCACTCCCTTTTGGATGCCTTTCACAGCTCCAGTGTGCCTGGAGGTCTGGGCTTCCTGATTTTAGAAATCCTAGCACAAGGCCTACCTAACCCCAACCCGACGACGAGAAAGGCAAATCAGCCAGGAATTAGGGATGTCCCCAAGGAAATAGCTGTGGAGGCAGGCATGTGGTGGTACTTTTGTGCTCTTCTTGGGTAGTCCTTCGCAGCTGCTGTATTCTTGGAACTCAGGGCTTTCTGGTTAAAAAACTCTAACCCTAGGCCTAACTCAAACCTCAACGCTAGGAAGGAAAATCAGCCTATGGTTGGGGATGGTCTCATGGAAATAGCAGTGGAGGCAGCCAAGTTGTGTCACTTTTGCGCTCCCCTTGGGATGCCTTGAACAGCTGCAGTGTGCCTGGAGCACAGGGCTTCCTGGTTTTAAAAGTCCTTGGCCCAAGCCTAACACTAACCCTAGGAAGGTAAATCAGCCGGGTATTAGGGTTCTTCCTAAGGAAAAAGCTGTGAAAGCAGCCATGTTGTGGCACTTTTGCACTCCCTTTTGGATGCCTTTCACAGCTCCAGTGTGCCTGGAGGTCTGGGCTTCCTGATTTTAAAAATCCTAGCACAAGGCCTACCTAACCCCAACCCGACGACGAGAAAGGCAAATCAGCCAGGAATTAGGGATGTCCCCAAGGAAATAGCTGTGGAGGCAGGCATGTTGTGGTACTTTTGTGCTCTTCTTGGGTAGTCCTTCGCAGCTGCTGTGTTCTTGGAACTCAGGGCTTTCAGGTTAAAAGAACACTAACCATAGGCCTAACTCAAACCTCAACGCTAGGAAGGAAAATCAGCCTATGGTTGGGGATGGTCTCATGGAAATAGCAGTGGAGGCAGCCAAGTTGTGTCACTTTTGCGCTCCCCTTGGGATGCCTTGAACAGCTGCAGTGTGCCTGGAGCACAGGGCTTCCTGGTTTTAAAAGTCCTAGGCCCAAGCCTAACAGTAACCCTAGGAAGGTAAATCAGCCGGGTATTAGGGTTCTTCCTAAGGAAAAAGCTGTGATAGCAGCCATGTTGTGGCACTTTTGCACTCCCTTTTGGATGCCTTTCACAGCTCCAGTGTGCCTGGAGGTCTGGGCTTCCTGATTTTAAAAATCCTAGCACAAGGCCTACCTAACCCCAACCCGACGACGAGAAAGGCAAATCAGCCAGGAATTAGGGATGTCCCCAAGGAAATAGCTGTGGAGGCAGGCATGTTGTGGTACTTTTGTGCTCTTCTTGGGTAGTCCTTCGCAGCTGCTGTGTTCTTGGAACTCAGGGCTTTCTGGTTAAAAAACTCTAACCCTAGGCCTAACTCAAACCTCAACGCTAGGAAGGAAAATCAGCCTATGGTTGGGGATGGTCTCATGGAAATAGCAGTGGAGGCAGCCAAGTTGTGTCACTTTTGCACTCCCCTTGGGATGCCTTGAACAGCTGCAGTGTTCCTGGAGCACAGGGCTTCCTGGTTTTAAAAGTCCTTGGCCCAAGCCTAACAGTAACCCTAGGAAGGTAAATCAGCCGGGTATTAGGGTTCTTCCTAAGGAAAAAGCTGTGAAAGCAGCCATGTTGTGGCACTTTTGCACTCCCTTTTGGATGCCTTTCACAGCTCCAGTGTGCCTGGAGGTCTGGGCTTCCTGATTTTAAAAATCCTAGCACAAGGCCTACCTAACCCCAACCCGACGACGAGAAAGGCAAATCAGCCAGGAATTAGGGATGTCCCCAAGGAAATAGCTGTGGAGGCAGGCATGTGGTGGTACTTTTGTGCTCTTCTTGGGTAGTCCTTCGCAGCTGCTGTGTTCTTGGACCTCAGGGCTTTCTGGTTAAAAAACTCTAACCCTAGGCCTAACTCAAACCTCAACGCTAGGAAGGAAAATCAGCCTATGGTTGGGGATGGTCTCATGGAAATAGCAGTGGAGGCAGCCAAGTTGTGTCACTTTTGCGCTCCCCTTGGGATGCCTTGAACAGCTGCAGTGTGCCTGGAGCACAGGGCTTCCTGGTTTTAAATGTCCTTGGCCCAAGCCTAACAGTAAACCTAGGAAGGTAAATCAGCCGGGTATTAGGGTTCTTCCTAAGGAAAAAGCTGTGAAAGCAGCCATGTTGTGGCACTTTTGCACTCCCTTTTGGATGCCTTTCACAGCTCCAGTGTGCCTGGAGGTCTGGGCTTCCTGATTTTAAAAATCAGGAAAAAAGCTTTTTTTTTAAAAAGCTTTTCCACTATGTCTGGCTAGGAAAAACTGTGCCAGCACAGAAAACATCTCCCATCGTGTTCTAGAAGTTGCACGGATGTCTGCCAAGTGTTTGGCAGGAAGAAAAGAAAAGTTGTCCAAAACAGCTTCCAATCGAATGTTCCTGTGATTGGAAAAGTCAGGAGAGTGCAAAGGTACTGTTTTCTATCAGTTGGCAAGGTGCGCACACAATCCCAGTGTTGTACAGCTTGCTTCTTCACCTTCCCGAAGCTGCCGCTCTCGCCGGCTGCCGGAGCCCAAGAAGCGGCTTCTTCGCGCAAAGACGATTGTGCCGCTCACAGTGCTCTCCTTAGCGCGGCTTCTGCCGAAAGACGCCCGGCAGCGGCTCTTACCTCCGGAGAGCATCCTACCTTCCTCTTTAGCTCCTCTTCTCATCTACACCTCGGCAACAAGCTTTTCCACTATGTCTGGCTAGGAAAAACTGTGCCAGCACAGAAAACATCTCCCATCGTGTTCTAGAAGTTGCACGGATGTCTGCCAAGTGTTTGGCAGGAAGAAAAGAAAAGTTGTCCAAAACAGCTTCCAATCGAATGTTCCTGTGATTGGAAAAGTCAGGAGAGTGCAAAGGTACTGTTTTCTATCAGTTGGCAAGGTGCGCACACAATCCCAGTGTTGTACAGCTTGCTTCTTCACCTTCCCGAAGCTGCCGCTCTCGCCGGCTGCCGGAGCCCAAGAAGCGGCTTCTTCGCGCAAAGACGATTGTGCCGCTCACAGTGCTCTCCTTAGCGCGGCTTCTGCCGAAAGACGCCCGGCAGCGGCTCTTACCTCCGGAGAGCATCCTACCTTCCTCTTTAGCTCCTCTTCTCATCTACACCTCGGCAACAAGCTTTTCCACTATGTCTGGCTAGGAAAAACTGTGCCAGCACAGAAAACATCTCCCATCGTGTTCTAGAAGTTGCACGGATGTCTGCCAAGTGTTTGGCAGGAAGAAAAGAAAAGTTGTCCAAAACAGCTTCCAATCGAATGTTCCTGTGATTGGAAAAGTCAGGAGAGTGCAAAGGCACTGTTTTCTATCAGTTGGCAAGGTGCGCACACAATCCCAGTGTTGTACAGCTTGCTTCTTCACCTTCCCGAAGCTGCCGCTCTCGCCGGCTCCCGGAGCGCGAGAAGCGGCTTCTTCGCGCAAAGACGATTGTGCCGCTCACAGTGCTCTCCTTAGCGCGGCTTCTGCCGAAAGACGCCCGGCAGCGGCTCTTACCTCCGGAGAGCATCCTACCTTCCTCTTTAGCTCCTCTTCTCATCTACACCTCGGCAACAACCTTTTCCACTATGTCTGGCTAGGAAAAACTGTGCCAGCACAGAAAACATCTCCCCTCGTGTTCTAGAAGTTGCACGGATGTCTGCCAAGTGTTTGGCAGGAAGAAAAGAAAAGTTGTCCAAAACAGCTTCCAATCGAATGTTCCTGTGATTGGAAAAGTCAGGAGAGTGCAAAGGTACTGTTTTCTATCAGTTGGCAAGGTGCGCACACAATCCCAGTGTTGTACAGCTTGCTTCTTCACCTTCCCGAAGCTGCCGCTCTCGCCGGCTGCCGGAGCCCAAGAAGCGGCTTCTTCGCGCAAAGACGATTGTGCCGCTCACAGTGCTCTCCTTAGCGCGGCTTCTGCCGAAAGACGCCCGGCAGCGGCTCTTACCTCCGGAGAGCATCCTACCTTCCTCTTTAGCTCCTCTTCTCATCTACACCTCGGCAACAAGCTTTTCCACTATGTCTGGCTAGGAAAAACTGTGCCAGCACAGAAAACATCTCCCCTCGTGTTCTAGAAGTTGCACGGATGTCTGCCAAGTGTTTGGCAGGAAGAAAAGAAAAGTTGTCCAAAACAGCTTCCAATCGAATGTTCCTGTGATTGGAAAAGTCAGGAGAGTGCAAAGGTACTGTTTTCTATCAGTTGGCAAGGTGCGCACACAATCCCAGTGTTGTACAGCTTGCTTCTTCACCTTCCCGAAGCTGCCGCTCTCGCCGGCTGCCGGAGCCCAAGAAGCGGCTTCTTCGCGCAAAGACGATTGTGCCGCTCACAGTGCTCTCCTTAGCGCGGCTTCTGCCGAAAGACGCCCGGCAGCGGCTCTTACCTCCGGAGAGCATCCTACCTTCCTCTTTAGCTCCTCTTCTCATCTACACCTCGGCAACAAGCTTTTCCACTATGTCTGGCTAGGAAAAACTGTGCCAGCACAGAAAACATCTCCCCTCGTGTTCTAGAAGTTGCACGGATGTCTGCCAAGTGTTTGGCAGGAAGAAAAGAAAAGTTGTCCAAAACAGCTTCCAATCGAATGTTCCTGTGATTGGAAAAGTCAGGAGAGTGCAAAGGCACTGTTTTCTATCAGTTGGCAAGGTGCGCACACAATCCCAGTGTTGTACAGCTTGCTTCTTCACCTTCCCGAAGCTGCCGCTCTCGCCGGCTCCCGGAGCGCGAGAAGCGGCTTCTTCGCGCAAAGACGATTGTGCCGCTCACAGTGCTCTCCTTAGCGCGGCTTCTGCCGAAAGACGCCCGGCAGCGGCTCTTACCTCCGGAGAGCATCCTACCTTCCTCTTTAGCTCCTCTTCTCATCTACACCTCGGCAACAAGCTTTTCCACTATGTCTGGCTAGGAAAAACTGTGCCAGCACAGAAAACATCTCCCATCGTGTTCTAGAAGTTGCACGGATGTCTGCCAAGTGTTTGGCAGGAAGAAAAGAAAAGTTGTCCAAAACAGCTTCCAATCGAATGTTCCTGTGATTGGAAAAGTCAGGAGAGTGCAAAGGTACTGTTTTCTATCAGTTGGCAAGGTGCGCACACAATCCCAGTGTTGTACAGCTTGCTTCTTCACCTTCCCGAAGCTGCCGCTCTCGCCGGCTGCCGGAGCCCAAGAAGCGGCTTCTTCGCGCAAAGACGATTGTGCCGCTCACAGCGCTCTCCTTAGCGCGGCTTCTGCCGAAAGACGCCCGGCAGCGGCTCTTACCTCCGGAGAGCATCCTACCTTCCTCTTTAGCTCCTCTTCTCATCTACACCTCGGCAACAAGCTTTCCCACTATGTCTGGCTAGGAAAAACTGTGCCAGCACAGAAAACATCTCCCATCGTGTTCTAGAAGTTGCACGGATGTCTGCCAAGTGTTTGGCAGGAAGAAAAGAAAAGTTGTCCAAAACAGCTTCCAATCGAATGTTCCTGTGATTGGAAAAGTCAGGAGAGTGCAAAGGTACTGTTTTCTATCAGTTGGCAAGGTGCGCACACAATCCCAGTGTTGTACAGCTTGCTTCTTCACCTTCCCGAAGCTGCCGCTCTCGCCGGCTGCCGGAGCCCAAGAAGCGGCTTCTTCGCGCAAAGACGATTGTGCCGCTCACAGTGCTCTCCTTAGCGCGGCTTCTGCCGAAAGACGCCCGGCAGCGGCTCTTACCTCCGGAGAGCATCCTACCTTCCTCTTTAGCTCCTCTTCTCATCTACACCTCGGCAACAAGCTTTTCCACTATGTCTGGCTAGGAAAAACTGTGCCAGCACAGAAAACATCTCCCCTCGTGTTCTAGAAGTTGCACGGATGTCTGCCAAGTGTTTGGCAGGAAGAAAAGAAAAGTTGTCCAAAACAGCTTCCAATCGAATGTTCCTGTGATTGGAAAAGTCAGGAGAGTGCAAAGGCACTGTTTTCTATCAGTTGGCAAGGTGCGCACACAATCCCAGTGTTGTACAGCTTGCTTCTTCACCTTCCCGAAGCTGCCGCTCTCGCCGGCTGCCGGAGCCCAAGAAGCGGCTTCTTCGCGCAAAGACGATTGTGCCGCTCACAGTGCTCTCCTTAGCGCGGCTTCTGCCGAAAGACGCCCGGCAGCGGCTCTTACCTCCGGAGAGCATCCTACCTTCCTCTTTAGCTCCTCTTCTCATCTACACCTCGGCAACAAGCTTTTCCACTATGTCTGGCTAGGAAAAACTGTGCCAGCACAGAAAACATCTCCCCTCGTGTTCTAGAAGTTGCACGGATGTCTGCCAAGTGTTTGGCAGGAAGAAAAGAAAAGTTGTCCAAAACAGCTTCCAATCGAATGTTCCTGTGATTGGAAAAGTCAGGAGAGTGCAAAGGTACTGTTTTCTATCAGTTGGCAAGGTGCGCACACAATCCCAGTGTTGTACAGCTTGCTTCTTCACCTTCCCGAAGCTGCCGCTCTCGCCGGCTGCCGGAGCCCAAGAAGCGGCTTCTTCGCGCAAAGACGATTGTGCCGCTCACAGCGCTCTCCTTAGCGCGGCTTCTGCCGAAAGACGCCCGGCAGCGGCTCTTACCTCCGGAGAGCATCCTACCTTATTCTTTGGCGTCTTCTGTAGTCTACATCTTAGCAAAACGCTTTCCCACTATGTCTGGCTAGGAAAAACTGTGCCAGCACAGAAAACATCTCCCATCGTGTTCTAGAAGTTGCACGGATGTCTGCCAAGTGTTTGGCAGGAAGAAAAGAAAAGTTGTCCAAAACAGCTTCCAATCGAATGTTCATGTGATTGGAAAAGTCAGGAGAGTGCAAAGGTACTGTTTTCTATCAGTTGGCAAGGTGCGCACACAATCCCCGTGTTGTACAGCTTGCTTCTTCACCTTCCCGAAGCTGCCGCTCTCGCCGGCTGCCGGAGCCCGAGAAGCGGCTTCTTCGCGCAAAGACGATTGTGCCGCTCACAGTGCTCTCCTTAGCGCGGCTTCTGCCGAAAGACGCCCGGCAGCGGCTCTTACCTCCGGAGAGCATCCTACCTTCTTCTTTAGCTCCTCTTCTCATCTACCTCTCGGCAAAAAGCTTTCCCACTATGTCTGGCTAGGAAAAACTGTGCCAGCACAGAAAACATCTCCCATCGTGTTCTAGAAGTTGCACGGATGTCTGCCAAGTGTTTGGCAGGAAGAAAAGAAAAGTTGTCCAAAACAGCTTCCAATCGAATGTTCATGTGATTGGAAAAGTCAGGAGAGTGCAAAGGTACTGTTTTCTATCAGTTGGCAAGGTGCGCACACAATCCCAGTGTTGTACAGCTTGCTTCTTCACCTTCCCGAAGCTGCCACTCTCGCCGGCTGCCGGAGCCCAAGAAGCGGCTTCTTCGCGCAAAGACGATTGTGCCGCTCACAGTGCTCTCCTTAGCGCGGCTTCTGCCGAAAGACGCCCGGCAGCGGCTCTTACCTCCGGAGAGCATCCTACCTTCGTCTTTAGCTCCTCTTCTCATCTACCTCTCGGCAAAAAGCTTTCCCACTATGTCTGGCTAGGAAAAACTGTGCCAGCACAGAAAACATCTCCCATCGTGTTCTAGAAGTTGCAGAGATGTCTGCCAAGTGTTTGGCAGGAAGAAAAGAAAAGTTGTCCAAAACAGCTTCCAATCGAATGTTCCTGTGATTGGAAAAGTCAGGAGAGTGCAAAGGTACTGTTTTCTATCAGTTGGCAAGGTGCGCACACAATCCCAGTGTTGTACAGCTTGCTTCTTCACCTTCCCGAAGCTGCCGCTCTCGCCGGCTGCCGGAGCCCAAGAAGCGGCTTCTTCGCGCAAAGACGATTGTGCCGCTCACAGTGCTCTCCTTAGCGCGGCTTCTGCCGAAAGACGCCCGGCAGCGGCTCTTACCTCCGGAGAGCATCCTACCTTCGTCTTTGGCGTCATTTGTAGTCTACATCTTAGCAAAACGCTTTCCCACTATGTCTGGCTAGGAAAAACTGTGCCAGCACAGAAAACATCTCCCATCGTGTTCTAGAAGTTGCAGAGATGTCTGCCAAGTGTTTGGCAGGAAGAAAAGAAAAGTTGTCCAAAACAGCTTCCAATCGAATGTTCCTGTGATTGGAAAAGTCAGGAGAGTGCAAAGGTACTGTTTTCTATCAGTTGGCAAGGTGCGCACACAATCCCAGTGTTGTACAGCTTGCTTCTTCACCTTCCCGAAGCTGCCGCTCTCGCCGGCTGCCGGAGCCCAAGAAGCGGCTTCTTCGCGCAAAGACGATTGTGCCGCTCACAGTGCTCTCCTTAGCGCGGCTTCTGCCGAAAGACGCCCGGCAGCGGCTCTTACCTCCGGAGAGCATCCTACCTTATTCTTTGGCGTCTTTTGTAGTCTACATCTTAGCAAAACGCTTTTCCACTATGTCTGGCTAGGAAAAACTGTGCCAGCACAGAAAACATCTCCCATCGTGTTCTAGAAGTTGCACGGATGTCTGCCAAGTGTTTGGCAGGAAGAAAAGAAAAGTTGTCCAAAACAGCTTCCAATCGAATGTTCCTGTGATTGGAAAAGTCAGGAGAGTGCAAAGGTACTGTTTTCTATCAGTTGGCAAGGTGCGCACACAATCCCAGTGTTGTACAGCTTGCTTCTTCACCTTCCCGAAGCTGCCGCTCTCGCCGGCTGCCGGAGCCCGAGAAGCGGCTTCTTCGCGCAAAGACGATTGTGCCGCTCACAGTGCTCTCCTTAGCGCGGCTTCTGCCGAAAGACGCCCGGCAGCGGCTCTTACCTCCGGAGAGCATCCTACCTTCTTCTTTAGCTCCTCTTCTCATCTACCTCTCGGCAAAAAGCTTTCCCACTATGTCTGGCTAGGAAAAACTGTGCCAGCACAGAAAACATCTCCCATCGTGTTCTAGAAGTTGCACGGATGTCTGCCAAGTGTTTGGCAGGAAGAAAAGAAAAGTTGTCCAAAACAGCTTCCAATCGAATGTTCATGTGATTGGAAAAGTCAGGAGAGTGCAAAGGCACTGTTTTCTATCAGTTGGCAAGGTGCGCACACAATCCCAGTGTTGTACAGCTTGCTTCTTCACCTTCCCGAAGCTGCCGCTCTCGCCGGCTGCCGGAGCCCAAGAAGCGGCTTCTTCGCGCAAAGACGATTGTGCCGCTCACAGTGCTCTCCTTAGCGCGGCTTCTGCCGAAAGACGCCCGGCAGCAGCTCTTACCTCCGGAGAGCATCCTACCTTCCTCTTTAGCTCCTCTTCTCATCTACACCTCGGCAACAAGCTTTTCCACTATGTCTGGCTAGGAAAAACTGTGCCAGCACAGAAAACATCTCCCCTCGTGTTCTAGAAGTTGCACGGATGTCTGCCAAGTGTTTGGCAGGAAGAAAAGAAAAGTTGTCCAAAACAGCTTCCAATCGAATGTTCATGTGATTGGAAAAGTCAGGAGAGTGCAAAGGTACTGTTTTCTATCAGTTGGCAAGGTGCGCACACAATCCCCGTGTTGTACAGCTTGCTTCTTCACCTTCCCGAAGCTGCCGCTCTCGCCGGCTGCCGGAGCCCGAGAAGCGGCTTCTTCGCGCAAAGACGATTGTGCCGCTCACAGTGCTCTCCTTAGCGCGGCTTCTGCCGAAAGACGCCCGGCAGCGGCTCTTACCTCCGGAGAGCATCCTACCTTCTTCTTTAGCTCCTCTTCTCATCTACCTCTCGGCAAAAAGCTTTCCCACTATGTCTGGCTAGGAAAAACTGTGCCAGCACAGAAAACATCTCCCATCGTGTTCTAGAAGTTGCACGGATGTCTGCCAAGTGTTTGGCAGGAAGAAAAGAAAAGTTGTCCAAAACAACTTCAAATCGAATGTTCATGTGATTGGAAAAGTCAGGAGAGTGCAAAGGTACTGTTTTCTATCAGTTGGCAAGGTGCGCACACAATCCCAGTGTTGTACAGCTTGCTTCTTCACCTTCCCGAAGCTGCCGCTCTCGCCGGCTGCCGGAGCCCAAGAAGCGGCTTCTTCGCGCAAAGACGATTGTGCCGCTCACAGTGCTCTCCTTAGCGCGGCTTCTGCCGAAAGACGCCCGGCAGCGGCTCTTACCTCCGGAGAGCATCCTACCTTCGTCTTTAGCTCCTCTTCTCATCTACCTCTCGGCAAAAAGCTTTCCCACTATGTCTGGCTAGGAAAAACTGTGCCAGCACAGAAAACATCTCCCATCGTGTTCTAGAAGTTGCAGAGATGTCTGCCAAGTGTTTGGCAGGAAGAAAAGAAAAGTTGTCCAAAACAGCTTCCAATCGAATGTTCATGTGATTGGAAAAGTCAGGAGAGTGCAAAGGTACTGTTTTCTATCAGTTGGCAAGGTGCGCACACAATCCCAGTGTTGTACAGCTTGCTTCTTCACCTTCCCGAAGCTGCCGCTCTCGCCGGCTGCCGGAGCCCAAGAAGCGGCTTCTTCGCGCAAAGACGATTGTGCCGCTCACAGTGCTCTCCTTAGCGCGGCTTCTGCCGAAAGACGCCCGGCAGCGGCTCTTACCTCCGGAGAGCATCCTACCTTCGTCTTTCGCGTCTTCTGTAGTCTACATCTTAGCAAAACGCTTTCCCACTATGTCTGGCTAGGAAAAACTGTGCCAGCACAGAAAACATCTCCCATCGTGTTCTAGAAGTTGCAGAGATGTCTGCCAAGTGTTTGGCAGGAAGAAAAGAAAAGTTGTCCAAAACAGCTTCCAATCGAATGTTCCTGTGATTGGAAAAGTCAGGAGAGTGCAAAGGTACTGTTTTCTATCAGTTGGCAAGGTGCGCACACAATCCCAGTGTTGTACAGCTTGCTTCTTCACCTTCCCGAAGCTGCCGCTCTCACCGGCTGCCGGAGCCCAAGAAGCGGCTTCTTCGCGCAAAGACGATTGTGCCGCTCACAGTGCTCTCCTTAGCGCGGCTTCTGCCGAAAGACGCCCGGCAGCGGCTCTTACCTCCGGAGAGCATCCTACCTTCGTCTTTGGCGTCTTTTGTAGTCTACATCTTAGCAAAACGCTTTTCCACTATGTCTGGCTAGGAAAAACTGTGCCAGCACAGAAAACATCTCCCCTCGTGTTCTAGAAGTTGCACGGATGTCTGCCAAGTGTTTGGCAGGAAGAAAAGAAAAGTTGTCCAAAACAGCTTCCAATCGAATGTTCCTGTGATTGGAAAAGTCAGGAGAGTGCAAAGGTACTGTTTTCTATCAGTTGGCAAGGTGCGCACACAATCCCAGTGTTGTACAGCTTGCTTCTTCACCTTCCCGAAGCTGCCGCTCTCGCCGGCTGCCGGAGCCCAAGAAGCGGCTTCTTCGCGCAAAGACGATTGTGCCGCTCACAGTGCTCTCCTTAGCGCGGCTTCTGCCGAAAGACGCCCGGCAGCGGCTCTTACCTCCGGAGAGCATCCTACCTTCGTCTTTAGCTCCTCTTCTCATCTACCTCTCGGCAAAAAGCTTTCCCACTATGTCTGGCTAGGAAAAACTGTGCCAGCACAGAAAACATCTCCCATCGTGTTCTAGAAGTTGCAGAGATGTCTGCCAAGTGTTTGGCAGGAAGAAAAGAAAAGTTGTCCAAAACAGCTTCCAATCGAATGTTCATGTGATTGGAAAAGTCAGGAGAGTGCAAAGGTACTGTTTTCTATCAGTTGGCAAGGTGCGCACACAATCCCAGTGTTGTACAGCTTGCTTCTTCACCTTCCCGAAGCTGCCGCTCTCGCCGGCTGCCGGAGCCCAAGAAGCGGCTTCTTCGCGCAAAGACGATTGTGCCGCTCACAGTGCTCTCCTTAGCGCGGCTTCTGCCGAAAGACGCCCGGCAGCGGCTCTTACCTCCGGAGAGCATCCTACCTTCGTCTTTCGCGTCTTCTGTAGTCTACATCTTAGCAAAACGCTTTCCCACTATGTCTGGCTAGGAAAAACTGTGCCAGCACAGAAAACATCTCCCCTCGTGTTCTAGAAGTTGCACGGATGTCTGCCAAGTGTTTGGCAGGAAGAAAAGAAAAGTTGTCCAAAACAGCTTCCAATCGAATGTTCATGTGATTGGAAAAGTCAGGAGAGTGCAAAGGTACTGTTTTCTATCAGTTGGCAAGGTGCGCACACAATCCCCGTGTTGTACAGCTTGCTTCTTCACCTTCCCGAAGCTGCCGCTCTCGCCGGCTGCCGGAGCCCGAGAAGCGGCTTCTTCGCGCAAAGACGATTGTGCCGCTCACAGTGCTCTCCTTAGCGCGGCTTCTGCCGACAGACGCCCGGCAGCGGCTCTTACCTCCGGAGAGCATCCTACCTTCTTCTTTAGCTCCTCTTCTCATCTACCTCTCGGCAAAAAGCTTTCCCACTATGTCTGGCTAGGAAAAACGGTGCCAGCACAGAAAACATCTCCCATCGTGTTCTAGAAGTTGCACGGATGTCTGCCAAGTGTTTGGCAGGAAGAAAAGAAAAGTTGTCCAAAACAGCTTCCAATCGAATGTTCCTGTGATTGGAAAAGTCAGGAGAGTGCAAAGGTACTGTTTTCTATCAGTTGGCAAGGTGCGCACACAATCCCAGTGTTGTACAGCTTGCTTCTTCACCTTCCCGAAGCTGCCACTCTCGCCGGCTGCCGGAGCCCAAGAAGCGGCTTCTTCGCGCAAAGACGATTGTGCCGCTCACAGTGCTCTCCTTAGCGCGGCTTCTGCCGACAGACGCCCGGCAGCGGCTCTTACCTCCGGAGAGCATCCTACCTTCCTCTTTAGCTCCTCTTCTCATCTACACCTCGGCAACAAGCTTTTCCACTATGTCTGGCTAGGAAAAACTGTGCCAGCACAGAAAACATCTCCCATCGTGTTCTAGAAGTTGCAGAGATGTCTGCCAAGTGTTTGGCAGGAAGAAAAGAAAAGTTGTCCAAAACAGCTTCCAATCGAATGTTCATGTGATTGGAAAAGTCAGGAGAGTGCAAAGGTACTGTTTTCTATCAGTTGGCAAGGTGCGCACACAATCCCAGTGTTGTACAGCTTGCTTCTTCACCTTCCCGAAGCTGCCGCTCTCGCCGGCTGCCGGAGCCCAAGAAGCGGCTTCTTCGCGCAAAGACGATTGTGCCGCTCACAGTGCTCTCCTTAGCGCGGCTTCTGCCGAAAGACGCCCGGCAGCGGCTCTTACCTCCGGAGAGCATCCTACCTTCGTCTTTCGCGTCTTCTGTAGTCTACATCTTAGCAAAACGCTTTCCCACTATGTCTGGCTAGGAAAAACTGTGCCAGCACAGAAAACATCTCCCATCGTGTTCTAGAAGTTGCACGGATGTCTGCCAAGTGTTTGGCAGGAAGAAAAGAAAAGTTGTCCAAAACAGCTTCCAATCGAATGTTCCTGTGATTGGAAAAGTCAGGAGAGTGCAAAGGTACTGTTTTCTATCAGTTGGCAAGGTGCGCACACAATCCCAGTGTTGTACAGCTTGCTTCTTCACCTTCCCGAAGCTGCCGCTCTCGCCGGCTGCCGGAGCCCAAGAAGCGGCTTCTTCGCGCAAAGACGATTGTGCCGCTCACAGTGCTCTCCTTAGCGCGGCTTCTGCCGAAAGACGCCCGGCAGCGGCTCTTACCTCCGGAGAGCATCCTACCTTCTTCTTTAGCTCCTCTTCTCATCTACCTCTCGGCAAAAAGCTTTCCCACTATGTCTGGCTAGGAAAAACTGTGCCAGCACAGAAAACATCTCCCATCGTGTTCTAGAAGTTGCACGGATGTCTGCCAAGTGTTTGGCAGGAAGAAAAGAAAAGTTGTCCAAAACAGCTTCCAATCGAATGTTCATGTGATTGGAAAAGTCAGGAGAGTGCAAAGGTACTGTTTTCTATCAGTTGGCAAGGTGCGCACACAATCCCAGTGTTGTACAGCTTGCTTCTTCACCTTCCCGAAGCTGCCACTCTCGCCGGCTGCCGGAGCCCGAGAAGCGGCTTCTTCGCGCAAAGACGATTGTGCCGCTCACAGCGCTCTCCCTAGCGCGGCTTCTGCCGAAAGACGCCCGGCAGCGGCTCTTACCTCCGGAGAGCATCCTACCTTCGTCTTTAGCTCCTCTTCTCATCTACCTCTCGGCAAAAAGCTTTCCCACTATGTCTGGCTAGGAAAAACTGTGCCAGCACAGAAAACATCTCCCATCGTGTTCTAGAAGTTGCAGAGATGTCTGCCAAGTGTTTGGCAGGAAGAAAAGAAAAGTTGTCCAAAACAGCTTCCAATCGAATGTTCCTGTGATTGGAAAAGTCAGGAGAGTGCAAAGGTACTGTTTTCTATCAGTTGGCAAGGTGCGCACACAATCCCAGTGTTGTACAGCTTGCTTCTTCACCTTCCCGAAGCTGCCGCTCTCGCCGGCTGCCGGAGCCCAAGGAGCGGCTTCTTCGCGCAAAGACGATTGTGCCGCTCACAGTGCTCTCCTTAGCGCGGCTTCTGCCGAAAGACGCCCGGCAGCGGCTCTTACCTCCGGAGAGCATCCTACCTTCGTCTTTCGCGTCTTTTGTAGTCTACATCTTAGCAAAACGCTTTCCCACTATGTCTGGCTAGGAAAAACTGTGCCAGCACAGAAAACATCTCCCATCGTGTTCTAGAAGTTGCACGGATGTCTGCCAAGTGTTTGGCAGGAAGAAAAGAAAAGTTGTCCAAAACAGCTTCCAATCGAATGTTCATGTGATTGGAAAAGTCAGGAGAGTGCAAAGGTACTGTTTTCTATCAGTTGGCAAGGTGCGCACACAATCCCAGTGTTGTACAGCTTGCTTCTTCACCTTCCCGAAGCTGCCGCTCTCGCCGGCTGCCGGAGCCCAAGAAGCGGCTTCTTCGCGCAAAGACGATTGTGCCGCTCACAGTGCTCTCCTTAGCGCGGCTTCTGCCGAAAGACGCCCGGCAGCGGCTCTTACCTCCGGAGAGCATCCTACCTTCGTCTTTAGCTCCTCTTCTCATCTACCTCTCGGCAAAAAGCTTTCCCACTATGTCTGGCTAGGAAAAACTGTGCCAGCACAGAAAACATCTCCCATCGTGTTCTAGAAGTTGCAGAGATGTCTGCCAAGTGTTTGGCAGGAAGAAAAGAAAAGTTGTCCAAAACAGCTTCCAATCGAATGTTCATGTGATTGGAAAAGTCAGGAGAGTGCAAAGGTACTGTTTTCTATCAGTTGGCAAGGTGCGCACACAATCCCAGTGTTGTACAGCTTGCTTCTTCACCTTCCCGAAGCTGCCGCTCTCGCCGGCTGCCGGAGCCCAAGAAGCGGCTTCTTCGCGCAAAGACGATTGTGCCGCTCACAGTGCTCTCCTTAGCGCGGCTTCTGCCGAAAGACGCCCGGCAGCGGCTCTTACCTCCGGAGAGCATCCTACCTTCGTCTTTCGCGTCTTCTGTAGTCTACATCTTAGCAAAACGCTTTCCCACTATGTCTGGCTAGGAAAAACTGTGCCAGCACAGAAAACATCTCCCATCGTGTTCTAGAAGTTGCACGGATGTCTGCCAAGTGTTTGGCAGGAAGAAAAGAAAAGTTGTCCAAAACAGCTTCCAATCGAATGTTCATGTGATTGGAAAAGTCAGGAGAGTGCAAAGGTACTGTTTTCTATCAGTTGGCAAGGTGCGCACACAATCCCAGTGTTGTACAGCTTGCTTCTTCACCTTCCCGAAGCTGCCGCTCTCGCCGGCTGCCGGAGCCCAAGAAGCGGCTTCTTCGCGCAAAGACGATTGTGCCGCTCACAGTGCTCTCCTTAGCGCGGCTTCTGCCGAAAGACGCCCGGCAGCGGCTCTTACCTCCGGAGAGCATCCTACCTTCGTCTTTCGCGTCTTCTGTAGTCTACATCTTAGCAAAACGCTTTCCCACTATGTCTGGCTAGGAAAAACTGTGCCAGCACAGAAAACATCTCCCCTCGTGTTCTAGAAGTTGCACGGATGTCTGCCAAGTGTTTGGCAGGAAGAAAAGAAAAGTTGTCCAAAACAGCTTCCAATCGAATGTTCCTGTGATTGGAAAAGTCAGGAGAGTGCAAAGGTACTGTTTTCTATCAGTTGGCAAGGTGCGCACACAATCCCAGTGTTGTACAGCTTGCTTCTTCACCTTCCCGAAGCTGCCGCTCTCGCCGGCTGCCGGAGCCCAAGAAGCGGCTTCTTCGCGCAAAGACGATTGTGCCGCTCACAGCGCTCTCCTTAGCGCGGCTTCTGCCGAAAGACGCCCGGCAGCGGCTCTTACCTCCGGAGAGCATCCTACCTTCCTCTTTAGCTCCTCTTCTCATCTACACCTCGGCAACAAGCTTTTCCACTATGTCTGGCTAGGAAAAACTGTGCCAGCACAGAAAACATCTCCCCTCGTGTTCTAGAAGTTGCACGGATGTCTGCCAAGTGTTTGGCAGGAAGAAAAGAAAAGTTGTCCAAAACAGCTTCCAATCGAATGTTCCTGTGATTGGAAAAGTCAGGAGAGTGCAAAGGCACTGTTTTCTATCAGTTGGCAAGGTGCGCACACAATCCCAGTGTTGTACAGCTTGCTTCTTCACCTTCCCGAAGCTGCCGCTCTCGCCGGCTGCCGGAGCCCAAGAAGCGGCTTCTTCGCGCAAAGACGATTGTGCCGCTCACAGCGCTCTCCTTAGCGCGGCTTCTGCCGAAAGACGCCCGGCAGCGGCTCTTACCTCCGGAGAGCATCCAACCTTCCTCTTTAGCTCCTCTTCTCATCTACACCTCGGCAACAAGCTTTTCCACTATGTCTGGCTAGGAAAAACGGTGCCAGCACAGAAAACATCTCCCATCGTGTTCTAGAAGTTGCACGGATGTCTGCCAAGTGTTTGGCAGGAAGAAAAGAAAAGTTGTCCAAAACAGCTTCCAATCGAATGTTCCTGTGATTGGAAAAGTCAGGAGAGTGCAAAGGTACTGTTTTCTATCAGTTGGCAAGGTGCGCACACAATCCCAGTGTTGTACAGCTTGCTTCTTCACCTTCCCGAAGCTGCCGCTCTCGCCGGCTGCCGGAGCCCAAGAAGCGGCTTCTTCGCGCAAAGACGATTGTGCCGCTCACAGTGCTCTCCTTAGCGCGGCTTCTGCCGACAGACGCCCGGCAGCGGCTCTTACCTCCGGAGAGCATCCTACCTTCCTCTTTAGCTCCTCTTCTCATCTACACCTCGGCAACAAGCTTTTCCACTATGTCTGGCTAGGAAAAACTGTGCCAGCACAGAAAACATCTCCCATCGTGTTCTAGAAGTTGCACGGATGTCTGCCAAGTGTTTGGCAGGAAGAAAAGAAAAGTTGTCCAAAACAGCTTCCAATCGAATGTTCCTGTGATTGGAAAAGTCAGGAGAGTGCAAAGGTACTGTTTTCTATCAGTTGGCAAGGTGCGCACACAATCCCAGTGTTGTACAGCTTGCTTCTTCACCTTCCCGAAGCTGCCGCTCTCGCAGTACCAACAGTACCCTAGGAAGGTAAATCAGCCGGGTATTAGGGTTCTTCCTAAGGAAAAAGCTGTGAAAGCAGCCATGTTGTGGCACTTTTGCACTCCCTTTTGGATGCCTTTCACAGCTCCAGTGTGCCTGGAGGTCTGGGCTTCCTGATTTTAAAAATCCTAGCACAAGGCCTACCTAACCCCAACCCGACGACGAGAAAGGCAAATCAGCCAGGAATTAGGGATGTCCCCAAGGAAATAGCTGTGGAGGCAGGCATGTGGTGTTACTTTTGTGCTCTTCTTGGATGGTCCCTCGCAGGTGCTGTGTTCTTGGAACTCAGGGCTTTCTGGTTAAAAAACTCTAATCCTAGGCCTAACTCAAACCTCAACGCTAGGAAGGAAAATCAGCCTAAGGTTGGGGATGGTCTCATGGAAATAGCAGTGGAGGCAGCCAAGTTGTGTCACTTTTGCGCTCCCCTTGGGATGCCTTGAACAGCTGCAGTGTGCCTGGAGCACAGGGCTTCCTGGTTTTAAAAGTCCTTGGCCCAAGCCTAACAGTAACCCTAGGAAGGTAAATCAGCCGGGTATTAGGGTTCTTCCTAAGGAAAAAGCTGTGAAAGCAGCCATGTTGTGGCACTTTTGCACTCCCTTTTGGATGCCTTTCACAGCTCCAGTGTGCCTGGAGGTCTGGGCTTCCTGATTTTAAAAATCCTAGCACAAGGCCTACCTAACCCCAACCCGACGACGAGAAAGGCAAATCAGCCAGGAATTAAGGATGTCCCCAAGGAAATAGCTGTGGAGGCAGGCATGTGGTGGTACTTTTGTGCTCTTCTTGGGTAGTCCTTCGCAGCTGCTGTATTCTTGGAACTCAGGGCTTTCTGGTTAAAAAACTCTAACCCTAGGCTTAACTCAAACCTCAACGCTAGGAAGGAAAATCAGCCTATGGTTGGGGATGGTCTCATGGAAATAGCAGTGGAGGCAGCCAAGTTGTGTCACTTTTGCACTCCCCTTGGGATGCCTTGAACAGCTGCAGTGTGCCTGGAGCACAGGGCTTCCTGGTTTTAAAAGTCCTTGGCCCAAGCCTAAGAGTAACCCTAGGAAGGTAAATCAGCCGGGTATTAGGGTTCTTCCTAAGGAAAAAGCTGTGAAAGCAGCCATGTTGTGGCACTTTTGCACTCCCTTTTGGATGCCTTTCACAGCTCCAGTGTGCCTGGAGGTCTGGGCTTCCTGATTTTCAAAATCCTAGCACAAGGCCTACCTAACCCCAACCCGACGACGAGAAAGGCAAATCAGCCAGGAATTAGGGATGTCCCCAAGGAAATAGCTGTGGAGGCAGGCATGTGGTGGTACTTTTGTGCTCTTCTTGGGTAGTCCTTCGCAGCTGCTGTGTTCTTGGAACTCAGGGCTTTCAGGTTAAAAGAACACTAACCATAGGCCTAACTCAAAACTCAACGCTAGGAAGGAAAACCAGCCTAAGGTTGGGGATGGTCTCATGGAAATAGCAGTGGAGGCAGCCAAGTTGTGTCACTTTTGCGCTCCCGTTGGGATGCCTTGAACAGCTGCAGTGTGCCTGGAGCACAGGGCTTCCTGGTTTTCAAAGTCCTTGGCCCAAGCCTAACAGTAACCCTAGGAAGATAAATCAGCGGGGTATTAGGGTTCTTCCTAAGGAAAAAGCTGTGAAAGCAGCCATGTTGTGGCACTTTTGCACTCCCTTTTGGATGCCTTTCACAGCTCCAGTGTGCCTGGAGGTCTGGGCTTCCTGATTTTAAAAATCCTAGCACAAGGCCTACCTAACCCCAACCCGACGACGAGAAAGGCAAATCAGCCAGGAATTAGGGATGTCCCCAAGGAAATAGCTGTGGAGGCAGGCATGTGGTGGTACTTTTGTGCTCTTCTTGGGTGGTCCCTCGCAGGTGCTGTGTTCTTGGAACTCAGGGCTTTCTGGTTAAAAAACTCTAACCCTAGGCCTAACTCAAACCTCAACGCTAGGAAGGAAAATCAGCCTAAGTTTGGGGATGGTCTCATGGAAATAGCAGTGGAGGCAGCCAAGTTGTGTCACTTTTGCGCTCCCGTTGGGATGCCTTGAACAGCTGCAGTGTGCCTGGAGCACAGGGCTTCCTGGTTTTAAAAGTCCTTGGCCCAAGCCTAACAGTAACCCTAGGAAGGTAAATCAGCCGGGTATTAGGGTTCTTCCTAAGGAAAAAGCTGTGAAAGCAGCCATGTTGTGGCACTTTTGCACTCCCTTTTGGATGCCTTTCACAGCTCCAGTGTGCCTGGAGGTCTGGGCTTCCTGATTTTAGAAATCCTAGCACAAGGCCTACCTAACCCCAACCCGACGACGAGAAAGGCAAATCAGCCAGGAATTAGGGATGTCCCCAAGGAAATAGCTGTGGAGGCAGGCATGTGGTGGTACTTTTGTGCTCTTCTTGGGTAGTCCTTCGCAGCTGCTGTGTTCTTGGAACTCAGGGCTTTCAGGTTAAAAGAACACTAACCATAGGCCTAACTCAAAACTCAACGCTAGGAAGGAAAACCAGCCTAAGGTTGGGGATGGTCTCATGGAAATAGCAGTGGAGGCAGCCAAGTTGTGTCACTTTTGCGCTCCCGTTGGGATGCCTTGAACAGCTGCAGTGTGCCTGGAGCACAGGGCTTCCTGGTTTTAAAAGTCCTTGGCCCAAGCCTAACAGTAACCCTAGGAAGGTAAATCAGCCGGGTATTAGGGTTCTTCCTAAGGAAAAAGCTGTGAAAGCAGCCATGTTGTGGCACTTTTGCACTCCCTTTTGGATGCCTTTCACAGCTCCAGTGTGCCTGGAGGTCTGGGCTTCCTGATTTTAAAAATCCTAGCACAAGGCCTACCTAACCCCAACCCGACGACGAGAAAGGCAAATCAGCCAGGAATTAGGGATGTCCCCAAGGAAATAGCTGTGGAGGCAGGCATGTGGTGGTACTTTTGTGCTCTTCTTGGGTAGTCCTTCGCAGCTGCTGTGTTCTTGGAACTCAGGGCTTTCAGGTTAAAAGAACACTTATGATAGGCCTAACTCAAACCTCAACGCTAGGAAGGAAAATCAGCCTATGGTTGGGGATGGTCTCATGGAAATAGCAGTGGAGGCAGCCAAGTTGTGTCACTTTTGCGCTCCCCTTGGGATGCCTTGAACAGCTGCAGTGTGCCTGGAGCACAGGGCTTCCTGGTTTTAAAAGTCCTTGGCCCAAGCCTAACAGTAACCCTAGGAAGGTAAATCAGCCGGGTATTAGGGTTCTTCCTAAGGAAAAAGCTGTGAAAGCAGCCATGTTGTGGCACTTTTGCACTCCCTTTTGGATGCCTTTCACAGCTCCAGTGTGCCTGGAGGTCTGGGCTTCCTGATTTTAGAAATCCTAGCACAAGGCCTACCTAACCCCAACCCGACGACGAGAAAGGCAAATCAGCCAGGAATTAGGGATGTCCCCAAGGAAATAGCTTTGGAGGCAGGCATGTTGTGGTACTTTTGTGCTCTTCTTGGGTAGTCCTTCGCAGCTGCTGTGTTCTTGGAACTCAGGGCTTTCAGGTTAAAAGAACACTAACCATAGGCCTAACTCAAAACTCAACGCTAGGAAGGAAAACCAGCCTAAGGTTGGGGATGGTCTCATGGAAATAGCAGTGGAGGCAGCCAAGTTGTGTCACTTTTGCGCTCCCGTTGGGATGCCTTGAACAGCTGCAGTGTGCCTGGAGCACAGGGCTTCCTGCTTTTCAAAGTCCTTGGCCCAAGCCTAACAGTAACCCTAGGAAGGTAAATCAGCTGGGTATTAGGGTTCTTCCTAAGGAAAAAGCTGTGAAAGCAGCCATGTTGTGGCACTTTTGCACTCCCTTTTGGATGCCTTTCACAGCTCCAGTGTGCCTGGAGGTCTGGGCTTCCTGATTTTAAAAATCCTAGCACAAGGCCTACCTAACCCCAACCCGACGACGAGAAAGGCAAATCAGCCAGGAATTAGGGATGTCCCCAAGGAAATAGCTGTGGAGGCAGGCATGTGGTGTTACTTTTGTGCTCTTCTTGGGTAGTCCTTCGCAGCTGCTGTGTTCTTGGAACTCAGGGCTTTCAGGTTAAAAGAACACTTATGATAGGCCTAACTCAAACCTCAACGCTAGGAAGGAAAACCAGCCGAAGGTTGGGGATGGTCTCATGGAAATAGCAGTGGAGGCAGCCAAGTTGTGTCACTTTTGCACTCCCCTTGGGATGCCTTGAACAGCTGCAGTGTGCCTGGAGCACAGGGCTTCCTGGTTTTAAAAGTCCTTGGCCCAAGCCTAACAGTAACCCTAGGAAGGTAAATCAGCCGGGTATTAGGGTTCTTCCTAAGGAAAAAGCTGTGAAAGCAGCCATGTTGTGGCACTTTTGCACTCCCTTTTGGATGCCTTTCACAGCTCCAGTGTGCCTGGAGGTCTGGGCTTCCTGATTTTCAAAATCCTAGCACAAGGCCTACCTAACCCCAACCCGACGACGAGAAAGGCAAATCAGCCAGGAATTAGGGATGTCCCCAAGGAAATAGCTGTGGAGGCAGGCATGTGGTGGTACTTTTGTGCTCTTCTTGGGTAGTCCTTCGCAGCTGCTGTGTTCTTGGACCTCAGGGCTTTCTGGTTAAAAAACTCTAACCCTAGGCCTAACTCAAACCTCAACGCTAGGAAGGAAAATCAGCCTATGGTTGGGGATGGTCTCATGGAAATAGCAGTGGAGGCAGCCAAGTTGTGTCACTTTTGCGCCCCCCTTGGGATGCCTTGAACAGCTGCAGTGTGCCTGGAGCACAGGGCTTCCTGGTTTTAAATGTCCTTGGCCCAAGCCTAACACTAACCCTAGGAAGGTAAATCAGCCGGGTATTAGGGTTCTTCCTAAGGAAAAAGCTGTGAAAGCAGCCATGTTGTGGCACTTTTGCACTCCCTTTTGGATGCCTTTCACAGCTCCAGTATGCCTGGAGGTCTGGGCTTCCTGATTTTCAAAATCCTAGCACAAGGCCTACCTAACCCCAACCCGACGACGAGAAAGGCAAATCAGCCAGGAATTAGGGATGTCCCCAAGGAAATAGCTGTGGAGGCAGGCATGTTGTGGTACTTTTGTGCTCTTCTTGGGTAGTCCTTCGCAGCTGCTGTGTTCTTGGAACTCAGGGCTTTCAGGTTAAAAGAACACTAACCATAGGCCTAACTCAAACCTCAACGCTAGGAAGGAAAACCAGCCTAAGGTTGGGGATGGTCTCATGGAAATAGCAGTGGAGGCAGCCAAGTTGTGTCACTTTTGCGCTCCCGTTGGGATGCCTTGAACAGCTGCAGTGTGCCTGGAGCACAGGGCTTCCTGGTTTTCAAAGTCCTTGGCCCAAGCCTAACAGTAACCCTAGGAAGGTAAATCAGCTGGGTATTAGGGTTCTTCCTAAGGAAAAAGCTGTGAAAGCAGCCATGTTGTGGCACTTTTGCACTCCCTTTTGGATGCCTTTCACAGCTCCAGTGTGCCTGGAGGTCTGGGCTTCCTGATTTTAAAAATCCTAGCACAAGGCCTACCTAACCCCAACCCGACGACGAGAAAGGCAAATCAGCCAGGAATTAGGGATGTCCCCAAGGAAATAGCTGTGGAGGCAGGCATGTGGTGGTACTTTTGTGCTCTTCTTGGGTAGTCCTTCGCAGCTGCTGTGTTCTTGGAACTCAGGGCTTTCAGGTTAAAAGAACACTAACCATAGGCCTAACTCAAACCTCAACGCTAGGAAGGAAAATCAGCCTATGGTTGGGGATGGTCTCATGGGAATAGCAGTGGAGGCAGCCAAGTTGTGTCACTTTTGCACTCCCGTTGGGATGCCTTGAACAGCTGCAGTGTTCCTGGAGCACAGGGCTTCCTGGTTTTAAAAGTCCTTGGCCCAAACCTAACAGTAACCCTAGGAAGGTAAATCAGCCGGGTATTAGGGTTCTTCCAAAGGAAAAAGCTGTGAAAGCAGCCATGTTGTGGCACTTTTGCACTCCCTTTTGGATGCCTTTCACAGCTCCAGTGTGCCTGGAGGTCTGGGCTTCCTGATTTTAAAAATCCTAGCACAAGGCCTACCTAACCCCAACCCGACGACGAGAAAGGCAAATCAGCCAGGAATTAGGGATGTCCCCAAGGAAATAGCTGTGGAGGCAGGCATGTGGTGGTACTTTTGTGCTCTTCTTGGGTGGTCCCTCGCAGGTGCTGTGTTCTTGGAACTCAGGGCTTTCTGGTTAAAAAACTCTAACCCTAGGCCTAACTCAAACCTCAACGCTAGGAAGGAAAATCAGCCTAAGTTTGGGGATGGTCTCATGGAAATAGCAGTGGAGGCAGCCAAGTTGTGTCACTTTTGCGCTCCCGTTGGGATGCCTTGAACAGCTGCAGTGTGCCTGGAGCACAGGGCTTCCTGCTTTTCAAAGTCCTTGGCCCAAGCCTAACAGTAACCCTAGGAAGGTAAATCAGCCGGGTATTAGGGTTCTTCCTAAGGAAAAAGCTGTGAAAGCAGCCATGTTGTGGCACTTTTGCACTCCCTTTTGGATGCCTTTCACAGCTCCAGTGTGCCTGGAGGTCTGGGCTTCCTGATTTTAGAAATCCTAGCACAAGGCCTACCTAACCCCAACCCGACGACGAGAAAGGCAAATCAGCCAGGAATTAGGGATGTCCCCAAGGAAATAGCTGTGGAGGCAGGCATGTGGTGGTACTTTTGTGCTCTTCTTGGGTAGTCCTTCGCAGCTGCTGTGTTCTTGGAACTCAGGGCTTTCAGGTTAAAAGAACACTAACCATAGGCCTAACTCAAAACTCAACGCTAGGAAGGAAAACCAGCCTAAGGTTGGGGATGGTCTCATGGAAATAGCAGTGGAGGCAGCCAAGTTGTGTCACTTTTGCGCTCCCGTTGGGATGCCTTGAACAGCTGCAGTGTGCCTGGAGCACAGGGCTTCCTGGTTTTAAAAGTCCTTGGCCCAAGCCTAACAGTAACCCTAGGAAGGTAAATCAGCCGGGTATTAGGGTTCTTCCTAAGGAAAAAGCTGTGAAAGCAGCCATGTTGTGGCACTTTTGCACTCCCTTTTGGATGCCTTTCACAGCTCCAGTGTGCCTGGAGGTCTGGGCTTCCTGATTTTCAAAATCCTAGCACAAGGCCTACCTAACCCCAACCCGACGACGAGAAAGGCAAATCAGCCAGGAATTAGGGATGTCCCCAAGGAAATAGCTGTGGAGGCAGGCATGTGGTGGTACTTTTGTGCTCTTCTTGGGTAGTCCTTCGCAGCTGCTGTGTTCTTGGACCTCAGGGCTTTCTGGTTAAAAAACTCTAACCCTAGGCCTAACTCAAACCTCAACGCTAGGAAGGAAAATCAGCCTATGGTTGGGGATGGTCTCATGGAAATAGCAGTGGAGGCAGCCAAGTTGTGTCACTTTTGCGCCCCCCTTGGGATGCCTTGAACAGCTGCAGTGTGCCTGGAGCACAGGGCTTCCTGGTTTTAAATGTCCTTGGCCCAAGCCTAACAGTAACCCTAGGAAGGTAAATCAGCCGGGTATTAGGGTTCTTCCTAAGGAAAAAGCTGTGAAAGCAGCCATGTTGTGGCACTTTTGCACTCCCTTTTGGATGCCTTTCACAGCTCCAGTGTGCCTGGAGGTCTGGGCTTCCTGATTTTCAAAATCCTAGCACAAGGCCTACCTAACCCCAACCCGACGACGAGAAAGGCAAATCAGCCAGGAATTAGGGATGTCCCCAAGGAAATAGCTGTGGAGGCAGGCATGTTGTGGTACTTTTGTGCTCTTCTTGGGTAGTCCTTCGCAGCTGCTGTGTTCTTGGAACTCAGGGCTTTCAGGTTAAAAGAACACTAACCATAGGCCTAACTCAAACCTCAACGCTAGGAAGGAAAACCAGCCTAAGGTTGGGGATGGTCTCATGGAAATAGCAGTGGAGGCAGCCAAGTTGTGTCACTTTTGCGCTCCCGTTGGGATGCCTTGAACAGCTGCAGTGTGCCTGGAGCACAGGGCTTCCTGGTTTTAAAAGTCCTTGGCCCAAGCCTAACAGTAACCCTAGGAAGGTAAATCAGCTGGGTATTAGGGTTCTTCCTAAGGAAAAAGCTGTGAAAGCAGCCATGTTGTGGCACTTTTGCACTCCCTTTTGGATGCCTTTCACAGCTCCAGTGTGCCTGGAGGTCTGGGCTTCCTGATTTTCAAAATCCTAGCACAAGGCCTACCTAACCCCAACCCGACGACGAGAAAGGCAAATCAGCCAGGAATTAGGGATGTCCCCAAGGAAATAGCTGTGGAGGCAGGCATGTTGTGGTACTTTTGTGCTCTTCTTGGGTAGTCCTTCGCAGCTGCTGTGTTCTTGGAACTCAGGGCTTTCAGGTTAAAAGAACACTAACCATAGGCCTAACTCAAACCTCAACGCTAGGAAGGAAAACCAGCCTAAGGTTGGGGATGGTCTCATGGAAATAGCAGTGGAGGCAGCCAAGTTGTGTCACTTTTGCGCTCCCGTTGGGATGCCTTGAACAGCTGCAGTGTGCCTGGAGCACAGGGCTTCCTGCTTTTCAAAGTCCTTGGCCCAAGCCTAACAGTAACCCTAGGAAGGTAAATCAGCTGGGTATTAGGGTTCTTCCTAAGGAAAAAGCTGTGAAAGCAGCCATGTTGTGGCACTTTTGCACTCCCTTTTGGATGCCTTTCACAGCTCCAGTGTGCCTGGAGGTCTGGGCTTCCTGATTTTAAAAATCCTAGCACAAGGCCTACCTAACCCCAACCCGACGACGAGAAAGGCAAATCAGCCAGGAATTAGGGATGTCCCCAAGGAAATAGCTGTGGAGGCAGGCATGTGGTGGTACTTTTGTGCTCTTCTTGGGTAGTCCTTCGCAGCTGCTGTGTTCTTGGAACTCAGGGCTTTCAGGTTAAAAGAACACTAACCATAGGCCTAACTCAAACCTCAACGCTAGGAAGGAAAATCAGCCTATGGTTGGGGATGGTCTCATGGGAATAGCAGTGGAGGCAGCCAAGTTGTGTCACTTTTGCACTCCCGTTGGGATGCCTTGAACAGCTGCAGTGTTCCTGGAGCACAGGGCTTCCTGGTTTTAAAAGTCCTTGGCCCAAACCTAACAGTAACCCTAGGAAGGTAAATCAGCCGGGTATTAGGGTTCTTCCAAAGGAAAAAGCTGTGAAAGCAGCCATGTTGTGGCACTTTTGCACTCCCTTTTGGATGCCTTTCACAGCTCCAGTGTGCCTGGAGGTCTGGGCTTCCTGATTTTAGAAATCCTAGCACAAGGCCTACCTAACCCCAACCCGACGACGAGAAAGGCAAATCAGCCAGGAATTAGGGATGTCCCCAAGGAAATAGCTGTGGAGGCAGGCATGTGGTGTTACTTTTGTGCTCTTCTTGGGTAGTCCTTCGCAGCTGCTGTATTCTTGGAACTCAGGGCTTTCTGGTTAAAAAACTCTAACCCTAGGCCTAACTCAAACCTCAACGCTAGGAAGGAAAATCAGCCTATGGTTGGGGATGGTCTCATGGAAATAGCAGTGGAGGCAGCCAAGTTGTGTCACTTTTGCGCTCCCCTTGGGATGCCTTGAACAGCTGCAGTGTGCCTGGAGCACAGGGCTTCCTGGTTTTAAAAGTCCTTGGCCCAAGCCTAACACTAACCCTAGGAAGGTAAATCAGCCGGGTATTAGGGTTCTTCCTAAGGAAAAAGCTGTGAAAGCAGCCATGTTGTGGCACTTTTGCACTCCCTTTTGGATGCCTTTCACAGCTCCAGTGTGCCTGGAGGTCTGGGCTTCCTGATTTTAAAAATCCTAGCACAAGGCCTACCTAACCCCAACCCGACGACGAGAAAGGCAAATCAGCCAGGAATTAGGGATGTCCCCAAGGAAATAGCTGTGGAGGCAGGCATGTTGTGGTACTTTTGTGCTCTTCTTGGGTAGTCCTTCGCAGCTGCTGTGTTCTTGGAACTCAGGGCTTTCAGGTTAAAAGAACACTAACCATAGGCCTAACTCAAACCTCAACGCTAGGAAGGAAAATCAGCCTATGGTTGGGGATGGTCTCATGGAAATAGCAGTGGAGGCAGCCAAGTTGTGTCACTTTTGCGCTCCCCTTGGGATGCCTTGAACAGCTGCAGTGTGCCTGGAGCACAGGGCTTCCTGGTTTTAAAAGTCCTTGGCCCAAGCCTAACAGTAACCCTAGGAAGGTAAATCAGCCGGGTATTAGGGTTCTTCCTAAGGAAAAAGCTGTGAAAGCAGCCATGTTGTGGCACTTTTGCACTCCCTTTTGGATGCCTTTCACAGCTCCAGTGTGCCTGGAGGTCTGGGCTTCCTGATTTTCAAAATCCTAGCACAAGGCCTACCTAACCCCAACCCGACGACGAGAAAGGCAAATCAGCCAGGAATTAGGGATGTCCCCAAGGAAATAGCTGTGGAGGCAGGCATGTTGTGGTACTTTTGTGCTCTTCTTGGGTAGTCCTTCGCAGCTGCTGTGTTCTTGGAACTCAGGGCTTTCTGGTTAAAAAACTCTAACCCTAGGCCTAACTCAAACCTCAACGCTAGGAAGGAAAATCAGCCTATGGTTCAGGATGGTCTCATGGAAATAGCAGTGGAGGCAGCCAAGTTGTGTCACTTTTGCACTCCCCTTGGGATGCCTTGAACAGCTGCAGTGTTCCTGGAGCACAGGGCTTCCTGGTTTTAAAAGTCCTTGGCCCAAGCCTAACACTAACCCTAGGAAGGTAAATCAGCCGGGTATTAGGGTTCTTCCTAAGGAAAAAGCTGTGAAAGCAGCCATGTTGTGGCACTTTTGCACTCCCTTTTGGATGCCTTTCACAGCTCCAGTGTGCCTGGAGGTCTGGGCTTCCTGATTTTCAAAATCCTAGCACAAGGCCTACCTAACCCCAACCCGACGACGAGAAAGGCAAATCAGCCAGGAATTAGGGATGTCCCCAAGGAAATAGCTGTGGAGGCAGGCATGTGGTGGTACTTTTGTGCTCTTCTTGGGTAGTCCTTCGCAGCTGCTGTGTTCTTGGACCTCAGGGCTTTCTGGTTAAAAAACTCTAACCCTAGGCCTAACTCAAACCTCAACGCTAGGAAGGAAAATCAGCCTATGGTTGGGGATGGTCTCATGGAAATAGCAGTGGAGGCAGCCAAGTTGTGTCACTTTTGCACTCCCGTTGGGATGCCTTGAACAGCTGCAGTGTGCCTGGAACACAGGGCTTCCTGGTTTTAAAAGTCCTTGGCCCAAGCCTAACAGTAACCCTAGGAAGGTAAATCAGCCGGGTATTAGGGTTCTTCCTAAGGAAAAAGCTGTGAAAGCAGCCATGTTGTGGCACTTTTGCACTCCCTTTTGGATGCCTTTCACAGCTCCAGTGTGCCTGGAGGTCTGGGCTTCCTGATTTTAAAAATCCTAGCACAAGGCCTACCTAACCCCAACCCGACGACGAGAAAGGCAAATCAGCCAGGAATTAGGGATGTCCCCAAGGAAATAGCTGTGGAGGCAGGCATGTGGTGGTACTTTTGTGCTCTTCTTGGGTAGTCCTTCGCAGCTGCTGTGTTCTTGGACCTCAGGGCTTTCTGGTTAAAAAACTCTAACCCTAGGCCTAACTCAAACCTCAACGCTAGGAAGGAAAATCAGCCTATGGTTCAGGATGGTCTCATGGAAATAGCAGTGGAGGCAGCCAAGTTGTGTCACTTTTGCACTCCCGTTGGGATGCCTTGAACAGCTGCAGTGTTCCTGGAGCACAGGGCTTCCTGGTTTTAAAAGTCCTTGGCCCAAACCTAACAGTAACCCTAGGAAGGTAAATCAGCCGGGTATTAGGGTTCTTCCTAAGGAAAAAGCTGTGAAAGCAGCCATGTTGTGGCACTTTTGCACTCCCTTTTGGATGCCTTTCACAGCTCCAGTGTGCCTGGAGGTCTGGGCTTCCTGATTTTAAAAATCCTAGCACAAGGCCTACCTAACCCCAACCCGACGACGAGAAAGGTAAATCAGCCAGGAATTAGGGATGTCCCCAAGGAAATAGCTGTGGAGGCAGGCATGTGGTGGTACTTTTGTGCTCTTCTTGGGTAGTCCTTCGCAGCTGCTGTGTTCTTGGAACTCAGGGCTTTCTGGTTAAAGAACACTTACCATAGGCCTAACTCAAACCTCAACGCAAGGAAGGAATATCAGCCTAAGGTTGGGGATGGTCTCATGGAAATAGCAGTGGAGGCAGCCAAGTTGTGTCACTTTTGCACTCCCGCTGGGATGCCTTGAACAGCTGCAGTGTTCCTGGAGCACAGGGCTTCCTGGTTTTCAAAGTCCTTGGCCCAAGCCTAACAGTAACCCTAGGAAGGTAAATCAGCCGGGTATTAGGGTTCTTCCTAAGGAAAAAGCTGTGAAAGCAGCCATGTTGTGGCACTTTTGCACTCCCTTTTGGATGCCTTTCACAGCTCCAGTATGCCTGGAGGTCTGGGCTTCCTGATTTTAAAAATCCTAGCACAAGGCCTACCTAACCCCAACCCGACGACGAGAAAGGCAAATCAGCCAGGAATTAAGGATGTCCCCAAGGAAATAGCTGTGGAGGCAGGCATGTTGTGGTACTTTTGTGCTCTTCTTGGGTAGTCCTTCGCAGGTGCTGTGTTCTTGGAACTCAGGGCTTTCAGGTTAAAAGAACACTAACCATAGGCCTAACTCAAACCTCAACGCTAGGAAGGAAAACCAGCCTAAGGTTGGGGATGGTCTCATGGAAATAGCAGTGGAGGCAGCCAAGTTGTGTCACTTTTGCACTCCCGTTGGGATGCCTTGAACAGCTGCAGTGTTCCTGGAGCACAGGGCTTCCTGGTTTTAAAAGTCCTTGGCCCAAACCTAACAGTAACCCTAGGAAGGTAAATCAGCCGGGTATTAGGGTTCTTCCTAAGGAAAAAGCTGTGAAAGCAGCCATGTTGTGGCACTTTTGCACTCCCTTTTGGATGCCTTTCACAGCTCCAGTGTGCCTGGAGGTCTGGGCTTCCTGATTTTAAAAATCCTAGCACAAGGCCTACCTAACCCCAACCCGACGACGAGAAAGGCAAATCAGCCAGGAATTAGGGATGTCCCCAAGGAAATAGCTGTGGAGACAGGCATGTTGTGGTACTTTTGTGCTCTTCTTGGGTAGTCCTTCGCAGCTGCTGTGTTCTTGGAACTCAGGGCTTTCAGGTTAAAAGAACACTAACCATAGGCCTAACTCAAACCTCAACGCTAGGAAGGAAAATCAGCCTATGGTTGGGGATGGTCTCATGGAAATAGCAGTGGAGGCAGCCAAGTTGTGTCACTTTTGCGCTCCCCTTGGGATGCCTTGAACAGCTGCAGTGTGCCTGGAGCACAGGGCTTCCTGGTTTTAAAAGTCCTTGGCCCAAGCCTAACAGTAACCCTAGGAAGGTAAATCAGCCGGGTATTAGGGTTCTTCCTAAGGAAAAAGCTGTGAAAGCAGCCATGTTGTGGCACTTTTGCACTCCCTTTTGGATGCCTTTCACAGCTCCAGTGTGCCTGGAGGTCTGGGCTTCCTGATTTTCAAAATCCTAGCACAAGGCCTACCTAACCCCAACCCGACGACGAGAAAGGCAAATCAGCCAGGAATTAGGGATGTCCCCAAGGAAATAGCTGTGGAGGCAGGCATGTGGTGGTACTTTTGTGCTCTTCTTGGGTAGTCCTTCGCAGCTGCTGTGTTCTTGGAACTCAGGGCTTTCTGGTTAAAAAACTCTAACCCTAGGCCTAACTCAAACCTCAACGCTAGGAAGGAAAATCAGCCTATGGTTCAGGATGGTCTCATGGAAATAGCAGTGGAGGCAGCCAAGTTGTGTCACTTTTGCACTCCCCTTGGGATGCCTTGAACAGCTGCAGTGTTCCTGGAGCACAGGGCTTCCTGGTTTTAAAAGTCCTTGGCCCAAGCCTAACACTAACCCTAGGAAGGTAAATCAGCCGGGTATTAGGGTTCTTCCTAAGGAAAAAGCTGTGAAAGCAGCCATGTTGTGGCACTTTTGCACTCCCTTTTGGATGCCTTTCACAGCTCCAGTGTGCCTGGAGGTCTGGGCTTCCTGATTTTAAAAATCCTAGCACAAGGCCTACCTAACCCCAACCCGACGACGAGAAAGGCAAATCAGCCAGGAATTAGGGATGTCCCCAAGGAAATAGCTGTGGAGGCAGGCATGTGGTGGTACTTTTGTGCTCTTCTTGGGTAGTCCTTCGCAGCTGCTGTGTTCTTGGAACTCAGGGCTTTCTGGTTAAAAAACTCTAACCCTAGGCCTAACTCAAACCTCAACGCTAGGAAGGAAAATCAGCCTATGGTTGGGGATGGTCTCATGGAAATAGCAGTGGAGGCAGCCAAGTTGTGTCACTTTTGCACTCCCGTTGGGATGCCTTGAACAGCTGCAGTGTGCCTGGAACACAGGGCTTCCTGGTTTTAAAAGTCCTTGGCCCAAGCCTAACAGTAACCCTAGGAAGGTAAATCAGCCGGGTATTAGGGTTCTTCCTAAGGAAAAAGCTGTGAAAGCAGCCATGTTGTGGCACTTTTGCACTCCCTTTTGGATGCCTTTCACAGCTCCAGTGTGCCTGGAGGTCTGGGCTTCCTGATTTTAAAAATCCTAGCACAAGGCCTACCTAACCCCAACCCGACGACGAGAAAGGCAAATCAGCCAGGAATTAGGGATGTCCCCAAGGAAATAGCTGTGGAGGCAGGCATGTGGTGGTACTTTTGTGCTCTTCTTGGGTAGTCCTTCGCAGCTGCTGTGTTCTTGGACCTCAGGGCTTTCTGGTTAAAAAACTCTAACCCTAGGCCTAACTCAAACCTCAACGCTAGGAAGGAAAATCAGCCTATGGTTGGGGATGGTCTCATGGAAATAGCAGTGGAGGCAGCCAAGTTGTGTCACTTTTGCACTCCCGTTGGGATGCCTTGAACAGCTGCAGTGTTCCTGGAGCACAGGGCTTCCTGGTTTTAAAAGTCCTTGGCCCAAACCTAACAGTAACCCTAGGAAGGTAAATCAGCCGGGTATTAGGGTTCTTCCTAAGGAAAAAGCTGTGAAAGCAGCCATGTTGTGGCACTTTTGCACTCCCTTTTGGATGCCTTTCACAGCTCCAGTGTGCCTGGAGGTCTGGGCTTCCTGATTTTAAAAATCCTAGCACAAGGCCTACCTAACCCCAACCCGACGACGAGAAAGGTAAATCAGCCAGGAATTAGGGATGTCCCCAAGGAAATAGCTGTGGAGGCAGGCATGTGGTGGTACTTTTGTGCTCTTCTTGGGTAGTCCTTCGCAGCTGCTGTGTTCTTGGAACTCAGGGCTTTCTGGTTAAAGAACACTTACCATAGGCCTAACTCAAACCTCAACGCTAGGAAGGAATATCAGCCTAAGGTTGGGGATGGTCTCATGGAAATAGCAGTGGAGGCAGCCAAGTTGTGTCACTTTTGCACTCCCGCTGGGATGCCTTGAACAGCTGCAGTGTTCCTGGAGCACAGGGCTTCCTGGTTTTCAAAGTCCTTGGCCCAAGCCTAACAGTAACCCTAGGAAGGTAAATCAGCCGGGTATTAGGGTTCTTCCTAAGGAAAAAGCTGTGAAAGCAGCCATGTTGTGGCACTTTTGCACTCCCTTTTGGATGCCTTTCACAGCTCCAGTATGCCTGGAGGTCTGGGCTTCCTGATTTTAAAAATCCTAGCACAAGGCCTACCTAACCCCAACCCGACGACGAGAAAGGCAAATCAGCCAGGAATTAAGGATGTCCCCAAGGAAATAGCTGTGGAGGCAGGCATGTTGTGGTACTTTTGTGCTCTTCTTGGGTAGTCCTTCGCAGCTGCTGTGTTCTTGGAACTCAGGGCTTTCAGGTTAAAAGAACACTAACCATAGGCCTAACTCAAACCTCAACGCTAGGAAGGAAAACCAGCCTAAGGTTGGGGATGGTCTCATGGAAATAGCAGTGGAGGCAGCCAAGTTGTGTCACTTTTGCACTCCCGTTGGGATGCCTTGAACAGCTGCAGTGTTCCTGGAGCACAGGGCTTCCTGGTTTTAAAAGTCCTTGGCCCAAACCTAACAGTAACCCTAGGAAGGTAAATCAGCCGGGTATTAGGGTTCTTCCTAAGGAAAAAGCTGTGAAAGCAGCCATGTTGTGGCACTTTTGCACTCCCTTTTGGATGCCTTTCACAGCTCCAGTGTGCCTGGAGGTCTGGGCTTCCTGATTTTAAAAATCCTAGCACAAGGCCTACCTAACCCCAACCCGACGACGAGAAAGGTAAATCAGCCAGGAATTAGGGATGTCCCCAAGGAAATAGCTGTGGAGGCAGGCATGTGGTGGTACTTTTGTGCTCTTCTTGGGTAGTCCTTCGCAGCTGCTGTGTTCTTGGAACTCAGGGCTTTCTGGTTAAAGAACACTTACCATAGGCCTAACTCAAACCTCAACGCTAGGAAGGAATATCAGCCTAAGGTTGGGGATGGTCTCATGGAAATAGCAGTGGAGGCAGCCAAGTTGTGTCACTTTTGCACTCCCGCTGGGATGCCTTGAACAGCTGCAGTGTTCCTGGAGCACAGGGCTTCCTGGTTTTCAAAGTCCTTGGCCCAAGCCTAACAGTAACCCTAGGAAGGTAAATCAGCCGGGTATTAGGGTTCTTCCTAAGGAAAAAGCTGTGAAAGCAGCCATGTTGTGGCACTTTTGCACTCCCTTTTGGATGCCTTTCACAGCTCCAGTATTCCTGGAGGTCTGGGCTTCCTGATTTTAAAAATCCTAGCACAAGGCCTACCTAACCCCAACCCGACGACGAGAAAGGCAAATCAGCCAGGAATTAAGGATGTCCCCAAGGAAATAGCTGTGGAGGCAGGCATGTTGTGGTACTTTTGTGCTCTTCTTGGGTAGTCCTTCGCAGCTGCTGTGTTCTTGGAACTCAGGGCTTTCAGGTTAAAAGAACACTAACCATAGGCCTAACTCAAACCTCAACGCTAGGAAGGAAAACCAGCCTAAGGTTGGGGATGGTCTCATGGAAATAGCAGTGGAGGCAGCCAAGTTGTGTCACTTTTGCACTCCCCTTGGGATGCCTTGAACAGCTGCAGTGTGCCTGGAGCACAGGGCTTCCTGGTTTTAAAAGTCCTTGGCCCAAACCTAACAGTAACCCTAGGAAGGTAAATCAGCCGGGTATTAGGGTTCTTCCTAAGGAAAAAGCTGTGAAAGCAGCCATGTTGTGGCACTTTTGCACTCCCTTTTGGATGCCTTTCACAGCTCCAGTGTGCCTGGAGGTCTGGGCTTTCTGATTTTAAAAATCCTAGCACAAGGCCTACCTAACCCCAACCCGACGACGAGAAAGGCAAATCAGCCAGGAATTAAGGATGTCCCCAAGGAAATAGCTGTGGAGACAGGCATGTTGTGGTACTTTTGTGCTCTTCTTGGGTGGTCCTTCGCAGCTGCTGTGTTCTTGGAACTCAGGGCTTTCTGGTTAAAAAACTCTAACCCTAGGCCTAACTCAAACCTCAACGCTAGGGAGGAAAATCAGCCTATGGTTGGGGATGGTCTCATGGAAATAGCAGTGGAGGCAGCCAAGTTGTGTCACTTTTGCACTCCCGTTGGGATGCCTTGAACAGCTGCAGTGTGCCTGGAGCACAGGGCTTCCTGGTTTTAAAAGTCCTTGGCCCAAGCCTAACAGTAACCCTAGGAAGGTAAATCAGCCGGGTATTAGGGTTCTTCCTAAGGAAAAAGCTGTGAAAGCAGCCATGTTGTGGCACTTTTGCACTCCCTTTTGGATGCCTTTCACAGCTCCAGTGTGCCTGGAGGTCTGGGCTTCCTGATTTTAGAAATCCTAGCACAAGGCCTACCTAACCCCAACCCGACGACGAGAAAGGCAAATCAGCCAGGAATTAGGGATGTCCCCAAGGAAATAGCTGTGGAGGCAGGCATGTGGTGGTACTTTTGTGCTCTTCTTGGGTAGTCCTTCGCAGCTGCTGTGTTCTTGGACCTCAGGGCTTTCTGGTTAAAGAACACTAACCCTAGGCCTAACTCAAACCTCAACGCTAGGAAGGAAAATCAGCCTATGGTTGGGGATGGTCTCATGGAAATAGCAGTGGAGGCAGCCAAGTTGTGTCACTTTTGCGCTCCCCTTGGGATGCCTTGAACAGCTGCAGTGTGCCTGGAGCACAGGGCTTCCTGGTTTTAAATGTCCTTGGCCCAAGCCTAACAGTAAACCTAGGAAGGTAAATCAGCCGGGTATTAGGGTCCTTCCTAAGGAAAAAGCTGTGAAAGCAGCCATGTTGTGGCACTTTTGCACTCCCTTTTGGATGCCTTTCACAGCTCCAGTGTGCCTGGAGGTCTGGGCTTCCTGATTTTCAAAATCCTAGCACAAGGCCTACCTAACCCCAACCCGACGACGAGAAAGGCAAATCAGCCAAGAATTAGGGATGTCCCCAAGGAAATAGCTGTGGAGGCAGGCATGTGGTGGTACTTTTGTGCTCTTCTTGGGTAGTCCTTCGCAGCTGCTGTGTTCTTGGACCTCAGGGCTTTCTGGTTAAAGAACACTTACCATAGGCCTAACTCAAAACTCAACGCTAGGAAGGAAAACCAGCCTAAGGTTGGGGATGGTCTCATGGAAATAGCAGTGGAGGCAGCCAAGTTGTGTCACTTTTGCACTCCCGTTGGGATGCCTTGAACAGCTGCAGTGTGCCTGGAACACAGGGCTTCCTGGTTTTAAAAGTCCTTGGCCCAAGCCTAACAGTAACCCTAGGAAGGTAAATCAGCCGGGTATTAGGGTTCTTCCTAAGGAAAAAGCTGTGAAAGCAGCCATGTTGTGGCACTTTTGCACTCCCTTTTGGATGCCTTTCACAGCTCCAGTGTGCCTGGAGGTCTGGGCTTCCTGATTTTAAAAATCAGGAAAAAAGCTTTTTTTTTAAAAAGCTTTTCCACTATGTCTGGCTAGGAAAAACTGTGCCAGCACAGAAAACATCTCCCATCGTGTTCTAGAAGTTGCACGGATGTCTGCCAAGTGTTTGGCAGGAAGAAAAGAAAAGTTGTCCAAAACAGCTTCCAATCGAATGTTCCTGTGATTGGAAAAGTCAGGAGATTGCAAAGGTACTGTTTTCTATCAGTTGGCAAGGTGCGCACACAATCCCAGTGTTGTACAGCTTGCTTCTTCACCTTCCCGAAGCTGCCGCTCTCGCCGGCTGCCGGAGCCCAAGAAGCGGCTTCTTCGCGCAAAGACGATTGTGCCGCTCACAGCGCTCTCCTTAGCGCGGCTTCTGCCGAAAGACGCCCGGCAGCGGCTCTTACCTCCGGAGAGCATCCTACCTTCCTCTTTAGCTCCTCTTCTCATCTACACCTCGGCAACAAGCTTTTCCACTATGTCTGGCTAGGAAAAACTGTGCCAGCACAGAAAACATCTCCCCTCGTGTTCTAGAAGTTGCACGGATGTCTGCCAAGTGTTTGGCAGGAAGAAAAGAAAAGTTGTCCAAAACAGCTTCCAATCGAATGTTCCTGTGATTGGAAAAGTCAGGAGAGTGCAAAGGTACTGTTTTCTATCAGTTGGCAAGGTGCGCACACAATCCCAGTGTTGTACAGCTTGCTTCTTCACCTTCCCGAAGCTGCCGCTCTCGCCGGCTGCCGGAGCCCAAGAAGCGGCTTCTTCGCGCAAAGACGATTGTGCCGCTCACAGCGCTCTCCCTAGCGCGGCTTCTGCCGAAAGACGCCCGGCAGCGGCTCTTACCTCCGGAGAGCATCCTACCTTCCTCTTTAGCTCCTCTTCTCATCTACACCTCGGCAACAAGCTTTTCCACTATGTCTGGCTAGGAAAAACTGTGCCAGCACAGAAAACATCTCCCCTCGTGTTCTAGAAGTTGCACGGATGTCTGCCAAGTGTTTGGCAGGAAGAAAAGAAAAGTTGTCCAAAACAGCTTCCAATCGAATGTTCCTGTGATTGGAAAAGTCAGGAGAGTGCAAAGGTACTGTTTTCTATCAGTTGGCAAGGTGCGCACACAATCCCAGTGTTGTACAGCTTGCTTCTTCACCTTCCCGAAGCTGCCGCTCTCGCCGGCTGCCGGAGCCCAAGGAGCGGCTTCTTCGCGCAAAGACGATTGTGCCGCTCACAGTGCTCTCCTTAGCGCGGCTTCTGCCGAAAGACGCCCGGCAGCGGCTCTTACCTCCGGAGAGCATCCTACCTTCCTCTTTAGCTCCTCTTCTCATCTACACCTCGGCAACAAGCTTTTCCACTATGTCTGGCTAGGAAAAACTGTGCCAGCACAGAAAACATCTCCCCTCGTGTTCTAGAAGTTGCACGGATGTCTGCCAAGTGTTTGGCAGGAAGAAAAGAAAAGTTGTCCAAAACAGCTTCCAATCGAATGTTCCTGTGATTGGAAAAGTCAGGAGAGTGCAAAGGTACTGTTTTCTATCAGTTGGCAAGGTGCGCACACAATCCCAGTGTTGTACAGCTTGCTTCTTCACCTTCCCGAAGCTGCCGCTCTCGCCGGCTGCCGGAGCCCAAGAAGCGGCTTCTTCGCGCAAAGACGATTGTGCCGCTCACAGCGCTCTCCTTAGTGCGGCTTCTGCCGAAAGACGCCCGGCAGCGGCTCTTACCTCCGGAGAGCATCCTACCTTCCTCTTTAGCTCCTCTTCTCATCTACACCTCGGCAACAAGCTTTTCCACTATGTCTGGCTAGGAAAAACTGTGCCAGCACAGAAAACATCTCCCCTCGTGTTCTAGAAGTTGCACGGATGTCTGCCAAGTGTTTGGCAGGAAGAAAAGAAAAGTTGTCCAAAACAGCTTCCAATCGAATGTTCCTGTGATTGGAAAAGTCAGGAGAGTGCAAAGGTACTGTTTTCTATCAGTTGGCAAGGTGCGCACACAATCCCAGTGTTGTACAGCTTGCTTCTTCACCTTCCCGAAGCTGCCGCTCTCGCCGGCTCCCGGAGCGCGAGAAGCGGCTTCTTCGCGCAAAGACGATTGTGCCGCTCACAGTGCTCTCCTTAGCGCGGCTTCTGCCGAAAGACGCCCGGCAGCGGCTCTTACCTCCGGAGAGCATCCTACCTTCCTCTTTAGCTCCTCTTCTCATCTACACCTCGGCAACAAGCTTTTCCACTATGTCTGGCTAGGAAAAACTGTGCCAGCACAGAAAACATCTCCCCTCGTGTTCTAGAAGTTGCACGGATGTCTGCCAAGTGTTTGGCAGGAAGAAAAGAAAAGTTGTCCAAAACAGCTTCCAATCGAATGTTCCTGTGATTGGAAAAGTCAGGAGAGTGCAAAGGTACTGTTTTCTATCAGTTGGCAAGGTGCGCACACAATCCCAGTGTTGTACAGCTTGCTTCTTCACCTTCCCGAAGCTGCCGCTCTCGCCGGCTGCCGGAGCCCAAGAAGCGGCTTCTTCGCGCAAAGACGATTGTGCCGCTCACAGTGCTCTCCTTAGCGCGGCTTCTGCCGAAAGACGCCCGGCAGCGGCTCTTACCTCCGGAGAGCATCCTACCTTCCTCTTTAGCTCCTCTTCTCATCTACACCTCGGCAACAAGCTTTTCCACTATGTCTGGCTAGGAAAAACTGTGCCAGCACAGAAAACATCTCCCCTCGTGTTCTAGAAGTTGCACGGATGTCTGCCAAGTGTTTGGCAGGAAGAAAAGAAAAGTTGTCCAAAACAGCTTCCAATCGAATGTTCCTGTGATTGGAAAAGTCAGGAGAGTGCAAAGGCACTGTTTTCTATCAGTTGGCAAGGTGCGCACACAATCCCAGTGTTGTACAGCTTGCTTCTTCACCTTCCCGAAGCTGCCGCTCTCGCCGGCTGCCGGAGCCCAAGAAGCGGCTTCTTCGCGCAAAGACGATTGTGCCGCTCACAGTGCTCTCCTTAGCGCGGCTTCTGCCGAAAGACGCCCGGCAGCGGCTCTTACCTCCGGAGAGCATCCTACCTTCCTCTTTAGCTCCTCTTCTCATCTACACCTCGGCAACAAGCTTTTCCACTATGTCTGGCTAGGAAAAACTGTGCCAGCACAGAAAACATCTCCCATCGTGTTCTAGAAGTTGCACGGATGTCTGCCAAGTGTTTGGCAGGAAGAAAAGAAAAGTTGTCCAAAACAGCTTCCAATCGAATGTTCCTGTGATTGGAAAAGTCAGGAGAGTGCAAAGGTACTGTTTTCTATCAGTTGGCAAGGTGCGCACACAATCCCCGTGTTGTACAGCTTGCTTCTTCACCTTCCCGAAGCTGCCGCTCTCGCCGGCTCCCGGAGCCCAAGAAGCGGCTTCTTCGCGCAAAGACGATTGTGCCGCTCACAGCGCTCTCCCTAGCGCAGCTTCTGCCGAAAGACGCCCGGCAGCGGCTCTTACCTCCGGAGAGCATCCTACCTTCCTCTTTAGCTCCTCTTCTCATCTACACCTCGGCAACAAGCTTTTCCACTATGTCTGGCTAGGAAAAACTGTGCCAGCACAGAAAACATCTCCCATCGTGTTCTAGAAGTTGCACGGATGTCTGCCAAGTGTTTGGCAGGAAGAAAAGAAAAGTTGTCCAAAACAGCTTCCAATCGAATGTTCCTGTGATTGGAAAAGTCAGGAGAGTGCAAAGGTACTGTTTTCTATCAGTTGGCAAGGTGCGCACACAATCCCAGTGTTGTACAGCTTGCTTCTTCACCTTCCCGAAGCTGCCGCTCTCGCCGGCTGCCGGAGCCCAAGAAGCGGCTTCTTCGCGCAAAGACGATTGTGCCGCTCACAGTGCTCTCCTTAGCGCGGCTTCTGCCGAAAGACGCCCGGCAGCGGCTCTTACCTCCGGAGAGCATCCTACCTTCCTCTTTAGCTCCTCTTCTCATCTACACCTCGGCAACAAGCTTTTCCACTATGTCTGGCTAGGAAAAACTGTGCCAGCACAGAAAACATCTCCCCTCGTGTTCTAGAAGTTGCACGGATGTCTGCCAAGTGTTTGGCAGGAAGAAAAGAAAAGTTGTCCAAAACAGCTTCCAATCGAATGTTCCTGTGATTGGAAAAGTCAGGAGAGTGCAAAGGTACTGTTTTCTATCAGTTGGCAAGGTGCGCACACAATCCCAGTGTTGTACAGCTTGCTTCTTCACCTTCCCGAAGCTGCCGCTCTCGCCGGCTGCCGGAGCCCAAGAAGCGGCTTCTTCGCGCAAAGACGATTGTGCCGCTCACAGTGCTCTCCTTAGCGCGGCTTCTGCCGAAAGACGCCCGGCAGCGGCTCTTACCTCCGGAGAGCATCCTACCTTCGTCTTTCGCGCCTTCTGTAGTCTACATCTTAGCAAAACGCTTTCCCACTATGTCTGGCTAGGAAAAACTGTGCCAGCACAGAAAACATCTCCCCTCGTGTTCTAGAAGTTGCACGGATGTCTGCCAAGTGTTTGGCAGGAAGAAAAGAAAAGTTGTCCAAAACAGCTTCCAATCGAATGTTCCTGTGATTGGAAAAGTCAGGAGAGTGCAAAGGTACTGTTTTCTATCAGTTGGCAAGGTGCGCACACAATCCCCGTGTTGTACAGCTTGCTTCTTCACCTTCCCGAAGCTGCCGCTCTCGCCGGCTGCCGGAGCCCAAGAAGCGGCTTCTTCGCGCAAAGACGATTGTGCCGCTCACAGTGCTCTCCTTAGCGCGGCTTCTGCCGACAGACGCCCGGCAGCGGCTCTTACCTCCGGAGAGCATCCTACCTTCTTCTTTAGCTCCTCTTCTCATCTACCTCTCGGCAAAAAGCTTTCCCACTATGTCTGGCTAGGAAAAACTGTGCCAGCACAGAAAACATCTCCCATCGTGTTCTAGAAGTTGCACGGATGTCTGCCAAGTGTTTGGCAGGAAGAAAAGAAAAGTTGTCCAAAACAGCTTCCAATCGAATGTTCATGTGATTGGAAAAGTCAGGAGAGTGCAAAGGTACTGTTTTCTATCAGTTGGCAAGGTGCGCACACAATCCCAGTGTTGTACAGCTTGCTTCTTCACCTTCCCGAAGCTGCCGCTCTCGCCGGCTCCCGGAGCCCAAGAAGCGGCTTCTTCGCGCAAAGACGATTGTGCCGCTCACAGTGCTCTCCTTAGCGCGGCTTCTGCCGAAAGACGCCCGGCAGCGGCTCTTACCTCCGGAGAGCATCCTACCTTCGTCTTTAGCTCCTCTTCTCATCTACCTCTCGGCAAAAAGCTTTCCCACTATGTCTGGCTAGGAAAAACTGTGCCAGCACAGAAAACATCTCCCATCGTGTTCTAGAAGTTGCAGAGATGTCTGCCAAGTGTTTGGCAGGAAGAAAAGAAAAGTTGTCCAAAACAGCTTCCAATCGAATGTTCATGTGATTGGAAAAGTCAGGAGAGTGCAAAGGTACTGTTTTCTATCAGTTGGCAAGGTGCGCACACAATCCCAGTGTTGTACAGCTTGCTTCTTCACCTTCCCGAAGCTGCCGCTCTCGCCGGCTGCCGGAGCCCAAGAAGCGGCTTCTTCGCGCAAAGACGATTGTGCCGCTCACAGTGCTCTCCTTAGCGCGGCTTCTGCCGAAAGACGCCCGGCAGCGGCTCTTACCTCCGGAGAGCATCCTACCTTCGTCTTTCGCGTCTTCTGTAGTCTACATCTTAGCAAAACGCTTTCCCACTATGTCTGGCTAGGAAAAACTGTGCCAGCACAGAAAACATCTCCCATCGTGTTCTAGAAGTTGCACGGATGTCTGCCAAGTGTTTGGCAGGAAGAAAAGAAAAGTTGTCCAAAACAGCTTCCAATCGAATGTTCCTGTGATTGGAAAAGTCAGGAGAGTGCAAAGGTACTGTTTTCTATCAGTTGGCAAGGTGCGCACACAATCCCAGTGTTGTACAGCTTGCTTCTTCACCTTCCCGAAGCTGCCGCTCTCGCCGGCTGCCGGAGCCCAAGAAGCGGCTTCTTCGCGCAAAGACGATTGTGCTGCTCACAGTGCTCTCCTTAGCGCGGCTTCTGCCGACAGACGCCCGGCAGCGGCTCTTACCTCCGGAGAGCATCCTACCTTCGTCTTTAGCTCCTCTTCTCATCTACCTCTCGGCAAAAAGCTTTCCCACTATGTCTGGCTAGGAAAAACTGTGCCAGCACAGAAAACATCTCCCCTCGTGTTCTAGAAGTTGCACGGATGTCTGCCAAGTGTTTGGCAGGAAGAAAAGAAAAGTTGTCCAAAACAGCTTCCAATCGAATGTTCCTGTGATTGGAAAAGTCAGGAGAGTGCAAAGGTACTGTTTTCTATCAGTTGGCAAGGTGCGCACACAATCCCAGTGTTGTACAGCTTGCTTCTTCACCTTCCCGAAGCTGCCGCTCTCGCCGGCTGCCGGAGCCCAAGGAGCGGCTTCTTCGCGCAAAGACGATTGTGCCGCTCACAGTGCTCTCCTTAGCGCGGCTTCTGCCGAAAGACGCCCGGCAGCGGCTCTTACCTCCGGAGAGCATCCTACCTTCCTCTTTAGCTCCTCTTCTCATCTACACCTCGGCAACAAGCTTTTCCACTATGTCTGGCTAGGAAAAACTGTGCCAGCACAGAAAACATCTCCCATCGTGTTCTAGAAGTTGCACGGATGTCTGCCAAGTGTTTGGCAGGAAGAAAAGAAAAGTTGTCCAAAACAGCTTCCAATCGAATGTTCCTGTGATTGGAAAAGTCAGGAGAGTGCAAAGGTACTGTTTTCTATCAGTTGGCAAGGTGCGCACACAATCCCAGTGTTGTACAGCTTGCTTCTTCACCTTCCCGAAGCTGCCGCTCTCGCCGGCTGCCGGAGCCCAAGAAGCGGCTTCTTCGCGCAAAGACGATTGTGCCGCTCACAGCGCTCTCCTTAGTGCGGCTTCTGCCGAAAGACGCCCGGCAGCGGCTCTTACCTCCGGAGAGCATCCTACCTTCCTCTTTAGCTCCTCTTCTCATCTACACCTCGGCAACAAGCTTTTCCACTATGTCTGGCTAGGAAAAACTGTGCCAGCACAGAAAACATCTCCCATCGTGTTCTAGAAGTTGCACGGATGTCTGCCAAGTGTTTGGCAGGAAGAAAAGAAAAGTTGTCCAAAACAGCTTCCAATCGAATGTTCCTGTGATTGGAAAAGTCAGGAGAGTGCAAAGGTACTGTTTTCTATCAGTTGGCAAGGTGCGCACACAATCCCAGTGTTGTACAGCTTGCTTCTTCACCTTCCCGAAGCTGCCGCTCTCGCCGGCTCCCGGAGCGCGAGAAGCGGCTTCTTCGCGCAAAGACGATTGTGCCGCTCACAGTGCTCTCCTTAGCGCGGCTTCTGCCGAAAGACGCCCGGCAGCGGCTCTTACCTCCGGAGAGCATCCTACCTTCCTCTTTAGCTCCTCTTCTCATCTACACCTCGGCAACAAGCTTTTCCACTATGTCTGGCTAGGAAAAACTGTGCCAGCACAGAAAACATCTCCCCTCGTGTTCTAGAAGTTGCACGGATGTCTGCCAAGTGTTTGGCAGGAAGAAAAGAAAAGTTGTCCAAAACAGCTTCCAATCGAATGTTCCTGTGATTGGAAAAGTCAGGAGAGTGCAAAGGTACTGTTTTCTATCAGTTGGCAAGGTGCGCACACAATCCCAGTGTTGTACAGCTTGCTTCTTCACCTTCCCGAAGCTGCCGCTCTCGCCGGCTGCCGGAGCCCAAGAAGCGGCTTCTTCGCGCAAAGACGATTGTGCCGCTCACAGTGCTCTCCTTAGCGCGGCTTCTGCCGAAAGACGCCCGGCAGCGGCTCTTACCTCCGGAGAGCATCCTACCTTCCTCTTTAGCTCCTCTTCTCATCTACACCTCGGCAACAAGCTTTTCCACTATGTCTGGCTAGGAAAAACTGTGCCAGCACAGAAAACATCTCCCCTCGTGTTCTAGAAGTTGCACGGATGTCTGCCAAGTGTTTGGCAGGAAGAAAAGAAAAGTTGTCCAAAACAGCTTCCAATCGAATGTTCCTGTGATTGGAAAAGTCAGGAGAGTGCAAAGGCACTGTTTTCTATCAGTTGGCAAGGTGCGCACACAATCCCAGTGTTGTACAGCTTGCTTCTTCACCTTCCCGAAGCTGCCGCTCTCGCCGGCTGCCGGAGCCCAAGAAGCGGCTTCTTCGCGCAAAGACGATTGTGCCGCTCACAGTGCTCTCCTTAGCGCGGCTTCTGCCGAAAGACGCCCGGCAGCGGCTCTTACCTCCGGAGAGCATCCTACCTTCCTCTTTAGCTCCTCTTCTCATCTACACCTCGGCAACAAGCTTTTCCACTATGTCTGGCTAGGAAAAACTGTGCCAGCACAGAAAACATCTCCCATCGTGTTCTAGAAGTTGCACGGATGTCTGCCAAGTGTTTGGCAGGAAGAAAAGAAAAGTTGTCCAAAACAGCTTCCAATCGAATGTTCCTGTGATTGGAAAAGTCAGGAGAGTGCAAAGGTACTGTTTTCTATCAGTTGGCAAGGTGCGCACACAATCCCAGTGTTGTACAGCTTGCTTCTTCACCTTCCCGAAGCTGCCGCTCTCGCCGGCTCCCGGAGCCCAAGAAGCGGCTTCTTCGCGCAAAGACGATTGTGCCGCTCACAGCGCTCTCCCTAGCGCAGCTTCTGCCGAAAGACGCCCGGCAGCGGCTCTTACCTCCGGAGAGCATCCTACCTTCCTCTTTAGCTCCTCTTCTCATCTACACCTCGGCAACAAGCTTTTCCACTATGTCTGGCTAGGAAAAACTGTGCCAGCACAGAAAACATCTCCCATCGTGTTCTAGAAGTTGCACGGATGTCTGCCAAGTGTTTGGCAGGAAGAAAAGAAAAGTTGTCCAAAACAGCTTCCAATCGAATGTTCCTGTGATTGGAAAAGTCAGGAGAGTGCAAAGGTACTGTTTTCTATCAGTTGGCAAGGTGCGCACACAATCCCAGTGTTGTACAGCTTGCTTCTTCACCTTCCCGAAGCTGCCGCTCTCGCCGGCTGCCGGAGCCCAAGAAGCGGCTTCTTCGCGCAAAGACGATTGTGCCGCTCACAGTGCTCTCCTTAGCGCGGCTTCTGCCGAAAGACGCCCGGCAGCGGCTCTTACCTCCGGAGAGCATCCTACCTTCCTCTTTAGCTCCTCTTCTCATCTACACCTCGGCAACAAGCTTTTCCACTATGTCTGGCTAGGAAAAACTGTGCCAGCACAGAAAACATCTCCCCTCGTGTTCTAGAAGTTGCACGGATGTCTGCCAAGTGTTTGGCAGGAAGAAAAGAAAAGTTGTCCAAAACAGCTTCCAATCGAATGTTCCTGTGATTGGAAAAGTCAGGAGAGTGCAAAGGTACTGTTTTCTATCAGTTGGCAAGGTGCGCACACAATCCCAGTGTTGTACAGCTTGCTTCTTCACCTTCCCGAAGCTGCCGCTCTCGCCGGCTGCCGGAGCCCAAGAAGCGGCTTCTTCGCGCAAAGACGATTGTGCCGCTCACAGTGCTCTCCTTAGCGCGGCTTCTGCCGAAAGACGCCCGGCAGCGGCTCTTACCTCCGGAGAGCATCCTACCTTCGTCTTTCGCGTCTTCTGTAGTCTACATCTTAGCAAAACGCTTTCCCACTATGTCTGGCTAGGAAAAACTGTGCCAGCACAGAAAACATCTCCCCTCGTGTTCTAGAAGTTGCACGGATGTCTGCCAAGTGTTTGGCAGGAAGAAAAGAAAAGTTGTCCAAAACAGCTTCCAATCGAATGTTCCTGTGATTGGAAAAGTCAGGAGAGTGCAAAGGTACTGTTTTCTATCAGTTGGCAAGGTGCGCACACAATCCCCGTGTTGTACAGCTTGCTTCTTCACCTTCCCGAAGCTGCCGCTCTCGCCGGCTCCCGGAGCCCAAGAAGCGGCTTCTTCGCGCAAAGACGATTGTGCCGCTCACAGTGCTCTCCTTAGCGCGGCTTCTGCCGACAGACGCCCGGCAGCGGCTCTTACCTCCGGAGAGCATCCTACCTTCTTCTTTAGCTCCTCTTCTCATCTACCTCTCGGCAAAAAGCTTTCCCACTATGTCTGGCTAGGAAAAACTGTGCCAGCACAGAAAACATCTCCCATCGTGTTCTAGAAGTTGCACGGATGTCTGCCAAGTGTTTGGCAGGAAGAAAAGAAAAGTTGTCCAAAACAGCTTCCAATCGAATGTTCATGTGATTGGAAAAGTCAGGAGAGTGCAAAGGTACTGTTTTCTATCAGTTGGCAAGGTGCGCACACAATCCCAGTGTTGTACAGCTTGCTTCTTCACCTTCCCGAAGCTGCCGCTCTCGCCGGCTGCCGGAGCCCAAGAAGCGGCTTCTTCGCGCAAAGACGATTGTGCCGCTCACAGTGCTCTCCTTAGCGCGGCTTCTGCCGAAAGACGCCCGGCAGCGGCTCTTACCTCCGGAGAGCATCCTACCTTCGTCTTTAGCTCCTCTTCTCATCTACCTCTCGGCAAAAAGCTTTCCCACTATGTCTGGCTAGGAAAAACTGTGCCAGCACAGAAAACATCTCCCATCGTGTTCTAGAAGTTGCAGAGATGTCTGCCAAGTGTTTGGCAGGAAGAAAAGAAAAGTTGTCCAAAACAGCTTCCAATCGAATGTTCATGTGATTGGAAAAGTCAGGAGAGTGCAAAGGTACTGTTTTCTATCAGTTGGCAAGGTGCGCACACAATCCCAGTGTTGTACAGCTTGCTTCTTCACCTTCCCGAAGCTGCCGCTCTCGCCGGCTGCCGGAGCCCAAGAAGCGGCTTCTTCGCGCAAAGACGATTGTGCCGCTCACAGTGCTCTCCTTAGCGCGGCTTCTGCCGAAAGACGCCCGGCAGCGGCTCTTACCTCCGGAGAGCATCCTACCTTCGTCTTTCGCGTCTTCTGTAGTCTACATCTTAGCAAAACGCTTTCCCACTATGTCTGGCTAGGAAAAACTGTGCCAGCACAGAAAACATCTCCCATCGTGTTCTAGAAGTTGCACGGATGTCTGCCAAGTGTTTGGCAGGAAGAAAAGAAAAGTTGTCCAAAACAGCTTCCAATCGAATGTTCCTGTGATTGGAAAAGTCAGGAGAGTGCAAAGGTACTGTTTTCTATCAGTTGGCAAGGTGCGCACACAATCCCAGTGTTGTACAGCTTGCTTCTTCACCTTCCCGAAGCTGCCGCTCTCGCCGGCTGCCGGAGCCCAAGAAGCGGCTTCTTCGCGCAAAGACGATTGTGCTGCTCACAGTGCTCTCCTTAGCGCGGCTTCTGCCGACAGACGCCCGGCAGCGGCTCTTACCTCCGGAGAGCATCCTACCTTCGTCTTTAGCTCCTCTTCTCATCTACACCTCGGCAACAAGCTTTTCCACTATGTCTGGCTAGGAAAAACTGTGCCAGCACAGAAAACATCTCCCATCGTGTTCTAGAAGTTGCACGGATGTCTGCCAAGTGTTTGGCAGGAAGAAAAGAAAAGTTGTCCAAAACAGCTTCCAATCGAATGTTCATGTGATTGGAAAAGTCAGGAGAGTGCAAAGGTACTGTTTTCTATCAGTTGGCAAGGTGCGCACACAATCCCAGTGTTGTACAGCTTGCTTCTTCACCTTCCCGAAGCTGCCGCTCTCGCCGGCTGCCGGAGCCCGAGAAGCGGCTTCTTCGCGCAAAGACGATTGTGCCGCTCACAGTGCTCTCCTTAGCGCGGCTTCTGCCGAAAGACGCCCGGCAGCGGCTCTTACCTCCGGAGAGCATCCTACCTTCCTCTTTAGCTCCTCTTCTCATCTACACCTCGGCAACAAGCTTTTCCACTATGTCTGGCTAGGAAAAACGGTGCCAGCACAGAAAACATCTCCCATCGTGTTCTAGAAGTTGCACGGATGTCTGCCAAGTGTTTGGCAGGAAGAAAAGAAAAGTTGTCCAAAACAGCTTCCAATCGAATGTTCCTGTGATTGGAAAAGTCAGGAGAGTGCAAAGGTACTGTTTTCTATCAGTTGGCAAGGTGCGCACACAATCCCAGTGTTGTACAGCTTGCTTCTTCACCTTCCCGAAGCTGCCGCTCTCGCCGGCTGCCGGAGCCCAAGAAGCGGCTTCTTCGCGCAAAGACGATTGTGCCGCTCACAGTGCTCTCCTTAGCGCGGCTTCTGCCGAAAGACGCCCGGCAGCGGCTCTTACCTCCGGAGAGCATCCTACCTTCGTCTTTCGCGTCTTCTGTAGTCTACATCTTAGCAAAACGCTTTCCCACTATGTCTGGCTAGGAAAAACTGTGCCAGCACAGAAAACATCTCCCATCGTGTTCTAGAAGTTGCACGGATGTCTGCCAAGTGTTTGGCAGGAAGAAAAGAAAAGTTGTCCAAAACAGCTTCCAATCGAATGTTCCTGTGATTGGAAAAGTCAGGAGAGTGCAAAGGTACTGTTTTCTATCAGTTGGCAAGGTGCGCACACAATCCCAGTGTTGTACAGCTTGCTTCTTCACCTTCCCGAAGCTGCCGCTCTCGCCGGCTGCCGGAGCCCAAGAAGCGGCTTCTTCGCGCAAAGACGATTGTGCCGCTCACAGTGCTCTCCTTAGCGCGGCTTCTGCCGAAAGACGCCCGGCAGCGGCTCTTACCTCCGGAGAGCATCCTACCTTCGTCTTTAGCTCCTCTTCTCATCTACCTCTCGGCAAAAAGCTTTCCCACTATGTCTGGCTAGGAAAAACTGTGCCAGCACAGAAAACATCTCCCATCGTGTTCTAGAAGTTGCAGAGATGTCTGCCAAGTGTTTGGCAGGAAGAAAAGAAAAGTTGTCCAAAACAGCTTCCAATCGAATGTTCATGTGATTGGAAAAGTCAGGAGAGTGCAAAGGTACTGTTTTCTATCAGTTGGCAAGGTGCGCACACAATCCCAGTGTTGTACAGCTTGCTTCTTCACCTTCCCGAAGCTGCCGCTCTCGCCGGCTGCCGGAGCCCAAGAAGCGGCTTCTTCGCGCAAAGACGATTGTGCCGCTCACAGTGCTCTCCTTAGCGCGGCTTCTGCCGAAAGACGCCCGGCAGCGGCTCTTACCTCCGGAGAGCATCCTACCTTCGTCTTTCGCGTCTTCTGTAGTCTACATCTTAGCAAAACGCTTTCCCACTATGTCTGGCTAGGAAAAACTGTGCCAGCACAGAAAACATCTCCCATCGTGTTCTAGAAGTTGCACGGATGTCTGCCAAGTGTTTGGCAGGAAGAAAAGAAAAGTTGTCCAAAACAGCTTCCAATCGAATGTTCATGTGATTGGAAAAGTCAGGAGAGTGCAAAGGTACTGTTTTCTATCAGTTGGCAAGGTGCGCACACAATCCCAGTGTTGTACAGCTTGCTTCTTCACCTTCCCGAAGCTGCCGCTCTCGCCGGCTGCCGGAGCCCAAGAAGCGGCTTCTTCGCGCAAAGACGATTGTGCTGCTCACAGTGCTCTCCTTAGCGCGGCTTCTGCCGACAGACGCCCGGCAGCGGCTCTTACCTCCGGAGAGCATCCTACCTTCGTCTTTAGCTCCTCTTCTCATCTACCTCTCGGCAAAAAGCTTTCCCACTATGTCTGGCTAGGAAAAACTGTGCCAGCACAGAAAACATCTCCCATCGTGTTCTAGAAGTTGCACGGATGTCTGCCAAGTGTTTGGCAGGAAGAAAAGAAAAGTTGTCCAAAACAGCTTCCAATCGAATGTTCATGTGATTGGAAAAGTCAGGAGAGTGCAAAGGTACTGTTTTCTATCAGTTGGCAAGGTGCGCACACAATCCCAGTGTTGTACAGCTTGCTTCTTCACCTTCCCGAAGCTGCCGCTCTCGCCGGCTGCCGGAGCCCAAGAAGCGGCTTCTTCGCGCAAAGACGATTGTGCCGCTCACAGCGCTCTCCCTAGCGCGGCTTCTGCCGAAAGACGCCCGGCAGCGGCTCTTACCTCCGGAGAGCATCCTACCTTCCTCTTTAGCTCCTCTTCTCATCTACACCTCGGCAACAAGCTTTTCCACTATGTCTGGCTAGGAAAAACTGTGCCAGCACAGAAAACATCTCCCCTCGTGTTCTAGAAGTTGCACGGATGTCTGCCAAGTGTTTGGCAGGAAGAAAAGAAAAGTTGTCCAAAACAGCTTCCAATCGAATGTTCCTGTGATTGGAAAAGTCAGGAGAGTGCAAAGGTACTGTTTTCTATCAGTTGGCAAGGTGCGCACACAATCCCAGTGTTGTACAGCTTGCTTCTTCACCTTCCCGAAGCTGCCGCTCTCGCCGGCTGCCGGAGCCCAAGGAGCGGCTTCTTCGCGCAAAGACGATTGTGCCGCTCACAGTGCTCTCCTTAGCGCGGCTTCTGCCGAAAGACGCCCGGCAGCGGCTCTTACCTCCGGAGAGCATCCTACCTTCCTCTTTAGCTCCTCTTCTCATCTACACCTCGGCAACAAGCTTTTCCACTATGTCTGGCTAGGAAAAACTGTGCCAGCACAGAAAACATCTCCCATCGTGTTCTAGAAGTTGCACGGATGTCTGCCAAGTGTTTGGCAGGAAGAAAAGAAAAGTTGTCCAAAACAGCTTCCAATCGAATGTTCCTGTGATTGGAAAAGTCAGGAGAGTGCAAAGGTACTGTTTTCTATCAGTTGGCAAGGTGCGCACACAATCCCAGTGTTGTACAGCTTGCTTCTTCACCTTCCCGAAGCTGCCGCTCTCGCCGGCTGCCGGAGCCCAAGAAGCGGCTTCTTCGCGCAAAGACGATTGTGCCGCTCACAGCGCTCTCCTTAGTGCGGCTTCTGCCGAAAGACGCCCGGCAGCGGCTCTTACCTCCGGAGAGCATCCTACCTTCCTCTTTAGCTCCTCTTCTCATCTACACCTCGGCAACAAGCTTTTCCACTATGTCTGGCTAGGAAAAACTGTGCCAGCACAGAAAACATCTCCCATCGTGTTCTAGAAGTTGCACGGATGTCTGCCAAGTGTTTGGCAGGAAGAAAAGAAAAGTTGTCCAAAACAGCTTCCAATCGAATGTTCCTGTGATTGGAAAAGTCAGGAGAGTGCAAAGGTACTGTTTTCTATCAGTTGGCAAGGTGCGCACACAATCCCAGTGTTGTACAGCTTGCTTCTTCACCTTCCCGAAGCTGCCGCTCTCGCCGGCTCCCGGAGCGCGAGAAGCGGCTTCTTCGCGCAAAGACGATTGTGCCGCTCACAGTGCTCTCCTTAGCGCGGCTTCTGCCGAAAGACGCCCGGCAGCGGCTCTTACCTCCGGAGAGCATCCTACCTTCCTCTTTAGCTCCTCTTCTCATCTACACCTCGGCAACAAGCTTTTCCACTATGTCTGGCTAGGAAAAACTGTGCCAGCACAGAAAACATCTCCCCTCGTGTTCTAGAAGTTGCACGGATGTCTGCCAAGTGTTTGGCAGGAAGAAAAGAAAAGTTGTCCAAAACAGCTTCCAATCGAATGTTCCTGTGATTGGAAAAGTCAGGAGAGTGCAAAGGTACTGTTTTCTATCAGTTGGCAAGGTGCGCACACAATCCCAGTGTTGTACAGCTTGCTTCTTCACCTTCCCGAAGCTGCCGCTCTCGCCGGCTGCCGGAGCCCAAGAAGCGGCTTCTTCGCGCAAAGACGATTGTGCCGCTCACAGTGCTCTCCTTAGCGCGGCTTCTGCCGAAAGACGCCCGGCAGCGGCTCTTACCTCCGGAGAGCATCCTACCTTCCTCTTTAGCTCCTCTTCTCATCTACACCTCGGCAACAAGCTTTTCCACTATGTCTGGCTAGGAAAAACTGTGCCAGCACAGAAAACATCTCCCCTCGTGTTCTAGAAGTTGCACGGATGTCTGCCAAGTGTTTGGCAGGAAGAAAAGAAAAGTTGTCCAAAACAGCTTCCAATCGAATGTTCCTGTGATTGGAAAAGTCAGGAGAGTGCAAAGGCACTGTTTTCTATCAGTTGGCAAGGTGCGCACACAATCCCAGTGTTGTACAGCTTGCTTCTTCACCTTCCCGAAGCTGCCGCTCTCGCCGGCTGCCGGAGCCCAAGAAGCGGCTTCTTCGCGCAAAGACGATTGTGCCGCTCACAGTGCTCTCCTTAGCGCGGCTTCTGCCGAAAGACGCCCGGCAGCGGCTCTTACCTCCGGAGAGCATCCTACCTTCCTCTTTAGCTCCTCTTCTCATCTACACCTCGGCAACAAGCTTTTCCACTATGTCTGGCTAGGAAAAACTGTGCCAGCACAGAAAACATCTCCCATCGTGTTCTAGAAGTTGCACGGATGTCTGCCAAGTGTTTGGCAGGAAGAAAAGAAAAGTTGTCCAAAACAGCTTCCAATCGAATGTTCCTGTGATTGGAAAAGTCAGGAGAGTGCAAAGGTACTGTTTTCTATCAGTTGGCAAGGTGCGCACACAATCCCAGTGTTGTACAGCTTGCTTCTTCACCTTCCCGAAGCTGCCGCTCTCGCCGGCTCCCGGAGCCCAAGAAGCGGCTTCTTCGCGCAAAGACGATTGTGCCGCTCACAGCGCTCTCCCTAGCGCAGCTTCTGCCGAAAGACGCCCGGCAGCGGCTCTTACCTCCGGAGAGCATCCTACCTTCCTCTTTAGCTCCTCTTCTCATCTACACCTCGGCAACAAGCTTTTCCACTATGTCTGGCTAGGAAAAACTGTGCCAGCACAGAAAACATCTCCCATCGTGTTCTAGAAGTTGCACGGATGTCTGCCAAGTGTTTGGCAGGAAGAAAAGAAAAGTTGTCCAAAACAGCTTCCAATCGAATGTTCCTGTGATTGGAAAAGTCAGGAGAGTGCAAAGGTACTGTTTTCTATCAGTTGGCAAGGTGCGCACACAATCCCAGTGTTGTACAGCTTGCTTCTTCACCTTCCCGAAGCTGCCGCTCTCGCCGGCTGCCGGAGCCCAAGAAGCGGCTTCTTCGCGCAAAGACGATTGTGCCGCTCACAGTGCTCTCCTTAGCGCGGCTTCTGCCGAAAGACGCCCGGCAGCGGCTCTTACCTCCGGAGAGCATCCTACCTTCCTCTTTAGCTCCTCTTCTCATCTACACCTCGGCAACAAGCTTTTCCACTATGTCTGGCTAGGAAAAACTGTGCCAGCACAGAAAACATCTCCCCTCGTGTTCTAGAAGTTGCACGGATGTCTGCCAAGTGTTTGGCAGGAAGAAAAGAAAAGTTGTCCAAAACAGCTTCCAATCGAATGTTCCTGTGATTGGAAAAGTCAGGAGAGTGCAAAGGTACTGTTTTCTATCAGTTGGCAAGGTGCGCACACAATCCCAGTGTTGTACAGCTTGCTTCTTCACCTTCCCGAAGCTGCCGCTCTCGCCGGCTGCCGGAGCCCAAGAAGCGGCTTCTTCGCGCAAAGACGATTGTGCCGCTCACAGTGCTCTCCTTAGCGCGGCTTCTGCCGAAAGACGCCCGGCAGCGGCTCTTACCTCCGGAGAGCATCCTACCTTCGTCTTTCGCGTCTTCTGTAGTCTACATCTTAGCAAAACGCTTTCCCACTATGTCTGGCTAGGAAAAACTGTGCCAGCACAGAAAACATCTCCCCTCGTGTTCTAGAAGTTGCACGGATGTCTGCCAAGTGTTTGGCAGGAAGAAAAGAAAAGTTGTCCAAAACAGCTTCCAATCGAATGTTCCTGTGATTGGAAAAGTCAGGAGAGTGCAAAGGTACTGTTTTCTATCAGTTGGCAAGGTGCGCACACAATCCCCGTGTTGTACAGCTTGCTTCTTCACCTTCCCGAAGCTGCCGCTCTCGCCGGCTGCCGGAGCCCAAGAAGCGGCTTCTTCGCGCAAAGACGATTGTGCCGCTCACAGTGCTCTCCTTAGCGCGGCTTCTGCCGACAGACGCCCGGCAGCGGCTCTTACCTCCGGAGAGCATCCTACCTTCTTCTTTAGCTCCTCTTCTCATCTACCTCTCGGCAAAAAGCTTTCCCACTATGTCTGGCTAGGAAAAACTGTGCCAGCACAGAAAACATCTCCCATCGTGTTCTAGAAGTTGCACGGATGTCTGCCAAGTGTTTGGCAGGAAGAAAAGAAAAGTTGTCCAAAACAGCTTCCAATCGAATGTTCATGTGATTGGAAAAGTCAGGAGAGTGCAAAGGTACTGTTTTCTATCAGTTGGCAAGGTGCGCACACAATCCCAGTGTTGTACAGCTTGCTTCTTCACCTTCCCGAAGCTGCCGCTCTCGCCGGCTGCCGGAGCCCAAGAAGCGGCTTCTTCGCGCAAAGACGATTGTGCCGCTCACAGTGCTCTCCTTAGCGCGGCTTCTGCCGAAAGACGCCCGGCAGCGGCTCTTACCTCCGGAGAGCATCCTACCTTCGTCTTTAGCTCCTCTTCTCATCTACCTCTCGGCAAAAAGCTTTCCCACTATGTCTGGCTAGGAAAAACTGTGCCAGCACAGAAAACATCTCCCATCGTGTTCTAGAAGTTGCAGAGATGTCTGCCAAGTGTTTGGCAGGAAGAAAAGAAAAGTTGTCCAAAACAGCTTCCAATCGAATGTTCATGTGATTGGAAAAGTCAGGAGAGTGCAAAGGTACTGTTTTCTATCAGTTGGCAAGGTGCGCACACAATCCCAGTGTTGTACAGCTTGCTTCTTCACCTTCCCGAAGCTGCCGCTCTCGCCGGCTGCCGGAGCCCAAGAAGCGGCTTCTTCGCGCAAAGACGATTGTGCCGCTCACAGTGCTCTCCTTAGCGCGGCTTCTGCCGAAAGACGCCCGGCAGCGGCTCTTACCTCCGGAGAGCATCCTACCTTCGTCTTTCGCGTCTTCTGTAGTCTACATCTTAGCAAAACGCTTTCCCACTATGTCTGGCTAGGAAAAACTGTGCCAGCACAGAAAACATCTCCCATCGTGTTCTAGAAGTTGCACGGATGTCTGCCAAGTGTTTGGCAGGAAGAAAAGAAAAGTTGTCCAAAACAGCTTCCAATCGAATGTTCCTGTGATTGGAAAAGTCAGGAGAGTGCAAAGGTACTGTTTTCTATCAGTTGGCAAGGTGCGCACACAATCCCAGTGTTGTACAGCTTGCTTCTTCACCTTCCCGAAGCTGCCGCTCTCGCCGGCTGCCGGAGCCCAAGAAGCGGCTTCTTCGCGCAAAGACGATTGTGCTGCTCACAGTGCTCTCCTTAGCGCGGCTTCTGCCGACAGACGCCCGGCAGCGGCTCTTACCTCCGGAGAGCATCCTACCTTCGTCTTTAGCTCCTCTTCTCATCTACACCTCGGCAACAAGCTTTTCCACTATGTCTGGCTAGGAAAAACTGTGCCAGCACAGAAAACATCTCCCATCGTGTTCTAGAAGTTGCACGGATGTCTGCCAAGTGTTTGGCAGGAAGAAAAGAAAAGTTGTCCAAAACAGCTTCCAATCGAATGTTCATGTGATTGGAAAAGTCAGGAGAGTGCAAAGGTACTGTTTTCTATCAGTTGGCAAGGTGCGCACACAATCCCAGTGTTGTACAGCTTGCTTCTTCACCTTCCCGAAGCTGCCACTCTCGCCGGCTGCCGGAGCCCGAGAAGCGGCTTCTTCGCGCAAAGACGATTGTGCCGCTCACAGTGCTCTCCTTAGCGCGGCTTCTGCCGAAAGACGCCCGGCAGCGGCTCTTACCTCCGGAGAGCATCCTACCTTCCTCTTTAGCTCCTCTTCTCATCTACACCTCGGCAACAAGCTTTTCCACTATGTCTGGCTAGGAAAAACGGTGCCAGCACAGAAAACATCTCCCATCGTGTTCTAGAAGTTGCACGGATGTCTGCCAAGTGTTTGGCAGGAAGAAAAGAAAAGTTGTCCAAAACAGCTTCCAATCGAATGTTCCTGTGATTGGAAAAGTCAGGAGAGTGCAAAGGTACTGTTTTCTATCAGTTGGCAAGGTGCGCACACAATCCCAGTGTTGTACAGCTTGCTTCTTCACCTTCCCGAAGCTGCCGCTCTCGCCGGCTGCCGGAGCCCAAGAAGCGGCTTCTTCGCGCAAAGACGATTGTGCCGCTCACAGTGCTCTCCTTAGCGCGGCTTCTGCCGAAAGACGCCCGGCAGCGGCTCTTACCTCCGGAGAGCATCCTACCTTCGTCTTTCGCGTCTTCTGTAGTCTACATCTTAGCAAAACGCTTTCCCACTATGTCTGGCTAGGAAAAACTGTGCCAGCACAGAAAACATCTCCCATCGTGTTCTAGAAGTTGCACGGATGTCTGCCAAGTGTTTGGCAGGAAGAAAAGAAAAGTTGTCCAAAACAGCTTCCAATCGAATGTTCCTGTGATTGGAAAAGTCAGGAGAGTGCAAAGGTACTGTTTTCTATCAGTTGGCAAGGTGCGCACACAATCCCAGTGTTGTACAGCTTGCTTCTTCACCTTCCCGAAGCTGCCGCTCTCGCCGGCTCCCGGAGCCCAAGAAGCGGCTTCTTCGCGCAAAGACGATTGTGCCGCTCACAGTGCTCTCCTTAGCGCGGCTTCTGCCGAAAGACGCCCGGCAGCGGCTCTTACCTCCGGAGAGCATCCTACCTTCGTCTTTAGCTCCTCTTCTCATCTACCTCTCGGCAAAAAGCTTTCCCACTATGTCTGGCTAGGAAAAACTGTGCCAGCACAGAAAACATCTCCCATCGTGTTCTAGAAGTTGCACGGATGTCTGCCAAGTGTTTGGCAGGAAGAAAAGAAAAGTTGTCCAAAACAGCTTCCAATCGAATGTTCCTGTGATTGGAAAAGTCAGGAGAGTGCAAAGGTACTGTTTTCTATCAGTTGGCAAGGTGCGCACACAATCCCAGTGTTGTACAGCTTGCTTCTTCACCTTCCCGAAGCTGCCGCTCTCGCCGGCTGCCGGAGCCCAAGAAGCGGCTTCTTCGCGCAAAGACGATTGTGCCGCTCACAGTGCTCTCCTTAGCGCGGCTTCTGCCGAAAGACGCCCGGCAGCGGCTCTTACCTCCGGAGAGCATCCTACCTTGGTCTTTCGCGTCTTCTGTAGTCTACATCTTAGCAAAACGCTTTCCCACTATGTCTGGCTAGGAAAAACTGTGCCAGCACAGAAAACATCTCCCCTCGTGTTCTAGAAGTTGCACGGATGTCTGCCAAGTGTTTGGCAGGAAGAAAAGAAAAGTTGTCCAAAACAGCTTCCAATCGAATGTTCCTGTGATTGGAAAAGTCAGGAGAGTGCAAAGGTACTGTTTTCTATCAGTTGGCAAGGTGCGCACACAATCCCAGTGTTGTACAGCTTGCTTCTTCACCTTCCCGAAGCTGCCGCTCTCGCCGGCTGCCGGAGCCCAAGAAGCGGCTTCTTCGCGCAAAGACGATTGTGCCGCTCACAGTGCTCTCCTTAGCGCGGCTTCTGCCGAAAGACGCCCGGCAGCGGCTCTTACCTCCGGAGAGCATCCTACCTTCGTCTTTCGCGTCTTCTGTAGTCTACATCTTAGCAAAACGCTTTCCCACTATGTCTGGCTAGGAAAAACTGTGCCAGCACAGAAAACATCTCCCATCGTGTTCTAGAAGTTGCACGGATGTCTGCCAAGTGTTTGGCAGGAAGAAAAGAAAAGTTGTCCAAAACAGCTTCCAATCGAATGTTCCTGTGATTGGAAAAGTCAGGAGAGTGCAAAGGTACTGTTTTCTATCAGTTGGCAAGGTGCGCACACAATCCCAGTGTTGTACAGCTTGCTTCTTCACCTTCCCGAAGCTGCCGCTCTCGCCGGCTGCCGGAGCCCAAGAAGCGGCTTCTTCGCGCAAAGACGATTGTGCCGCTCACAGCGCTCTCCTTAGCGCGGCTTCTGCCGAAAGACGCCCGGCAGCGGCTCTTACCTCCGGAGAGCATCCTACCTTCCTCTTTAGCTCCTCTTCTCATCTACACCTCGGCAACAAGCTTTTCCACTATGTCTGGCTAGGAAAAACTGTGCCAGCACAGAAAACATCTCCCATCGTGTTCTAGAAGTTGCACGGATGTCTGCCAAGTGTTTGGCAGGAAGAAAAGAAAAGTTGTCCAAAACAGCTTCCAATCGAATGTTCCTGTGATTGGAAAAGTCAGGAGAGTGCAAAGGCACTGTTTTCTATCAGTTGGCAAGGTGCGCACACAATCCCAGTGTTGTACAGCTTGCTTCTTCACCTTCCCGAAGCTGCCGCTCTCGCCGGCTGCCGGAGCCCAAGAAGCGGCTTCTTCGCGCAAAGACGATTGTGCCGCTCACAGTGCTCTCCTTAGCGCGGCTTCTGCCGAAAGACGCCCGGCAGCGGCTCTTACCTCCGGAGAGCATCCTACCTTCCTCTTTAGCTCCTCTTCTCATCTACACCTCGGCAACAAGCTTTTCCACTATGTCTGGCTAGGAAAAACTGTGCCAGCACAGAAAACATCTCCCATCGTGTTCTAGAAGTTGCACGGATGTCTGCCAAGTGTTTGGCAGGAAGAAAAGAAAAGTTGTCCAAAACAGCTTCCAATCGAATGTTCCTGTGATTGGAAAAGTCAGGAGAGTGCAAAGGTACTGTTTTCTATCAGTTGGCAAGGTGCGCACACAATCCCAGTGTTGTACAGCTTGCTTCTTCACCTTCCCGAAGCTGCCGCTCTCGCAGTACCAACAGTACCCTAGGAAGGTAAATCAGCCGGGTATTAGGGTTCTTCCTAAGGAAAAAGCTGTGAAAGCAGCCATGTTGTGGCACTTTTGCACTCCCTTTTGGATGCCTTTCACAGCTCCAGTGTGCCTGGAGGTCTGGGCTTCCTGATTTTAAAAATCCTAGCACAAGGCCTACCTAACCCCAACCCTACGACGAGAAAGGCAAATCAGCCAGGAATTAGGGATGTCCCCAAGGAAATAGCTGTGGAGGCAGGCATGTGGTGTTACTTTTGTGCTCTTCTTGGATGGTCCCTCGCAGGTGCTGTGTTCTTGGAACTCAGGGCTTTCTGGTTAAAAAACTCTAATCCTAGGCCTAACTCAAACCTCAACGCTAGGAAGGAAAATCAGCCTAAGGTTGGGGATGGTCTCATGGAAATAGCAGTGGAGGCAGCCAAGTTGTGTCACTTTTGCGCTCCCCTTGGGATGCCTTGAACAGCTGCAGTGTGCCTGGAGCACAGGGCTTCCTGGTTTTAAAAGTCCTTGGCCCAAGCCTAACAGTAACCCTAGGAAGGTAAATCAGCCGGGTATTAGGGTTCTTCCTAAGGAAAAAGCTGTGAAAGCAGCCATGTTGTGGCACTTTTGCACTCCCTTTTGGATGCCTTTCACAGCTCCAGTGTGCCTGGAGGTCTGGGCTTCCTGATTTTAAAAATCCTAGCACAAGGCCTACCTAACCCCAACCCGACGACGAGAAAGGCAAATCAGCCAGGAATTAAGGATGTCCCCAAGGAAATAGCTGTGGAGGCAGGCATGTGGTGGTACTTTTGTGCTCTTCTTGGGTAGTCCTTCGCAGCTGCTGTATTCTTGGAACTCAGGGCTTTCTGTTTAAAAAACTCTAACCCTAGGCTTAACTCAAACCTCAACGCTAGGAAGGAAAATCAGCCTATGGTTGGGGATGGTCTCATGGAAATAGCAGTGGAGGCAGCCAAGTTGTGTCACTTTTGCACTCCCCTTGGGATGCCTTGAACAGCTGCAGTGTGCCTGGAGCACAGGGCTTCCTGGTTTTAAAAGTCCTTGGCCCAAGCCTAACAGTAACCCTAGGAAGGTAAATCAGCCGGGTATTAGGGTTCTTCCTAAGGAAAAAGCTGTGAAAGCAGCCATGTTGTGGCACTTTTGCACTCCCTTTTGGATGCCTTTCACAGCTCCAGTGTGCCTGGAGGTCTGGGCTTCCTGATTTTCAAAATCCTAGCACAAGGCCTACCTAACCCCAACCCGACGACGAGAAAGGCAAATCAGCCAGGAATTAGGGATGTCCCCAAGGAAATAGCTGTGGAGGCAGGCATGTGGTGGTACTTTTGTGCTCTTCTTGGGTAGTCCTTCGCAGCTGCTGTGTTCTTGGAACTCAGGGCTTTCAGGTTAAAAGAACACTAACCATAGGCCTAACTCAAAACTCAACGCTAGGAAGGAAAACCAGCCTAAGGTTGGGGATGGTCTCATGGAAATAGCAGTGGAGGCAGCCAAGTTGTGTCACTTTTGCGCTCCCCTTGGGATGCCTTGAACAGCTGCAGTGTGCCTGGAGCACAGGGCTTCCTGGTTTTCAAAGTCCTTGGCCCAAGCCTAACAGTAACCCTAGGAAGATAAATCAGCGGGGTATTAGGGTTCTTCCTAAGGAAAAAGCTGTGAAAGCAGCCATGTTGTGGCACTTTTGCACTCCCTTTTGGATGCCTTTCACAGCTCCAGTGTGCCTGGAGGTCTGGGCTTCCTGATTTTAGAAATCCTAGCACAAGGCCTACCTAACCCCAACCCGACGACGAGAAAGGCAAATCAGCCAGGAATTAGGGATGTCCCCAAGGAAATAGCTGTGGAGGCAGGCATGTGGTGGTACTTTTGTGCTCTTCTTGGGTAGTCCTTCGCAGCTGCTGTGTTCTTGGAACTCAGGGCTTTCAGGTTAAAAGAACACTAACCATAGGCCTAACTCAAAACTCAACGCTAGGAAGGAAAACCAGCCTAAGGTTGGGGATGGTCTCATGGAAATAGCAGTGGAGGCAGCCAAGTTGTGTCACTTTTGCGCTCCCGTTGGGATGCCTTGAACAGCTGCAGTGTGCCTGGAGCACAGGGCTTCCTGGTTTTAAAAGTCCTTGGCCCAAGCCTAACAGTAACCCTAGGAAGGTAAATCAGCCGGGTATTAGGGTTCTTCCTAAGGAAAAAGCTGTGAAAGCAGCCATGTTGTGGCACTTTTGCACTCCCTTTTGGATGCCTTTCACAGCTCCAGTGTGCCTGGAGGTCTGGGCTTCCTGATTTTAAAAATCCTAGCACAAGGCCTACCTAACCCCAACCCGACGACGAGAAAGGCAAATCAGCCAGGAATTAGGGATGTCCCCAAGGAAATAGCTGTGGAGGCAGGCATGTGGTGGTACTTTTGTGCTCTTCTTGGGTAGTCCTTCGCAGCTGCTGTGTTCTTGGAACTCAGGGCTTTCAGGTTAAAAGAACACTTATGATAGGCCTAACTCAAACCTCAACGCTAGGAAGGAAAATCAGCCTATGGTTGGGGATGGTCTCATGGAAATAGCAGTGGAGGCAGCCAAGTTGTGTCACTTTTGCGCTCCCCTTGGGATGCCTTGAACAGCTGCAGTGTGCCTGGAGCACAGGGCTTCCTGGTTTTAAAAGTCCTTGGCCCAAGCCTAACAGTAACCCTAGGAAGGTAAATCAGCCGGGTATTAGGGTTCTTCCTAAGGAAAAAGCTGTGAAAGCAGCCATGTTGTGGCACTTTTGCACTCCCTTTTGGATGCCTTTCACAGCTCCAGTATGCCTGGAGGTCTGGGCTTCCTGATTTTAGAAATCCTAGCACAAGGCCTACCTAACCCCAACCCGACGACGAGAAAGGCAAATCAGCCAGGAATTAGGGATGTCCCCAAGGAAATAGCTGTGGAGGCAGGCATGTGGTGGTACTTTTGTGCTCTTCTTGGGTAGTCCTTCGCAGCTGCTGTGTTCTTGGAACTCAGGGCTTTCAGGTTAAAAGAACACTAACCATAGGCCTAACTCAAGCCTCAACGCTAGGAAGGAAAACCAGCCTAAGGTTGGGGATGGTCTCATGGAAATAGCAGTGGAGGCAGCCAAGTTGTGTCACTTTTGCGCTCCCGTTGGGATGCCTTGAACAGCTGCAGTGTGCCTGGAGCACAGGGCTTCCTGCTTTTCAAAGTCCTTGGCCCAAGCCTAACAGTAACCCTAGGAAGGTAAATCAGCTGGGTATTAGGGTTCTTCCTAAGGAAAAAGCTGTGAAAGCAGCCATGTTGTGGCACTTTTGCACTCCCTTTTGGATGCCTTTCACAGCTCCAGTGTGCCTGGAGGTCTGGGCTTCCTGATTTTAAAAATCCTAGCACAAGGCCTACCTAACCCCAACCCGACGACGAGAAAGGTAAATCAGCCAGGAATTAGGGATGTCCCCAAGGAAATAGCTGTGGAGGCAGGCATGTGGTGTTACTTTTGTGCTCTTCTTGGGTAGTCCTTCGCAGCTGCTGTGTTCTTGGAACTCAGGGCTTTCAGGTTAAAAGAACACTTATGATAGGCCTAACTCAAACCTCAACGCTAGGAAGGAAAATCAGCCTATGGTTGGGGATGGTCTCATGGAAATAGCAGTGGAGGCAGCCAAGTTGTGTCACTTTTGCACTCCCCTTGGGATGCCTTGAACAGCTGCAGTGTGCCTGGAGCACAGGGCTTCCTGGTTTTAAAAGTCCTTGGCCCAAGCCTAACAGTAACCCTAGGAAGGTAAATCAGCCGGGTATTAGGGTTCTTCCTAAGGAAAAAGCTGTGAAAGCAGCCATGTTGTGGCACTTTTGCACTCCCTTTTGGATGCCTTTCACAGCTCCAATGTGCCTGGAGGTCTGGGCTTCCTGATTTTCAAAATCCTAGCACAAGGCCTACCTAACCCCAACCCGACGACGAGAAAGGCAAATCAGCCAGGAATTAGGGATGTCCCCAAGGAAATAGCTGTGGAGGCAGGCATGTGGTGGTACTTTTGTGCTCTTCTTGGGTAGTCCTTCGCAGCTGCTGTGTTCTTGGACCTCAGGGCTTTCTGGTTAAAAAACTCTAACCCTAGGCCTAACTCAAACCTCAACGCTAGGAAGGAAAATCAGCCTATGGTTCAGGATGGTCTCATGGAAATAGCAGTGGAGGCAGCCAAGTTGTGTCACTTTTGCGCCCCCCTTGGGATGCCTTGAACAGCTGCAGTGTGCCTGGAGCACAGGGCTTCCTGGTTTTAAATGTCCTTGGCCCAAGCCTAACAGTAACCCTAGGAAGGTAAATCAGCCGGGTATTAGGGTTCTTCCTAAGGAAAAAGCTGTGAAAGCAGCCATGTTGTGGCACTTTTGCACTCCCTTTTGGATGCCTTTCACAGCTCCAGTATGCCTGGAGGTCTGGGCTTCCTGATTTTCAAAATCCTAGCACAAGGCCTACCTAACCCCAACCCGACGACGAGAAAGGCAAATCAGCCAGGAATTAGGGATGTCCCCAAGGAAATAGCTGTGGAGGCAGGCATGTTGTGGTACTTTTGTGCTCTTCTTGGGTAGTCCTTCGCAGCTGCTGTGTTCTTGGAACTCAGGGCTTTCAGGTTAAAAGAACACTAACCATAGGCCTAACTCAAAACTCAACGCTAGGAAGGAAAACCAGCCTAAGGTTGGGGATGGTCTCATGGAAATAGCAGTGGAGTCAGCCAAGTTGTGTCACTTTTGCGCTCCCGTTGGGATGCCTTGAACAGCTGCAGTGTGCCTGGAGCACAGGGCTTCCTGGTTTTCAAAGTCCTTGGCCCAAGCCTAACAGTAACCCTAGGAAGGTAAATCAGCTGGGTATTAGGGTTCTTCCTAAGGAAAAAGCTGTGAAAGCAGCCATGTTGTGGCACTTTTGCACTCCCTTTTGGATGCCTTTCACAGCTCCAGTGTGCCTGGAGGTCTGGGCTTTCTGATTTTAAAAATCCTAGCACAAGGCCTACCTAACCCCAACCCGACGACGAGAAAGGCAAATCAGCCAGGAATTAGGGATGTCCCCAAGGAAATAGCTGTGGAGGCAGGCATGTGGTGGTACTTTTGTGCTCTTCTTGGGTAGTCCTTCGCAGCTGCTGTGTTCTTGGAACTCAGGGCTTTCAGGTTAAAAGAACACTAACCATAGGCCTAACTCAAACCTCAACGCTAGGAAGGAAAATCAGCCTATGGTTGGGGATGGTCTCATGGGAATAGCAGTGGAGGCAGCCAAGTTGTGTCACTTTTGCACTCCCGTTGGGATGCCTTGAACAGCTGCAGTGTTCCTGGAGCACAGGGCTTCCTGGTTTTAAAAGTCCTTGGCCCAAACCTAACAGTAACCCTAGGAAGGTAAATCAGCCGGGTATTAGGGTTCTTCCTAAGGAAAAAGCTGTGAAAGCAGCCATGTTGTGGCACTTTTGCACTCCCTTTTGGATGCCTTTCACAGCTCCAGTGTGCCTGGAGGTCTGGGCTTCCTGATTTTAGAAATCCTAGCACAAGGCCTACCTAACCCCAACCCGACGACGAGAAAGGCAAATCAGCCAGGAATTAGGGATGTCCCCAAGGAAATAGCTGTGGAGGCAGGCATGTGGTGTTACTTTTGTGCTCTTCTTGGGTAGTCCTTCGCAGCTGCTGTATTCTTGGAACTCAGGGCTTTCTGGTTAAAAAACTCTAACCCTAGGCCTAACTCAAACCTCAACGCTAGGAAGGAAAATCAGCCTATGGTTGGGGATGGTCTCATGGAAATAGCAGTGGAGGCAGCCAAGTTGTGTCACTTTTGCGCTCCCCTTGGGATGCCTTGAACAGCTGCAGTGTGCCTGGAGCACAGGGCTTCCTGGTTTTAAAAGTCCTTGGCCCAAGCCTAACAGTAACCCTAGGAAGGTAAATCAGCCGGGTATTAGGGTTCTTCCTAAGGAAAAAGCTGTGAAAGCAGCCATGTTGTGGCACTTTTGCACTCCCTTTTGGATGCCTTTCACAGCTCCAGTGTGCCTGGAGGTCTGGGCTTCCTGATTTTAAAAATCCTAGCACAAGGCCTACCTAACCCCAACCCGACGACGAGAAAGGCAAATCAGCCAGGAATTAGGGATGTCCCCAAGGAAATAGCTGTGGAGGCAGGCATGTTGTGGTACTTTTGTGCTCTTCTTGGGTAGTCCTTCGCAGCTGCTGTGTTCTTGGAACTCAGGGCTTTCTGGTTAAAAAACTCTAACCCTAGGCCTAACTCAAACCTCAACGCTAGGAAGGAAAATCAGCCTATGGTTCAGGATGGTCTCATGGAAATAGCAGTGGAGGCAGCCAAGTTGTGTCACTTTTGCGCTCCCCTTGGGATGCCTTGAACAGCTGCAGTGTGCCTGGAGCACAGGGCTTCCTGGTTTTAAAAGTCCTTGGCCCAAGCCTAACAGTAACCCTAGGAAGGTAAATCAGCCGGGTATTAGGGTTCTTCCTAAGGAAAAAGCTGTGAAAGCAGCCATGTTGTGGCACTTTTGCACTCCCTTTTGGATGCCTTTCACAGCTCCAGTATGCCTGGAGGTCTGGGCTTCCTGATTTTAGAAATCCTAGCACAAGGCCTACCTAACCCCAACCCGACGACGAGAAAGGCAAATCAGCCAGGAATTAGGGATGTCCCCAAGGAAATAGCTTTGGAGGCAGGCATGTTGTGGTACTTTTGTGCTCTTCTTGGGTAGTCCTTCGCAGCTGCTGTGTTCTTGGAACTCAGGGCTTTCAGGTTAAAAGAACACTAACCATAGGCCTAACTCAAAACTCAACGCTAGGAAGGAAAACCAGCCTAAGGTTGGGGATGGTCTCATGGAAATAGCAGTGGAGGCAGCCAAGTTGTGTCACTTTTGCGCTCCCCTTGGGATGCCTTGAACAGCTGCAGTGTGCCTGGAGCACAGGGCTTCCTGCTTTTCAAAGTCCTTGGCCCAAGCCTAACAGTAACCCTAGGAAGGTAAATCAGCTGGGTATTAGGGTTCTTCCTAAGGAAAAAGCTGTGAAAGCAGCCATGTTGTGGCACTTTTGCACTCCCTTTTGGATGCCTTTCACAGCTCCAGTGTGCCTGGAGGTCTGGGCTTCCTGATTTTAAAAATCCTAGCACAAGGCCTACCTAACCCCAACCCGACGACGAGAAAGGTAAATCAGCCAGGAATTAGGGATGTCCCCAAGGAAATAGCTGTGGAGGCAGGCATGTGGTGTTACTTTTGTGCTCTTCTTGGGTAGTCCTTCGCAGCTGCTGTGTTCTTGGAACTCAGGGCTTTCAGGTTAAAAGAACACTTATGATAGGCCTAACTCAAACCTCAACGCTAGGAAGGAAAATCAGCCTATGGTTGGGGATGGTCTCATGGAAATAGCAGTGGAGGCAGCCAAGTTGTGTCACTTTTGCACTCCCCTTGGGATGCCTTGAACAGCTGCAGTGTGCCTGGAGCACAGGGCTTCCTGGTTTTAAAAGTCCTTGGCCCAAGCCTAACAGTAACCCTAGGAAGGTAAATCAGCCGGGTATTAGGGTTCTTCCTAAGGAAAAAGCTGTGAAAGCAGCCATGTTGTGGCACTTTTGCACTCCCTTTTGGATGCCTTTCACAGCTCCAGTGTGCCTGGAGGTCTGGGCTTCCTGATTTTCAAAATCCTAGCACAAGGCCTACCTAACCCCAACCCGACGACGAGAAAGGCAAATCAGCCAGGAATTAGGGATGTCCCCAAGGAAATAGCTGTGGAGGCAGGCATGTGGTGGTACTTTTGTGCTCTTCTTGGGTAGTCCTTCGCAGCTGCTGTGTTCTTGGACCTCAGGGCTTTCTGGTTAAAAAACTCTAACCCTAGGCCTAACTCAAACCTCAACGCTAGGAAGGAAAATCAGCCTATGGTTGGGGATGGTCTCATGGAAATAGCAGTGGAGGCAGCCAAGTTGTGTCACTTTTGCGCCCCCCTTGGGATGCCTTGAACAGCTGCAGTGTGCCTGGAGCACAGGGCTTCCTGGTTTTAAATGTCCTTGGCCCAAGCCTAACAGTAACCCTAGGAAGGTAAATCAGCCGGGTATTAGGGTTCTTCCTAAGGAAAAAGCTGTGAAAGCAGCCATGTTGTGGCACTTTTGCACTCCCTTTTGGATGCCTTTCACAGCTCCAGTATGCCTGGAGGTCTGGGCTTCCTGATTTTCAAAATCCTAGCACAAGGCCTACCTAACCCCAACCCGACGACGAGAAAGGCAAATCAGCCAGGAATTAGGGATGTCCCCAAGGAAATAGCTGTGGAGGCAGGCATGTTGTGGTACTTTTGTGCTCTTCTTGGGTAGTCCTTCGCAGCTGCTGTGTTCTTGGAACTCAGGGCTTTCAGGTTAAAAGAACACTTATGATAGGCCTAACTCAAACCTCAACGCTAGGAAGGAAAATCAGCCTATGGTTGGGGATGGTCTCATGGAAATAGCAGTGGAGGCAGCCAAGTTGTGTCACTTTTGCGCTCCCCTTGGGATGCCTTGAACAGCTGCAGTGTGCCTGGAGCACAGGGCTTCCTGGTTTTAAAAGTCCTTGGCCCAAGCCTAACAGTAACCCTAGGAAGGTAAATCAGCCGGGTATTAGGGTTCTTCCTAAGGAAAAAGCTGTGAAAGCAGCCATGTTGTGGCACTTTTGCACTCCCTTTTGGATGCCTTTCACAGCTCCAGTATGCCTGGAGGTCTGGGCTTCCTGATTTTAGAAATCCTAGCACAAGGCCTACCTAACCCCAACCCGACGACGAGAAAGGCAAATCAGCCAGGAATTAGGGATGTCCCCAAGGAAATAGCTTTGGAGGCAGGCATGTTGTGGTACTTTTGTGCTCTTCTTGGGTAGTCCTTCGCAGCTGCTGTGTTCTTGGAACTCAGGGCTTTCAGGTTAAAAGAACACTAACCATAGGCCTAACTCAAAACTCAACGCTAGGAAGGAAAACCAGCCTAAGGTTGGGGATGGTCTCATGGAAATAGCAGTGGAGGCAGCCAAGTTGTGTCACTTTTGCGCTCCCGTTGGGATGCCTTGAACAGCTGCAGTGTGCCTGGAGCACAGGGCTTCCTGCTTTTCAAAGTCCTTGGCCCAAGCCTAACAGTAACCCTAGGAAGGTAAATCAGCTGGGTATTAGGGTTCTTCCTAAGGAAAAAGCTGTGAAAGCAGCCATGTTGTGGCACTTTTGCACTCCCTTTTGGATGCCTTTCACAGCTCCAGTGTGCCTGGAGGTCTGGGCTTCCTGATTTTAAAAATCCTAGCACAAGGCCTACCTAACCCCAACCCGACGACGAGAAAGGTAAATCAGCCAGGAATTAGGGATGTCCCCAAGGAAATAGCTGTGGAGGCAGGCATGTGGTGGTACTTTTGTGCTCTTCTTGGGTAGTCCTTCGCAGCTGCTGTGTTCTTGGAACTCAGGGCTTTCAGGTTAAAAGAACACTTATGATAGGCCTAACTCAAACCTCAACGCTAGGAAGGAAAATCAGCCTATGGTTGGGGATGGTCTCATGGAAATAGCAGTGGAGGCAGCCAAGTTGTGTCACTTTTGCACTCCCCTTGGGATGCCTTGAACAGCTGCAGTGTGCCTGGAGCACAGGGCTTCCTGGTTTTAAAAGTCCTTGGCCCAAGCCTAACAGTAACCCTAGGAAGGTAAATCAGCCGGGTATTAGGGTTCTTCCTAAGGAAAAAGCTGTGAAAGCAGCCATGTTGTGGCACTTTTGCACTCCCTTTTGGATGCCTTTCACAGCTCCAGTGTGCCTGGAGGTCTGGGCTTCCTGATTTTCAAAATCCTAGCACAAGGCCTACCTAACCCCAACCCGACGACGAGAAAGGCAAATCAGCCAGGAATTAGGGATGTCCCCAAGGAAATAGCTGTGGAGGCAGGCATGTGGTGGTACTTTTGTGCTCTTCTTGGGTAGTCCTTCGCAGCTGCTGTGTTCTTGGACCTCAGGGCTTTCTGGTTAAAAAACTCTAACCCTAGGCCTAACTCAAACCTCAACGCTAGGAAGGAAAATCAGCCTATGGTTGGGGATGGTCTCATGGAAATAGCAGTGGAGGCAGCCAAGTTGTGTCACTTTTGCGCCCCCCTTGGGATGCCTTGAACAGCTGCAGTGTGCCTGGAGCACAGGGCTTCCTGGTTTTAAATGTCCTTGGCCCAAGCCTAACAGTAACCCTAGGAAGGTAAATCAGCCGGGTATTAGGGTTCTTCCTAAGGAAAAAGCTGTGAAAGCAGCCATGTTGTGGCACTTTTGCACTCCCTTTTGGATGCCTTTCACAGCTCCAGTATGCCTGGAGGTCTGGGCTTCCTGATTTTCAAAATCCTAGCACAAGGCCTACCTAACCCCAACCCGACGACGAGAAAGGCAAATCAGCCAGGAATTAGGGATGTCCCCAAGGAAATAGCTGTGGAGGCAGGCATGTTGTGGTACTTTTGTGCTCTTCTTGGGTAGTCCTTCGCAGCTGCTGTGTTCTTGGAACTCAGGGCTTTCAGGTTAAAAGAACACTAACCATAGGCCTAACTCAAAACTCAACGCTAGGAAGGAAAACCAGCCTAAGGTTGGGGATGGTCTCATGGAAATAGCAGTGGAGGCAGCCAAGTTGTGTCACTTTTGCGCTCCCGTTGGGATGCCTTGAACAGCTGCAGTGTGCCTGGAGCACAGGGCTTCCTGCTTTTCAAAGTCCTTGGCCCAAGCCTAACAGTAACCCTAGGAAGGTAAATCAGCTGGGTATTAGGGTTCTTCCTAAGGAAAAAGCTGTGAAAGCAGCCATGTTGTGGCACTTTTGCACTCCCTTTTGGATGCCTTTCACAGCTCCAGTGTGCCTGGAGGTCTGGGCTTCCTGATTTTAAAAATCCTAGCACAAGGCCTACCTAACCCCAACCCGACGACGAGAAAGGCAAATCAGCCAGGAATTAGGGATGTCCCCAAGGAAATAGCTGTGGAGGCAGGCATGTGGTGGTACTTTTGTGCTCTTCTTGGGTAGTCCTTCGCAGCTGCTGTGTTCTTGGAACTCAGGGCTTTCAGGTTAAAAGAACACTAACCATAGGCCTAACTCAAACCTCAACGCTAGGAAGGAAAATCAGCCTATGGTTGGGGATGGTCTCATGGGAATAGCAGTGGAGGCAGCCAAGTTGTGTCACTTTTGCACTCCCCTTGGGATGCCTTGAACAGCTGCAGTGTTCCTGGAGCACAGGGCTTCCTGGTTTTAAAAGTCCTTGGCCCAAGCCTAACACTAACCCTAGGAAGGTAAATCAGCCGGGTATTAGGGTTCTTCCTAAGGAAAAAGCTGTGAAAGCAGCCATGTTGTGGCACTTTTGCACTCCCTTTTGGATGCCTTTCACAGCTCCAGTGTGCCTGGAGGTCTGGGCTTCCTGATTTTAGAAATCCTAGCACAAGGCCTACCTAACCCCAACCCGACGACGAGAAAGGCAAATCAGCCAGGAATTAGGGATGTCCCCAAGGAAATAGCTGTGGAGGCAGGCATGTGGTGTTACTTTTGTGCTCTTCTTGGGTAGTCCTTCGCAGCTGCTGTATTCTTGGAACTCAGGGCTTTCTGGTTAAAAAACTCTAACCCTAGGCCTAACTCAAACCTCAACGCTAGGAAGGAAAATCAGCCTATGGTTGGGGATGGTCTCATGGAAATAGCAGTGGAGGCAGCCAAGTTGTGTCACTTTTGCGCTCCCCTTGGGATGCCTTGAACAGCTGCAGTGTGCCTGGAGCACAGGGCTTCCTGGTTTTAAAAGTCCTTGGCCCAAGCCTAACACTAACCCTAGGAAGGTAAATCAGCCGGGTATTAGGGTTCTTCCTAAGGAAAAAGCTGTGAAAGCAGCCATGTTGTGGCACTTTTGCACTCCCTTTTGGATGCCTTTCACAGCTCCAGTGTGCCTGGAGGTCTGGGCTTCCTGATTTTAAAAATCCTAGCACAAGGCCTACCTAACCCCAACCCGACGACGAGAAAGGCAAATCAGCCAGGAATTAGGGATGTCCCCAAGGAAATAGCTGTGGAGGCAGGCATGTTGTGGTACTTTTGTGCTCTTCTTGGGTAGTCCTTCGCAGCTGCTGTGTTCTTGGAACTCAGGGCTTTCAGGTTAAAAGAACACTAACCATAGGCCTAACTCAAACCTCAACGCTAGGAAGGAAAATCAGCCTATGGTTGGGGATGGTCTCATGGAAATAGCAGTGGAGGCAGCCAAGTTGTGTCACTTTTGCGCTCCCCTTGGGATGCCTTGAACAGCTGCAGTGTGCCTGGAGCACAGGGCTTCCTGGTTTTAAATGTCCTTGGCCCAAGCCTAACAGTAACCCTAGGAAGGTAAATCAGCCGGGTATTAGGGTTCTTCCTAAGGAAAAAGCTGTGAAAGCAGCCATGTTGTGGCACTTTTGCACTCCCTTTTGGATGCCTTTCACAGCTCCAGTGTGCCTGGAGGTCTGGGCTTCCTGATTTTAAAAATCCTAGCACAAGGCCTACCTAACCCCAACCCGACGACGAGAAAGGCAAATCAGCCAGGAATTAGGGATGTCCCCAAGGAAATAGCTGTGGAGGCAGGCATGTGGTGGTACTTTTGTGCTCTTCTTGGGTAGTCCTTCGCAGCTGCTGTGTTCTTGGAACTCAGGGCTTTCTGGTTAAAAAACTCTAACCCTAGGCCTAACTCAAACCTCAACGCTAGGAAGGAAAATCAGCCTATGGTTCAGGATGGTCTCATGGAAATAGCAGTGGAGGCAGCCAAGTTGTGTCACTTTTGCACTCCCCTTGGGATGCCTTGAACAGCTGCAGTGTTCCTGGAGCACAGGGCTTCCTGGTTTTAAAAGTCCTTGGCCCAAGCCTAACACTAACCCTAGGAAGGTAAATCAGCCGGGTATTAGGGTTCTTCCTAAGGAAAAAGCTGTGAAAGCAGCCATGTTGTGGCACTTTTGCACTCCCTTTTGGATGCCTTTCACAGCTCCAGTGTGCCTGGAGGTCTGGGCTTCCTGATTTTAAAAATCCTAGCACAAGGCCTACCTAACCCCAACCCGACGACGAGAAAGGCAAATCAGCCAGGAATTAGGGATGTCCCCAAGGAAATAGCTGTGGAGGCAGGCATGTGGTGGTACTTTTGTGCTCTTCTTGGGTAGTCCTTCGCAGCTGCTGTGTTCTTGGAACTCAGGGCTTTCTGGTTAAAAAACTCTAACCCTAGGCCTAACTCAAACCTCAACGCTAGGAAGGAAAATCAGCCTATGGTTGGGGATGGTCTCATGGAAATAGCAGTGGAGGCAGCCAAGTTGTGTCACTTTTGCACTCCCGTTGGGATGCCTTGAACAGCTGCAGTGTGCCTGGAACACAGGGCTTCCTGGTTTTAAAAGTCCTTGGCCCAAGCCTAACAGTAACCCTAGGAAGGTAAATCAGCCGGGTATTAGGGTTCTTCCTAAGGAAAAAGCTGTGAAAGCAGCCATGTTGTGGCACTTTTGCACTCCCTTTTGGATGCCTTTCACAGCTCCAGTGTGCCTGGAGGTCTGGGCTTTCTGATTTTAAAAATCCTAGCACAAGGCCTACCTAACCCCAACCCGACGACGAGAAAGGCAAATCAGCCAGGAATTAGGGATGTCCCCAAGGAAATAGCTGTGGAGGCAGGCATGTGGTGGTACTTTTGTGCTCTTCTTGGGTAGTCCTTCGCAGCTGCTGTGTTCTTGGACCTCAGGGCTTTCTGGTTAAAAAACTCTAACCCTAGGCCTAACTCAAACCTCAACGCTAGGAAGGAAAATCAGCCTATGGTTCAGGATGGTCTCATGGAAATAGCAGTGGAGGCAGCCAAGTTGTGTCACTTTTGCACTCCCCTTGGGATGCCTTGAACAGCTGCAGTGTTCCTGGAGCACAGGGCTTCCTGGTTTTAAAAGTCCTTGGCCCAAACCTAACAGTAACCCTAGGAAGGTAAATCAGCCGGGTATTAGGGTTCTTCCTAAGGAAAAAGCTGTGAAAGCAGCCATGTTGTGGCACTTTTGCACTCCCTTTTGGATGCCTTTCACAGCTCCAGTGTGCCTGGAGGTCTGGGCTTCCTGATTTTAAAAATCCTAGCACAAGGCCTACCTAACCCCAACCCGACGACGAGAAAGGCAAATCAGCCAGGAATTAGGGATGTCCCCAAGGAAATAGCTGTGGAGGCAGGCATGTTGTGGTACTTTTGTGCTCTTCTTGGGTAGTCCTTCGCAGCTGCTGTGTTCTTGGAACTCAGGGCTTTCAGGTTAAAAGAACACTAACCATAGGCCTAACTCAAAACTCAACGCTAGGAAGGAAAACCAGCCTAAGGTTGGGGATGGTCTCATGGAAATAGCAGTGGAGGCAGCCAAGTTGTGTCACTTTTGCGCTCCCGTTGGGATGCCTTGAACAGCTGCAGTGTGCCTGGAGCACAGGGCTTCCTGCTTTTCAAAGTCCTTGGCCCAAGCCTAACAGTAACCCTAGGAAGGTAAATCAGCTGGGTATTAGGGTTCTTCCTAAGGAAAAAGCTGTGAAAGCAGCCATGTTGTGGCACTTTTGCACTCCCTTTTGGATGCCTTTCACAGCTCCAGTGTGCCTGGAGGTCTGGGCTTCCTGATTTTAAAAATCCTAGCACAAGGCCTACCTAACCCCAACCCGACGACGAGAAAGGCAAATCAGCCAGGAATTAGGGATGTCCCCAAGGAAATAGCTGTGGAGGCAGGCATGTGGTGGTACTTTTGTGCTCTTCTTGGGTAGTCCTTCGCAGCTGCTGTGTTCTTGGAACTCAGGGCTTTCAGGTTAAAAGAACACTAACCATAGGCCTAACTCAAACCTCAACGCTAGGAAGGAAAATCAGCCTATGGTTGGGGATGGTCTCATGGGAATAGCAGTGGAGGCAGCCAAGTTGTGTCACTTTTGCACTCCCGTTGGGATGCCTTGAACAGCTGCAGTGTTCCTGGAGCACAGGGCTTCCTGGTTTTAAAAGTCCTTGGCCCAAACCTAACAGTAACCCTAGGAAGGTAAATCAGCCGGGTATTAGGGTTCTTCCAAAGGAAAAAGCTGTGAAAGCAGCCATGTTGTGGCACTTTTGCACTCCCTTTTGGATGCCTTTCACAGCTCCAGTGTGCCTGGAGGTCTGGGCTTCCTGATTTTAGAAATCCTAGCACAAGGCCTACCTAACCCCAACCCGACGACGAGAAAGGCAAATCAGCCAGGAATTAGGGATGTCCCCAAGGAAATAGCTGTGGAGGCAGGCATGTGGTGTTACTTTTGTGCTCTTCTTGGGTAGTCCTTCGCAGCTGCTGTATTCTTGGAACTCAGGGCTTTCTGGTTAAAAAACTCTAACCCTAGGCCTAACTCAAACCTCAACGCTAGGAAGGAAAATCAGCCTATGGTTGGGGATGGTCTCATGGAAATAGCAGTGGAGGCAGCCAAGTTGTGTCACTTTTGCGCTCCCCTTGGGATGCCTTGAACAGCTGCAGTGTGCCTGGAGCACAGGGCTTCCTGGTTTTAAAAGTCCTTGGCCCAAGCCTAACACTAACCCTAGGAAGGTAAATCAGCCGGGTATTAGGGTTCTTCCTAAGGAAAAAGCTGTGAAAGCAGCCATGTTGTGGCACTTTTGCACTCCCTTTTGGATGCCTTTCACAGCTCCAGTGTGCCTGGAGGTCTGGGCTTCCTGATTTTAAAAATCCTAGCACAAGGCCTACCTAACCCCAACCCGACGACGAGAAAGGCAAATCAGCCAGGAATTAGGGATGTCCCCAAGGAAATAGCTGTGGAGGCAGGCATGTTGTGGTACTTTTGTGCTCTTCTTGGGTAGTCCTTCGCAGCTGCTGTGTTCTTGGAACTCAGGGCTTTCAGGTTAAAAGAACACTAACCATAGGCCTAACTCAAACCTCAACGCTAGGAAGGAAAATCAGCCTATGGTTGGGGATGGTCTCATGGAAATAGCAGTGGAGGCAGCCAAGTTGTGTCACTTTTGCGCTCCCCTTGGGATGCCTTGAACAGCTGCAGTGTGCCTGGAGCACAGGGCTTCCTGGTTTTAAAAGTCCTTGGCCCAAGCCTAACAGTAACCCTAGGAAGGTAAATCAGCCGGGTATTAGGGTTCTTCCTAAGGAAAAAGCTGTGAAAGCAGCCATGTTGTGGCACTTTTGCACTCCCTTTTGGATGCCTTTCACAGCTCCAGTATGCCTGGAGGTCTGGGCTTCCTGATTTTAAAAATCCTAGCACAAGGCCTACCTAACCCCAACCCGACGACGAGAAAGGCAAATCAGCCAGGAATTAGGGATGTCCCCAAGGAAATAGCTGTGGAGGCAGGCATGTTGTGGTACTTTTGTGCTCTTCTTGGGTAGTCCTTCGCAGCTGCTGTGTTCTTGGAACTCAGGGCTTTCTGGTTAAAAAACTCTAACCCTAGGCCTAACTCAAACCTCAACGCTAGGAAGGAAAATCAGCCTATGGTTCAGGATGGTCTCATGGAAATAGCAGTGGAGGCAGCCAAGTTGTGTCACTTTTGCACTCCCCTTGGGATGCCTTGAACAGCTGCAGTGTTCCTGGAGTACAGGGCTTCCTGGTTTTAAAAGTCCTTGGCCCAAGCCTAACAGTAACCCTAGGAAGGTAAATCAGCCGGGTATTAGGGTTCTTCCTAAGGAAAAAGCTGTGAAAGCAGCCATGTTGTGGCACTTTTGCACTCCCTTTTGGATGCCTTTCACAGCTCCAGTGTGCCTGGAGGTCTGGGCTTCCTGATTTTAAAAATCCTAGCACAAGGCCTACCTAACCCCAACCCGACGACGAGAAAGGCAAATCAGCCAGGAATTAGGGATGTCCCCAAGGAAATAGCTGTGGAGGCAGGCATGTGGTGGTACTTTTGTGCTCTTCTTGGGTAGTCCTTCGCAGCTGCTGTGTTCTTGGAACTCAGGGCTTTCTGGTTAAAAAACTCTAACCCTAGGCCTAACTCAAACCTCAACGCTAGGAAGGAAAATCAGCCTATGGTTGGGGATGGTCTCATGGAAATAGCAGTGGAGGCAGCCAAGTTGTGTCACTTTTGCACTCCCGTTGGGATGCCTTGAACAGCTGCAGTGTGCCTGGAACACAGGGCTTCCTGGTTTTAAAAGTCCTTGGCCCAAGCCTAACAGTAACCCTAGGAAGGTAAATCAGCCGGGTATTAGGGTTCTTCCTAAGGAAAAAGCTGTGAAAGCAGCCATGTTGTGGCACTTTTGCACTCCCTTTTGGATGCCTTTCACAGCTCCAGTGTGCCTGGAGGTCTGGGCTTTCTGATTTTAAAAATCCTAGCACAAGGCCTACCTAACCCCAACCCGACAACGAGAAAGGCAAATCAGCCAGGAATTAGGGATGTCCCCAAGGAAATAGCTGTGGAGGCAGGCATGTGGTGGTACTTTTGTGCTCTTCTTGGGTAGTCCTTCGCAGCTGCTGTGTTCTTGGACCTCAGGGCTTTCTGGTTAAAAAACTCTAACCCTAGGCCTAACTCAAACCTCAACGCTAGGAAGGAAAATCAGCCTATGGTTCAGGATAGTCTCATGGAAATAGCAGTGGAGGCAGCCAAGTTGTGTCACTTTTGCACTCCCCTTGGGATGCCTTGAACAGCTGCAGTGTTCCTGGAGCACAGGGCTTCCTGGTTTTAAAAGTCCTTGGCCCAAACCTAACAGTAACCCTAGGAAGGTAAATCAGCCGGGTATTAGGGTTCTTCCTAAGGAAAAAGCTGTGAAAGCAGCCATGTTGTGGCACTTTTGCACTCCCTTTTGGATGCCTTTCACAGCTCCAGTGTGCCTGGAGGTCTGGGCTTCCTGATTTTCAAAATCCTAGCACAAGGCCTACCTAACCCCAACCCGACGACGAGAAAGGTAAATCAGCCAGGAATTAGGGATGTCCCCAAGGAAATAGCTGTGGAGGCAGGCATGTGGTGGTACTTTTGTGCTCTTCTTGGGTAGTCCTTCGCAGCTGCTGTGTTCTTGGAACTCAGGGCTTTCTGGTTAAAGAACACTTACCATAGGCCTAACTCAAACCTCAACGCTAGGAAGGAATATCAGCCTAAGGTTGGGGATGGTCTCATGGAAATAGCAGTGGAGGCAGCCAAGTTGTGTCACTTTTGCACTCCCGCTGGGATGCCTTGAACAGCTGCAGTGTTCCTGGAGCACAGGGCTTCCTGGTTTTCAAAGTCCTTGGCCCAAGCCTAACAGTAACCCTAGGAAGGTAAATCAGCCGGGTATTAGGGTTCTTCCTAAGGAAAAAGCTGTGAAAGCAGCCATGTTGTGGCACTTTTGCACTCCCTTTTGGATGCCTTTCACAGCTCCAGTATGCCTGGAGGTCTGGGCTTCCTGATTTTAAAAATCCTAGCACAAGGCCTACCTAACCCCAACCCGACGACGAGAAAGGCAAATCAGCCAGGAATTAAGGATGTCCCCAAGGAAATAGCTGTGGAGGCAGGCATGTTGTGGTACTTTTGTGCTCTTCTTGGGTAGTCCTTCGCAGCTGCTGTGTTCTTGGAACTCAGGGCTTTCAGGTTAAAAGAACACTAACCATAGGCCTAACTCAAACCTCAACGCTAGGAAGGAAAACCAGCCTAAGGTTGGGGATGGTCTCATGGAAATAGCAGTGGAGGCAGCCAAGTTGTGTCACTTTTGCGCTCCCGTTGGGATGCCTTGAACAGCTGCAGTGTTCCTGGAGCACAGGGCTTCCTGGTTTTAAAAGTCCTTGGCCCAAACCTAACAGTAACCCTAGGAAGGTAAATCAGCCGGGTATTAGGGTTCTTCCTAAGGAAAAAGCTGTGAAAGCAGCCATGTTGTGGCACTTTTGCACTCCCTTTTGGATGCCTTTCACAGCTCCAGTATTCCTGGAGGTCTGGGCTTCCTGATTTTAAAAATCCTAGCACAAGGCCTACCTAACCCCAACCCGACGACGAGAAAGGCAAATCAGCCAGGAATTAAGGATGTCCCCAAGGAAATAGCTGTGGAGGCAGGCATGTTGTGGTACTTTTGTGCTCTTCTTGGGTAGTCCTTCGCAGCTGCTGTGTTCTTGGAACTCAGGGCTTTCAGGTTAAAAGAACACTAACCATAGGCCTAACTCAAACCTCAACGCTAGGAAGGAAAACCAGCCTAAGGTTGGGGATGGTCTCATGGAAATAGCAGTGGAGGCAGCCAAGTTGTGTAACTTTTGCGCTCCCCTTGGGATGCCTTGAACAGCTGCAGTGTGCCTGGAGCACAGGGCTTCCTGGTTTTAAAAGTCCTTGGCCCAAGCCTAACAGTAACCCTAGGAAGGTAAATCAGCCGGGTATTAGGGTTCTTCCTAAGGAAAAAGCTGTGAAAGCAGCCATGTTGTGGCACTTTTGCACTCCCTTTTGGATGCCTTTCACAGCTCCAGTGTGCCTGGAGGTCTGGGCTTCCTGATTTTAGAAATCCTAGCACAAGGCCTACCTAACCCCAACCCGACGACGAGAAAGGCAAATCAGCCAGGAATTAGGGATGTCCCCAAGGAAATAGCTGGGAGGCAGGCATGTGGTGGTACTTTTGTGCTCTTCTTGGGTAGTCCTTCGCAGCTGCTGTGTTCTTGGACCTCAGGGCTTTCTGGTTAAAGAACACTAACCCTAGGCCTAACTCAAACCTCAACGCTAGGAAGGAAAATCAGCCTATGGTTGGGGATGGTCTCATGGAAATAGCAGTGGAGGCAGCCAAGTTGTGTCACTTTTGCGCTCCCCTTGGGATGCCTTGAACAGCTGCAGTGTGCCTGGAGCACAGGGCTTCCTGGTTTTAAATGTCCTTCGCCCAAGCCTAACAGTAAACCTAGGAAGGTAAATCAGCCGGGTATTAGGGTTCTTCCTAAGGAAAAAGCTGTGAAAGCAGCCATGTTGTGGCACTTTTGCACTCCCTTTTGGATGCCTTTCACAGCTCCAGTGTGCCTGGAGGTCTGGGCTTCCTGATTTTCAAAATCCTAGCACAAGGCCTACCTAACCCCAACCCGACGACGAGAAAGGCAAATCAGCCAGGAATTAGGGATGTCCCCAAGGAAATAGCTGTGGAGGCAGGCATGTGGTGGTACTTTTGTGCTCTTCTTGGGTAGTCCTTCGCAGCTGCTGTGTTCTTGGACCTCAGGGCTTTCTGGTTAAAGAACACTTACCATAGGCCTAACTCAAAACTCAACGCTAGGAAGGAAAACCAGCCTAAGGTTGGGGATGGTCTCATGGAAATAGCAGTGGAGGCAGCCAAGTTGTGTCACTTTTGCACTCCCGTTGGGATGCCTTGAACAGCTGCAGTGTGCCTGGAACACAGGGCTTCCTGGTTTTAAAAGTCCTTGGCCCAAGCCTAACAGTAACCCTAGGAAGGTAAATCAGCCGAGTATTGGGGTTCTTCCTAAGGAAAAAGCTGTGAAAGCAGCCATGTTGTGGCACTTTTGCACTCCCTTTTGGATGCCTTTCACAGCTCCAGTGTGCCTGGAGGTCTGGGCTTCCTGATTTTAAAAATCAGGAAAAAAGCTTTTTTTTTAAAAAGCTTTTCCACTATGTCTGGCTAGGAAAAACTGTGCCAGCACAGAAAACATCTCCCATCGTGTTCTAGAGGTTGCACGGATGTCTGCCAAGTGTTTGGCAGGAAGAAAAGAAAAGTTGTCCAAAACAGCTTCCAATCGAATGTTCCTGTGATTGGAAAAGTCAGGAGATTGCAAAGGTACTGTTTTCTATCAGTTGGCAAGGTGCGCACACAATCCCAGTGTTGTACAGCTTGCTTCTTCACCTTCCCGAAGCTGCCGCTCTCGCCGGCTGCCGGAGCCCAAGAAGCGGCTTCTTCGCGCAAAGACGATTGTGCCGCTCACAGCGCTCTCCTTAGCGCGGCTTCTGCCGAAAGACGCCCGGCAGCGGCTCTTACCTCCGGAGAGCATCCTACCTTCCTCTTTAGCTCCTCTTCTCATCTACACCTCGGCAACAAGCTTTTCCACTATGTCTGGCTAGGAAAAACTGTGCCAGCACAGAAAACATCTCCCCTCGTGTTCTAGAAGTTGCACGGATGTCTGCCAAGTGTTTGGCAGGAAGAAAAGAAAAGTTGTCCAAAACAGCTTCCAATCGAATGTTCCTGTGATTGGAAAAGTCAGGAGAGTGCAAAGGTACTGTTTTCTATCAGTTGGCAAGGTGCGCACACAATCCCAGTGTTGTACAGCTTGCTTCTTCACCTTCCCGAAGCTGCCGCTCTCGCCGGCTGCCGGAGCCCAAGAAGCGGCTTCTTCGCGCAAAGACGATTGTGCCGCTCACAGCGCTCTCCCTAGCGCGGCTTCTGCCGAAAGACGCCCGGCAGCGGCTCTTACCTCCGGAGAGCATCCTACCTTCCTCTTTAGCTCCTCTTCTCATCTACACCTCGGCAACAAGCTTTTCCACTATGTCTGGCTAGGAAAAACTGTGCCAGCACAGAAAACATCTCCCCTCGTGTTCTAGAAGTTGCACGGATGTCTGCCAAGTGTTTGGCAGGAAGAAAAGAAAAGTTGTCCAAAACAGCTTCCAATCGAATGTTCCTGTGATTGGAAAAGTCAGGAGAGTGCAAAGGTACTGTTTTCTATCAGTTGGCAAGGTGCGCACACAATCCCAGTGTTGTACAGCTTGCTTCTTCACCTTCCCGAAGCTGCCGCTCTCGCCGGCTGCCGGAGCCCAAGAAGCGGCTTCTTCGCGCAAAGACGATTGTGCCGCTCACAGCGCTCTCCTTAGTGCGGCTTCTGCCGAAAGACGCCCGGCAGCGGCTCTTACCTCCGGAGAGCATCCTACCTTCCTCTTTAGCTCCTCTTCTCATCTACACCTCGGCAACAAGCTTTTCCACTATGTCTGGCTAGGAAAAACTGTGCCAGCACAGAAAACATCTCCCCTCGTGTTCTAGAAGTTGCACGGATGTCTGCCAAGTGTTTGGCAGGAAGAAAAGAAAAGTTGTCCAAAACAGCTTCCAATCGAATGTTCCTGTGATTGGAAAAGTCAGGAGAGTGCAAAGGTACTGTTTTCTATCAGTTGGCAAGGTGCGCACACAATCCCAGTGTTGTACAGCTTGCTTCTTCACCTTCCCGAAGCTGCCGCTCTCGCCGGCTGCCGGAGCCCAAGAAGCGGCTTCTTCGCGCAAAGACGATTGTGCCGCTCACAGCGCTCTCCTTAGCGCGGCTTCAGCCGAAAGACGCCCGGCAGCGGCTCTTACCTCCGGAGAGCATCCTACCTTCCTCTTTAGCTCCTCTTCTCATCTACACCTCGGCAACAAGCTTTTCCACTATGTCTGGCTAGGAAAAACTGTGCCAGCACAGAAAACATCTCCCCTCGTGTTCTAGAAGTTGCACGGATGTCTGCCAAGTGTTTGGCAGGAAGAAAAGAAAAGTTGTCCAAAACAGCTTCCAATCGAATGTTCCTGTGATTGGAAAAGTCAGGAGAGTGCAAAGGTACTGTTTTCTATCAGTTGGCAAGGTGCGCACACAATCCCAGTGTTGTACAGCTTGCTTCTTCACCTTCCCGAAGCTGCCGCTCTCGCCGGCTGCCGGAGCCCAAGAAGCGGCTTCTTCGCGCAAAGACGATTGTGCCGCTCACAGTGCTCTCCTTAGCGCGGCTTCTGCCGAAAGACGCCCGGCAGCGGCTCTTACCTCCGGAGAGCATCCTACCTTCCTCTTTAGCTCCTCTTCTCATCTACACCTCGGCAACAAGCTTTTCCACTATGTCTGGCTAGGAAAAACTGTGCCAGCACAGAAAACATCTCCCCTCGTGTTCTAGAAGTTGCACGGATGTCTGCCAAGTGTTTGGCAGGAAGAAAAGAAAAGTTGTCCAAAACAGCTTCCAATCGAATGTTCCTGTGATTGGAAAAGTCAGGAGAGTGCAAAGGTACTGTTTTCTATCAGTTGGCAAGGTGCGCACACAATCCCAGTGTTGTACAGCTTGCTTCTTCACCTTCCCGAAGCTGCCGCTCTCGCCGGCTGCCGGAGCCCAAGAAGCGGCTTCTTCGCGCAAAGACGATTGTGCCGCTCACAGCGCTCTCCTTAGCGCGGCTTCTGCCGAAAGACGCCCGGCAGCGGCTCTTACCTCCGGAGAGCATCCTACCTTCCTCTTTAGCTCCTCTTCTCATCTACACCTCGGCAACAAGCTTTTCCACTATGTCTGGCTAGGAAAAACTGTGCCAGCACAGAAAACATCTCCCCTCGTGTTCTAGAAGTTGCACGGATGTCTGCCAAGTGTTTGGCAGGAAGAAAAGAAAAGTTGTCCAAAACAGCTTCCAATCGAATGTTCCTGTGATTGGAAAAGTCAGGAGAGTGCAAAGGTACTGTTTTCTATCAGTTGGCAAGGTGCGCACACAATCCCAGTGTTGTACAGCTTGCTTCTTCACCTTCCCGAAGCTGCCGCTCTCGCCGGCTGCCGGAGCCCAAGAAGCGGCTTCTTCGCGCAAAGACGATTGTGCCGCTCACAGCGCTCTCCTTAGCGCGGCTTCTGCCGAAAGACGCCCGGCAGCGGCTCTTACCTCCGGAGAGCATCCTACCTTCCTCTTTAGCTCCTCTTCTCATCTACACCTCGGCAACAAGCTTTTCCACTATGTCTGGCTAGGAAAAACTGTGCCAGCACAGAAAACATCTCCCCTCGTGTTCTAGAAGTTGCACGGATGTCTGCCAAGTGTTTGGCAGGAAGAAAAGAAAAGTTGTCCAAAACAGCTTCCAATCGAATGTTCCTGTGATTGGAAAAGTCAGGAGAGTGCAAAGGTACTGTTTTCTATCAGTTGGCAAGGTGCGCACACAATCCCAGTGTTGTACAGCTTGCTTCTTCACCTTCCCGAAGCTGCCGCTCTCGCCGGCTGCCGGAGCCCAAGAAGCGGCTTCTTCGCGCAAAGACGATTGTGCCGCTCACAGTGCTCTCCTTAGCGCGGCTTCTGCCGAAAGACGCCCGGCAGCGGCTCTTACCTCCGGAGAGCATCCTACCTTCCTCTTTAGCTCCTCTTCTCATCTACACCTCGGCAACAAGCTTTTCCACTATGTCTGGCTAGGAAAAACTGTGCCAGCACAGAAAACATCTCCCATCGTGTTCTAGAAGTTGCACGGATGTCTGCCAAGTGTTTGGCAGGAAGAAAAGAAAAGTTGTCCAAAACAGCTTCCAATCGAATGTTCCTGTGATTGGAAAAGTCAGGAGAGTGCAAAGGTACTGTTTTCTATCAGTTGGCAAGGTGCGCACACAATCCCAGTGTTGTACAGCTTGCTTCTTCACCTTCCCGAAGCTGCCGCTCTCGCCGGCTGCCGGAGCCCAAGAAGCGGCTTCTTCGCGCAAAGACGATTGTGCCGCTCACAGTGCTCTCCTTAGCGCGGCTTCTGCCGAAAGACGCCCGGCAGCGGCTCTTACCTCCGGAGAGCATCCTACCTTCCTCTTTAGCTCCTCTTCTCATCTACACCTCGGCAACAAGCTTTTCCACTATGTCTGGCTAGGAAAAACTGTGCCAGCACAGAAAACATCTCCCCTCGTGTTCTAGAAGTTGCACGGATGTCTGCCAAGTGTTTGGCAGGAAGAAAAGAAAAGTTGTCCAAAACAGCTTCCAATCGAATGTTCCTGTGATTGGAAAAGTCAGGAGAGTGCAAAGGTACTGTTTTCTATCAGTTGGCAAGGTGCGCACACAATCCCAGTGTTGTACAGCTTGCTTCTTCACCTTCCCGAAGCTGCCGCTCTCGCCGGCTGCCGGAGCCCAAGAAGCGGCTTCTTCGCGCAAAGACGATTGTGCCGCTCACAGCGCTCTCCTTAGCGCGGCTTCTGCCGAAAGACGCCCGGCAGCGGCTCTTACCTCCGGAGAGCATCCTACCTTCCTCTTTAGCTCCTCTTCTCATCTACACCTCGGCAACAAGCTTTTCCACTATGTCTGGCTAGGAAAAACTGTGCCAGCACAGAAAACATCTCCCCTCGTGTTCTAGAAGTTGCACGGATGTCTGCCAAGTGTTTGGCAGGAAGAAAAGAAAAGTTGTCCAAAACAGCTTCCAATCGAATGTTCCTGTGATTGGAAAAGTCAGGAGAGTGAAAAGGTACTGTTTTCTATCAGTTGGCAAGGTGCGCACACAATCCCAGTGTTGTACAGCTTGCTTCTTCACCTTCCCGAAGCTGCCGCTCTCGCCGGCTGCCGGAGCCCAAGAAGCGGCTTCTTCGCGCAAAGACGATTGTGCCGCTCACAGTGCTCTCCTTAGCGCGGCTTCTGCCGAAAGACGCCCGGCAGCGGCTCTTACCTCCGGAGAGCATCCTACCTTCCTCTTTAGCTCCTCTTCTCATCTACACCTCGGCAACAAGCTTTTCCACTATGTCTGGCTAGGAAAAACTGTGCCAGCACAGAAAACATCTCCCCTCGTGTTCTAGAAGTTGCACGGATGTCTGCCAAGTGTTTGGCAGGAAGAAAAGAAAAGTTGTCCAAAACAGCTTCCAATCGAATGTTCCTGTGATTGGAAAAGTCAGGAGAGTGCAAAGGTACTGTTTTCTATCAGTTGGCAAGGTGCGCACACAATCCCAGTGTTGTACAGCTTGCTTCTTCACCTTCCCGAAGCTGCCGCTCTCGCCGGCTGCCGGAGCCCAAGAAGCGGCTTCTTCGCGCAAAGATGATTGTGCCGCTCACAGCGCTCTCCTTAGCGCGGCTTCTGCCGAAAGACGCCCGGCAGCGGCTCTTACCTCCGGAGAGCATCCTACCTTCCTCTTTAGCTCCTCTTCTCATCTACACCTCGGCAACAAGCTTTTCCACTATGTCTGGCTAGGAAAAACTGTGCCAGCACAGAAAACATCTCCCCTCGTGTTCTAGAAGTTGCACGGATGTCTGCCAAGTGTTTGGCAGGAAGAAAAGAAAAGTTGTCCAAAACAGCTTCCAATCGAATGTTCCTGTGATTGGAAAAGTCAGGAGAGTGCAAAGGTACTGTTTTCTATCAGTTGGCAAGGTGCGCACACAATCCCAGTGTTGTACAGCTTGCTTCTTCACCTTCCCGAAGCTGCCGCTCTCGCCGGCTGCCGGAGCCCAAGAAGCGGCTTCTTCGCGCAAAGACGATTGTGCCGCTCACAGCGCTCTCCTTAGCGCGGCTTCTGCCGAAAGACGCCCGGCAGCGGCTCTTACCTCCGGAGAGCATCCTACCTTCCTCTTTAGCTCCTCTTCTCATCTACACCTCGGCAACAAGCTTTTCCACTATGTCTGGCTAGGAAAAACTGTGCCAGCACAGAAAACATCTCCCCTCGTGTTCTAGAAGTTGCACGGATGTCTGCCAAGTGTTTGGCAGGAAGAAAAGAAAAGTTGTCCAAAACAGCTTCCAATCGAATGTTCCTGTGATTGGAAAAGTCAGGAGAGTGCAAAGGTACTGTTTTCTATCAGTTGGCAAGGTGCGCACACAATCCCAGTGTTGTACAGCTTGCTTCTTCACCTTCCCGAAGCTGCCGCTCTCGCCGGCTGCCGGAGCCCAAGAAGCGGCTTCTTCGCGCAAAGACGATTGTGCCGCTCACAGCGCTCTCCTTAGCGCGGCTTCTGCCGAAAGACGCCCGGCAGCGGCTCTTACCTCCGGAGAGCATCCTACCTTCCTCTTTAGCTCCTCTTCTCATCTACACCTCGGCAACAAGCTTTTCCACTATGTCTGGCTAGGAAAAACTGTGCCAGCACAGAAAACATCTCCCCTCGTGTTCTAGAAGTTGCACGGATGTCTGCCAAGTGTTTGGCAGGAAGAAAAGAAAAGTTGTCCAAAACAGCTTCCAATCGAATGTTCCTGTGATTGGAAAAGTCAGGAGAGTGCAAAGGCACTGTTTTCTATCAGTTGGCAAGGTGCGCACACAATCCCAGTGTTGTACAGCTTGCTTCTTCACCTTCCCGAAGCTGCCGCTCTCGCCGGCTGCCGGAGCCCAAGAAGCGGCTTCTTCGCGCAAAGACGATTGTGCCGCTCACAGCGCTCTCCTTAGCGCGGCTTCTGCCGAAAGACGCCCGGCAGCGGCTCTTACCTCCGGAGAGCATCCTACCTTCCTCTTTAGCTCCTCTTCTCATCTACACCTCGGCAACAAGCTTTTCCACTATGTCTGGCTAGGAAAAACTGTGCCAGCACAGAAAACATCTCCCCTCGTGTTCTAGAAGTTGCACGGATGTCTGCCAAGTGTTTGGCAGGAAGAAAAGAAAAGTTGTCCAAAACAGCTTCCAATCGAATGTTCCTGTGATTGGAAAAGTCAGGAGAGTGCAAAGGTACTGTTTTCTATCAGTTGGCAAGGTGCGCACACAATCCCAGTGTTGTACAGCTTGCTTCTTCACCTTCCCGAAGCTGCCGCTCTCGCCGGCTGCCGGAGCCCAAGAAGCGGCTTCTTCGCGCAAAGACGATTGTGCCGCTCACAGCGCTCTCCCTAGCGCGGCTTCTGCCGAAAGACGCCCGGCAGCGGCTCTTACCTCCGGAGAGCATCCTACCTTCCTCTTTAGCTCCTCTTCTCATCTACACCTCGGCAACAAGCTTTTCCACTATGTCTGGCTAGGAAAAACTGTGCCAGCACAGAAAACATCTCCCCTCGTGTTCTAGAAGTTGCACGGATGTCTGCCAAGTGTTTGGCAGGAAGAAAAGAAAAGTTGTCCAAAACAGCTTCCAATCGAATGTTCCTGTGATTGGAAAAGTCAGGAGAGTGCAAAGGTACTGTTTTCTATCAGTTGGCAAGGTGCGCACACAATCCCAGTGTTGTACAGCTTGCTTCTTCACCTTCCCGAAGCTGCCGCTCTCGCCGGCTGCCGGAGCCCAAGAAGCGGCTTCTTCGCGCAAAGACGATTGTGCCGCTCACAGTGCTCTCCTTAGCGCGGCTTCTGCCGAAAGACGCCCGGCAGCGGCTCTTACCTCCGGAGAGCATCCTACCTTCCTCTTTAGCTCCTCTTCTCATCTACACCTCGGCAACAAGCTTTTCCACTATGTCTGGCTAGGAAAAACTGTGCCAGCACAGAAAACATCTCCCCTCGTGTTCTAGAAGTTGCACGGATGTCTGCCAAGTGTTTGGCAGGAAGAAAAGAAAAGTTGTCCAAAACAGCTTCCAATCGAATGTTCCTGTGATTGGAAAAGTCAGGAGAGTGCAAAGGCACTGTTTTCTATCAGTTGGCAAGGTGCGCACACAATCCCAGTGTTGTACAGCTTGCTTCTTCACCTTCCCGAAGCTGCCGCTCTCGCCGGCTGCCGGAGCCCAAGAAGCGGCTTCTTCGCGCAAAGACGATTGTGCCGCTCACAGCGCTCTCCTTAGCGCGGCTTCTGCCGAAAGACGCCCGGCAGCGGCTCTTACCTCCGGAGAGCATCCTACCTTCCTCTTTAGCTCCTCTTCTCATCTACACCTCGGCAACAAGCTTTTCCACTATGTCTGGCTAGGAAAAACTGTGCCAGCACAGAAAACATCTCCCCTCGTGTTCTAGAAGTTGCACGGATGTCTGCCAAGTGTTTGGCAGGAAGAAAAGAAAAGTTGTCCAAAACAGCTTCCAATCGAATGTTCCTGTGATTGGAAAAGTCAGGAGAGTGCAAAGGTACTGTTTTCTATCAGTTGGCAAGGTGCGCACACAATCCCAGTGTTGTACAGCTTGCTTCTTCACCTTCCCGAAGCTGCCGCTCTCGCCGGCTGCCGGAGCCCAAGAAGCGGCTTCTTCGCGCAAAGACGATTGTGCCGCTCACAGCGCTCTCCCTAGCGCGGCTTCTGCCGAAAGACGCCCGGCAGCGGCTCTTACCTCCGGAGAGCATCCTACCTTCCTCTTTAGCTCCTCTTCTCATCTACACCTCGGCAACAAGCTTTTCCACTATGTCTGGCTAGGAAAAACTGTGCCAGCACAGAAAACATCTCCCCTCGTGTTCTAGAAGTTGCACGGATGTCTGCCAAGTGTTTGGCAGGAAGAAAAGAAAAGTTGTCCAAAACAGCTTCCAATCGAATGTTCCTGTGATTGGAAAAGTCAGGAGAGTGCAAAGGTACTGTTTTCTATCAGTTGGCAAGGTGCGCACACAATCCCAGTGTTGTACAGCTTGCTTCTTCACCTTCCCGAAGCTGCCGCTCTCGCCGGCTGCCGGAGCCCAAGAAGCGGCTTCTTCGCGCAAAGACGATTGTGCCGCTCACAGTGCTCTCCTTAGCGCGGCTTCTGCCGAAAGACGCCCGGCAGCGGCTCTTACCTCCGGAGAGCATCCTACCTTCCTCTTTAGCTCCTCTTCTCATCTACACCTCGGCAACAAGCTTTTCCACTATGTCTGGCTAGGAAAAACTGTGCCAGCACAGAAAACATCTCCCCTCGTGTTCTAGAAGTTGCACGGATGTCTGCCAAGTGTTTGGCAGGAAGAAAAGAAAAGTTGTCCAAAACAGCTTCCAATCGAATGTTCCTGTGATTGGAAAAGTCAGGAGAGTGCAAAGGTACTGTTTTCTATCAGTTGGCAAGGTGCGCACACAATCCCAGTGTTGTACAGCTTGCTTCTTCACCTTCCCGAAGCTGCCGCTCTCGCCGGCTGCCGGAGCCCAAGAAGCGGCTTCTTCGCGCAAAGACGATTGTGCCGCTCACAGCGCTCTCCTTAGCGCGGCTTCTGCCGAAAGACGCCCGGCAGCGGCTCTTACCTCCGGAGAGCATCCTACCTTCCTCTTTAGCTCCTCTTCTCATCTACACCTCGGCAACAAGCTTTTCCACTATGTCTGGCTAGGAAAAACTGTGCCAGCACAGAAAACATCTCCCCTCGTGTTCTAGAAGTTGCACGGATGTCTGCCAAGTGTTTGGCAGGAAGAAAAGAAAAGTTGTCCAAAACAGCTTCCAATCGAATGTTCCTGTGATTGGAAAAGTCAGGAGAGTGCAAAGGTACTGTTTTCTATCAGTTGGCAAGGTGCGCACACAATCCCAGTGTTGTACAGCTTGCTTCTTCACCTTCCCGAAGCTGCCGCTCTCGCCGGCTGCCGGAGCCCAAGAAGCGGCTTCTTCGCGCAAAGACGATTGTGCCGCTCACAGCGCTCTCCTTAGCGCGGCTTCAGCCGAAAGACGCCCGGCAGCGGCTCTTACCTCCGGAGAGCATCCTACCTTCCTCTTTAGCTCCTCTTCTCATCTACACCTCGGCAACAAGCTTTTCCACTATGTCTGGCTAGGAAAAACTGTGCCAGCACAGAAAACATCTCCCCTCGTGTTCTAGAAGTTGCACGGATGTCTGCCAAGTGTTTGGCAGGAAGAAAAGAAAAGTTGTCCAAAACAGCTTCCAATCGAATGTTCCTGTGATTGGAAAAGTCAGGAGAGTGCAAAGGCACTGTTTTCTATCAGTTGGCAAGGTGCGCACACAATCCCAGTGTTGTACAGCTTGCTTCTTCACCTTCCCGAAGCTGCCGCTCTCGCCGGCTGCCGGAGCCCAAGAAGCGGCTTCTTCGCGCAAAGACGATTGTGCCGCTCACAGCGCTCTCCTTAGCGCGGCTTCTGCCGAAAGACGCCCGGCAGCGGCTCTTACCTCCGGAGAGCATCCTACCTTCCTCTTTAGCTCCTCTTCTCATCTACACCTCGGCAACAAGCTTTTCCACTATGTCTGGCTAGGAAAAACTGTGCCAGCACAGAAAACATCTCCCCTCGTGTTCTAGAAGTTGCACGGATGTCTGCCAAGTGTTTGGCAGGAAGAAAAGAAAAGTTGTCCAAAACAGCTTCCAATCGAATGTTCCTGTGATTGGAAAAGTCAGGAGAGTGCAAAGGCACTGTTTTCTATCAGTTGGCAAGGTGCGCACACAATCCCAGTGTTGTACAGCTTGCTTCTTCACCTTCCCGAAGCTGCCGCTCTCGCCGGCTGCCGGAGCCCAAGAAGCGGCTTCTTCGCGCAAAGACGATTGTGCCGCTCACAGCGCTCTCCTTAGCGCGGCTTCTGCCGAAAGACGCCCGGCAGCGGCTCTTACCTCCGGAGAGCATCCTACCTTCCTCTTTAGCTCCTCTTCTCATCTACACCTCGGCAACAAGCTTTTCCACTATGTCTGGCTAGGAAAAACTGTGCCAGCACAGAAAACATCTCCCCTCGTGTTCTAGAAGTTGCACGGATGTCTGCCAAGTGTTTGGCAGGAAGAAAAGAAAAGTTGTCCAAAACAGCTTCCAATCGAATGTTCCTGTGATTGGAAAAGTCAGGAGAGTGCAAAGGTACTGTTTTCTATCAGTTGGCAAGGTGCGCACACAATCCCAGTGTTGTACAGCTTGCTTCTTCACCTTCCCGAAGCTGCCGCTCTCGCCGGCTGCCGGAGCCCAAGAAGCGGCTTCTTCGCGCAAAGACGATTGTGCCGCTCACAGTGCTCTCCCTAGCGCGGCTTCTGCCGAAAGACGCCCGGCAGCGGCTCTTACCTCCGGAGAGCATCCTACCTTCCTCTTTAGCTCCTCTTCTCATCTACACCTCGGCAACAAGCTTTTCCCACTATGTCTGGCTAGGAAAAACGGTGCCAGCACAGAAAACATCTCCCATCGTGTTCTAGAAGTTGCACGGATGTCTGCCAAGTGTTTGGCAGGAAGAAAAGAAAAGTTGTCCAAAACAGCTTCCAATCGAATGTTCCTGTGATTGGAAAAGTCAGGAGAGTGCAAAGGTACTGTTTTCTATCAGTTGGCAAGGTGCGCACACAATCCCAGTGTTGTACAGCTTGCTTCTTCACCTTCCCGAAGCTGCCGCTCTCGCCGGCTGCCGGAGCCCAAGAAGCGGCTTCTTCGCGCAAAGACGATTGTGCCGCTCACAGCGCTCTCCTTAGCGCGGCTTCTGCCGAAAGACGCCCGGCAGCGGCTCTTACCTCCGGAGAGCATCCTACCTTCCTCTTTAGCTCCTCTTCTCATCTACACCTCGGCAACAAGCTTTTCCACTATGTCTGGCTAGGAAAAACTGTGCCAGCACAGAAAACATCTCCCCTCGTGTTCTAGAAGTTGCACGGATGTCTGCCAAGTGTTTGGCAGGAAGAAAAGAAAAGTTGTCCAAAACAGCTTCCAATCGAATGTTCCTGTGATTGGAAAAGTCAGGAGAGTGCAAAGGTACTGTTTTCTATCAGTTGGCAAGGTGCGCACACAATCCCAGTGTTGTACAGCTTGCTTCTTCACCTTCCCGAAGCTGCCGCTCTCGCCGGCTGCCGGAGCCCAAGAAGCGGCTTCTTCGCGCAAAGACGATTGTGCCGCTCACAGTGCTCTCCTTAGCGCGGCTTCTGCCGAAAGACGCCCGGCAGCGGCTCTTACCTCCGGAGAGCATCCTACCTTCCTCTTTAGCTCCTCTTCTCATCTACACCTCGGCAACAAGCTTTTCCACTATGTCTGGCTAGGAAAAACTGTGCCAGCACAGAAAACATCTCCCCTCGTGTTCTAGAAGTTGCACGGATGTCTGCCAAGTGTTTGGCAGGAAGAAAAGAAAAGTTGTCCAAAACAGCTTCCAATCGAATGTTCCTGTGATTGGAAAAGTCAGGAGAGTGCAAAGGCACTGTTTTCTATCAGTTGGCAAGGTGCGCACACAATCCCAGTGTTGTACAGCTTGCTTCTTCACCTTCCCGAAGCTGCCGCTCTCGCCGGCTGCCGGAGCCCAAGAAGCGGCTTCTTCGCGCAAAGACGATTGTGCCGCTCACAGCGCTCTCCTTAGCGCGGCTTCTGCCGAAAGACGCCCGGCGCCGAAAGACGCCCGGCAGCGGCTCTTACCTCCGGAGAGCATCCTACCTTCCTCTTTAGCTCCTCTTCTCATCTACACCTCGGCAACAAGCTTTTCCACTATGTCTGGCTAGGAAAAACTGTGCCAGCACAGAAAACATCTCCCCTCGTGTTCTAGAAGTTGCACGGATGTCTGCCAAGTGTTTGGCAGGAAGAAAAGAAAAGTTGTCCAAAACAGCTTCCAATCGAATGTTCCTGTGATTGGAAAAGTCAGGAGAGTGCAAAGGTACTGTTTTCTATCAGTTGGCAAGGTGCGCACACAATCCCAGTGTTGTACAGCTTGCTTCTTCACCTTCCCGAAGCTGCCGCTCTCGCCGGCTGCCGGAGCCCAAGAAGCGGCTTCTTCGCGCAAAGACGATTGTGCCGCTCACAAAGCGCTCTCCTTAGCGCGGCTTCTGCCGAAAGACGCCCGGCAGCGGCTCTTACCTCCGGAGAGCATCCTACCTTCCTCTTTAGCTCCTCTTCTCATCTACACCTCGGCAACAAGCTTTCCACTATGTCTGGCTAGGAAAAACTGTGCCAGCACAGAAAACATCTCCCCTCGTGTTCTAGAAGTTGCACGGATGTCTGCCAAGTGTTTGGCAGGAAGAAAAGAAAAGTTGTCCAAAACAGCTTCCAATCGAATGTTCCTGTGATTGGAAAAGTCAGGAGAGTGCAAAGGTACTGTTTTCTATCAGTTGGCAAGGTGCGCACACAATCCCAGTGTTGTACAGCTTGCTTCTTCACCTTCCCGAAGCTGCCGCTCTCGCCGGCTGCCGGAGCCAAGAAGGCGCTTCTTCGCGCAAAGACGATTGTGCCGCTCACAGCGCTCTCCTTAGCGCGGCTTCTGCCGAAAGACGCCCGGCAGCGGCTCTTACCTCCGGAGAGCATCCTACCTTCCTCTTTAGCTCCTCTTCTCATCTACACCTCGGCAACAAGCTTTTCCACTATGTCTGGCTAGGAAAAACTGTGCCAGCACAGAAAACATCTCCCCTCGTGTTCTAGAAGTTGCACGGATGTCTGCCAAGTGTTTGGCAGGAAGAAAAGAAAAGTTGTCCAAAACAGCTTCCAATCGAATGTTCCTGTGATTGGAAAAGTCAGGAGAGTGCAAAGGCACTGTTTTCTATCAGTTGGCAAGGTGCGCACACAATCCCAGTGTTGTACAGCTTGCTTCTTCACCTTCCCGAAGCTGCCGCTCTCGCCGGCTGCCGGAGCCCAAGAAGCGGCTTCTTCGCGCAAAGACGATTGTGCCGCTCACAGCGCTCTCCTTAGCGCGGCTTCTGCCGAAAGACGCCCGGCAGCGGCTCTTACCTCCGGAGAGCATCCTACCTTCCTCTTTAGCTCCTCTTCTCATCTACACCTCGGCAACAAGCTTTTCCACTATGTCTGGGCTAGGAAAAACTGGTGCCAGCACAGAAAACATCTCCCCTCGTGTTCTAGAAGTTGCACGGATGTCTGCCAAGTGTTTGGCAGGAAGAAAAGAAAAGTTGTCCAAAACAGCTTCCAATCGAATGTTCCTGTGATTGGAAAAGTCAGGAGAGTGCAAAGGTACTGTTTTCTATCAGTTGGCAAGGTGCGCACACAATCCCAGTGTTGTACAGCTTGCTTCTTCACCTTCCGAAGCTGCCGCTCTCGCCGGCTGCCGGAGCCAAGAAGCGGCTTCTTCGCGCACAAGACGATTGTGCCGCTCACAGTCGCTCTCCTTAGCGCGGCTTCTGCCGAAAGACGCCCGGCAGCGGCTCTTACCTCCGGAGAGCATCCTACCTTCCTCTTTAGCTCCTCTTCTCATCTACACCTCGGCAACAAGCTTTTCCACTATGTCTGGCTAGGAAAAACTGTGCCAGCACAGAAAACATCTCCCCTCGTGTTCTAGAAGTTGCACGGATGTCTGCCAAGTGTTTGGCAGGAAGAAAAGAAAAGTTGTCCAAAACAGCTTCCAATCGAATGTTCCTGTGATTGGAAAAGTCAGGAGAGTGCAAAGGCACTGTTTTCTATCAGTTGGCAAGGTGCGCACACAATCCCAGTGTTGTACAGCTTGCTTCTTCACCTTCCCGAAGCTGCCGCTCTCGCCGGCTGCCGGAGCCCAAGAAGCGGCTTCTTCGCGCAAAGACGATTGTGCCGCTCACAGCGCTCTCCTTAGCGCGGCTTCTGCCCGAAGACGCCCGGCAGCGGCTCTTACCTCCGGAGAGCATCCTACCTTCCTCTTTAGCTCCTCTTCTCATCTACACCTCGGCAACAAGCTTTTCCACTATGTCTGGCTAGGAAAAACTGTGCCAGCACAGAAAACATCTCCCCTCGTGTTCTAGAAGTTGCACGGATGTCTGCCAAGTGTTTGGCAGGAAGAAAAGAAAAGTTGTCCAAAACAGCTTCCAATCGAATGTTCCTGTGATTGGAAAAGTCAGGAGAGTGCAAAGGTACTGTTTTCTATCAGTTGGCAAGGTGCGCACACAATCCCAGTGTTGTACAGCTTGCTTCTTCACCTTCCGAAGCTGCCGCTCTCCGCCGGCTGCCGGAGCCCAAGAAGCGGCTTCTTCGCGCAAAGGACGATTGTGCCGCTCACAGTGCTCTCCTTAGCGCGGCTTCTGCCGAAAGACGCCCGGCAGCGGCTCTTACCTCCGGAGAGCATCCTACCTTCCTCTTTAGCTCCTCTTCTCATCTACACCTCGGCAACAAGCTTTTCCACTATGTCTGGCTAGGAAAAACTGTGCCAGCACAGAAAACATCTCCCCTCGTGTTCTAGAAGTTGCACGGATGTCTGCCAAGTGTTTGGCAGGAAGAAAAGAAAAGTTGTCCAAAACAGCTTCCAATCGAATGTTCCTGTGATTGGAAAAGTCAGGAGAGTGCAAAGGTACTGTTTTCTATCAGTTGGCAAGGTGCGCACACAATCCCAGTGTTGTACAGCTTGCTTCTTCACCTTCCCGAAGCTGCCGCTCTCGCCGGCTGCCGGAGCCCAAGAAGCGGCTTCTTCGCGCAAAGACGATTGTGCCGCTCACAGCGCTCTCCTTAGCGCGGCTTCTGCCGAAAGACCGCCCGGCAGCGGCTCTTACCTCCGGAGAGCATCCTACCTTCCTCTTTAGCTCCTCTTCTCATCTACACCTCGGCAACAAGCTTTTCCACTATGTCTGGCTAGGAAAAACTGTGCCAGCACAGAAAACATCTCCCTCGTGTTCTAGAAGTTGCACGGATGTCTGCCAAGTGTTTGGCAGGAAGAAAAGAAAAGTTGTCCAAAACAGCTTCCAATCGAATGTTCCTGTGATTGGAAAAGTCAGGAGAGTGCAAAGGTACTGTTTTTCTATCAGTTGGCAAGGTGCGCACACAATCCCAGTGTTGTACAGCTTGCTTCTTCACCTTCCCGAAGCTGCCGCTCTCGCCGGCTGCCGGAGCCCAAGAAGCGGCTTCTTCGCGCAAAGACGATTGTGCGCTCACAGCGCTTCTCCTTAGCGCGGCTTCTGCCGAAAGACGCCCGGCAGCGGCTCTTACCTCCGGAGAGCATCCTACCTTCCTCTTTAGCTCCTCTTCTCATCTACACCTCGGCAACAAGCTTTTCCACTATGTCTGGCTAGGAAAAACTGTGCCAGCACAGAAAACATCTCCCCTCGTGTTCTAGAAGTTGCACGGATGTCTGCCAAGTGTTTGGCAGGAAGAAAAGAAAAGTTGTCCAAAACAGCTTCCAATCGAATGTTCCTGTGATTGGAAAAGTCAGGAGAGTGCAAAGGCACTGTTTTCTATCAGTTGGCAAGGTGCGCACACAATCCCAGTGTTGTACAGCTTGCTTCTTCGCCGCTCTCGCCGGCTGCCGGAGCCCAAGAAGCGGCTTCTTCGCGCAAAGACGATTGTGCCGCTCACAGCGCTCTCCTTAGCGCGGCTTCTGCCGAAAGACGCCCGGCAGCGGCTCTTACCTCCGGAGAGCATCCTACCTTCCTCTTTAGCTCCTCTTCTCATCTACACCTCGGCAACAAGCTTTTCCACTATGTCTGGCTAGGAAAAACTGTGCCAGCACAGAAAACATCTCCCCTCGTGTTCTAGAAGTTGCACGGATGTCTGCCAAGTGTTTGGCAGGAAGAAAAGAAAAGTTGTCCAAAACAGCTTCCAATCGAATGTTCCTGTGATTGGAAAAGTCAGGAGAGTGCAAAGGTACTGTTTTCTATCAGTTGGCAAGGTGCGCACACAATCCCAGTGTTGTACAGCTTGCTTCTTCACCTTCCCGAAGCTGCCGCTCTCGCCGGCTGCCGGAGCCCAAGAAGCGGCTTCTTCGCGCAAAGACGATTGTGCCGCTCACAGCGCTCTCCTTAGCGCGGCTTCTGCCGAAAGACGCCCGGCAGCGGCTCTTACCTCCGGAGAGCATCCTACCTTCCTCTTTAGCTCCTCTTCTCATCTACACCTCGGCAACAAGCTTTTCCACTATGTCTGGCTAGGAAAAACTGTGCCAGCACAGAAAACATCTCCCTCGTGTTCTAGAAGTTGCACGGATGTCTGCCAAGTGTTTGGCAGGAAGAAAAGAAAAGTTGTCCAAAACAGCTTCCAATCGAATGTTCCTGTGATTGGAAAAGTCAGGAGAGTGCAAAGGTACTGTTTTCTATCAGTTGGCAAGGTGCGCACACAATCCCAGTGTTGTACAGCTTGCTTCTTCACCTTCCCGAAGCTGCCGCTCTCGCCGGCTGCCGGAGCCCAAGAAGCGGCTTCTTCGCGCAAAGACGATTGTGCCGCTCACAGCGCTCTCCTTAGCGCGGCTTCTGCCGAAAGACGCCCGGCAGCGGCTCTTACCTCCGGAGAGCATCCTACCTTCCTCTTTAGCTCCTCTTCTCATCTACACCTCGGCAACAAGCTTTTCCACTATGTCTGGCTAGGAAAAACTGTGCCAGCACAGAAAACATCTCCCATCGTGTTCTAGAAGTTGCACGGATGTCTGCCAAGTGTTTGGCAGGAAGAAAAGAAAAGTTGTCCAAAACAGCTTCCAATCGAATGTTCCTGTGATTGGAAAAGTCAGGAGAGTGCAAAGGTACTGTTTTCTATCAGTTGGCAAGGTGCGCACACAATCCCAGTGTTGTACAGCTTGCTTCTTCACCTTCCCGAAGCTGCCGCTCTCGCCGGCTGCCGGAGCCCAAGAAGCGGCTTCTTCGCGCAAAGACGATTGTGCCGCTCACAGTGCTCTCCTTAGCGCGGCTTCTGCCGAAAGACGCCCGGCAGCGGCTCTTACCTCCGGAGAGCATCCTACCTTCCTCTTTAGCTCCTCTTCTCATCTACACCTCGGCAACAAGCTTTTCCACTATGTCTGGCTAGGAAAAACTGTGCCAGCACAGAAAACATCTCCCTCGTGTTCTAGAAGTTGCACGGATGTCTGCCAAGTGTTTGGCAGGAAGAAAAGAAAAGTTGTCCAAAACAGCTTCCAATCGAATGTTCCTGTGATTGGAAAAGTCAGGAGAGTGCAAAGGTACTGTTTTCTATCAGTTGGCAAGGTGCGCACACAATCCCAGTGTTGTACAGCTTGCTTCTTCACCTTCCCGAAGCTGCCGCTCTCGCCGGGCTGCCGGAGCCCAAGAAGCGGCTTCTTCGCGCAAAGACGATTGTGCCGCTCACAGTGCTCTCCTTAGCGCGGCTTCTGCCGAAAGACGCCCGGCAGCGGCTCTTACCTCCGAGAGCATCCTACCTTCCTCTTTAGCTCCTCTTCTCATCTACACCTCGGCAACAAGCTTTTCCACTATGTCTGGCTAGGAAAACTGTGCCAGCACAGAAAACATCTCCCCTCGTGTTCCTAGAAGTTGCACGGATGTCTGCCAAGTGTTTGGCAGGAAGAAAAGAAAAGTTGTCCAAAACAGCTTCCAATCGAATGTTCCTGTGATTGGAAAAGTCAGGAGAGTGCAAAGGTACTGTTTTCTATCAGTTGGCAAGGTGCGCACACAATCCCAGTGTTGTACAGCTTGCTTCTTCACCTTCCCGAAGCTGCCGCTCTCGCCGGCTGCCGGAGCCCAAGAAGCGGCTTCTTCGCGCAAAGACGATTGTGCCGCTCACAGCGCTCTCCTTAGCGCGGCTTCTGCCGAAAGACGCCCGGCAGCGGCTCTTACCTCCGGAGAGCATCCTACCTTCCTCTTTAGCTCCTCTTCTCATCTACACCTCGGCAACAAGCTTTTCCACTTATGTCTGGCTAGGAAAAACTGTGCCAGCACAGAAAACATCTCCCCTCGTGTTCTAGAAGTTGCACGGATGTCTGCCAAGTGTTTGGCAGGAAGAAAAGAAAAGTTGTCCAAAACAGCTTCCAATCGAATGTTCCTGTGATTGGAAAAGTCAGGAGAGTGCAAAGGTACTGTTTTCTATCAGTTGGCAAGGTGCGCACACAATCCCAGTGTTGTACAGCTTGGCTTCTTCACCTTCCCGAAGCTGCCGCTCTCGCCGGCTGCCGGAGCCCCAAGAAGCGGCTTCTTCGCGCAAAGACGATTGTGCCGCTCACAGCGCTCTCCTTAGCGCGGCTTCTGCCGAAAGACGCCCGGCAGCGGCTCTTACCTCCGGAGAGCATCCTACCTTCCTCTTTAGCTCCTCTTCTCATCTACACCTCGGCAACAAGCTTTTCCACTATGTCTGGCTAGGAAAAACTGTGCCATGCACAGAAAACATCTCCCCTCGTGTTCTAGAAGTTGCACGGATGTCTGCCAAGTGTTTGGCAGGAAGAAAAGAAAAGTTGTCCAAAACAGCTTCCAATCGAATGTTCCTGTGATTGGAAAAGTCAGGAGAGTGCAAAGGCACTGTTTTTCCTATCAGTTGGCAAGGTGCGCACACAATCCCAGTGTTGTACAGCTTGCTTCTTCACCTTCCCGAAGCTGCCGCTCTCGCCGGCTGCCGGAGCCCAAGAAGCGGCTTCTTCGCGCAAAGACGATTGTGCCGCTCACAGCGCTCTCCTTAGCGCGGCTTCTGCCGAAAGACGCCCGGCAGCGGCTCTTACCTCCGGAGAGCATCCTACCTTCCTCTTTAGCTCCTCTTCTCATCTACACCTCGGCAACAAGCTTTTCCACTATGTCTGGCTAGGAAAAACTGTGCCAGCACAGAAACATCTCCCCTCGTGTTCTAGAAGTTGCACGGATGCGGATGTCTGCCAAGTGTTTGGCAGGAAGAAAAGAAAGTTGTCCAAAAAACAGCTTCCAATCGAATGTTCCTGTGATTGGAAAAGTCAGGAGAGTGCAAAGGTACTGTTTTCTATCAGTTGGCAAGGTGCGCACACAATCCCAGTGTTGTACAGCTTGCTTCTTCACCTTCCCGAAGCTGCCGCTCTCGCCGGCTGCCGGAGCCCAAGAAGCGGCTTCTTCGCGCAAAGGACGATTGTGCCGCTCCACAAGTGCTCTCCTTAGCGCGGCTTCTGCCGAAAGACGCCCGGCATGCGGCTCTTACCTCCGGAGAGCATCCTACCTTCCTCTTAGCTCCTCTTCTCATCTACACCTCGGCAACAAGCTTTTCCACTATGTCTGGCTAGGAAAAAACTGTGCCAGCACAGAAAACATCTCCCCTCGTGTTCTAGAAGTTGCACGGATGTCTGGCCAAGTGTTTGGCAGGAAGAAAAGAAAAGTTGTCCAAAACAGCTTCCAATCGAATGTTCCTGTGATTGGAAAAGTCAGGAGAGTGCAAAGGTACTGTTTTCTATCAGTTGGCAAGGTGCGCACACAATCCCAGTGTTGTACAGCTTGCTTCTTCACCTTCCCGAAGCTGCCGCTCTCGCCGGCTGCCGGAGCCCAAGAAGCGGCTTCTTCGCGCAAAGACGATTGTGCCGCTCACAGTGCTCTCCTTAGCGCGGCTTCTGCCGAAAGACGCCCGGCAGCGGCTCTTACCTCCGGAGAGCATCCTATCCTTCCTCTTTAGCTCCGCTTCTCATCTACACCTCGGCAACAAGCTTTTCCACTATGTCTGGCTAGGAAAAACTGTGCCAGCACAGAAAACATCTCCCCTCGTGTTCTAGAAGTTGCACGGATGTCTGCCAAGTGTTTGGCAGGAAGAAAAGAAAAGTTGTACCAAAACAGCTTTCCAATCGAATGTTCCTGTGATTGGAAAAGTCAGGAGAGTGCAAAGGTACTGTTTTCTATCAGTTGGCAAGGTGCGCACACAATCCCAGTGTTGTACAGCTTGCTTCTTCACCTTCCCGAAGCTGCCGCTCTCGCCGGCTGCCGGAGCCCAAGAAGCGGCTTCTTCGCGCAAAGACGATTGTGCCGCTCACAGCGCTCTCCTTAGCGCGGCTTCTGCCGAAAGACGCCCGGCAGCGGCTCTTACCTCCGGAGAGCATCCTACCTTCCTCTTTAGCTCCTCTTCTCATCTACAACCTCGGCAACAAGCTTTTCCACTATGTCTGGCTAGGAAAAACGGTGCCAGCACAGAAAACATCTCCCCTCGTGTTCTAGAAGTTGCACGGATGTCTGCCAAGTGTTTGGCAGGGAAGAAAAGTTGTCCAAAACAGCTTCCAATCGAATGTTCCTGTGATTGGAAAAGTCAGGAGAGTGCAAAGGCACTGTTTTCTATCAGTTGGCAAGGTGCGCACACAATCCCAGTGTTGTACAGCTTGCTTCTTCACCTTCCCGAAGCTGCCGCTCTCGCCGGCTGCCGGAGCCCAAGAAGCGGCTTCTTCGCGCAAAGACGATTGTGCCGCTCACAGCGCTCTCCTTAGCGCGGCTTCTGCCGAAAGACGCCCGGCAGCGGCTCTTACCTCCGGAGAGCATCCTACCTTCCTCTTTAGCTCCTCTTCTCATCTACACCTCGGCAACAAGCTTTTCCACTATGTCTGGCTAGGAAAAACTGTGCCAGCACAGAAAACATCTCCCCTCGTGTTCTAGAAGTTGCACGGATGTCTGCCAAGTGTTTGGCAGGAAGAAAGAAAAGTTGTCCAAAACAGCTTCCAATCGAATGTTCCTGTGATTGGAAAAGTCAGGAGAGTGCAAAGGCACTGTTTTCTATCAGTTGGCAAGGTGCGCACACAATCCCAGTGTTGTACAGCTTGCTTCTTCACCTTCCCGAAGCTGCCGCTCTCGCCGGCTGCCGGAGCCCAAGAAGCGGCTTCTTCGCGCAAAGACGATTGTGCCGCTCACAGTGCTCTCCTTAGCGCGGCTTCTGCCGAAAGACGCCCGGCAGCGGCTCTTACCTCCGGAGAGCATCCTACCTTCCTCTTTAGCTCCTCTTCTCATCTACACCTCGGCAACAAGCTTTTCCACTATGTCTGGCTAGGAAAAAAACTGTGCCAGCACAGAAAACATCTCCCCTCGTGTTCTAGAAGTTGCACGGATGTCTGCCAAGTGTTTGGCAGGAAGAAAAGAAAAGTTGTCCAAAACAGCTTCCAATCGAATGTTCCTGTGATTGGAAAAGTCAGGAGAGTGCAAAGGTACTGTTTTCTATCAGTTGGCAAGGTGCGCACACAATCCCAGTGTTGTACAGCTTGCTTCATTCACCTTCCCGAAGCTGCCGCTCTCGCCGGCTGCCGGAGCCCAAGAAGCGGCTTCTTCGCGCAAAGACGATTGTGCCGCTCACAGTGCTCCTCCTTAGCGCGGCTTCTGCCGAAAGACGCCCGGCAGCGGCTCTTACCTCCGGAGAGCATCCCTACCTTCCTCTTTAGCTCCTCTTCTCATCTACACCTCGGCAACAAGCTTTTCCACTATGTCTGGCTAGGAAAAACTGTGCCAGCACAGAAAAACATCTCCCCTCGTGTTCTAGAAGTTGCACGGATGTCTGCCAAGTGTTTGGCAGGAAGAAAAGAAAAGTTGTCCAAAACAGCTTCCAATCGAATGTTCCTGTGATTGGAAAAGTCAGGAGAGTGCAAAGGTACTGTTTTCTATCAGTTGGCAAGGTGCGCACAGCAATCCCAGTGTTGTACAGCTTGCTTCTTCACCCTTCCCGAAGCTGCCCGCTCTCGCCGGCTGCCGGAGCCCAAGAAGCGGCTTCTTCGCGCAAAGACGATTGTGCCGCTCACAGTGCTCCTCCCTTAGCGCGGCTTCTGCCGAAAGACGCCCGGCAGCGGCTCTTACCCTCCGGAGAGCATCCTACCTTCCTCTTTAGCTCCTCTTCTCATCTACACCTCGGCAACAAGCTTTTCCACTATGTCTGGCTAGGAAAAACTGTGCCAGCACAGAAAACATCTCCCCATCGTGTTCTAGAAGTTGCACGGATGTCTGCCAAGTGTTTGGCAGGAAGAAAGAAAAGTTGTCCAAAACAGCTTCCAATCGAATGTTCCTGTGATTGGAAAAGTCAGGAGAGTGCAAAGGTACTGTTTTCTATCAGTTGGCAAGGTGCGCACACAATCCCAGTGTTGTACAGCTTGCTTCTTCACCTTCCCGAAGCTGCCGCTCTCGCCGGCTGCCGGAGCCCAAGAAAGCGGCTTCTTCGCGCAAAGACGATTGTGCCGCTCACAGTGCTCTCCTTAGCGCGGCTTCTGCCGAAAGACGCCCGGCAGCGGCTCTTACCTCCGGAGAGCATCCTACCTTCCTCTTTAGCTCCTCTTCTCATCTACACCTCGGCAACAAGCTTTTCCACTATGTCTGGCTAGGAAAAACGGTGCCAGCACAGAAAACATCTCCCCTCGTGTTCTAGAAGTTGCACGGATGTCTGCCAAGTGTTTGGCAGGAAGAAAAGAAAAGTTGTCCAAAACAGCTTCCAATCGAATGTTCCTGTGATTGGAAAAGTCAGGAGAGTGCAAAGGTACTGTTTTCTATCAGTTGGCAAGGTGCGCACACAATCCCAGTGTTGTACAGCTTGCTTCTTCACCTTCCCGAAGCTGCCGCTCTCGCCGGCTGCCGGAGCCCAAGAAGCGGCTTCTTCGCGCAAAGGACGATTGTGCCGCTCACAGCGCTCTCCTTAGCGCGGCTTCTGCCGAAGACGCCCGGCAGCGGCTCTTACCTCCGGAGAGCATCCTACCTTCCTCTTTAGCTCCTCTTCTAATCTACACCTCGGCAACAAGCTTTTCCACTATGTCTGGCTAGGAAAAACGGTGCCAGCACAGAAAACATCTCCCCTCGTGTTCTAGAAGTTGCACGGATGTCTGCCAAGTGTTTGGCAGGGAAGAAAAGTTGTCCAAAACAGCTTCCAATCGAATGTTCCTGTGATTGGAAAAGTCAGGAGAGTGCAAAGGCACTGTTTTCTATCAGTTGGCAAGGTGCGCACACAATCCCAGTGTTGTACAGCTTGCTTCTTCACCTTCCCGAAGCTGCCGCTCTCGCCGGCTGCCGGAGCCCAAGAAGCGGCTTCTTCGCGCAAAGACGATTGTGCCGCTCACAGCGCTCTCCTTAGCGCGGCTTCTGCCGAAAGACGCCCGGCAGCGGGCTCTTACCTCCGGAGAGCATCCTACCTTCCTCTTTAGCTCCTCTTCTCATCTACACCTCGGCAACAAGCTTTTCCACTATGTCTGGCTAGGAAAAACGGTGCCAGCACAGAAAACATCTCCCCTCGTGTTCTAGAAGTTGCACGGATGTCTGCCAAGTGTTTGCAGGAAGAAAAGAAAAGTTGTCCAAAACAGCTTCCAATCGAATGTTCCTGTGATTGGAAAAGTCAGGAGAGTGCAAAGGTACTGTTTTCTATCAGTTGGCAAGGTGCGCACACAATCCCAGTGTTGTACAGCTTGCTTCTTCACCTTCCCGAAGCTGCCGCTCTCGCCGGCTGCCGGAGCCCAAGAAGCGGCTTCTTCGCGCAAAGACGATTGTGCCGCTCACAGCGCTCTCCTTAGCGCGGCTTCTGCCGAAAGACGCCCGGCAGCGGCTCTTACCTCCGGAGAGCATCCTACCTTCCTCTTTAGCTCCTCTTCTCATCTACACCTCGGCAACAAGCTTTTCCACTATGTCTGGCTAGGAAAAACTGTGCCAGCACAGAAAACATCTCCCATCGTGTTCTAGAAGTTGCACGGATGTCTGCCAAGTGTTTGGCAGGAAGAAAAGAAAAGTTGTCCAAAACAGCTTCCAATCGAATGTTCCTGTGATTGGAAAAGTCAGGAGAGTGCAAAGGTACTGTTTCTATCAGTTGGCAAGGTGCGCACACAATCCCAGTGTTGTACAGCTTGCTTCTTCACCTTCCCGAAGCTGCCGCTCTCGCCGGCTGCCGGAGCCCAAGAAGCGGCTTCTTCGCGCAAAGACGATTGTGCCGCTCACAGCGCTCTCCTTAGCGCGGCTTCTGCCGAAAGACGCCCGGCAGCGGCTCTTACCTCCGGAGAGCATCCTACCTTCCTCTTTAGCTCCTCTTCTCATCTACACCTCGGCAACAAGCTTTTCCACTATGTCTGGCTAGGAAAAACTGTGCCAGCACAGAAAACATCTCCCCTCGTGTTCTAGAAGTTGCACGGATGTCTGCCAAGTGTTTGGCAGGAAGAAAAGAAAAGTTGTCCAAAACAGCTTCCAATCGAATGTTCCTGTGATTGGAAAAGTCAGGAGAGTGCAAAGGTACTGTTTTCTATCAGTTGGCAAGGTGCGCACACAATCCCAGTGTTGTACAGCTTGCTTCTTCACCTTCCCGAAGCTGCCGCTCTCGCCGGCTGCCGGAGCCCAAGAAGCGGCTTCTTCGCGCAAAGACGATTGTGCCGCTCACAGCGCTCTCCTTAGCGCGGCTTCTGCCGAAAACGCCCGGCAGCGGCTCTTACCTCCGGAGAGCATCCTACCTTCCTCTTTAGCTCCTCTTCTCATCTACACCTCGGCAACAAGCTTTTCCACTATGTCTGGCTAGGAAAAACTGTGCCAGCACAGAAAACATCTCCCCTCGTGTTCTAGAAGTTGCACGGATGTCTGCCAAGTGTTTGGCAGGAAGAAAAGAAAAGTTGTCCAAAACAGCTTCCAATCGAATGTTCCTGTGATTGGAAAAGTCAGGAGAGTGCAAAGGTACTGTTTTCTATCAGTTGGCAAGGTGCGCACACAATCCCAGTGTTGTACAGCTTGCTTCTTCACCTTCCCGAAGCTGCCGCTCTCGCCGGCTGCCGGAGCCCAAGAAGCGGCTTCTTCGCGCAAAGACGATTGTGCCGCTCACAGCGCTCTCCTTAGCGCGGCTTCTGCCGAAAGACGCCCGGCAGCGGCTCTTACCTCCGGAGAGCATCCTACCTTCCTCTTTAGCTCCTCTTCTCATCTACACCTCGGCAACAAGCTTTTCCACTATGTCTGGCTAGGAAAAACTGTGCCAGCACAGAAAACATCTCCCATCGTGTTCTAGAAGTTGCACGGATGTCTGCCAAGTGTTTGGCAGGAAGAAAAGAAAAGTTGTCCAAAACAGCTTCCAATCGAATGTTCCTGTGATTGGAAAAGTCAGGAGAGTGCAAAGGTACTGTTTTCTATCAGTTGGCAAGGTGCGCACACAATCCCAGTGTTGTACAGCTTGCTTCTTCACCTTCCCGAAGCTGCCGCTCTCGCCGGCTGCCGGAGCCCAAGAAGCGGCTTCTTCGCACAAAGACGATTGTGCCGCTCACAGCGCTCTCCTTAGCGCGGCTTCTGCCGAAAGACGCCCGGCAGCGGCTCTTACCTCCGGAGAGCATCCTACCTTCCTCTTTAGCTCCTCTTCTCATCTACACCTCGGCAACAAGCTTTTCCACTATGTCTGGCTAGGAAAAACTGTGCCAGCACAGAAAACATCTCCCCTCGTGTTCTAGAAGTTGCACGGATGTCTGCCAAGTGTTTGGCAGGAAGAAAAGAAAAGTTGTCCAAAACAGCTTCCAATCGAATGTTCCTGTGATTGGAAAAGTCAGGAGAGTGCAAAGGCACTGTTTTCTATCAGTTGGCAAGGTGCGCACACAATCCCAGTGTTGTACAGCTTGCTTCTTCACCTTCCCGAAGCTGCCGCTCTCGCCGGCTCCCGGAGCGCGAGAAGCGGCTTCTTCGCGCAAAGACGATTGTGCCGCTCACAGTGCTCTCCTTAGCGCGGCTTCTGCCGAAAGACGCCCGGCAGCGGCTCTTACCTCCGGAGAGCATCCTACCTTCCTCTTTAGCTCCTCTTCTCATCTACACCTCGGCAACAAGCTTTTCCACTATGTCTGGCTAGGAAAAACTGTGCCAGCACAGAAAACATCTCCCCTCGTGTTCTAGAAGTTGCACGGATGTCTGCCAAGTGTTTGGCAGGAAGAAAAGAAAAGTTGTCCAAAACAGCTTCCAATCGAATGTTCCTGTGATTGGAAAAGTCAGGAGAGTGCAAAGGTACTGTTTTCTATCAGTTGGCAAGGTGCGCACACAATCCCAGTGTTGTACAGCTTGCTTCTTCACCTTCCCGAAGCTGCCGCTCTCGCCGGCTGCCGGAGCCCAAGAAGCGGCTTCTTCGCGCAAAGACGATTGTGCCGCTCACAGCGCTCTCCTTAGCGCGGCTTCTGCCGAAAGACGCCCGGCAGCGGCTCTTACCTCCGGAGAGCATCCTACCTTCCTCTTTAGCTCCTCTTCTCATCTACACCTCGGCAACAAGCTTTTCCACTATGTCTGGCTAGGAAAAACTGTGCCAGCACAGAAAACATCTCCCATCGTGTTCTAGAAGTTGCACGGATGTCTGCCAAGTGTTTGGCAGGAAGAAAAGAAAAGTTGTCCAAAACAGCTTCCAATCGAATGTTCCTGTGATTGGAAAAGTCAGGAGAGTGCAAAGGTACTGTTTTCTATCAGTTGGCAAGGTGCGCACACAATCCCAGTGTTGTACAGCTTGCTTCTTCACCTTCCCGAAGCTGCCGCTCTCGCCGGCTGCCGGAGCCCAAGAAGCGGCTTCTTCGCGCAAAGACGATTGTGCCGCTCACAGTGCTCTCCTTAGCGCGGCTTCTGCCGAAAGACGCCCGGCAGCGGCTCTTACCTCCGGAGAGCATCCTACCTTCCTCTTTAGCTCCTCTTCTCATCTACACCTCGGCAACAAGCTTTTCCACTATGTCTGGCTAGGAAAAACTGTGCCAGCACAGAAAACATCTCCCCTCGTGTTCTAGAAGTTGCACGGATGTCTGCCAAGTGTTTGGCAGGAAGAAAAGAAAAGTTGTCCAAAACAGCTTCCAATCGAATGTTCCTGTGATTGGAAAAGTCAGGAGAGTGCAAAGGTACTGTTTTCTATCAGTTGGCAAGGTGCGCACACAATCCCAGTGTTGTACAGCTTGCTTCTTCACCTTCCCGAAGCTGCCGCTCTCGCCGGCTGCCGGAGCCCAAGAAGCGGCTTCTTCGCGCAAAGACGATTGTGCCGCTCACAGCGCTCTCCTTAGCGCGGCTTCTGCCGAAAGACGCCCGGCAGCGGCTCTTACCTCCGGAGAGCATCCTACCTTCCTCTTTAGCTCCTCTTCTCATCTACACCTCGGCAACAAGCTTTTCCACTATGTCTGGCTAGGAAAAACGGTGCCAGCACAGAAAACATCTCCCCTCGTGTTCTAGAAGTTGCACGGATGTCTGCCAAGTGTTTGGCAGGAAGAAAAGAAAAGTTGTCCAAAACAGCTTCCAATCGAATGTTCCTGTGATTGGAAAAGTCAGGAGAGTGCAAAGGTACTGTTTTCTATCAGTTGGCAAGGTGCGCACACAATCCCAGTGTTGTACAGCTTGCTTCTTCACCTTCCCGAAGCTGCCGCTCTCGCCGGCTGCCGGAGCCCAAGAAGCGGCTTCTTCGCGCAAAGACGATTGTGCCGCTCACAGCGCTCTCCTTAGCGCGGCTTCTGCCGAAAGACGCCCGGCAGCGGCTCTTACCTCCGGAGAGCATCCTACCTTCCTCTTTAGCTCCTCTTCTCATCTACACCTCGGCAACAAGCTTTTCCACTATGTCTGGCTAGGAAAAACTGTGCCAGCACAGAAAACATCTCCCCTCGTGTTCTAGAAGTTGCACGGATGTCTGCCAAGTGTTTGGCAGGAAGAAAAGAAAAGTTGTCCAAAACAGCTTCCAATCGAATGTTCCTGTGATTGGAAAAGTCAGGAGAGTGCAAAGGTACTGTTTTCTATCAGTTGGCAAGGTGCGCACACAATCCCAGTGTTGTACAGCTTGCTTCTTCACCTTCCCGAAGCTGCCGCTCTCGCCGGCTGCCGGAGCCCAAGAAGCGGCTTCTTCGCGCAAAGACGATTGTGCCGCTCACAGCGCTCTCCTTAGCGCGGCTTCTGCCGAAAGACGCCCGGCAGCGGCTCTTACCTCCGGAGAGCATCCTACCTTCCTCTTTAGCTCCTCTTCTCATCTACACCTCGGCAACAAGCTTTTCCACTATGTCTGGCTAGGAAAAACTGTGCCAGCACAGAAAACATCTCCCATCGTGTTCTAGAAGTTGCACGGATGTCTGCCAAGTGTTTGGCAGGAAGAAAAGAAAAGTTGTCCAAAACAGCTTCCAATCGAATGTTCCTGTGATTGGAAAAGTCAGGAGAGTGCAAAGGTACTGTTTTCTATCAGTTGGCAAGGTGCGCACACAATCCCAGTGTTGTACAGCTTGCTTCTTCACCTTCCCGAAGCTGCCGCTCTCGCCGGCTGCCGGAGCCCAAGAAGCGGCTTCTTCGCGCAAAGACGATTGTGCCGCTCACAGTGCTCTCCTTAGCGCGGCTTCTGCCGAAAGACGCCCGGCAGCGGCTCTTACCTCCGGAGAGCATCCTACCTTCCTCTTTAGCTCCTCTTCTCATCTACACCTCGGCAAAAAGCTTTTCCACTATGTCTGGCTAGGAAAAACTGTGCCAGCACAGAAAACATCTCCCCTCGTGTTCTAGAAGTTGCACGGATGTCTGCCAAGTGTTTGGCAGGAAGAAAAGAAAAGTTGTCCAAAACAGCTTCCAATCGAATGTTCCTGTGATTGGAAAAGTCAGGAGAGTGCAAAGGCACTGTTTTCTATCAGTTGGCAAGGTGCGCACACAATCCCAGTGTTGTACAGCTTGCTTCTTCACCTTCCCGAAGCTGCCGCTCTCGCCGGCTGCCGGAGCCCAAGAAGCGGCTTCTTCGCGCAAAGACGATTGTGCCGCTCACAGCGCTCTCCTTAGCGCGGCTTCTGCCGAAAGACGCCCGGCAGCGGCTCTTACCTCCGGAGAGCATCCTACCTTCCTCTTTAGCTCCTCTTCTCATCTACACCTCGGCAACAAGCTTTTCCACTATGTCTGGCTAGGAAAAACTGTGCCAGCACAGAAAACATCTCCCCTCGTGTTCTAGAAGTTGCACGGATGTCTGCCAAGTGTTTGGCAGGAAGAAAAGAAAAGTTGTCCAAAACAGCTTCCAATCGAATGTTCCTGTGATTGGAAAAGTCAGGAGAGTGCAAAGGCACTGTTTTCTATCAGTTGGCAAGGTGCGCACACAATCCCAGTGTTGTACAGCTTGCTTCTTCACCTTCCCGAAGCTGCCGCTCTCGCCGGCTGCCGGAGCCCAAGAAGCGGCTTCTTCGCGCAAAGACGATTGTGCCGCTCACAGCGCTCTCCTTAGCGCGGCTTCTGCCGAAAGACGCCCGGCAGCGGCTCTTACCTCCGGAGAGCATCCTACCTTCCTCTTTAGCTCCTCTTCTCATCTACACCTCGGCAACAAGCTTTTCCACTATGTCTGGCTAGGAAAAACTGTGCCAGCACAGAAAACATCTCCCCTCGTGTTCTAGAAGTTGCACGGATGTCTGCCAAGTGTTTGGCAGGAAGAAAAGAAAAGTTGTCCAAAACAGCTTCCAATCGAATGTTCCTGTGATTGGAAAAGTCAGGAGAGTGCAAAGGCACTGTTTTCTATCAGTTGGCAAGGTGCGCACACAATCCCAGTGTTGTACAGCTTGCTTCTTCACCTTCCCGAAGCTGCCGCTCTCGCCGGCTGCCGGAGCCCAAGAAGCGGCTTCTTCGCGCAAAGACGATTGTGCCGCTCACAGCGCTCTCCTTAGCGCGGCTTCTGCCGAAAGACGCCCGGCAGCGGCTCTTACCTCCGGAGAGCATCCTACCTTCCTCTTTAGCTCCTCTTCTCATCTACACCTCGGCAACAAGCTTTTCCACTATGTCTGGCTAGGAAAAACTGTGCCAGCACAGAAAACATCTCCCCTCGTGTTCTAGAAGTTGCACGGATGTCTGCCAAGTGTTTGGCAGGAAGAAAAGAAAAGTTGTCCAAAACAGCTTCCAATCGAATGTTCCTGTGATTGGAAAAGTCAGGAGAGTGCAAAGGTACTGTTTTCTATCAGTTGGCAAGGTGCGCACACAATCCCAGTGTTGTACAGCTTGCTTCTTCACCTTCCCGAAGCTGCCGCTCTCGCCGGCTGCCGGAGCCCAAGAAGCGGCTTCTTCGCGCAAAGACGATTGTGCCGCTCACAGTGCTCTCCTTAGCGCGGCTTCTGCCGAAAGACGCCCGGCAGCGGCTCTTACCTCCGGAGAGCATCCTACCTTCCTCTTTAGCTCCTCTTCTCATCTACACCTCGGCAACAAGCTTTTCCACTATGTCTGGCTAGGAAAAACTGTGCCAGCACAGAAAACATCTCCCCTCGTGTTCTAGAAGTTGCACGGATGTCTGCCAAGTGTTTGGCAGGAAGAAAAGAAAAGTTGTCCAAAACAGCTTCCAATCGAATGTTCCTGTGATTGGAAAAGTCAGGAGAGTGCAAAGGTACTGTTTTCTATCAGTTGGCAAGGTGCGCACACAATCCCAGTGTTGTACAGCTTGCTTCTTCACCTTCCCGAAGCTGCCGCTCTCGCCGGCTGCCGGAGCCCAAGAAGCGGCTTCTTCGCGCAAAGACGATTGTGCCGCTCACAGTGCTCTCCTTAGCGCGGCTTCTGCCGAAAGACGCCCGGCAGCGGCTCTTACCTCCGGAGAGCATCCTACCTTCCTCTTTAGCTCCTCTTCTCATCTACACCTCGGCAACAAGCTTTTCCACTATGTCTGGCTAGGAAAAACTGTGCCAGCACAGAAAACATCTCCCCTCGTGTTCTAGAAGTTGCACGGATGTCTGCCAAGTGTTTGGCAGGAAGAAAAGAAAAGTTGTCCAAAACAGCTTCCAATCGAATGTTCCTGTGATTGGAAAAGTCAGGAGAGTGCAAAGGTACTGTTTTCTATCAGTTGGCAAGGTGCGCACACAATCCCAGTGTTGTACAGCTTGCTTCTTCACCTTCCCGAAGCTGCCGCTCTCGCCGGCTGCCGGAGCCCAAGAAGCGGCTTCTTCGCGCAAAGACGATTGTGCCGCTCACAGCGCTCTCCTTAGCGCGGCTTCTGCCGAAAGACGCCCGGCAGCGGCTCTTACCTCCGGAGAGCATCCTACCTTCCTCTTTAGCTCCTCTTCTCATCTACACCTCGGCAACAAGCTTTTCCACTATGTCTGGCTAGGAAAAACGGTGCCAGCACAGAAAACATCTCCCCTCGTGTTCTAGAAGTTGCACGGATGTCTGCCAAGTGTTTGGCAGGAAGAAAAGTTGTCCAAAACAGCTTCCAATCGAATGTTCCTGTGATTGGAAAAGTCAGGAGAGTGCAAAGGCACTGTTTTCTATCAGTTGGCAAGGTGCGCACACAATCCCAGTGTTGTACAGCTTGCTTCTTCACCTTCCCGAAGCTGCCGCTCTCGCCGGCTGCCGGAGCCCAAGAAGCGGCTTCTTCGCGCAAAGACGATTGTGCCGCTCACAGCGCTCTCCTTAGCGCGGCTTCTGCCGAAAGACGCCCGGCAGCGGCTCTTACCTCCGGAGAGCATCCTACCTTCCTCTTTAGCTCCTCTTCTCATCTACACCTCGGCAACAAGCTTTTCCACTATGTCTGGCTAGGAAAAACTGTGCCAGCACAGAAAACATCTCCCCTCGTGTTCTAGAAGTTGCACGGATGTCTGCCAAGTGTTTGGCAGGAAGAAAAGAAAAGTTGTCCAAAACAGCTTCCAATCGAATGTTCCTGTGATTGGAAAAGTCAGGAGAGTGCAAAGGCACTGTTTTCTATCAGTTGGCAAGGTGCGCACACAATCCCAGTGTTGTACAGCTTGCTTCTTCACCTTCCCGAAGCTGCCGCTCTCGCCGGCTGCCGGAGCCCAAGAAGCGGCTTCTTCGCGCAAAGACGATTGTGCCGCTCACAGCGCTCTCCTTAGCGCGGCTTCTGCCGAAAGACGCCCGGCAGCGGCTCTTACCTCCGGAGAGCATCCTACCTTCCTCTTTAGCTCCTCTTCTCATCTACACCTCGGCAACAAGCTTTTCCACTATGTCTGGCTAGGAAAAACTGTGCCAGCACAGAAAACATCTCCCCTCGTGTTCTAGAAGTTGCACGGATGTCTGCCAAGTGTTTGGCAGGAAGAAAAGAAAAGTTGTCCAAAACAGCTTCCAATCGAATGTTCCTGTGATTGGAAAAGTCAGGAGAGTGCAAAGGTACTGTTTTCTATCAGTTGGCAAGGTGCGCACACAATCCCAGTGTTGTACAGCTTGCTTCTTCACCTTCCCGAAGCTGCCGCTCTCGCCGGCTGCCGGAGCCCAAGAAGCGGCTTCTTCGCGCAAAGACGATTGTGCCGCTCACAGTGCTCTCCTTAGCGCGGCTTCTGCCGAAAGACGCCCGGCAGCGGCTCTTACCTCCGGAGAGCATCCTACCTTCCTCTTTAGCTCCTCTTCTCATCTACACCTCGGCAACAAGCTTTTCCACTATGTCTGGCTAGGAAAAACTGTGCCAGCACAGAAAACATCTCCCCTCGTGTTCTAGAAGTTGCACGGATGTCTGCCAAGTGTTTGGCAGGAAGAAAAGAAAAGTTGTCCAAAACAGCTTCCAATCGAATGTTCCTGTGATTGGAAAAGTCAGGAGAGTGCAAAGGTACTGTTTTCTATCAGTTGGCAAGGTGCGCACACAATCCCAGTGTTGTACAGCTTGCTTCTTCACCTTCCCGAAGCTGCCGCTCTCGCCGGCTGCCGGAGCCCAAGAAGCGGCTTCTTCGCGCAAAGACGATTGTGCCGCTCACAGTGCTCTCCTTAGCGCGGCTTCTGCCGAAAGACGCCCGGCAGCGGCTCTTACCTCCGGAGAGCATCCTACCTTCCTCTTTAGCTCCTCTTCTCATCTACACCTCGGCAACAAGCTTTTCCACTATGTCTGGCTAGGAAAAACTGTGCCAGCACAGAAAACATCTCCCCTCGTGTTCTAGAAGTTGCACGGATGTCTGCCAAGTGTTTGGCAGGAAGAAAAGAAAAGTTGTCCAAAACAGCTTCCAATCGAATGTTCCTGTGATTGGAAAAGTCAGGAGAGTGCAAAGGTACTGTTTTCTATCAGTTGGCAAGGTGCGCACACAATCCCAGTGTTGTACAGCTTGCTTCTTCACCTTCCCGAAGCTGCCGCTCTCGCCGGCTGCCGGAGCCCAAGAAGCGGCTTCTTCGCGCAAAGACGATTGTGCCGCTCACAGCGCTCTCCTTAGCGCGGCTTCTGCCGAAAGACGCCCGGCAGCGGCTCTTACCTCCGGAGAGCATCCTACCTTCCTCTTTAGCTCCTCTTCTCATCTACACCTCGGCAACAAGCTTTTCCACTATGTCTGGCTAGGAAAAACGGTGCCAGCACAGAAAACATCTCCCCTCGTGTTCTAGAAGTTGCACGGATGTCTGCCAAGTGTTTGGCAGGAAGAAAAGTTGTCCAAAACAGCTTCCAATCGAATGTTCCTGTGATTGGAAAAGTCAGGAGAGTGCAAAGGCACTGTTTTCTATCAGTTGGCAAGGTGCGCACACAATCCCAGTGTTGTACAGCTTGCTTCTTCACCTTCCCGAAGCTGCCGCTCTCGCCGGCTGCCGGAGCCCAAGAAGCGGCTTCTTCGCGCAAAGACGATTGTGCCGCTCACAGCGCTCTCCTTAGCGCGGCTTCTGCCGAAAGACGCCCGGCAGCGGCTCTTACCTCCGGAGAGCATCCTACCTTCCTCTTTAGCTCCTCTTCTCATCTACACCTCGGCAACAAGCTTTTCCACTATGTCTGGCTAGGAAAAACTGTGCCAGCACAGAAAACATCTCCCCTCGTGTTCTAGAAGTTGCACGGATGTCTGCCAAGTGTTTGGCAGGAAGAAAAGAAAAGTTGTCCAAAACAGCTTCCAATCGAATGTTCCTGTGATTGGAAAAGTCAGGAGAGTGCAAAGGTACTGTTTTCTATCAGTTGGCAAGGTGCGCACACAATCCCAGTGTTGTACAGCTTGCTTCTTCACCTTCCCGAAGCTGCCGCTCTCGCCGGCTGCCGGAGCCCAAGAAGCGGCTTCTTCGCGCAAAGACGATTGTGCCGCTCACAGCGCTCTCCTTAGCGCGGCTTCTGCCGAAAGACGCCCGGCAGCGGCTCTTACCTCCGGAGAGCATCCTACCTTCCTCTTTAGCTCCTCTTCTCATCTACACCTCGGCAACAAGCTTTTCCACTATGTCTGGCTAGGAAAAACTGTGCCAGCACAGAAAACATCTCCCATCGTGTTCTAGAAGTTGCACGGATGTCTGCCAAGTGTTTGGCAGGAAGAAAAGAAAAGTTGTCCAAAACAGCTTCCAATCGAATGTTCCTGTGATTGGAAAAGTCAGGAGAGTGCAAAGGTACTGTTTTCTATCAGTTGGCAAGGTGCGCACACAATCCCAGTGTTGTACAGCTTGCTTCTTCACCTTCCCGAAGCTGCCGCTCTCGCCGGCTGCCGGAGCCCAAGAAGCGGCTTCTTCGCGCAAAGACGATTGTGCCGCTCACAGCGCTCTCCTTAGCGCGGCTTCTGCCGAAAGACGCCCGGCAGCGGCTCTTACCTCCGGAGAGCATCCTACCTTCCTCTTTAGCTCCTCTTCTCATCTACACCTCGGCAACAAGCTTTTCCACTATGTCTGGCTAGGAAAAACTGTGCCAGCACAGAAAACATCTCCCCTCGTGTTCTAGAAGTTGCACGGATGTCTGCCAAGTGTTTGGCAGGAAGAAAAGAAAAGTTGTCCAAAACAGCTTCCAATCGAATGTTCCTGTGATTGGAAAAGTCAGGAGAGTGCAAAGGCACTGTTTTCTATCAGTTGGCAAGGTGCGCACACAATCCCAGTGTTGTACAGCTTGCTTCTTCACCTTCCCGAAGCTGCCGCTCTCGCCGGCTGCCGGAGCCCAAGAAGCGGCTTCTTCGCGCAAAGACGATTGTGCCGCTCACAGCGCTCTCCTTAGCGCGGCTTCTGCCGAAAGACGCCCGGCAGCGGCTCTTACCTCCGGAGAGCATCCTACCTTCCTCTTTAGCTCCTCTTCTCATCTACACCTCGGCAACAAGCTTTTCCACTATGTCTGGCTAGGAAAAACTGTGCCAGCACAGAAAACATCTCCCATCGTGTTCTAGAAGTTGCACGGATGTCTGCCAAGTGTTTGGCAGGAAGAAAAGAAAAGTTGTCCAAAACAGCTTCCAATCGAATGTTCCTGTGATTGGAAAAGTCAGGAGAGTGCAAAGGTACTGTTTTCTATCAGTTGGCAAGGTGCGCACACAATCCCAGTGTTGTACAGCTTGCTTCTTCACCTTCCCGAAGCTGCCGCTCTCGCAGTACCAACAGTACCCTAGGAAGGTAAATCAGCCGGGTATTAGGGTTCTTCCTAAGGAAAAAGCTGTGAAAGCAGCCATGTTGTGGCACTTTTGCACTCCCTTTTGGATGCCTTTCACAGCTCCAGTGTGCCTGGAGGTCTGGGCTTCCTGATTTTAAAAATCCTAGCACAAGGCCTACCTAACCCCAACCCGACGACGAGAAAGGCAAATCAGCCAGGAATTAGGGATGTCCCCAAGGAAATAGCTGTGGAGGCAGGCATGTGGTGGTACTTTTGTGCTCTTCTTGGATGGTCCGTCGCAGGTGCTGTGTTCTTGGAACTCAGGGCTTTCTGGTTAAAAAACTCTAATCCTAGGCCTAACTCAAACCTCAACGCTAGGAAGGAAAATCAGCCTATGATTGGGGATGGTCTCATGGAAATAGCAGTGGAGGCAGCCAAGTTGTGTCACTTTTGCGCTCCCCTTGGGATGCCTTGAACAGCTGCAGTGTGCCTGGAGCACAGGGCTTCCTGGTTTTAAAAGTCCTAGGCCCAAGCCTAACACTAACCCTAGGAAGGTAAATCAGCCGGGTATTAGGGTTCTTCCTAAGGAAAAAGCTGTGAAAGCAGCCATGTTGTGGCACTTTTGCACTCCCTTTTGGATGCCTTTCACAGCTCCAGTGTGCCTGGAGGTCTGGGCTTCCTGATTTTAAAAATCCTAGCACAAGGCCTACCTAACCCCAACCCGACGACGAGAAAGGGAAATCAGCCAGGAATTAGGGATGTCCCCAAGGAAATAGCTGTGGAGGCAGGCATGTGGTGTTACTTTTGTGCTCTTCTTGGGTGGTCCTTCGCAGCTGCTGTATTCTTGGAACTCAGGGCTTTCTGGTTAACAAACTCTAACCCTAGGCCTAACTCAAACCTCAACGCTAGGAAGGAAAATCAGCCTATGGTTGGGGATGGTCTCATGGGAATAGCAGTGGAGGCAGCCAAGTTGTGTCACTTTTGCGCTCCCTTTGGGATGCCTTGAACAGCTGCAGTGTGCCTGGAGCACAGGGCTTCCTGGTTTTAAAAGTCCTTGGCCCAAGCCTAACAGTAACCCTAGGAAGGTAAATCAGCCGGGTATTAGGGTTCTTCCTAAGGAAAAAGCTGTGAAAGCAGCCATGTTGTGGCACTTTTGCACTCCCTTTTGGATGCCTTTCACAGCTCCAGTGTGCCTGGAGGTCTGGGCTTCCTGATTTTAGAAATCCTAGCACAAGGCCTACCTAACCCCAACCCGACGACGAGAAAGGCAAATCAGCCAGGAATTAGGGATGTCCCCAAGGAAATAGCTGTGGAGGCAGGCATGTGGTGTTACTTTTGTGCTCTTCTTGGGTAGTCCTTCGCAGCTGCTGTATTCTTGGAACTCAGGGCTTTCTGGTTAAAAAACTCTAACCCTAGGCCTAACTCAAACCTCAACGCTAGGAAGGAAAATCAGCCTATGGTTGGGGATGGTCTCATGGAAATAGCAGTGGAGGCAGCCAAGTTGTGTCACTTTTGCACTCCCGTTGGGATGCCTTGAACAGCTGCAGTGTGCCTGGAGCACAGGGCTTCCTGGTTTTAAAAGTCCTTGGCCCAAGCCTAACAGTAACCCTAGGAAGGTAAATCAGCCGGGTATTAGGGTTCTTCCTAAGGAAAAAGCTGTGAAAGCAGCCATGTTGTGGCACTTTTGCACTCCCTTTTGGATGCCTTTCACAGCTCCAGTGTGCCTGGAGATCTGGGCTTCCTGATTTTAAAAATCCTAGCACAAGGCCTACCTAACCCCAACCCGACGACGAGAAAGGCAAATCAGCCAGGAATTAGGGATGTCCCCAAGGAAATAGCTGTGGAGGCAGGCATGTGGTGTTACTTTTGTGCTCTTCTTGGGTAGTCCTTCGCAGCTGCTGTGTTCTTGGACCTCAGGGCTTTCTGGTTAAAGAACACTAACACTAGGCCTAACTCAAACCTCAACGCTAGGAAGGAAAATCAGCCTATGGTTGGGGATGGTCTCATGGAAATAGCAGTGGAGGCAGCCAAGTTGTGTCACTTTTGCGCTCCCCTTGGGATGCCTTGAACAGCTGCAGTGTGCCTGGAGCACAGGGCTTCCTGGTTTTAAAAGTCCTAGGCCCAAGCCTAACAGTAACCCTAGGAAGATAAATCAGCGGGGTATTAGGGTTCTTCCTAAGGAAAAAGCTGTGAAAGCAGCCATGTTGTGGCACTTTTGCACTCCCTTTTGGATGCCTTTCACAGCTCCAGTATTCCTGGAGGTCTGGGCTTCCTGATTTTAAAAATCCTAGCACAAGGCCTACCTAACCCCAACCCGACAACGAGAAAGGCAAATCAGCCAGGAATTAGGGATGTCCCCAAGGAAATAGCTGTGGAGGCAGGCATGTGGTGGTACTTTTGTGCTCTTCTTGGGTGGTCCCTCGCAGGTGCTCTGTTCTTGGAACACAGGGCTTTCTGGTTAAAAAACTCTAACCCTAGGCCTAACTCAAACCTCAACGCTAGGAAGGAAAATCAGCCTAAGTTTGGGGATGGTCTCATGGAAATAGCAGTGGAGGCAGCCAAGTTGTGTCACTTTTGCGCTCCCGTTGGGATGCCTTGAACAGCTGCAGTGTGCCTGGAGCACAGGGCTTCCTGGTTTTAAAAGTCCTTGGCCCAAGCCTAACACTAACCCTAGGAAGGTAAATCAGCCGGGTATTAGGGTTCTTCCTAAGGAAAAAGCTGTGAAAGCAGCCATGTTGTGGCACTTTTGCACTCCCTTTTGGATGCCTTTCACAGCTCCAGTGTGCCTGGAGGTCTGGGCTTCCTGATTTTAAAAATCCTAGCACAAGGCCTACCTAACCCCAACCCGACGACGAGAAAGGCAAATCAGCCAGGAATTAGGGATGTCCCCAAGGAAATAGCTGTGGAGGCAGGCATGTGGTGGTACTTTTGTGCTCTTCTTGGGTAGTCCTTCGCAGCTGCTGTGTTCTTGGAACTCAGGGCTTTCTGGTTAAAAAACTCTAACCCTAGGCCTAACTCAAACCTCAACGCTAGGAAGGAAAATCAGCCTATGGTTGGGGATGGTCTCATGGAAATAGCAGTGGAGGCAGCCAAGTTGTGTCACTTTTGCGCTCCCTTTGGGATGCCTTGAACAGCTGCAGTGTGCCTGGAGCACAGGGCTTCCTGGTTTTAAAAGTCCTTGGCCCAAGCCTAACAGTAACCCTAGGAAGGTAAATCAGCCGGGTATTAGGGTTCTTCCTAAGGAAAAAGCTGTGAAAGCAGCCATGTTGTGGCACTTTTGCACTCCCTTTTGGATGCCTTTCACAGCTCCAGTGTGCCTGGAGGTCTGGGCTTCCTGATTTTAAAAATCCTAGCACAAGGCCTACCTAACCCCAACCCGACGACGAGAAAGGCAAATCAGCCAGGAATTAGGGATGTCCCCAAGGAAATAGCTGTGGAGGCAGGCATGTTGTGGTACTTTTGTGCTCTTCTTGGGTAGTCCTTCGCAGCTGCTGTATTCTTGGAACTCAGGGCTTTCTGGTTAAAAAACTCTAACCCTAGGCTTAACTCAAACCTCAACGCAAGGAAGGAAAACCAGCCTATGGTTGGGGATGGTCTCATGGAAATAGCAGTGGAGGCAGCCAAGTTGTGTCACTTTTGCACTCCCCTTGGGATGCCTTGAACAGCTGCAGTGTGCCTGGAGCACAGGGCTTCCTGGTTTTAAAAGTCCTAGGCCCAAGCCTAACAGTAACCCTAGGAAGGTAAATCAGCCGGGTATTAGGGTTCTTCCTAAGGAAAAAGCTGTGAAAGCAGCCATGTTGTGGCACTTTTGCACTCCCTTTTGGATGCCTTTCACAGCTCCAGTGTGCCTGGAGGTCTGGGCTTCCTGATTTTCAAAATCCTAGCACAAGGCCTACCTAACCCCAACCCGACGACGAGAAAGGCAAATCAGCCAGGAATTAGGGATGTCCCCAAGGAAATAGCTGTGGAGGCAGGCATGTGGTGGTACTTTTGTGCTCTTCTTGGGTAGTCCTTCGCAGCTGCTGTGTTCTTGGAACTCAGGGCTTTCAGGTTAAAAGAACACTAACCATAGGCCTAACTCAAAACTCAACGCTAGGAAGGAAAACCAGCCTAAGGTTGGGGATGGTCTCATGGAAATAGCAGTGGAGGCAGCCAAGTTGTGTCACTTTTGTGCTCCCGTTGGGATGCCTTGAACAGCTGCAGTGTGCCTGGAGCACAGGGCTTCCTGGTTTTCAAAGTCCTTGGCCCAAGCCTAACAGTAACCCTAGGAAGATAAATCAGCGGGGTATTAGGGTTCTTCCTAAGGAAAAAGCTGTGAAAGCAGCCATGTTGTGGCACTTTTGCACTCCCTTTTGGATGCCTTTCACAGCTCCAGTGTGCCTGGAGGTCTGGGCTTCCTGATTTTAAAAATCCTAGCACAAGGCCTACCTAACCCCAACCCGACGACGAGAAAGGCAAATCAGCCAGGAATTAGGGATGTCCCCAAGGAAATAGCTGTGGAGGCAGGCATGTGGTGTTACTTTTGTGCTCTTCTTGGGTGGTCCTTCGCAGCTGCTGTATTCTTGGAACTCAGGGCTTTCTGGTTAACAAACTCTAACCCTAGGCCTAACTCAAACCTCAACGCTAGGAAGGAAAATCAGCCTATGGTTGGGGATGGTCTCATGGGAATAGCAGTGGAGGCAGCCAAGTTGTGTCACTTTTGCGCTCCCTTTGGGATGCCTTGAACAGCTGCAGTGTGCCTGGAGCACAGGGCTTCCTGGTTTTAAAAGTCCTTGGCCCAAGCCTAACAGTAACCCTAGGAAGGTAAATCAGCCGGCTATTAGGGTTCTTCCTAAGGAAAAAGCTGTGAAAGCAGCCATGTTGTGGCACTTTTGCACTCCCTTTTGGATGCCTTTCACAGCTCCAGTGTGCCTGGAGGTCTGGGCTTCCTGATTTTAGAAATCCTAGCACAAGGCCTACCTAACCCCAACCCGACGACGAGAAAGGCAAATCAGCCAGGAATTAGGGATGTCCCCAAGGAAATAGCTGTGGAGGCAGGCATGTGGTGTTACTTTTGTGCTCTTCTTGGGTAGTCCTTCGCAGCTGCTGTATTCTTGGAACTCAGGGCTTTCTGGTTAAAAAACTCTAACCCTAGGCCTAACTCAAACCTCAACGCTAGGAAGGAAAATCAGCCTATGGTTGGGGATGGTCTCATGGAAATAGCAGTGGAGGCAGCCAAGTTGTGTCACTTTTGCACTCCCGTTGGGATGCCTTGAACAGCTGCAGTGTGCCTGGAGCACAGGGCTTCCTGGTTTTAAAAGTCCTTGGCCCAAGCCTAACAGTAACCCTAGGAAGGTAAATCAGCCGGGTATTAGGGTTCTTCCTAAGGAAAAAGCTGTGAAAGCAGCCATGTTGTGGCACTTTTGCACTCCCTTTTGGATGCCTTTCACAGCTCCAGTGTGCCTGGAGATCTGGGCTTCCTGATTTTAAAAATCCTAGCACAAGGCCTACCTAACCCCAACCCGACGACGAGAAAGGCAAATCAGCCAGGAATTAGGGATGTCCCCAAGGAAATAGCTGTGGAGGCAGGCATGTGGTGTTACTTTTGTGCTCTTCTTGGGTAGTCCTTCGCAGCTGCTGTGTTCTTGGACCTCAGGGCTTTCTGGTTAAAGAACACTAACACTAGGCCTAACTCAAACCTCAACGCTAGGAAGGAAAATCAGCCTATGGTTGGGGATGGTCTCATGGAAATAGCAGTGGAGGCAGCCAAGTTGTGTCACTTTTGCGCTCCCCTTGGGATGCCTTGAACAGCTGCAGTGTGCCTGGAGCACAGGGCTTCCTGGTTTTAAAAGTCCTAGGCCCAAGCCTAACAGTAACCCTAGGAAGATAAATCAGCGGGGTATTAGGGTTCTTCCTAAGGAAAAAGCTGTGAAAGCAGCCATGTTGTGGCACTTTTGCACTCCCTTTTGGATGCCTTTCACAGCTCCAGTATTCCTGGAGGTCTGGGCTTCCTGATTTTAAAAATCCTAGCACAAGGCCTACCTAACCCCAACCCGACAACGAGAAAGGCAAATCAGCCAGGAATTAGGGATGTCCCCAAGGAAATAGCTGTGGAGGCAGGCATGTGGTGGTACTTTTGTGCTCTTCTTGGGTGGTCCCTCGCAGGTGCTCTGTTCTTGGAACACAGGGCTTTCTGGTTAAAAAACTCTAACCCTAGGCCTAACTCAAACCTCAACGCTAGGAAGGAAAATCAGCCTAAGTTTGGGGATGGTCTCATGGAAATAGCAGTGGAGGCAGCCAAGTTGTGTCACTTTTGCGCTCCCGTTGGGATGCCTTGAACAGCTGCAGTGTGCCTGGAGCACAGGGCTTCCTGGTTTTAAAAGTCCTTGGCCCAAGCCTAACACTAACCCTAGGAAGGTAAATCAGCCGGGTATTAGGGTTCTTCCTAAGGAAAAAGCTGTGAAAGCAGCCATGTTGTGGCACTTTTGCACTCCCTTTTGGATGCCTTTCACAGCTCCAGTGTGCCTGGAGGTCTGGGCTTCCTGATTTTAAAAATCCTAGCACAAGGCCTACCTAACCCCAACCCGACGACGAGAAAGGCAAATCAGCCAGGAATTAGGGATGTCCCCAAGGAAATAGCTGTGGAGGCAGGCATGTGGTGGTACTTTTGTGCTCTTCTTGGGTAGTCCTTCGCAGCTGCTGTGTTCTTGGAACTCAGGGCTTTCTGGTTAAAAAACTCTAACCCTAGGCCTAACTCAAACCTCAACGCTAGGAAGGAAAATCAGCCTATGGTTGGGGATGGTCTCATGGAAATAGCAGTGGAGGCAGCCAAGTTGTGTCACTTTTGCGCTCCCTTTGGGATGCCTTGAACAGCTGCAGTGTGCCTGGAGCACAGGGCTTCCTGGTTTTAAAAGTCCTTGGCCCAAGCCTAACAGTAACCCTAGGAAGGTAAATCAGCCGGGTATTAGGGTTCTTCCTAAGGAAAAAGCTGTGAAAGCAGCCATGTTGTGGCACTTTTGCACTCCCTTTTGGATGCCTTTCACAGCTCCAGTGTGCCTGGAGGTCTGGGCTTCCTGATTTTAAAAATCCTAGCACAAGGCCTACCTAACCCCAACCCGACGACGAGAAAGGCAAATCAGCCAGGAATTAGGGATGTCCCCAAGGAAATAGCTGTGGAGGCAGGCATGTTGTGGTACTTTTGTGCTCTTCTTGGGTAGTCCTTCGCAGCTGCTGTATTCTTGGAACTCAGGGCTTTCTGGTTAAAAAACTCTAACCCTAGGCTTAACTCAAACCTCAACGCAAGGAAGGAAAACCAGCCTATGGTTGGGGATGGTCTCATGGAAATAGCAGTGGAGGCAGCCAAGTTGTGTCACTTTTGCACTCCCCTTGGGATGCCTTGAACAGCTGCAGTGTGCCTGGAGCACAGGGCTTCCTGGTTTTAAAAGTCCTAGGCCCAAGCCTAACAGTAACCCTAGGAAGGTAAATCAGCCGGGTATTAGGGTTCTTCCTAAGGAAAAAGCTGTGAAAGCAGCCATGTTGTGGCACTTTTGCACTCCCTTTTGGATGCCTTTCACAGCTCCAGTGTGCCTGGAGGTCTGGGCTTCCTGATTTTCAAAATCCTAGCACAAGGCCTACCTAACCCCAACCCGACGACGAGAAAGGCAAATCAGCCAGGAATTAGGGATGTCCCCAAGGAAATAGCTGTGGAGGCAGGCATGTGGTGGTACTTTTGTGCTCTTCTTGGGTAGTCCTTCGCAGCTGCTGTGTTCTTGGAACTCAGGGCTTTCAGGTTAAAAGAACACTAACCATAGGCCTAACTCAAAACTCAACGCTAGGAAGGAAAACCAGCCTAAGGTTGGGGATGGTCTCATGGAAATAGCAGTGGAGGCAGCCAAGTTGTGTCACTTTCGCGCTCCCGTTGGGATGCCTTGAACAGCTGCAGTGTGCCTGGAGCACAGGGCTTCCTGGTTTTCAAAGTCCTTGGCCCAAGCCTAACAGTAACCCTAGGAAGATAAATCAGCGGGGTATTAGGGTTCTTCCTAAGGAAAAAGCTGTGAAAGCAGCCATGTTGTGGCACTTTTGCACTCCCTTTTGGATGCCTTTCACAGCTCCAGTGTGCCTGGAGGTCTGGGCTTCCTGATTTTAAAAATCCTAGCACAAGGCCTACCTAACCCCAACCCGACGACGAGAAAGGCAAATCAGCCAGGAATTAGGGATGTCCCCAAGGAAATAGCTGTGGAGGCAGGCATGTTGTGGTACTTTTGTGCTCTTCTTGGGTAGTCCTTCGCAGCTGCTGTGTTCTTGGAACTCAGGGCTTTCTGGTTAAAAGAACACTAACCCTAGGCCTAACTCAAACCTCAACGCTAGGAAGGAAAATCAGCCTAAGTTTGGGGATGGTCTCATGGAAATAGCAGTGGAGGCAGCCAAGTTGTGTCACTTTTGCGCTCCCGTTGGGATGCCTTGAACAGCTGCAGTGTGCCTGGAGCACAGGGCTTCCTGGTTTTAAAAGTCCTTGGCCCAAGCCTAACAGTAACCCTAGGAAGGTAAATCAGCCGGGTATTAGGGTTCTTCCTAAGGAAAAAGCTGTGAAAGCAGCCATGTTGTGGCACTTTTGCACTCCCTTTTGGATGCCTTTCACAGCTCCAGTGTGCCTGGAGGTCTGGGCTTCCTGATTTTAAAAATCCTAGCACAAGGCCTACCTAACCCCAACCCGACGACGAGAAAGGCAAATCAGCCAGGAATTAGGGATGTCCCCAAGGAAATAGCTGTGGAGGCAGGCATGTTGTGGTACTTTTGTGCTCTTCTTGGGTAGTCCTTCGCAGCTGCTGTGTTCTTGGAACTCAGGGCTTTCAGGTTAAAAGAACACTAACCCTAGGCCTAACTCAAACCTCAACGCTAGGAAGGAAAATCAGCCTATGGTTGGGGATGGTCTCATGGAAATAGCAGTGGAGGCAGCCAAGTTGTGTCACTTTTGCACTCCCCTTGGGATGCCTTGAACAGCTGCAGTGTTCCTGGAGCACAGGGCTTCCTGGTTTTAAAAGTCCTTGGCCCAAGCCTAACAGTAACCCTAGGAAGGTAAATCAGCCGGGTATTAGGGTTCTTCCTAAGGAAAAAGCTGTGAAAGCAGCCATGTTGTGGCACTTTTGCACTCCCTTTTGGATGCCTTTCACAGCTCCAGTGTGCCTGGAGGTCTGGGCTTCCTGATTTTAAAAATCCTAGCACAAGGCCTACCTAACCCCAACCCGACGACGAGAAAGGCAAATCAGCCAGGAATTAGGGATGTCCCCAAGGAAATAGCTGTGGAGGCAGGCATGTTGTGGTACTTTTGTGCTCTTCTTGGGTAGTCCTTCGCAGCTGCTGTGTTCTTGGAACTCAGGGCTTTCTGGTTAAAAAACTCTAACCCTAGGCCTAACTCAAACCTCAACGCTAGGAAGGAAAATCAGCCTATGGTTGGGGATGGTCTCATGGAAATAGCAGTGGAGGCAGCCAAGTTGTGTCACTTTTGCACTCCCGTTGGGATGCCTTGAACAGCTGCAGTGTGCCTGGAACACAGGGCTTCCTGGTTTTAAAAGTCCTTGGCCCAAGCCTAACAGTAACCCTAGGAAGGTAAATCAGCCGGGTATTAGGGTTCTTCCTAAGGAAAAAGCTGTGAAAGCAGCCATGTTGTGGCACTTTTGCACTCCCTTTTGGATGCCTTTCACAGCTCCAGTGTGCCTGGAGGTCTGGGCTTCCTGATTTTAAAAATCCTAGCACAAGGCCTACCTAACCCCAACCCGACGACGAGAAAGGCAAATCAGCCAGGAATTAGGGATGTCCCCAAGGAAATAGCTGTGGAGGCAGGCATGTTGTGGTACTTTTGTGCTCTTCTTGGGTAGTCCTTCGCAGCTGCTGTATTCTTGGAACTCAGGGCTTTCTGGTTAAAAAACTCTAACCCTAGGCTTAACTCAAACCTCAACGCAAGGAAGGAAAACCAGCCTATGGTTGGGGATGGTCTCATGGAAATAGCAGTGGAGGCAGCCAAGTTGTGTCACTTTTGCACTCCCCTTGGGATGCCTTGAACAGCTGCAGTGTGCCTGGAGCACAGGGCTTCCTGGTTTTAAAAGTCCTAGGCCCAAGCCTAACAGTAACCCTAGGAAGGTAAATCAGCCGGGTATTAGGGTTCTTCCTAAGGAAAAAGCTGTGAAAGCAGCCATGTTGTGGCACTTTTGCACTCCCTTTTGGATGCCTTTCACAGCTCCAGTGTGCCTGGAGGTCTGGGCTTCCTGATTTTCAAAATCCTAGCACAAGGCCTACCTAACCCCAACCCGACGACGAGAAAGGCAAATCAGCCAGGAATTAGGGATGTCCCCAAGGAAATAGCTGTGGAGGCAGGCATGTGGTGGTACTTTTGTGCTCTTCTTGGGTAGTCCTTCGCAGCTGCTGTGTTCTTGGAACTCAGGGCTTTCAGGTTAAAAGAACACTAACCATAGGCCTAACTCAAAACTCAACGCTAGGAAGGAAAACCAGCCTAAGGTTGGGGATGGTCTCATGGAAATAGCAGTGGAGGCAGCCAAGTTGTGTCACTTTTGTGCTCCCGTTGGGATGCCTTGAACAGCTGCAGTGTGCCTGGAGCACAGGGCTTCCTGGTTTTCAAAGTCCTTGGCCCAAGCCTAACAGTAACCCTAGGAAGATAAATCAGCGGGGTATTAGGGTTCTTCCTAAGGAAAAAGCTGTGAAAGCAGCCATGTTGTGGCACTTTTGCACTCCCTTTTGGATGCCTTTCACAGCTCCAGTGTGCCTGGAGGTCTGGGCTTCCTGATTTTAAAAATCCTAGCACAAGGCCTACCTAACCCCAAACCGACGACGAGAAAGGCAAATCAGCCAGGAATTAGGGATGTCCCCAAGGAAATAGCTGTGGAGGCAGGCATGTTGTGGTACTTTTGTGCTCTTCTTGGGTAGTCCTTCGCAGCTGCTGTGTTCTTGGAACTCAGGGCTTTCTGGTTAAAAGAACACTAACCCTAGGCCTAACTCAAACCTCAACGCTAGGAAGGAAAATCAGCCTAAGTTTGGGGATGGTCTCATGGAAATAGCAGTGGAGGCAGCCAAGTTGTGTCACTTTTGCGCTCCCGTTGGGATGCCTTGAACAGCTGCAGTGTGCCTGGAGCACAGGGCTTCCTGGTTTTAAAAGTCCTTGGCCCAAGCCTAACAGTAACCCTAGGAAGGTAAATCAGCCGGGTATTAGGGTTCTTCCTAAGGAAAAAGCTGTGAAAGCAGCCATGTTGTGGCACTTTTGCACTCCCTTTTGGATGCCTTTCACAGCTCCAGTGTGCCTGGAGGTCTGGGCTTCCTGATTTTAAAAATCCTAGCACAAGGCCTACCTAACCCCAACCCGACGACGAGAAAGGCAAATCAGCCAGGAATTAGGGATGTCCCCAAGGAAATAGCTGTGGAGGCAGGCATGTTGTGGTACTTTTGTGCTCTTCTTGGGTAGTCCTTCGCAGCTGCTGTGTTCTTGGAACTCAGGGCTTTCAGGTTAAAAGAACACTAACCCTAGGCCTAACTCAAACCTCAACGCTAGGAAGGAAAATCAGCCTATGGTTGGGGATGGTCTCATGGAAATAGCAGTGGAGGCAGCCAAGTTGTGTCACTTTTGCACTCCCCTTGGGATGCCTTGAACAGCTGCAGTGTTCCTGGAGCACAGGGCTTCCTGGTTTTAAAAGTCCTTGGCCCAAGCCTAACAGTAACCCTAGGAAGGTAAATCAGCCGGGTATTAGGGTTCTTCCTAAGGAAAAAGCTGTGAAAGCAGCCATGTTGTGGCACTTTTGCACTCCCTTTTGGATGCCTTTCACAGCTCCAGTGTGCCTGGAGGTCTGGGCTTCCTGATTTTAAAAATCCTAGCACAAGGCCTACCTAACCCCAACCCGACGACGAGAAAGGCAAATCAGCCAGGAATTAGGGATGTCCCCAAGGAAATAGCTGTGGAGGCAGGCATGTTGTGGTACTTTTGTGCTCTTCTTGGGTAGTCCTTCGCAGCTGCTGTGTTCTTGGAACTCAGGGCTTTCTGGTTAAAAAACTCTAACCCTAGGCCTAACTCAAACCTCAACGCTAGGAAGGAAAATCAGCCTATGGTTGGGGATGGTCTCATGGAAATAGCAGTGGAGGCAGCCAAGTTGTGTCACTTTTGCACTCCCGTTGGGATGCCTTGAACAGCTGCAGTGTGCCTGGAACACAGGGCTTCCTGGTTTTAAAAGTCCTTGGCCCAAGCCTAACAGTAACCCTAGGAAGGTAAATCAGCCGGGTATTAGGGTTCTTCCTAAGGAAAAAGCTGTGAAAGCAGCCATGTTGTGGCACTTTTGCACTCCCTTTTGGATGCCTTTCACAGCTCCAGTGTGCCTGGAGGTCTGGGCTTTCTGATTTTAAAAATCCTAGCACAAGGCCTACCTAACCCCAACCCGACGACGAGAAAGGCAAGTCAGCCAGGAATTAGGGATGTCCCCAAGGAAATAGCTGTGGAGACAGGCATGTGGTGGTACTTTTGTGCTCTTCTTGGGTGGTCCTTCGCAGCTGCTGTGTTCTTGGAACTCAGGGCTTTCTGGTTAAAAAACTCTAACCCTAGGCCTAACTCAAACCTCAACGCTAGGGAGTAAAATCAGCCTATGGTTGGGGATGGTCTCATGGAAATAGCAGTGGAGGCAGCCAAGTTGTGTCACTTTTGCACTCCCGTTGGGATGCCTTGAACAGCTGCAGTGTGCCTGGAGCACAGGGCTTCCTGGTTTTAAAAGTCCTTGGCCCAAGCCTAACAGTAACCCTAGGAAGGTAAATCAGCCGGGTATTAGGGTTCTTCCTAAGGAAAAAGCTGTGAAAGCAGCCATGTTGTGGCACTTTTGCACTCCCTTTTGGATGCCTTTCACAGCTCCAGTGTGCCTGGAGGTCTGGGCTTCCTGATTTTAGAAATCCTAGCACAAGGCCTACCTAACCCCAACCCGACGACGAGAAAGGCAAGTCAGCCAGGAATTAGGGATGTCCCCAAGGAAATAGCTGTGGAGACAGGCATGTTGTGGTACTTTTGTGCTCTTCTTGGGTGGTCCTTCGCAGCTGCTGTGTTCTTGGAACTCAGGGCTTTCTGGTTAAAAAACTCTAACCCTAGGCCTAACTCAAACCTCAACACTAGGGAGGAAAATCAGCCTATGGTTGGGGATGGTCTCATGGAAATAGCAGTGGAGGCAGCCAAGTTGTGTCACTTTTGCACTCCCGTTGGGATGCCTTGAACAGCTGCAGTGTGCCTGGAGCACAGGGCTTCCTGGTTTTAAAAGTCCTTGGCCCAAGCCTAACAGTAACCCTAGGAAGGTAAATCAGCCGGGTATTAGGGTTCTTCCTAAGGAAAAAGCTGTGAAAGCAGCCATGTTGTGGCACTTTTGCACTCCCTTTTGGATGCCTTTCACAGCTCCAGTGTGCCTGGAGGTCTGGGCTTCCTGATTTTAGAAATCCTAGCACAAGGCCTACCTAACCCCAACCCGACGACGAGAAAGGCAAATCAGCCAGGAATTAGGGATGTCCCCAAGGAAATAGCTGTGGAGGCAGGCATGTGGTGGTACTTTTGTGCTCTTCTTGGGTAGTCCTTCGCAGCTGCTGTGTTCTTGGAACTCAGGGCTTTCTGGTTAAAAAACTCTAACCCTAGGCGTAACTCAAACCTCAACGCTAGGAAGGAAAATCAGCCTATGGTTGGGGATGGTCTCATGGAAATAGCAGTGGAGGCAGCCAAGTTGTGTCACTTTTGCGCTCCCCTTGGGATGCCTTGAACAGCTGCAGTGTGCCTGGAGCACAGGGCTTCCTGGTTTTAAATGTCCTTGGCCCAAGCCTAACAGTAACCCTAGGAAGGTAAATCAGCCGGGTATTAGGGTTCTTCCTAAGGAAAAAGCTGTGAAAGCAGCCATGTTGTGGCACTTTTGCACTCCCTTTTGGATGCCTTTCACAGCTCCAGTATGCCTGGAGGTCTGGGCTTCCTGATTTTAAAAATCCTAGCACAAGGCCTACCTAACCCCAACCCGACGACGAGAAAGGCAAATCAGCCAGGAATTAAGGATGTCCCCAAGGAAATAGCTGTGGAGGCAGGCATGTGGTGGTACTTTTGTGCTCTTCTTGGGTAGTCCTTCACAGCTGCTGTGTTCTTGGAACTCAGGGCTTTCAGGTTAAAAGAACACTAACCATAGGCCTAACTCAAAACTCAACGCTAGGAAGGAAAATCAGCCTATGGTTGGGGATGGTCTCATGGAAATAGCAGTGGAGGCAGCCAAGTTGTGTCACTTTTGCGCTCCCGTTGGGATGCCTTGAACAGCTGCAGTGTGCCTGGAGCACAGGGCTTCCTGGTTTTAAAAGTCCTTGGCCCAAGCCTAACACTAACCCTAGGAAGGTAAATCAGCCGGGTATTAGGGTTCTTCCTAAGGAAAAAGCTGTGAAAGCAGCCATGTTGTGGCACTTTTGCACTCCCTTTTGGATGCCTTTCACAGCTCCAGTGTGCCTGGAGGTCTGGGCTTTCTGATTTTAAAAATCCTAGCACAAGGCCTACCTAACCCCAACCCGACGACGAGAAAGGCAAATCAGCCAGGAATTAGGGATGTCCCCAAGGAAATAGCTGTGGAGGCAGGCATGTGGTGGTACTTTTGTGCTCTTCTTGGGTAGTCCTTCGCAGCTGCTGTGTTCTTGGAACTCAGGGCTTTCTGGTTAAAAAACTCTAACCCTAGGCCTAACTCAAACCTCAACGCTAGGAAGGAAAACCAGCCTAAGGTTGGGGATGGTCTCATGGAAATAGCAGTGGAGGCAGCCAAGTTGTGTCACTTTTGCACTCCCATTGGGATGCCTTGAACAGCTGCAGTGTGCCTGGAACACAGGGCTTCCTGGTTTTAAAAGTCCTTGGCCCAAGCCTAACAGTAACCCTAGGAAGGTAAATCAGGCGGGTATTAGGGTTCTTCCTAAGGAAAAAGCTGTGAAAGCAGCCATGTTGTGGCACTTTTGCACTCCCTTTTGGATGCCTTTCACAGCTCCAGTGTGCCTGGAGGTCTGGGCTTTCTGATTTTAAAAATCCTAGCACAAGGCCTACCTAACCCCAACCCGACGACGAGAAAGGCAAATCAGCCAGGAATTAGGGATGTCCCCAAGGAAATAGCTGTGGAGGCAGGCATGTGGTGGTACTTTTGTGCTCTTCTTGGGTAGTCCTTCGCAGCTGCTGTGTTCTTGGACCTCAGGGCTTTCTGGTTAAAAAACTCTAACCCTAGGCCTAACTCAAACCTCAACGCTAGGAAGGAAAATCAGCCTATGTTTCAGGATGGTCTCATGGAAATAGCAGTGGAGGCAGCCAAGTTGTGTCACTTTTGCACTCCCGTTGGGATGCCTTGAACAGCTGCAGTGTTCCTGGAGCACAGGGCTTCCTGGTTTTCAAAGTCCTTGGCCCAAACCTAACAGTAACCCTAGGAAGGTAAATCAGCCGGGTATTAGGGTTCTTCCTAAGGAAAAAGCTGTGAAAGCAGCCATGTTGTGGCACTTTTGCACTCCCTTTTGGATGCCTTTCACAGCTCCAGTGTGCCTGGAGGTCTGGGCTTCCTGATTTTAAAAATCCTAGCACAAGGCCTACCTAACCCCAACCCGACGACGAGAAAGGTAAATCAGCCAGGAATTAGGGATGTCCCCAAGGAAATAGCTGTGGAGGCAGGCATGTGGTGGTACTTTTGTGCTCTTCTTGGGTAGTCCTTCGCAGCTGCTGTGTTCTTGGAACTCAGGGCTTTCTGGTTAAAGAACACTTACCATAGGCCTAACTCAAACCTCAACGCTAGGAAGGAAAATCAGCCTAAGGTTGGGGATGGTCTCATGGAAATAGCAGTGGAGGCAGCCAAGTTGTGTCACTTTTGCACTCCCGCTGGGATGCCTTGAACAGCTGCAGTGTTCCTGGAGCACAGGGCTTCCTGGTTTTCAAAGTCCTTGGCCCAAGCCTAACAGTAACCCTAGGAAGGTAAATCAGCCGGGTATTAGGGTTCTTCCTAAGGAAAAAGCTGTGAAAGCAGCCATGTTGTGGCACTTTTGCACTCCCTTTCGGATGCCTTTCACAGCTCCAGTATGCCTGGAGGTCTGGGCTTCCTGATTTTAAAAATCCTAGCACAAGGCCTACCTAACCCCAACCCGACGACGAGAAAGGCAAATCAGCCAGGAATTAAGGATGTCCCCAAGGAAATAGCTGTGGAGGCAGGCATGTTGTGGTACTTTTGTGCTCTTCTTGGGTAGTCCTTCGCAGCTGCTGTGTTCTTGGAACTCAGGGCTTTCAGGTTAAAAGAACACTAACCATAGGCCTAACTCAAACCTCAACGCTAGGAAGGAAAACCAGCCTAAGGTTGGGGATGGTCTCATGGAAATAGCAGTGGAGGCAGCCAAGTTGTGTCACTTTTGCACTCCCGTTGGGATGCCTTGAACAGCTGCAGTGTGCCTGGAGCACAGGGCTTCCTGGTTTTAAAAGTCCTTGGCCCAAGCCTAACAGTAACCCTAGGAAGGTAAATCAGCCGGGTATTAGGGTTCTTCCTAAGGAAAAAGCTGTGAAAGCAGCCATGTTGTGGCACTTTTGCACTCCCTTTTGGATGCCTTTCACAGCTCCAGTGTGCCTGGAGATCTGGGCTTCCTGATTTTAAAAATCCTAGCACAAGGCCTACCTAACCCCAACCCGACGACGAGAAAGGGAAATCAGCCAGGAATTAGGGATGTCCCCAAGGAAATAGCTGTGGAGGCAGGCATGTGGTGTTACTTTTGTGCTCTTCTTGGGTAGTCCTTCGCAGCTGCTGTGTTCTTGGACCTCAGGGCTTTCTGGTTAAAGAACACTAACACTAGGCCTAACTCAAACCTCAACGCTAGGAAGGAAAATCAGCCTATGGTTGGGGATGGTCTCATGGAAATAGCAGTGGAGGCAGCCAAGTTGTGTCACTTTTGCGCTCCCCTTGGGATGCCTTGAACAGCTGCAGTGTGCCTGGAGCACAGGGCTTCCTGGTTTTAAAAGTCCTAGGCCCAAGCCTAACAGTAACCCTAGGAAGATAAATCAGCGGGGTATTAGGGTTCTTCCTAAGGAAAAAGCTGTGAAAGCAGCCATGTTGTGGCACTTTTGCACTCCCTTTTGGATGCCTTTCACAGCTCCAGTGTGCCTGGAGGTCTGGGCTTTCTGATTTTAAAAATCCTAGCACAAGGCCTACCTAACCCCAACCCGACGACGAGAAAGGCAAGTCAGCCAGGAATTAGGGATGTCCCCAAGGAAATAGCTGTGGAGACAGGCATGTTGTGGTACTTTTGTGCTCTTCTTGGGTGGTCCTTCGCAGCTGCTGTGTTCTTGGAACTCAGGGCTTTCTGGTTAAAAAACTCTAACCCTAGGCCTAACTCAAACCTCAACGCTAGGGAGGAAAATCAGCCTATGGTTGGGGATGGTCTCATGGAAATAGCAGTGGAGGCAGCCAAGTTGTGTCACTTTTGCACTCCCGTTGGGATGCCTTGAACAGCTGCAGTGTGCCTGGAGCACAGGGCTTCCTGGTTTTAAAAGTCCTTGGCCCAAGCCTAACAGTAACCCTAGGAAGGTAAATCAGCCGGGTATTAGGGTTCTTCCTAAGGAAAAAGCTGTGAAAGCAGCCATGTTGTGGCACTTTTGCACTCCCTTTTGGATGCCTTTCACAGCTCCAGTGTGCCTGGAGGTCTGGGCTTCCTGATTTTAGAAATCCTAGCACAAGGCCTACCTAACCCCAACCCGACGACGAGAAAGGCAAATCAGCCAGGAATTAGGGATGTCCCCAAGGAAATAGCTGTGGAGGCAGGCATGTGGTGGTACTTTTGTGCTCTTCTTGGGTAGTCCTTCGCAGCTGCTGTGTTCTTGGAACTCAGGGCTTTCTGGTTAAAAAACTCTAACCCTAGGCGTAACTCAAACCTCAACGCTAGGAAGGAAAATCAGCCTATGGTTGGGGATGGTCTCATGGAAATAGCAGTGGAGGCAGCCAAGTTGTGTCACTTTTGCGCTCCCCTTGGGATGCCTTGAACAGCTGCAGTGTGCCTGGAGCACAGGGCTTCCTGGTTTTAAATGTCCTTGGCCCAAGCCTAACAGTAACCCTAGGAAGGTAAATCAGCCGGGTATTAGGGTTCTTCCTAAGGAAAAAGCTGTGAAAGCAGCCATGTTGTGGCACTTTTGCACTCCCTTTTGGATGCCTTTCACAGCTCCAGTATGCCTGGAGGTCTGGGCTTCCTGATTTTAAAAATCCTAGCACAAGGCCTACCTAACCCCAACCCGACGACGAGAAAGGCAAATCAGCCAGGAATTAAGGATGTCCCCAAGGAAATAGCTGTGGAGGCAGGCATGTGGTGGTACTTTTGTGCTCTTCTTGGGTAGTCCTTCACAGCTGCTGTGTTCTTGGAACTCAGGGCTTTCAGGTTAAAAGAACACTAACCATAGGCCTAACTCAAAACTCAACGCTAGGAAGGAAAATCAGCCTATGGTTGGGGATGGTCTCATGGAAATAGCAGTGGAGGCAGCCAAGTTGTGTCACTTTTGCGCTCCCGTTGGGATGCCTTGAACAGCTGCAGTGTGCCTGGAGCACAGGGCTTCCTGGTTTTAAAAGTCCTTGGCCCAAGCCTAACACTAACCCTAGGAAGGTAAATCAGCCGGGTATTAGGGTTCTTCCTAAGGAAAAAGCTGTGAAAGCAGCCATGTTGTGGCACTTTTGCACTCCCTTTTGGATGCCTTTCACAGCTCCAGTGTGCCTGGAGGTCTGGGCTTCCTGATTTTAAAAATCCTAGCACAAGGCCTACCTAACCCCAACCCGACGACGAGAAAGGCAAATCAGCCAGGAATTAGGGATGTCCCCAAGGAAATAGCTGTGGAGGCAGGCATGTTGTGGTACTTTTGTGCTCTTCTTGGGTAGTCCTTCGCAGCTGCTGTGTTCTTGGAACTCAGGGCTTTCAGGTTAAAAGAACACTAACCATAGGCCTAACTCAAACCTCAACGCTAGGAAGGAAAATCAGCCTATGGTTGGGGATGGTCTCATGGAAATAGCAGTGGAGGCAGCCAAGTTGTGTCACTTTTGCACTCCCGTTGGGATGCCTTGAACAGCTGCAGTGTTCCTGGAGCACAGGGCTTCCTGGTTTTAAAAGTCCTAGGCCCAAGCCTAACAGTAACCCTAGGAAGGTAAATCAGCCGGGTATTAGGGTTCTTCCTAAGGAAAAAGCTGTGAAAGCAGCCATGTTGTGGCACTTTTGCACTCCCTTTTGGATGCCTTTCACAGCTCCAGTGTGCCTGGAGGTCTGGGCTTTCTGATTTTAAAAATCCTAGCACAAGGCCTACCTAACCCCAACCCGACGACGAGAAAGGCAAATCAGCCAGGAATTAGGGATGTCCCCAAGGAAATAGCTGTGGAGGCAGGCATGTGGTGGTACTTTTGTGCTCTTCTTGGGTAGTCCTTCGCAGCTGCTGTGTTCTTGGAACTCAGGGCTTTCTGGTTAAAAAACTCTAACCCTAGGCCTAACTCAAACCTCAACGCTAGGAAGGAAAACCAGCCTAAGGTTGGGGATGGTCTCATGGAAATAGCAGTGGAGGCAGCCAAGTTGTGTCACTTTTGCACTCCCATTGGGATGCCTTGAACAGCTGCAGTGTGCCTGGAACACAGGGCTTCCTGGTTTTAAAAGTCCTTGGCCCAAGCCTAACAGTAACCCTAGGAAGGTAAATCAGGCGGGTATTAGGGTTCTTCCTAAGGAAAAAGCTGTGAAAGCAGCCATGTTGTGGCACTTTTGCACTCCCTTTTGGATGCCTTTCACAGCTCCAGTGTGCCTGGAGGTCTGGGCTTTCTGATTTTAAAAATCCTAGCACAAGGCCTACCTAACCCCAACCCGACGACGAGAAAGGCAAATCAGCCAGGAATTAGGGATGTCCCCAAGGAAATAGCTGTGGAGGCAGGCATGTGGTGGTACTTTTGTGCTCTTCTTGGGTAGTCCTTCGCAGCTGCTGTGTTCTTGGAACTCAGGGCTTTCTGGTTAAAAATCTCTAACCCTAGGCCTAACTCAAACCTCAACGCTAGGAAGGAAAATCAGCCTATGTTTCAGGATGGTCTCATGGAAATAGCAGTGGAGGCAGCCAAGTTGTGTCACTTTTGCACTCCCGTTGGGATGCCTTGAACAGCTGCAGTGTTCCTGGAGCACAGGGCTTCCTGGTTTTAAAAGTCCTTGGCCCAAACCTAACAGTAACCCTAGGAAGGTAAATCAGCCGGGTATTAGGGTTCTTCCTAAGGAAAAAGCTGTGAAAGCAGCCATGTTGTGGCACTTTTGCACTCCCTTTTGGATGCCTTTCACAGCTCCAGTGTGCCTGGAGGTCTGGGCTTCCTGATTTTAAAAATCCTAGCACAAGGCCTACCTAACCCCAACCCGACGACGAGAAAGGCAAATCAGCCAGGAATTAGGGATGTCCCCAAGGAAATAGCTGTGGAGGCAGGCATGTGGTGGTACTTTTGTGCTCTTCTTGGGTAGTCCTTCGCAGCTGCTGTGTTCTTGGAACTCAGGGCTTTCTGGTTAAAGAACACTTACCATAGGCCTAACTCAAACCTCAACGCTAGGAAGGAATATCAGCCTAAGGTTGGGGATGGTCTCATGGAAATAGCAGTGGAGGCAGCCAAGTTGTGTCACTTTTGCACTCCCGCTGGGATGCCTTGAACAGCTGCAGTGTTCCTGGAGCACAGGGCTTCCTGGTTTTCAAAGTCCTTGGCCCAAGCCTAACAGTAACCCTAGGAAGGTAAATCAGCCGGGTATTAGGGTTCTTCCTAAGGAAAAAGCTGTGAAAGCAGCCATGTTGTGGCACTTTTGCACTCCCTTTTGGATGCCTTTCACAGCTCCAGTGTGCCTGGAGGTCTGGGCTTCCTGATTTTAAAAATCCTAGCACAAGGCCTACCTAACCCCAACCCGACGACGAGAAAGGCAAATCAGCCAGGAATTAAGGATGTCCCCAAGGAAATAGCTGTGGAGGCAGGCATGTTGTGGTACTTTTGTGCTCTTCTTGGGTAGTCCTTCGCAGCTGCTGTGTTCTTGGAACTCAGGGCTTTCAGGTTAAAAGAACACTAACCCTAGGCCTAACTCAAACCTCAACGCTAGGAAGGAAAACCAGCCTAAGGTTGGGGATGGTCTCATGGAAATAGCAGTGGAGGCAGCCAAGTTGTGTCACTTTTGCACTCCCGTTGGGATGCCTTGAACAGCTGCAGTGTGCCTGGAACACAGGGCTTCCTGGGTTTAAAAGTCCTTGGCCCAAGCCTAACAGTAACCCTAGGAAGGTAAATCAGCCGGGTATTAGGGTTCTTCCTAAGGAAAAAGCTGTGAAAGCAGCCATGTTGTGGCACTTTTGCACTCCCTTTTGGATGCCTTTCACAGCTCCAGTGTGCCTGGAGGTCTGGGCTTCCTGATTTTAGAAATCCTAGCACAAGGCCTACCTAACCCCAACCCGACGACGAGAAAGGCAAATCAGCCAGGAATTAGGGATGTCCCCAAGGAAATAGCTGTGGAGGCAGGCATGTGGTGGTACTTTTGTGCTCTTCTTGGGTAGTCCTTCGCAGCTGCTGTGTTCTTGGACCTCAGGGCTTTCTGGTTAAAAAACTCTAACCCTAGGCCTAACTCAAACCTCAACGCTAGGAAGGAAAATCAGCCTATGTTTCAGGATGGTCTCATGGAAATAGCAGTGGAGGCAGCCAAGTTGTGTCACTTTTGCACTCCCGTTGGGATGCCTTGAACAGCTGCAGTGTTCCTGGAGCACAGGGCTTCCTGGTTTTCAAAGTCCTTGGCCCAAACCTAACAGTAACCCTAGGAAGGTAAATCAGCCGGGTATTAGGGTTCTTCCTAAGGAAAAAGCTGTGAAAGCAGCCATGTTGTGGCACTTTTGCACTCCCTTTTGGATGCCTTTCACAGCTCCAGTGTGCCTGGAGGTCTGGGCTTCCTGATTTTAAAAATCCTAGCACAAGGCCTACCTAACCCCAACCCGACGACGAGAAAGGTAAATCAGCCAGGAATTAGGGATGTCCCCAAGGAAATAGCTGTGGAGGCAGGCATGTGGTGGTACTTTTGTGCTCTTCTTGGGTAGTCCTTCGCAGCTGCTGTGTTCTTGGAACTCAGGGCTTTCTGGTTAAAGAACACTTACCATAGGCCTAACTCAAACCTCAACGCTAGGAAGGAATATCAGCCTAAGGTTGGGGATGGTCTCATGGAAATAGCAGTGGAGGCAGCCAAGTTGTGTCACTTTTGCACTCCCGCTGGGATGCCTTGAACAGCTGCAGTGTTCCTGGAGCACAGGGCTTCCTGGTTTTCAAAGTCCTTGGCCCAAGCCTAACAGTAACCCTAGGAAGGTAAATCAGCCGGGTATTAGGGTTCTTCCTAAGGAAAAAGCTGTGAAAGCAGCCATGTTGTGGCACTTTTGCACTCCCTTTCGGATGCCTTTCACAGCTCCAGTATGCCTGGAGGTCTGGGCTTCCTGATTTTAAAAATCCTAGCACAAGGCCTACCTAACCCCAACCCGACGACGAGAAAGGCAAATCAGCCAGGAATTAAGGATGTCCCCAAGGAAATAGCTGTGGAGGCAGGCATGTTGTGGTACTTTTGTGCTCTTCTTGGGTAGTCCTTCGCAGCTGCTGTGTTCTTGGAACTCAGGGCTTTCAGGTTAAAAGAACACTAACCATAGGCCTAACTCAAACCTCAACGCTAGGAAGGAAAACCAGCCTAAGGTTGGGGATGGTCTCATGGAAATAGCAGTGGAGGCAGCCAAGTTGTGTCACTTTTGCACTCCCGTTGGGATGCCTTGAACAGCTGCAGTGTGCCTGGAGCACAGGGCTTCCTGGTTTTAAAAGTCCTTGGCCCAAGCCTAACAGTAACCCTAGGAAGGTAAATCAGCCGGGTATTAGGGTTCTTCCTAAGGAAAAAGCTGTGAAAGCAGCCATGTTGTGGCACTTTTGCACTCCCTTTTGGATGCCTTTCACAGCTCCAGTGTGCCTGGAGATCTGGGCTTCCTGATTTTAAAAATCCTAGCACAAGGCCTACCTAACCCCAACCCGACGACGAGAAAGGGAAATCAGCCAGGAATTAGGGATGTCCCCAAGGAAATAGCTGTGGAGGCAGGCATGTGGTGTTACTTTTGTGCTCTTCTTGGGTAGTCCTTCGCAGCTGCTGTGTTCTTGGACCTCAGGGCTTTCTGGTTAAAGAACACTAACACTAGGCCTAACTCAAACCTCAACGCTAGGAAGGAAAATCAGCCTATGGTTGGGGATGGTCTCATGGAAATAGCAGTGGAGGCAGCCAAGTTGTGTCACTTTTGCGCTCCCCTTGGGATGCCTTGAACAGCTGCAGTGTGCCTGGAGCACAGGGCTTCCTGGTTTTAAAAGTCCTAGGCCCAAGCCTAACAGTAACCCTAGGAAGATAAATCAGCGGGGTATTAGGGTTCTTCCTAAGGAAAAAGCTGTGAAAGCAGCCATGTTGTGGCACTTTTGCACTCCCTTTTGGATGCCTTTCACAGCTCCAGTGTGCCTGGAGGTCTGGGCTTTCTGATTTTAAAAATCCTAGCACAAGGCCTACCTAACCCCAACCCGACGACGAGAAAGGCAAGTCAGCCAGGAATTAGGGATGTCCCCAAGGAAATAGCTGTGGAGACAGGCATGTTGTGGTACTTTTGTGCTCTTCTTGGGTGGTCCTTCGCAGCTGCTGTGTTCTTGGAACTCAGGGCTTTCTGGTTAAAAAACTCTAACCCTAGGCCTAACTCAAACCTCAACGCTAGGGAGGAAAATCAGCCTATGGTTGGGGATGGTCTCATGGAAATAGCAGTGGAGGCAGCCAAGTTGTGTCACTTTTGCACTCCCGTTGGGATGCCTTGAACAGCTGCAGTGTGCCTGGAGCACAGGGCTTCCTGGTTTTAAAAGTCCTTGGCCCAAGCCTAACAGTAACCCTAGGAAGGTAAATCAGCCGGGTATTAGGGTTCTTCCTAAGGAAAAAGCTGTGAAAGCAGCCATGTTGTGGCACTTTTGCACTCCCTTTTGGATGCCTTTCACAGCTCCAGTGTGCCTGGAGGTCTGGGCTTCCTGATTTTAGAAATCCTAGCACAAGGCCTACCTAACCCCAACCCGACGACGAGAAAGGCAAATCAGCCAGGAATTAGGGATGTCCCCAAGGAAATAGCTGTGGAGGCAGGCATGTGGTGGTACTTTTGTGCTCTTCTTGGGTAGTCCTTCGCAGCTGCTGTGTTCTTGGAACTCAGGGCTTTCTGGTTAAAAATCTCTAACCCTAGGCGTAACTCAAACCTCAACGCTAGGAAGGAAAATCAGCCTATGGTTGGGGATGGTCTCATGGAAATAGCAGTGGAGGCAGCCAAGTTGTGTCACTTTTGCGCTCCCCTTGGGATGCCTTGAACAGCTGCAGTGTGCCTGGAGCACAGGGCTTCCTGGTTTTAAATGTCCTTGGCCCAAGCCTAACAGTAACCCTAGGAAGGTAAATCAGCCGGGTATTAGGGTTCTTCCTAAGGAAAAAGCTGTGAAAGCAGCCATGTTGTGGCACTTTTGCACTCCCTTTTGGATGCCTTTCACAGCTCCAGTATGCCTGGAGGTCTGGGCTTCCTGATTTTAAAAATCCTAGCACAAGGCCTACCTAACCCCAACCCGACGACGAGAAAGGCAAATCAGCCAGGAATTAAGGATGTCCCCAAGGAAATAGCTGTGGAGGCAGGCATGTGGTGGTACTTTTGTGCTCTTCTTGGGTAGTCCTTCACAGCTGCTGTGTTCTTGGAACTCAGGGCTTTCAGGTTAAAAGAACACTAACCATAGGCCTAACTCAAAACTCAACGCTAGGAAGGAAAATCAGCCTATGGTTGGGGATGGTCTCATGGAAATAGCAGTGGAGGCAGCCAAGTTGTGTCACTTTTGCGCTCCCGTTGGGATGCCTTGAACAGCTGCAGTGTGCCTGGAGCACAGGGCTTCCTGGTTTTAAAAGTCCTTGGCCCAAGCCTAACACTAACCCTAGGAAGGTAAATCAGCCGGGTATTAGGGTTCTTCCTAAGGAAAAAGCTGTGAAAGCAGCCATGTTGTGGCACTTTTGCACTCCCTTTTGGATGCCTTTCACAGCTCCAGTGTGCCTGGAGGTCTGGGCTTCCTGATTTTAAAAATCCTAGCACAAGGCCTACCTAACCCCAACCCGACGACGAGAAAGGCAAATCAGCCAGGAATTAGGGATGTCCCCAAGGAAATAGCTGTGGAGGCAGGCATGTTGTGGTACTTTTGTGCTCTTCTTGGGTAGTCCTTCGCAGCTGCTGTGTTCTTGGAACTCAGGGCTTTCAGGTTAAAAGAACACTAACCATAGGCCTAACTCAAACCTCAACGCTAGGAAGGAAAATCAGCCTATGGTTGGGGATGGTCTCATGGAAATAGCAGTGGAGGCAGCCAAGTTGTGTCACTTTTGCACTCCCGTTGGGATGCCTTGAACAGCTGCAGTGTTCCTGGAGCACAGGGCTTCCTGGTTTTAAAAGTCCTAGGCCCAAGCCTAACAGTAACCCTAGGAAGGTAAATCAGCCGGGTATTAGGGTTCTTCCTAAGGAAAAAGCTGTGAAAGCAGCCATGTTGTGGCACTTTTGCACTCCCTTTTGGATGCCTTTCACAGCTCCAGTGTGCCTGGAGGTCTGGGCTTTCTGATTTTAAAAATCCTAGCACAAGGCCTACCTAACCCCAACCCGACGACGAGAAAGGCAAATCAGCCAGGAATTAGGGATGTCCCCAAGGAAATAGCTGTGGAGGCAGGCATGTGGTGGTACTTTTGTGCTCTTCTTGGGTAGTCCTTCGCAGCTGCTGTGTTCTTGGAACTCAGGGCTTTCTGGTTAAAAAACTCTAACCCTAGGCCTAACTCAAACCTCAACGCTAGGAAGGAAAACCAGCCTAAGGTTGGGGATGGTCTCATGGAAATAGCAGTGGAGGCAGCCAAGTTGTGTCACTTTTGCACTCCCATTGGGATGCCTTGAACAGCTGCAGTGTGCCTGGAACACAGGGCTTCCTGGTTTTAAAAGTCCTTGGCCCAAGCCTAACAGTAACCCTAGGAAGGTAAATCAGGCGGGTATTAGGGTTCTTCCTAAGGAAAAAGCTGTGAAAGCAGCCATGTTGTGGCACTTTTGCACTCCCTTTTGGATGCCTTTCACAGCTCCAGTGTGCCTGGAGGTCTGGGCTTTCTGATTTTAAAAATCCTAGCACAAGGCCTACCTAACCCCAACCCGACGACGAGAAAGGCAAATCAGCCAGGAATTAGGGATGTCCCCAAGGAAATAGCTGTGGAGGCAGGCATGTGGTGGTACTTTTGTGCTCTTCTTGGGTAGTCCTTCGCAGCTGCTGTGTTCTTGGAACTCAGGGCTTTCTGGTTAAAAAACTCTAACCCTAGGCCTAACTCAAACCTCAACGCTAGGAAGGAAAATCAGCCTATGTTTCAGGATGGTCTCATGGAAATAGCAGTGGAGGCAGCCAAGTTGTGTCACTTTTGCACTCCCGTTGGGATGCCTTGAACAGCTGCAGTGTTCCTGGAGCACAGGGCTTCCTGGTTTTAAAAGTCCTTGGCCCAAACCTAACAGTAACCCTAGGAAGGTAAATCAGCCGGGTATTAGGGTTCTTCCTAAGGAAAAAGCTGTGAAAGCAGCCATGTTGTGGCACTTTTGCACTCCCTTTTGGATGCCTTTCACAGCTCCAGTGTGCCTGGAGGTCTGGGCTTCCTGATTTTAAAAATCCTAGCACAAGGCCTACCTAACCCCAACCCGACGACGAGAAAGGCAAATCAGCCAGGAATTAGGGATGTCCCCAAGGAAATAGCTGTGGAGGCAGGCATGTGGTGGTACTTTTGTGCTCTTCTTGGGTAGTCCTTCGCAGCTGCTGTGTTCTTGGAACTCAGGGCTTTCTGGTTAAAGAACACTTACCATAGGCCTAACTCAAACCTCAACGCTAGGAAGGAATATCAGCCTAAGGTTGGGGATGGTCTCATGGAAATAGCAGTGGAGGCAGCCAAGTTGTGTCACTTTTGCACTCCCGCTGGGATGCCTTGAACAGCTGCAGTGTTCCTGGAGCACAGGGCTTCCTGGTTTTCAAAGTCCTTGGCCCAAGCCTAACAGTAACCCTAGGAAGGTAAATCAGCCGGGTATTAGGGTTCTTCCTAAGGAAAAAGCTGTGAAAGCAGCCATGTTGTGGCACTTTTGCACTCCCTTTTGGATGCCTTTCACAGCTCCAGTGTGCCTGGAGGTCTGGGCTTCCTGATTTTAAAAATCCTAGCACAAGGCCTACCTAACCCCAACCCGACGACGAGAAAGGCAAATCAGCCAGGAATTAAGGATGTCCCCAAGGAAATAGCTGTGGAGGCAGGCATGTTGTGGTACTTTTGTGCTCTTCTTGGGTAGTCCTTCGCAGCTGCTGTGTTCTTGGAACTCAGGGCTTTCAGGTTAAAAGAACACTAACCATAGGCCTAACTCAAACCTCAACGCTAGGAAGGAAAACCAGCCTAAGGTTGGGGATGGTCTCATGGAAATAGCAGTGGAGGCAGCCAAGTTGTGTAACTTTTGCGCTCCCCTTGGGATGCCTTGAACAGCTGCAGTGTGCCTGGAGCACAGGGCTTCCTGGTTTTAAAAGTCCTTGGCCCAAGCCTAACAGTAACCCTAGGAAGGTAAATCAGCCGGGTATTAGGGTTCTTCCTAAGGAAAAAGCTGTGAAAGCAGCCATGTTGTGGCACTTTTGCACTCCCTTTTGGATGCCTTTCACAGCTCCAGTGTGCCTGGAGGTCTGGGCTTTCTGATTTTAAAAATCCTAGCACAAGGCCTACCTAACCCCAACCCGACGACGAGAAAGGCAAATCAGCCAGGAATTAGGGATGTCCCCAAGGAAATAGCTGTGGAGACAGGCATGTTGTGGTACTTTTGTGCTCTTCTTGGGTGGTCCTTCGCAGCTGCTGTGTTCTTGGAACTCAGGGCTTTCTGGTTAAAAAACTCTAACCCTAGGCCTAACTCAAACCTCAACGCTAGGGAGGGAAATCAGCCTATGGTTGGGGATGGTCTCATGGAAATAGCAGTGGAGGCAGCCAAGTTGTGTCACTTTTGCACTCCCGTTGGGATGCCTTGAACAGCTGCAGTGTGCCTGGAACACAGGGCTTCCTGGGTTTAAAAGTCCTTGGCCCAAGCCTAACAGTAACCCTAGGAAGGTAAATCAGCCGGGTATTAGGGTTCTTCCTAAGGAAAAAGCTGTGAAAGCAGCCATGTTGTGGCACTTTTGCACTCCCTTTTGGATGCCTTTCACAGCTCCAGTGTGCCTGGAGGTCTGGGCTTCCTGATTTTAGAAATCCTAGCACAAGGCCTACCTAACCCCAACCCGACGACGAGAAAGGCAAATCAGCCAGGAATTAGGGATGTCCCCAAGGAAATAGCTGTGGAGGCAGGCATGTGGTGGTACTTTTGTGCTCTTCTTGGGTAGTCCTTCGCAGCTGCTGTGTTCTTGGACCTCAGGGCTTTCTGGTTAAAAAACTCTAACCCTAGGCCTAACTCAAACCTCAACGCTAGGAAGGAAAACCAGCCTAAGGTTGGGGATGGTCTCATGGAAATAGCAGTGGAGGCAGCCAAGTTGTGTCACTTTTGCGCTCCCTTTGGGATGCCTTGAACAGCTGCAGTGTGCCTGGAGCACAGGGCTTCCTGGTTTTAAAAGTCCTTGGCCCAAGCCTAACAGTAACCCTAGGAAGGTAAATCAGCCGGGTATTAGGGTTCTTCCTAAGGAAAAAGCTGTGAAAGCAGCCATGTTGTGGCACTTTTGCACTCCCTTTGGGATGCCTTTCACAGCTCCAGTGTGCCTGGAGGTCTGGGCTTCCTGATTTTAAAAATCCTAGCACAAGGCCTACCTAACCCCAACCCGACGACGAGAAAGGCAAATCAGCCAGGAATTAGGGATGTCCCCAAGGAAATAGCTGTGGAGGCAGGCATGTGGTGGTACTTTTGTGCTCTTCTTGGGTAGTCCTTCGCAGCTGCTGTATTCTTGGAACTCAGGGCTTTCTGGTTAAAAAACTCTAACCCTAGGCTTAACTCAAACCTCAACGCTAGGAAGGAAAACCAGCCTAAGGTTGGGGATGGTCTCATGGAAATAGCAGTGGAGGCAGCCAAGTTGTGTCACTTTTGCGCTCCCGTTGGGATGCCTTGAACAGCTGCAGTGTGCCTGGAGCACAGGGCTTCCTGGTTTTCAAAGTCCTTGGCCCAAGCCTAACAGTAACCCTAGGAAGGTAAATCAGCCGGGTATTAGGGTTCTTCCTAAGGAAAAAGCTGTGAAAGCAGCCATGTTGTGGCACTTTTGCACTCCCTTTTGGATGCCTTTCACAGCTCCAGTGTGCCTGGAGGTCTGGGCTTTCTGATTTTAAAAATCCTAGCACAAGGCCTACCTAACCCCAACCCGACGACGAGAAAGGCAAATCAGCCAGGAATTAGGGATGTCCCCAAGGAAATAGCTGTGGAGGCAGGCATGTGGTGGTACTTTTGTGCTCTTCTTGGGTGGTCCCTTGCAGGTGCTGTGTTCTTGGAACTCAGGGCTTTCTGGTTAAAAAACTCTAACCCTAGGCGTAACTCAAACCTCAACGCTAGGAAGGAAAATCAGCCTATGGTTGGGGATGGTCTCATGGAAATAGCAGTGGAGGCAGCCAAGTTGTGTCACTTTTGCGCTCCCGTTGGGATGCCTTGAACAGCTGCAGTGTGCCTGGAGCACAGGGCTTCCTGGTTTTAAAAGTCCTTGGCCCAAGCCTAACAGTAACCCTAGGAAGGTAAATCAGCCGGGTATTAGGGTTCTTCCTAAGGAAAAAGCTGTGAAAGCAGCCATGTTGTGGCACTTTTGCACTCCCTTTTGGATGCCTTTCACAGCTCCAGTGTGCCTGGAGGTCTGGGCTTCCTGATTTTAAAAATCCTAGCACAAGGCCTACCTAACCCCAACCCGACGACGAGAAAGGCAAATCAGCCAGGAATTAGGGATGTCCCCAAGGAAATAGCTGTGGAGGCAGGCATGTTGTGGTACTTTTGTGCTCTTCTTGGGTAGTCCTTCGCAGCTGCTGTGTTCTTGGAACTCAGGGCTTTCAGGTTAAAAGAACACTAACCATAGGCCTAACTCAAACCTCAACGCTAGGAAGGAAAATCAGCCTATGGTTGGGGATGGTCTCATGGAAATAGCAGTGGAGGCAGCCAAGTTGTGTCACTTTTGCGCTCCCGTTGGGATGCCTTGAACAGCTGCAGTGTGCCTGGAGCACAGGGCTTCCTGGTTTTAAAAGTCCTAGGCCCAAGCCTAACAGTAACCCTAGGAAGGTAAATCAGCCGGGTATTAGGGTTCTTCCTAAGGAAAAAGCTGTGAAAGCAGCCATGTTGTGGCACTTTTGCACTCCCTTTTGGATGCCTTTCACAGCTCCAGTGTGCCTGGAGGTCTGGGCTTCCTGATTTTAAAAATCCTAGCACAAGGCCTACCTAACCCCAACCCGACGACGAGAAAGGCAAATCAGCCAGGAATTAGGGATGTCCCCAAGGAAATAGCTGTGGAGGCAGGCATGTTGTGGTACTTTTGTGCTCTTCTTGGGTAGTCCTTCGCAGCTGCTGTGTTCTTGGAACTCAGGGCTTTCAGGTTAAAAGAACACTAACCCTAGGCCTAACTCAAACCTCAACGCTAGGAAGGAAAATCAGCCTATGGTTGGGGATGGTCTCATGGAAATAGCAGTGGAGGCAGCCAAGTTGTGTCACTTTTGCACTCCCCTTGGGATGCCTTGAACAGCTGCAGTGTTCCTGGAGCACAGGGCTTCCTGGTTTTAAAAGTCCTTGGCCCAAGCCTAACAGTAACCCTAGGAAGGTAAATCAGCCGGGTATTAGGGTTCTTCCTAAGGAAAAAGCTGTGAAAGCAGCCATGTTGTGGCACTTTTGCACTCCCTTTTGGATGCCTTTCACAGCTCCAGTGTGCCTGGAGGTCTGGGCTTCCTGATTTTAGAAATCCTAGCACAAGGCCTACCTAACCCCAACCCGACGACGAGAAAGGCAAATCAGCCAGGAATTAGGGATGTCCCCAAGGAAATAGCTGTGGAGGCAGGCATGTGGTGGTACTTTTGTGCTCTTCTTGGGTAGTCCTTCGCAGCTGCTGTGTTCTTGGAACTCAGGGCTTTCTGGTTAAAAAACTCTAACCCTAGGCCTAACTCAAACCTCAACGCTAGGAAGGAAAATCAGCCTATGGTTGGGGATGGTCTCATGGAAATAGCAGTGGAGGCAGCCAAGTTGTGTCACTTTTGCACTCCCGTTGGGATGCCTTGAACAGCTGCAGTGTGCCTGGAACACAGGGCTTCCTGGTTTTAAAAGTCCTTGGCCCAAGCCTAACAGTAACCCTAGGAAGGTAAATCAGCCGGGTATTAGGGTTCTTCCTAAGGAAAAAGCTGTGAAAGCAGCCATGTTGTGGCACTTTTGCACTCCCTTTTGGATGCCTTTCACAGCTCCAGTGTGCCTGGAGGTCTGGGCTTTCTGATTTTAAAAATCCTAGCACAAGGCCTACCTAACCCCAACCCGACGACGAGAAAGGCAAATCAGCCAGGAATTAGGGATGTCCCCAAGGAAATAGCTGTGGAGGCAGGCATGTGGTGGTACTTTTGTGCTCTTCTTGGGTAGTCCTTCGCAGCTGCTATATTCTTGGAACTCAGGGCTTTCTGGTTAAAAAAATCTAACCCTAGGCCTAACTCAAACCTCAACGCTAGGAAGGAAAATCAGCCTATGGTTGGGGATGGTCTCATGGAAATAGCAGTGGAGGCAGCCAAGTTGTGTCACTTTTGCACTCCCGTTGGGATGCCTTGAACAGCTGCAGTGTGCCTGGAGCACAGGGCTTCCTGGTTTTAAAAGTCCTTGGCCCAAACCTAACAGTAACCCTAGGAAGGTAAATCAGCCGGGTATTAGGGTTCTTCCTAAGGAAAAAGCTGTGAAAGCAGCCATGTTGTGGCACTTTTGCACTCCCTTTTGGATGCCTTTCACAGCTCCAGTGTGCCTGGAGGTCTGGGCTTCCTGATTTTAAAAATCCTAGCACAAGGCCTACCTAACCCCAACCCGACGACGAGAAAGGCAAATCAGCCAGGAATTAGGGATGTCCCCAAGGAAATAGCTGTGGAGGCAGGCATGTGGTGGTACTTTTGTGCTCTTCTTGGGTAGTCCTTCGCAGCTGCTGTGTTCTTGGAACTCAGGGCTTTCTGGTTAAAGAACACTTACCATAGGCCTAACTCAAACCTCAACGCTAGGAAGGAATATCAGCCTAAGGTTGGGGATGGTCTCATGGAAATAGCAGTGGAGGCAGCCAAGTTGTGTCACTTTTGCACTCCCGCTGGGATGCCTTGAACAGCTGCAGTGTTCCTGGAGCACAGGGCTTCCTGGTTTTCAAAGTCCTTGGCCCAAGCCTAACACTAACCCTAGGAAGGTAAATCAGCCGGGTATTAGGGTTCTTCCTAAGGAAAAAGCTGTGAAAGCAGCCATGTTGTGGCACTTTTGCACTCCCTTTTGGATGCCTTTCACAGCTCCAGTATGCCTGGAGGTCTGGGCTTCCTGATTTTAAAAATCCTAGCACAAGGCCTACCTAACCCCAACCCGACGACGAGAAAGGCAAATCAGCCAGGAATTAAGGATGTCCCCAAGGAAATAGCTGTGGAGGCAGTCATGTTGTGGTACTTTTGTGCTCTTCTTGGGTAGTCCTTCGCAGCTGCTGTGTTCTTGGAACTCAGGGCTTTCAGGTTAAAAGAACACTAACCATAGGCCTAACTCAAACCTCAACGCTAGGAAGGAAAACCAGCCTAAGTTTGGGGATGGTCTCATGGAAATAGCAGTGGAGGCAGCCAAGTTGTGTAACTTTTGCGCTCCCCTTGGGATGCCTTGAACAGCTGCAGTGTGCCTGGAGCACAGGGCTTCCTGGTTTTAAAAGTCCTTGGCCCAAGCCTAACACTAACCCTAGGAAGGTAAATCAGCCGGGTATTAGGGTTCTTCCTAAGGAAAAAGCTGTGAAAGCAGCCATGTTGTGGCACTTTTGCACTCCCTTTTGGATGCCTTTCACAGCTCCAGTGTGCCTGGAGGTCTGGGCTTCCTGATTTTAAAAATCCTAGCACAAGGCCTACCTAACCCCAACCCGACGACGAGAAAGGCAAGTCAGCCAGGAATTAGGGATGTCCCCAAGGAAATAGCTGTGGAGACAGGCATGTTGTGGTACTTTTGTGCTCTTCTTGGGTAGTCCTTCGCAGCTGCTGTGTTCTTGGAACTCAGGGCTTTCTGGTTAAAAAACTCTAACCCTAGGCCTAACTCAAACCTCAACGCTAGGGAGGAAAATCAGCCTATGGTTGGGGATGGTCTCATGGAAATAGCAGTGGAGGCAGCCAAGTTGTGTCACTTTTGCACTCCCGTTGGGATGCCTTGAACAGCTGCAGTGTGCCTGGAGCACAGGGCTTCCTGGTTTTAAAAGTCCTTGGCCCAAGCCTAACAGTAACCCTTGGAAGGTAAATCAGCCGGGTATTAGGGTTCTTCCTAAGGAAAAAGCTGTGAAAGCAGCCATGTTGTGGCACTTTTGCACTCCCTTTTGGATGCCTTTCACAGCTCCAGTGTGCCTGGAGGTCTGGGCTTCCTGATTTTAGAAATCCTAGCACAAGGCCTACCTAACCCCAACCCGACGACGAGAAAGGCAAATCAGCCAGGAATTAGGGATGTCCCCAAGGAAATAGCTGTGGAGGCAGGCATGTGGTGGTACTTTTGTGCTCTTCTTGGGTAGTCCTTCGCAGCTGCTGTGTTCTTGGAACTCAGGGCTTTCTGGTTAAAAAACTCTAACCCTAGGCGTAACTCAAACCTCAACGCTAGGAAGGAAAATCAGCCTATGGTTGGGGATGGTCTCATGGAAATAGCAGTGGAGGCAGCCAAGTTGTGTCACTTTTGCGCTCCCCTTGGGATGCCTTGAACAGCTGCAGTGTGCCTGGAGCACAGGGCTTCCTGGTTTTAAAAGTCCTTGGCCCAAGCCTAACAGTAACCCTAGGAAGGTAAATCAGCCGGGTATTAGGGTTCTTCCTAAGGAAAAAGCTGTGAAAGCAGCCATGTTGTGGCACTTTTGCACTCCCTTTTGGATGCCTTTCACAGCTCCAGTGTGCCTGGAGGTCTGGGCTTTCTGATTTTAAAAATCCTAGCACAAGGCCTACCTAACCCCAACCCGACGACGAGAAAGGCAAATCAGCCAGGAATTAGGGATGTCCCCAAGGAAATAGCTGTGGAGGCAGGCATGTGGTGGTACTTTTGTGCTCTTCTTGGGTAGTCCTTCGCAGCTGCTATATTCTTGGAACTCAGGGCTTTCTGGTTAAAAAACTCTAACCCTAGGCCTAACTCAAACCTCAACGCTAGGAAGGAAAATCAGCCTATGGTTGGGGATGGTCTCATGGAAATAGCAGTGGAGGCAGCCAAGTTGTGTCACTTTTGCACTCCCGTTGGGATGCCTTGAACAGCTGCAGTGTGCCTGGAGCACAGGGCTTCCTGGTTTTAAAAGTCCTTGGCCCAAACCTAACAGTAACCCTAGGAAGGTAAATCAGCCGGGTATTAGGGTTCTTCCTAAGGAAAAAGCTGTGAAAGCAGCCATGTTGTGGCACTTTTGCACTCCCTTTTGGATGCCTTTCACAGCTCCAGTGTGCCTGGAGGTCTGGGCTTCCTGATTTTAAAAATCCTAGCACAAGGCCTACCTAACCCCAACCCGACGACGAGAAAGGCAAATCAGCCAGGAATTAGGGATGTCCCCAAGGAAATAGCTGTGGAGGCAGGCATGTGGTGGTACTTTTGTGCTCTTCTTGGGTAGTCCTTCGCAGCTGCTGTGTTCTTGGAACTCAGGGCTTTCTGGTTAAAGAACACTTACCATAGGCCTAACTCAAACCTCAACGCTAGGAAGGAATATCAGCCTAAGGTTGGGGATGGTCTCATGGAAATAGCAGTGGAGGCAGCCAAGTTGTGTCACTTTTGCACTCCCGCTGGGATGCCTTGAACAGCTGCAGTGTTCCTGGAGCACAGGGCTTCCTGGTTTTCAAAGTCCTTGGCCCAAGCCTAACACTAACCCTAGGAAGGTAAATCAGCCGGGTATTAGGGTTCTTCCTAAGGAAAAAGCTGTGAAAGCAGCCATGTTGTGGCACTTTTGCACTCCCTTTTGGATGCCTTTCACAGCTCCAGTATGCCTGGAGGTCTGGGCTTCCTGATTTTAAAAATCCTAGCACAAGGCCTACCTAACCCCAACCCGACGACGAGAAAGGCAAATCAGCCAGGAATTAAGGATGTCCCCAAGGAAATAGCTGTGGAGGCAGTCATGTTGTGGTACTTTTGTGCTCTTCTTGGGTAGTCCTTCGCAGCTGCTGTGTTCTTGGAACTCAGGGCTTTCAGGTTAAAAGAACACTAACCATAGGCCTAACTCAAACCTCAACGCTAGGAAGGAAAACCAGCCTAAGTTTGGGGATGGTCTCATGGAAATAGCAGTGGAGGCAGCCAAGTTGTGTAACTTTTGCGCTCCCCTTGGGATGCCTTGAACAGCTGCAGTGTGCCTGGAGCACAGGGCTTCCTGGTTTTAAAAGTCCTTGGCCCAAGCCTAACACTAACCCTAGGAAGGTAAATCAGCCGGGTATTAGGGTTCTTCCTAAGGAAAAAGCTGTGAAAGCAGCCATGTTGTGGCACTTTTGCACTCCCTTTTGGATGCCTTTCACAGCTCCAGTGTGCCTGGAGGTCTGGGCTTCCTGATTTTAAAAATCCTAGCACAAGGCCTACCTAACCCCAACCCGACGACGAGAAAGGCAAGTCAGCCAGGAATTAGGGATGTCCCCAAGGAAATAGCTGTGGAGACAGGCATGTTGTGGTACTTTTGTGCTCTTCTTGGGTAGTCCTTCGCAGCTGCTGTGTTCTTGGAACTCAGGGCTTTCTGGTTAAAAAACTCTAACCCTAGGCCTAACTCAAACCTCAACGCTAGGGAGGAAAATCAGCCTATGGTTGGGGATGGTCTCATGGAAATAGCAGTGGAGGCAGCCAAGTTGTGTCACTTTTGCACTCCCGTTGGGATGCCTTGAACAGCTGCAGTGTGCCTGGAGCACAGGGCTTCCTGGTTTTAAAAGTCCTTGGCCCAAGCCTAACAGTAACCCTTGGAAGGTAAATCAGCCGGGTATTAGGGTTCTTCCTAAGGAAAAAGCTGTGAAAGCAGCCATGTTGTGGCACTTTTGCACTCCCTTTTGGATGCCTTTCACAGCTCCAGTGTGCCTGGAGGTCTGGGCTTCCTGATTTTAGAAATCCTAGCACAAGGCCTACCTAACCCCAACCCGACGACGAGAAAGGCAAATCAGCCAGGAATTAGGGATGTCCCCAAGGAAATAGCTGTGGAGGCAGGCATGTTGTGGTACTTTTGTGCTCTTCTTGGGTAGTCCTTCGCAGCTGCTGTGTTCTTGGAACTCAGGGCTTTCTGGTTAAAAAACTCTAACCCTAGGCGTAACTAAAACCTCAACGCTAGGAAGGAAAATCAGCCTATGGTTGGGGATGGTCTCATGGAAATAGCAGTGGAGGCAGCCAAGTTGTGTCACTTTTGCGCTCCCCTTGGGATGCCTTGAACAGCTGCAGTGTGCCTGGAGCACAGGGCTTCCTGGTTTTAAATGTCCTTGGCCCAAGCCTAACAGTAACCCTAGGAAGGTAAATCAGCCGGGTATTAGGGTTCTTCCTAAGGAAAAAGCTGTGAAAGCAGCCATGTTGTGGCACTTTTGCACTCCCTTTTGGATGCCTTTCACAGCTCCAGTATGCCTGGAGGTCTGGGCTTCCTGATTTTAAAAATCCTAGCACAAGGCCTACCTAACCCCAACCCGACGACGAGAAAGGCAAATCAGCCAGGAATTAAGGATGTCCCCAAGGAAATAGCTGTGGAGGCAGGCATGTGGTGGTACTTTTGTGCTCTTCTTGGGTAGTCCTTCGCAGCTGCTGTGTTCTTGGAACTCAGGGCTTTCAGGTTAAAAGAACACTAACCATAGGCCTAACTCAAAACTCAACGCTAGGAAGGAAAATCAGCCTATGGTTGGGGATGGTCTCATGGAAATAGCAGTGGAGGCAGCCAAGTTGTGTCACTTTTGCGCTCCCGTTGGGATGCCTTGAACAGCTGCAGTGTGCCTGGAGCACAGGGCTTCCTGGTTTTAAAAGTCCTTGGCCCAAGCCTAACAGTAACCCTAGGAAGGTAAATCAGCCGGGTATTAGGGTTCTTCCTAAGGAAAAAGCTGTGAAAGCAGCCATGTTGTGGCACTTTTGCACTCCCTTTTGGATGCCTTTCACAGCTCCAGTGTGCCTGGAGGTCTGGGCTTCCTGATTTTAGAAATCTAGCACAAGGCCTACCTAACCCCAACCCGACGACGAGAAAGGCAAATCAGCCAGGAATTAGGGATGTCCCCAAGGAAATAGCTGTGGAGGCAGGCATGTTGTGGTACTTTTGTGCTCTTCTTGGGTAGTCCTTCGCAGCTGCTGTGTTCTTGGAACTCAGGGCTTTCAGGTTAAAAGAACACTAACCATAGGCCTAACTCAAACCTCAACGCTAGGAAGGAAAATCAGCCTATGGTTGGGGATGGTCTCATGGAAATAGCAGTGGAGGCAGCCAAGTTGTGTCACTTTTGCGCTCCCGTTGGGATGCCTTGAACAGCTGCAGTGTTCCTGGAGCACAGGGCTTCCTGGTTTTAAAAGTCCTAGGCCCAAGCCTAACAGTAACCCTAGGAAGGTAAATCAGCCGGGTATTAGGGTTCTTCCTAAGGAAAAAGCTGTGAAAGCAGCCATGTTGTGGCACTTTTGCACTCCCTTTTGGATGCCTTTCACAGCTCCAGTGTGCCTGGAGGTCTGGGCTTCCTGATTTTAAAAATCCTAGCACAAGGCCTACCTAACCCCAACCCGACGACGAGAAAGGCAAATCAGCCAGGAATTAGGGATGTCCCCAAGGAAATAGCTGTGGAGGCAGGCATGTTGTGGTACTTTTGTGCTCTTCTTGGGTAGTCCTTCGCAGCTGCTGTGTTCTTGGAACTCAGGGCTTTCTGGTTAAAAAACTCTAACCCTAGGCTTATCTCAAACCTCAACGCTAGGAAGGAAAACCAGCCTAAGGTTGGGGATGGTCTCATGGAAATAGCAGTGGAGGCAGCCAAGTTGTGTCACTTTTGCGCTCCCGTTGGGATGCCTTGAACAGCTGCAGTGTGCCTGGAGCACAGGGCTTCCTGCTTTTCAAAGTCCTTGGCCCAAGCCTAACAGTAACCCTAGGAAGGTAAATCAGCCGGGTATTAGGGTTCTTCCTAAGGAAAAAGCTGTGAAAGCAGCCATGTTGTGGCACTTTTGCACTCCCTTTTGGATGCCTTTCACAGCTCCAGTGTGCCTGGAGGTCTGGGCTTCCTGATTTTAAAAATCCTAGCACAAGGCCTACCTAACCCCAACCCGACGACGAGAAAGGCAAATCAGCCAGGAATTAGGGATGTCCCCAAGGAAATAGCTGTGGAGGCAGGCATGTGGTGGTACTTTTGTGCTCTTCTTGGGTGGTCCCTCGCAGGTGCTGTGTTCTTGGAACTCAGGGCTTTCTGGTTAAAAAACTCTAACCCTAGGCCTAACTCAAACCTCAACGCTAGGAAGGAAAATCAGCCTAAGTTTGGGGATGGTCTCATGGAAATAGCAGTGGAGGCAGCCAAGTTGTGTCACTTTTGCACTCCCGTTGGGATGCCTTGAACAGCTGCAGTGTGCCTGGAGCACAGGGCTTCCTGGTTTTAAAAGTCCTTGGCCCAAGCCTAACAGTAACCCTAGGAAGGTAAATCAGCCGGGTATTAGGGTTCTTCCTAAGGAAAAAGCTGTGAAAGCAGCCATGTTGTGGCACTTTTGCACTCCCTTTTGGATGCCTTTCACAGCTCCAGTGTGCCTGGAGGTCTGGGCTTCCTGATTTTAGAAATCCTAGCACAAGGCCTACCTAACCCCAACCCGACGACGAGAAAGGCAAATCAGCCAGGAATTAGGGATGTCCCCAAGGAAATAGCTGTGGAGGCAGGCATGTGGTGGTACTTTTGTGCTCTTCTTGGGTAGTCCTTCGCAGCTGCTGTGTTCTTGGAACTCAGGGCTTTCTGGTTAAAGAACACTTACCATAGGCCTAACTCAAACCTCAACGCTAGGAAGGAATATCAGCCTAAGGTTGGGGATGGTCTCATGGAAATAGCAGTGGAGGCAGCCAAGTTGTGTCACTTTTGCACTCCCGCTGGGATGCCTTGAACAGCTGCAGTGTTCCTGGAGCACAGGGCTTCCTGGTTTTCAAAGTCCTTGGCCCAAGCCTAACACTAACCCTAGGAAGGTAAATCAGCCGGGTATTAGGGTTCTTCCTAAGGAAAAAGCTGTGAAAGCAGCCATGTTGTGGCACTTTTGCACTCCCTTTTGGATGCCTTTCACAGCTCCAGTATGCCTGGAGGTCTGGGCTTCCTGATTTTAAAAATCCTAGCACAAGGCCTACCTAACCCCAACCCGACGACGAGAAAGGCAAATCAGCCAGGAATTAAGGATGTCCCCAAGGAAATAGCTGTGGAGGCAGTCATGTTGTGGTACTTTTGTGCTCTTCTTGGGTAGTCCTTCGCAGCTGCTGTGTTCTTGGAACTCAGGGCTTTCAGGTTAAAAGAACACTAACCATAGGCCTAACTCAAACCTCAACGCTAGGAAGGAAAACCAGCCTAAGTTTGGGGATGGTCTCATGGAAATAGCAGTGGAGGCAGCCAAGTTGTGTAACTTTTGCGCTCCCCTTGGGATGCCTTGAACAGCTGCAGTGTGCCTGGAGCACAGGGCTTCCTGGTTTTAAAAGTCCTTGGCCCAAGCCTAACACTAACCCTAGGAAGGTAAATCAGCCGGGTATTAGGGTTCTTCCTAAGGAAAAAGCTGTGAAAGCAGCCATGTTGTGGCACTTTTGCACTCCCTTTTGGATGCCTTTCACAGCTCCAGTGTGCCTGGAGGTCTGGGCTTCCTGATTTTAAAAATCCTAGCACAAGGCCTACCTAACCCCAACCCGACGACGAGAAAGGCAAGTCAGCCAGGAATTAGGGATGTCCCCAAGGAAATAGCTGTGGAGACAGGCATGTTGTGGTACTTTTGTGCTCTTCTTGGGTAGTCCTTCGCAGCTGCTGTGTTCTTGGAACTCAGGGCTTTCTGGTTAAAAAACTCTAACCCTAGGCCTAACTCAAACCTCAACGCTAGGGAGGAAAATCAGCCTATGGTTGGGGATGGTCTCATGGAAATAGCAGTGGAGGCAGCCAAGTTGTGTCACTTTTGCACTCCCGTTGGGATGCCTTGAACAGCTGCAGTGTGCCTGGAGCACAGGGCTTCCTGGTTTTAAAAGTCCTTGGCCCAAGCCTAACAGTAACCCTTGGAAGGTAAATCAGCCGGGTATTAGGGTTCTTCCTAAGGAAAAAGCTGTGAAAGCAGCCATGTTGTGGCACTTTTGCACTCCCTTTTGGATGCCTTTCACAGCTCCAGTGTGCCTGGAGGTCTGGGCTTCCTGATTTTAGAAATCCTAGCACAAGGCCTACCTAACCCCAACCCGACGACGAGAAAGGCAAATCAGCCAGGAATTAGGGATGTCCCCAAGGAAATAGCTGTGGAGGCAGGCATGTTGTGGTACTTTTGTGCTCTTCTTGGGTAGTCCTTCGCAGCTGCTGTGTTCTTGGAACTCAGGGCTTTCTGGTTAAAAAACTCTAACCCTAGGCGTAACTAAAACCTCAACGCTAGGAAGGAAAATCAGCCTATGGTTGGGGATGGTCTCATGGAAATAGCAGTGGAGGCAGCCAAGTTGTGTCACTTTTGCGCTCCCCTTGGGATGCCTTGAACAGCTGCAGTGTGCCTGGAGCACAGGGCTTCCTGGTTTTAAATGTCCTTGGCCCAAGCCTAACAGTAACCCTAGGAAGGTAAATCAGCCGGGTATTAGGGTTCTTCCTAAGGAAAAAGCTGTGAAAGCAGCCATGTTGTGGCACTTTTGCACTCCCTTTTGGATGCCTTTCACAGCTCCAGTATGCCTGGAGGTCTGGGCTTCCTGATTTTAAAAATCCTAGCACAAGGCCTACCTAACCCCAACCCGACGACGAGAAAGGCAAATCAGCCAGGAATTAAGGATGTCCCCAAGGAAATAGCTGTGGAGGCAGGCATGTGGTGGTACTTTTGTGCTCTTCTTGGGTAGTCCTTCGCAGCTGCTGTGTTCTTGGAACTCAGGGCTTTCAGGTTAAAAGAACACTAACCATAGGCCTAACTCAAAACTCAACGCTAGGAAGGAAAATCAGCCTATGGTTGGGGATGGTCTCATGGAAATAGCAGTGGAGGCAGCCAAGTTGTGTCACTTTTGCGCTCCCGTTGGGATGCCTTGAACAGCTGCAGTGTGCCTGGAGCACAGGGCTTCCTGGTTTTAAAAGTCCTTGGCCCAAGCCTAACAGTAACCCTAGGAAGGTAAATCAGCCGGGTATTAGGGTTCTTCCTAAGGAAAAAGCTGTGAAAGCAGCCATGTTGTGGCACTTTTGCACTCCCTTTTGGATGCCTTTCACAGCTCCAGTGTGCCTGGAGGTCTGGGCTTCCTGATTTTAGAAATCTAGCACAAGGCCTACCTAACCCCAACCCGACGACGAGAAAGGCAAATCAGCCAGGAATTAGGGATGTCCCCAAGGAAATAGCTGTGGAGGCAGGCATGTTGTGGTACTTTTGTGCTCTTCTTGGGTAGTCCTTCGCAGCTGCTGTGTTCTTGGAACTCAGGGCTTTCAGGTTAAAAGAACACTAACCATAGGCCTAACTCAAACCTCAACGCTAGGAAGGAAAATCAGCCTATGGTTGGGGATGGTCTCATGGAAATAGCAGTGGAGGCAGCCAAGTTGTGTCACTTTTGCGCTCCCGTTGGGATGCCTTGAACAGCTGCAGTGTTCCTGGAGCACAGGGCTTCCTGGTTTTAAAAGTCCTAGGCCCAAGCCTAACAGTAACCCTAGGAAGGTAAATCAGCCGGGTATTAGGGTTCTTCCTAAGGAAAAAGCTGTGAAAGCAGCCATGTTGTGGCACTTTTGCACTCCCTTTTGGATGCCTTTCACAGCTCCAGTGTGCCTGGAGGTCTGGGCTTCCTGATTTTAAAAATCCTAGCACAAGGCCTACCTAACCCCAACCCGACGACGAGAAAGGCAAATCAGCCAGGAATTAGGGATGTCCCCAAGGAAATAGCTGTGGAGGCAGGCATGTTGTGGTACTTTTGTGCTCTTCTTGGGTAGTCCTTCGCAGCTGCTGTGTTCTTGGAACTCAGGGCTTTCTGGTTAAAAAACTCTAACCCTAGGCTTATCTCAAACCTCAACGCTAGGAAGGAAAACCAGCCTAAGGTTGGGGATGGTCTCATGGAAATAGCAGTGGAGGCAGCCAAGTTGTGTCACTTTTGCGCTCCCGTTGGGATGCCTTGAACAGCTGCAGTGTGCCTGGAGCACAGGGCTTCCTGCTTTTCAAAGTCCTTGGCCCAAGCCTAACAGTAACCCTAGGAAGGTAAATCAGCCGGGTATTAGGGTTCTTCCTAAGGAAAAAGCTGTGAAAGCAGCCATGTTGTGGCACTTTTGCACTCCCTTTTGGATGCCTTTCACAGCTCCAGTGTGCCTGGAGGTCTGGGCTTCCTGATTTTAAAAATCCTAGCACAAGGCCTACCTAACCCCAACCCGACGACGAGAAAGGCAAATCAGCCAGGAATTAGGGATGTCCCCAAGGAAATAGCTGTGGAGGCAGGCATGTGGTGGTACTTTTGTGCTCTTCTTGGGTGGTCCCTCGCAGGTGCTGTGTTCTTGGAACTCAGGGCTTTCTGGTTAAAAAACTCTAACCCTAGGCCTAACTCAAACCTCAACGCTAGGAAGGAAAATCAGCCTAAGTTTGGGGATGGTCTCATGGAAATAGCAGTGGAGGCAGCCAAGTTGTGTCACTTTTGCACTCCCGTTGGGATGCCTTGAACAGCTGCAGTGTGCCTGGAGCACAGGGCTTCCTGGTTTTAAAAGTCCTTGGCCCAAGCCTAACAGTAACCCTAGGAAGGTAAATCAGCCGGGTATTAGGGTTCTTCCTAAGGAAAAAGCTGTGAAAGCAGCCATGTTGTGGCACTTTTGCACTCCCTTTTGGATGCCTTTCACAGCTCCAGTGTGCCTGGAGGTCTGGGCTTCCTGATTTTAGAAATCCTAGCACAAGGCCTACCTAACCCCAACCCGACGACGAGAAAGGCAAATCAGCCAGGAATTAGGGATGTCCCCAAGGAAATAGCTGTGGAGGCAGGCATGTTGTGGTACTTTTGTGCTCTTCTTGGGTAGTCCTTCGCAGCTGCTGTGTTCTTGGAACTCAGGGCTTTCAGGTTAAAAGAACACTAACCCTAGGCCTAACTCAAACCTCAACGCTAGGAAGGAAAATCAGCCTATGGTTGGGGATGGTCTCATGGAAATAGCAGTGGAGGCAGCCAAGTTGTGTCACTTTTGCACTCCCCTTGGGATGCCTTGAACAGCTGCAGTGTTCCTGGAGCACAGGGCTTCCTGGTTTTAAAAGTCCTTGGCCCAAACCTAACAGTAACCCTAGGAAGGTAAATCAGCCGGGTATTAGGGTTCTTCCTAAGGAAAAAGCTGTGAAAGCAGCCATGTTGTGGCACTTTTGCACTCCCTTTTGGATGCCTTTCACAGCTCCAGTGTGCCTGGAGGTCTGGGCTTCCTGATTTTAAAAATCCTAGCACAAGGCCTACCTAACCCCAACCCGACGACGAGAAAGGCAAATCAGCCAGGAATTAGGGATGTCCCCAAGGAAATAGCTGTGGAGGCAGGCATGTGGTGGTACTTTTGTGCTCTTCTTGGGTAGTCCTTCGCAGCTGCTGTGTTCTTGGAACTCAGGGCTTTCTGGTTAAAGAACACTTACCATAGGCCTAACTCAAACCTCAACGCTAGGAAGGAATATCAGCCTAAGGTTGGGGATGGTCTCATGGAAATAGCAGTGGAGGCAGCCAAGTTGTGTCACTTTTGCACTCCCGCTGGGATGCCTTGAACAGCTGCAGTGTGCCTGGAGCACAGGGCTTCCTGGTTTTCAAAGTCCTTGGCCCAAGCCTAACAGTAACCCTAGGAAGGTAAATCAGCCGGGTATTAGGGTTCTTCCTAAGGAAAAAGCTGTGAAAGCAGCCATGTTGTGGCACTTTTGCACTCCCTTTTGGATGCCTTTCACAGCTCCAGTGTGCCTGGAGGTCTGGGCTTTCTGATTTTAAAAATCCTAGCACAAGGCCTACCTAACCCCAACCCGACGACGAGAAAGGCAAATCAGCCAGGAATTAGGGATGTCCCCAAGGAAATAGCTGTGGAGGCAGGCATGTGGTGGTACTTTTGTGCTCTTCTTGGGTGGTCCCTCGCAGGTGCTGTGTTCTTGGAACTCAGGGCTTTCTGGTTAAAAAACTCTAACCCTAGGCCTAACTCAAACCTCAACGCTAGGAAGGAAAACCAGCCTAAGGTTGGGGATGGTCTCATGGAAATAGCAGTGGAGGCAGCCAAGTTGTGTCACTTTTGCGCTCCCGTTGGGATGCCTTGAACAGCTGCAGTGTGCCTGGAGCACAGGGCTTCCTGGTTTTAAAAGTCCTTGGCCCAAGCCTAACAGTAACCCTAGGAAGGTAAATCAGCCGGGTATTAGGGTTCTTCCTAAGGAAAAAGCTGTGAAAGCAGCCATGTTGTGGCACTTTTGCACTCCCTTTTGGATGCCTTTCACAGCTCCAGTGTGCCTGGAGGTCTGGGCTTCCTGATTTTAGAAATCCTAGCACAAGGCCTACCTAACCCCAACCCGACGACGAGAAAGGCAAATCAGCCAGGAATTAGGGATGTCCCCAAGGAAATAGCTGTGGAGGCAGGCATGTTGTGGTACTTTTGTGCTCTTCTTGGGTAGTCCTTCGCAGCTGCTGTGTTCTTGGAACTCAGGGCTTTCAGGTTAAAAGAACACTAACCATAGGCCTAACTCAAACCTCAACGCTAGGAAGGAAAATCAGCCTATGGTTGGGGATGGTCTCATGGAAATAGCAGTGGAGGCAGCCAAGTTGTGTCACTTTTGCGCTCCCCTTGGGATGCCTTGAACAGCTGCAGTGTGCCTGGAGCACAGGGCTTCCTGGTTTTAAAAGTCCTAGGCCCAAGCCTAACAGTAACCCTAGGAAGGTAAATCAGCCGGGTATTAGGGTTCTTCCTAAGGAAAAAGCTGTGAAAGCAGCCATGTTGTGGCACTTTTGCACTCCCTTTTGGATGCCTTTCACAGCTCCAGTGTGCCTGGAGGTCTGGGCTTCCTGATTTTAGAAATCCTAGCACAAGGCCTACCTAACCCCAACCCGACGACGAGAAAGGCAAATCAGCCAGGAATTAGGGATGTCCCCAAGGAAATAGCTGTGGAGGCAGGCATGTTGTGGTACTTTTGTGCTCTTCTTGGGTAGTCCTTCGCAGCTGCTGTGTTCTTGGAACTCAGGGCTTTCAGGTTAAAAGAACACTAACCATAGGCCTAACTCAAACCTCAACGTTAGGAAGGAAAATCAGCCTATGGTTGGGGATGGTCTCATGGAAATAGCAGTGGAGGCAGCCAAGTTGTGTCACTTTTGCGCTCCCGTTGGGATGCCTTGAACAGCTGCAGTGTTCCTGGAGCACAGGGCTTCCTGGTTTTAAATGTCCTAGGCCCAAGCCTAACAGTAACCCTAGGAAGGTAAATCAGCCGGGTATTAGGGTTCTTCCTAAGGAAAAAGCTGTGAAAGCAGCCATGTTGTGGCACTTTTGCACTCCCTTTTGGATGCCTTTCACAGCTCCAGTGTGCCTGGAGGTCTGGGCTTCCTGATTTTAAAAATCCTAGCACAAGGCCTACCTAACCCCAACCCGACGACGAGAAAGGCAAATCAGCCAGGAATTAGGGATGTCCCCAAGGAAATAGCTGTGGAGGCAGGCATGTTGTGGTACTTTTGTGCTCTTCTTGGGTAGTCCTTCGCAGCTGCTGTGTTCTTGGAACTCAGGGCTTTCTGGTTAAAAAACTCTAACCCTAGGCTTAACTCAAACCTCAACGCTAGGAAGGAAAACCAGCCTAAGGTTGGGGATGGTCTCATGGAAATAGCAGTGGAGGCAGCCAAGTTGTGTCACTTTTGCGCTCCCGTTGGGATGCCTTGAACAGCTGCAGTGTGCCTGGAGCACAGGGCTTCCTGGTTTTCAAAGTCCTTGGCCCAAGCCTAACAGTAACCCTAGGAAGGTAAATCAGCCGGGTATTAGGGTTCTTCCTAAGGAAAAAGCTGTGAAAGCAGCCATGTTGTGGCACTTTTGCACTCCCTTTTGGATGCCTTTCACAGCTCCAGTGTGCCTGGAGGTCTGGGCTTTCTGATTTTAAAAATCCTAGCACAAGGCCTACCTAACCCCAACCCGACGACGAGAAAGGCAAATCAGCCAGGAATTAGGGATGTCCCCAAGGAAATAGCTGTGGAGGCAGGCATGTGGTGGTACTTTTGTGCTCTTCTTGGGTGGTCCCTCGCAGGTGCTGTGTTCTTGGAACTCAGGGCTTTCTGGTTAAAAAACTCTAACCCTAGGCCTAACTCAAACCTCAACGCTAGGAAGGAAAATCAGCCTAAGTTTGGGGATGGTCTCATGGAAATAGCAGTGGAGGCAGCCAAGTTGTGTCACTTTTGCACTCCCGTTGGGATGCCTTGAACAGCTGCAGTGTGCCTGGAGCACAGGGCTTCCTGGTTTTAAAAGTCCTTGGCCCAAGCCTAACAGTAACCCTAGGAAGGTAAATCAGCCGGGTATTAGGGTTCTTCCTAAGGAAAAAGCTGTGAAAGCAGCCATGTTGTGGCACTTTTGCACTCCCTTTTGGATGCCTTTCACAGCTCCAGTGTGCCTGGAGGTCTGGGCTTCCTGATTTTAGAAATCCTAGCACAAGGCCTACCTAACCCCAACCCGACGACGAGAAAGGCAAATCAGCCAGGAATTAGGGATGTCCCCAAGGAAATAGCTGTGGAGGCAGGCATGTTGTGGTACTTTTGTGCTCTTCTTGGGTAGTCCTTCGCAGCTGCTGTGTTCTTGGAACTCAGGGCTTTCAGGTTAAAAGAACACTAACCCTAGGCCTAACTCAAACCTCAACGCTAGGAAGGAAAATCAGCCTATGGTTGGGGATGGTCTCATGGAAATAGCAGTGGAGGCAGCCAAGTTGTGTCACTTTTGCACTCCCCTTGGGATGCCTTGAACAGCTGCAGTGTTCCTGGAGCACAGGGCTTCCTGGTTTTAAAAGTCCTTGGCCCAAGCCTAACAGTAACCCTAGGAAGGTAAATCAGCCGGGTATTAGGGTTCTTCCTAAGGAAAAAGCTGTGAAAGCAGCCATGTTGTGGCACTTTTGCACTCCCTTTTGGATGCCTTTCACAGCTCCAGTGTGCCTGGAGGTCTGGGCTTCCTGATTTTAAAAATCCTAGCACAAGGCCTACCTAACCCCAACCCGACGACGAGAAAGGCAAATCAGCCAGGAATTAGGGATGTCCCCAAGGAAATAGCTGTGGAGGCAGGCATGTTGTGGTACTTTTGTGCTCTTCTTGGGTAGTCCTTCGCAGCTGCTGTGTTCTTGGAACTCAGGGCTTTCTGGTTAAAAAACTCTAACCCTAGGCCTAACTCAAACCTCAACGCTAGGAAGGAAAATCAGCCTATGGTTGGGGATGGTCTCATGGAAATAGCAGTGGAGGCAGCCAAGTTGTGTCACTTTTGCACTCCCGTTGGGATGCCTTGAACAGCTGCAGTGTGCCTGGAACACAGGGCTTCCTGGTTTTAAAAGTCCTAGGCCCAAGCCTAACAGTAACCCTAGGAAGGTAAATCAGCCGGGTATTAGGGTTCTTCCTAAGGAAAAAGCTGTGAAAGCAGCCATGTTGTGGCACTTTTGCACTCCCTTTTGGATGCCTTTCACAGCTCCAGTGTGCCTGGAGGTCTGGGCTTCCTGATTTTAAAAATCCTAGCACAAGGCCTACCTAACCCCAACCCGACGACGAGAAAGGCAAATCAGCCAGGAATTAGGGATGTCCCCAAGGAAATAGCTGTGGAGGCAGGCATGTGGTGGTACTTTTGTGCTCTTCTTGGGTAGTCCTTCGCAGCTGCTGTGTTCTTGGACCTCAGGGCTTTCTGGTTAAAAAACTCTAACCCTAGGCCTAACTCAAACCTCAACGCTAGGAAGGAAAATCAGCCTATGGTTGGGGATGGTCTCATGGAAATAGCAGTGGAGGCAGCCAAGTTGTGTCACTTTTGCACTCCCGTTGGGATGCCTTGAACAGCTGCAGTGTTCCTGGAGCACAGGGCTTCCTGGTTTTAAAAGTCCTTGGCCCAAACCTAACAGTAACCCTAGGAAGGTAAATCAGCCGGGTATTAGGGTTCTTCCTAAGGAAAAAGCTGTGAAAGCAGCCATGTTGTGGCACTTTTGCACTCCCTTTTGGATGCCTTTCACAGCTCCAGTGTGCCTGGAGGTCTGGGCTTCCTGATTTTAAAAATCCTAGCACAAGGCCTACCTAACCCCAACCCGACAACGAGAAAGGCAAATCAGCCAGGAATTAGGGATGTCCCCAAGGAAATAGCTGTGGAGGCAGGCATGTGGTGGTACTTTTGTGCTCTTCTTGGGTAGTCCTTCGCAGCTGCTGTGTTCTTGGAACTCAGGGCTTTCTGGTTAAAGAACACTTACCATAGGCCTAACTCAAACCTCAACGCTAGGAAGGAATATCAGCCTAAGGTTGGGGATGGTCTCATGGAAATAGCAGTGGAGGCAGCCAAGTTGTGTCACTTTTGCACTCCCGCTGGGATGCCTTGAACAGCTGCAGTGTGCCTGGAGCACAGGGCTTCCTGGTTTTCAAAGTCCTTGGCCCAAACCTAACAGTAACCCTAGGAAGGTAAATCAGCCGGGTATTAGGGTTCTTCCTAAGGAAAAAGCTGTGAAAGCAGCCATGTTGTGGCACTTTTGCACTCCCTTTTGGATGCCTTTCACAGCTCCAGTGTGCCTGGAGGTCTGGGCTTTCTGATTTTAAAAATCCTAGCACAAGGCCTACCTAACCCCAACCCGACGACGAGAAAGGCAAATCAGCCAGGAATTAGGGATGTCCCCAAGGAAATAGCTGTGGAGGCAGGCATGTGGTGGTACTTTTGTGCTCTTCTTGGGTGGTCCCTCGCAGGTGCTGTGTTCTTGGAACTCAGGGCTTTCTGGTTAAAAAACTCTAACCCTAGGCCTAACTCAAACCTCAACGCTAGGAAGGAAAACCAGCCTAAGGTTGGGGATGGTCTCATGGAAATAGCAGTGGAGGCAGCCAAGTTGTGTCACTTTTGCGCTCCCGTTGGGATGCCTTGAACAGCTGCAGTGTGCCTGGAGCACAGGGCTTCCTGGTTTTAAAAGTCCTTGGCCCAAGCCTAACAGTAACCCTAGGAAGGTAAATCAGCCGGGTATTAGGGTTCTTCCTAAGGAAAAAGCTGTGAAAGCAGCCATGTTGTGGCACTTTTGCACTCCCTTTTGGATGCCTTTCACAGCTCCAGTGTGCCTGGAGGTCTGGGCTTCCTGATTTTAGAAATCCTAGCACAAGGCCTACCTAACCCCAACCCGACGACGAGAAAGGCAAATCAGCCAGGAATTAGGGATGTCCCCAAGGAAATAGCTGTGGAGGCAGGCATGTTGTGGTACTTTTGTGCTCTTCTTGGGTAGTCCTTCGCAGCTGCTGTGTTCTTGGAACTCAGGGCTTTCTGGTTAAAAAACTCTAACCCTAGGCCTAACTCAAACCTCAACGCTAGGAAGGAAAATCAGCCTATGGTTGGGGATGGTCTCATGGAAATAGCAGTGGAGGCAGCCAAGTTGTGTCACTTTTGCACTCCCCTTGGGATGCCTTGAACAGCTGCAGTGTTCCTGGAGCACAGGGCTTCCTGGTTTTAAAAGTCCTTGGCCCAAGCCTAACAGTAACCCTAGGAAGGTAAATCAGCCGGGTATTAGGGTTCTTCCTAAGGAAAAAGCTGTGAAAGCAGCCATGTTGTGGCACTTTTGCACTCCCTTTTGGATGCCTTTCACAGCTCCAGTGTGCCTGGAGGTCTGGGCTTCCTGATTTTAGAAATCCTAGCACAAGGCCTACCTAACCCCAACCCGACGACGAGAAAGGCAAATCAGCCAGGAATTAGGGATGTCCCCAAGGAAATAGCTGTGGAGGCAGGCATGTGGTGGTACTTTTGTGCTCTTCTTGGGTAGTCCTTCGCAGCTGCTGTGTTCTTGGAACTCAGGGCTTTCTGGTTAAAAAACTCTAACCCTAGGCCTAACTCAAACCTCAACGCTAGGAAGGAAAATCAGCCTATGGTTGGGGATGGTCTCATGGAAATAGCAGTGGAGGCAGCCAAGTTGTGTCACTTTTGCACTCCCGTTGGGATGCCTTGAACAGCTGCAGTGTGCCTGGAACACAGGGCTTCCTGGTTTTAAAAGTCCTTGGCCCAAGCCTAACAGTAACCCTAGGAAGGTAAATCAGCCGGGTATTAGGGTTCTTCCTAAGGAAAAAGCTGTGAAAGCAGCCATGTTGTGGCACTTTTGCACTCCCTTTTGGATGCCTTTCACAGCTCCAGTGTGCCTGGAGGTCTGGGCTTTCTGATTTTAAAAATCCTAGCACAAGGCCTACCTAACCCCAACCCGACGACGAGAAAGGCAAATCAGCCAGGAATTAGGGATGTCCCCAAGGAAATAGCTGTGGAGGCAGGCATGTGGTGGTACTTTTGTGCTCTTCTTGGGTAGTCCTTCGCAGCTGCTGTGTTCTTGGACCTCAGGGCTTTCTGGTTAAAAAACTCTAACCCTAGGCCTAACTCAAACCTCAACGCTAGGAAGGAAAATCAGCCTATGGTTGGGGATGGTCTCATGGAAATAGCAGTGGAGGCAGCCAAGTTGTGTCACTTTTGCGCTCCCGTTGGGATGCCTTGAACAGCTGCAGTGTTCCTGGAGCACAGGGCTTCCTGGTTTTAAAAGTCCTTGGCCCAAACCTAACAGTAACCCTAGGAAGGTAAATCAGCCGGGTATTAGGGTTCTTCCTAAGGAAAAAGCTGTGAAAGCAGCCATGTTGTGGCACTTTTGCACTCCCTTTTGGATGCCTTTCACAGCTCCAGTGTGCCTGGAGGTCTGGGCTTCCTGATTTTCAAAATCCTAGCACAAGGCCTACCTAACCCCAACCCGACGACGAGAAAGGCAAATCAGCCAGGAATTAAGGATGTCCCCAAGGAAATAGCTGTGGAGGCAGGCATGTTGTGGTACTTTTGTGCTCTTCTTGGGTAGTCCTTCGCAGCTGCTGTGTTCTTGGAACTCAGGGCTTTCAGGTTAAAAGAACACTAACCATAGGCCTAACTCAAACCTCAACGCTAGGAAGGAAAACCAGCCTAAGGTTGGGGATGGTCTCATGGAAATAGCAGTGGAGGCAGCCAAGTTGTGTAACTTTTGCGCTCCCCTTGGGATGCCTTGAACAGCTGCAGTGTGCCTGGAGCACAGGGCTTCCTGGTTTTAAAAGTCCTTGGCCCAAGCCTAACACTAACCCTAGGAAGGTAAATCAGCCGGGTATTAGGGTTCTTCCTAAGGAAAAAGCTGTGAAAGCAGCCATGTTGTGGCACTTTTGCACTCCCTTTTGGATGCCTTTCACAGCTCCAGTGTGCCTGGAGGTCTGGGCTTCCTGATTTTAAAAATCCTAGCACAAGGCCTACCTAACCCCAACCCGACGACGAGAAAGGCAAGTCAGCCAGGAATTAGGGATGTCCCCAAGGAAATAGCTGTGGAGACAGGCATGTTGTGGTACTTTTGTTCTCTTCTTGGGTAGTCCTTCACAGCTGCTGTGTTCTTGGAACTCAGGGCTTTCTGGTTAAAAACTCTAACCCTAGGCCTAACTCAAACCTCAACGCTAGGGGGGAAAATCAGCCTATGGTTGGGGATGGTCTCATGGAAATAGCAGTGGAGGCAGCCAAGTTGTGTCACTTTTGCACTCCCGTTGGGATGCCTTGAACAGCTGCAGTGTGCCTGGAGCACAGGGCTTCCTGGTTTTAAAAGTCCTTGGCCCAAGCCTAACAGTAACCCTAGGAAGGTAAATCAGCCGGGTATTAGGGTTCTTCCTAAGGAAAAAGCTGTGAAAGCAGCCATGTTGTGGCACTTTTGCACTCCCTTTTGGATGCCTTTCACAGCTCCAGTGTGCCTGGAGGTCTGGGCTTCCTGATTTTAGAAATCCTAGCACAAGGCCTACCTAACCCCAACCCGACGACGAGAAAGGCAAATCAGCCAGGAATTAGGGATGTCCCCAAGGAAATAGCTGTGGAGGCAGGCATGTGGTGGTACTTTTGTGCTCTTCTTGGGTAGTCCTTCGCAGCTGCTGTGTTCTTGGAACTCAGGGCTTTCTGGTTAAAAAACTCTAACCCTAGGCGTAACTCAAACCTCAACGCTAGGAAGGAAAATCAGCCTATGGTTGGGGATGGTCTCATGGAAATAGCAGTGGAGGCAGCCAAGTTGTGTCACTTTTGCGCTCCCCTTGGGATGCCTTGAACAGCTGCAGTGTGCCTGGAGCACAGGGCTTCCTGGTTTTAAATGTCCTTGGCCCAAGCCTAACAGTAACCCTAGGAAGGTAAATCAGCCGGGTATTAGGGTTCTTCCTAAGGAAAAAGCTGTGAAAGCAGCCATGTTGTGGCACTTTTGCACTCCCTTTTGGATGCCTTTCACAGCTCCAGTATGCCTGGAGGTCTGGGCTTCCTGATTTTAAAAATCCTAGCACAAGGCCTACCTAACCCCAACCCGACGACGAGAAAGGCAAATCAGCCAGGAATTAAGGATGTCCCCAAGGAAATAGCTGTGGAGGCAGGCATGTGGTGGTACTTTTGTGCTCTTCTTGGGTAGTCCTTCGCAGCTGCTGTGTTCTTGGAACTCAGGGCTTTCAGGTTAAAAGAACACTAACCATAGGCCTAACTCAAAACTCAACGCTAGGAAGGAAAATCAGCCTATGGTTGGGGATGGTCTCATGGAAATAGCAGTGGAGGCAGCCAAGTTGTGTCACTTTTGCGCTCCCGTTGGGATGCCTTGAACAGCTGCAGTGTGCCTGGAGCACAGGGCTTCCTGGTTTTAAAAGTCCTTGGCCCAAGCCTAACAGTAACCCTAGGAAGGTAAATCAGCCGGGTATTAGGGTTCTTCCTAAGGAAAAAGCTGTGAAAGCAGCCATGTTGTGGCACTTTTGCACTCCCTTTTGGATGCCTTTCACAGCTCCAGTGTGCCTGGAGGTCTGGGCTTCCTGATTTTAGAAATCCTAGCACAAGGCCTACCTAACCCCAACCCGACGACGAGAAAGGCAAATCAGCCAGGAATTAGGGATGTCCCCAAGGAAATAGCTGTGGAGGCAGGCATGTTGTGGTACTTTTGTGCTCTTCTTGGGTAGTCCTTCGCAGCTGCTGTGTTCTTGGAACTCAGGGCTTTCAGGTTAAAAGAACACTAACCATAGGCCTAACTCAAACCTCAACGCTAGGAAGGAAAATCAGCCTATGGTTGGGGATGGTCTCATGGAAATAGCAGTGGAGGCAGCCAAGTTGTGTCACTTTTGCGCTCCCGTTGGGATGCCTTGAACAGCTGCAGTGTTCCTGGAGCACAGGGCTTCCTGGTTTTAAAAGTCCTAGGCCCAAGCCTAACAGTAACCCTAGGAAGGTAAATCAGCCGGGTATTAGGGTTCTTCCTAAGGAAAAAGCTGTGAAAGCAGCCATGTTGTGGCACTTTTGCACTCCCTTTTGGATGCCTTTCACAGCTCCAGTGTGCCTGGAGGTCTGGGCTTCCTGATTTTAAAAATCCTAGCACAAGGCCTACCTAACCCCAACCCGACGACGAGAAAGGCAAATCAGCCAGGAATTAGGGATGTCCCCAAGGAAATAGCTGTGGAGGCAGGCATGTTGTGGTACTTTTGTGCTCTTCTTGGGTAGTCCTTCGCAGCTGCTGTGTTCTTGGAACTCAGGGCTTTCAGGTTAAAAGAACACTAACCCTAGGCCTAACTCAAACCTCAACGCTAGGAAGGAAAATCAGCCTATGGTTGGGGATGGTCTCATGGAAATAGCAGTGGAGGCAGCCAAGTTGTGTCACTTTTGCACTCCCCTTGGGATGCCTTGAACAGCTGCAGTGTTCCTGGAGCACAGGGCTTCCTGGTTTTAAAAGTCCTTGGCCCAAGCCTAACAGTAACCCTAGGAAGGTAAATCAGCCGGGTATTAGGGTTCTTCCTAAGGAAAAAGCTGTGAAAGCAGCCATGTTGTGGCACTTTTGCACTCCCTTTTGGATGCCTTTCACAGCTCCAGTGTGCCTGGAGGTCTGGGCTTCCTGATTTTCAAAATCCTAGCACAAGGCCTACCTAACCCCAACCCGACGACGAGAAAGGCAAATCAGCCAGGAATTAGGGATGTCCCCAAGGAAATAGCTGTGGAGGCAGGCATGTTGTGGTACTTTTGTGCTCTTCTTGGGTAGTCCTTCGCAGCTGCTGTGTTCTTGGAACTCAGGGCTTTCTGGTTAAAAAACTCTAACCCTAGGCCTAACTCAAACCTCAACGCTAGGAAGGAAAATCAGCCTATGGTTGGGGATGGTCTCATGGAAATAGCAGTGGAGGCAGCCAAGTTGTGTCACTTTTGCACTCCCGTTGGGATGCCTTGAACAGCTGCAGTGTGCCTGGAACACAGGGCTTCCTGGTTTTAAAAGTCCTTGGCCCAAGCCTAACAGTAACCCTAGGAAGGTAAATCAGCCGGGTATTAGGGTTCTTCCTAAGGAAAAAGCTGTGAAAGCAGCCATGTTGTGGCACTTTTGCACTCCCTTTTGGATGCCTTTCACAGCTCCAGTGTGCCTGGAGGTCTGGGCTTTCTGATTTTAAAAATCCTAGCACAAGGCCTACCTAACCCCAACCCGACGACGAGAAAGGCAAATCAGCCAGGAATTAGGGATGTCCCCAAGGAAATAGCTGTGGAGGCAGGCATGTGGTGGTACTTTTGTGCTCTTCTTGGGTAGTCCTTCGCAGCTGCTGTGTTCTTGGACCTCAGGGCTTTCTGGTTAAAAAACTCTAACCCTAGGCCTAACTCAAACCTCAACGCTAGGAAGGAAAATCAGCCTATGGTTCAGGATGGTCTCATGGAAATAGCAGTGGAGGCAGCCAAGTTGTGTCACTTTTGCACTCCCGTTGGGATGCCTTGAACAGCTGCAGTGTTCCTGGAGCACAGGGCTTCCTGGTTTTAAAAGTCCTTGGCCCAAACCTAACAGTAACCCTAGGAAGGTAAATCAGCCGGGTATTAGGGTTCTTCCTAAGGAAAAAGCTGTGAAAGCAGCCATGTTGTGGCACTTTTGCACTCCCTTTTGGATGCCTTTCACAGCTCCAGTGTGCCTGGAGGTCTGGGCTTCCTGATTTTCAAAATCCTAGCACAAGGCCTACCTAACCCCAACCCGACGACGAGAAAGGTAAATCAGCCAGGAATTAGGGATGTCCCCAAGGAAATAGCTGTGGAGGCAGGCATGTGGTGGTACTTTTGTGCTCTTCTTGGGTAGTCCTTCGCAGCTGCTGTGTTCTTGGAACTCAGGGCTTTCTGGTTAAAGAACACTTACCATAGGCCTAACTCAAACCTCAACGCTAGGAAGGAATATCAGCCTAAGGTTGGGGATGGTCTCATGGAAATAGCAGTGGAGGCAGCCAAGTTGTGTCACTTTTGCACTCCCGCTGGGATGCCTTGAACAGCTGCAGTGTTCCTGGAGCACAGGGCTTCCTGGTTTTCAAAGTCCTTGGCCCAAGCCTAACACTAACCCTAGGAAGGTAAATCAGCCGGGTATTAGGGTTCTTCCTAAGGAAAAAGCTGTGAAAGCAGCCATGTTGTGGCACTTTTGCACTCCCTTTTGGATGCCTTTCACAGCTCCAGTATGCCTGGAGGTCTGGGCTTCCTGATTTTAAAAATCCTAGCACAAGGCCTACCTAACCCCAACCCGACGACGAGAAAGGCAAATCAGCCAGGAATTAAGGATGTCCCCAAGGAAATAGCTGTGGAGGCAGGCATGTTGTGGTACTTTTGTGCTCTTCTTGGGTAGTCCTTCGCAGCTGCTGTGTTCTTGGAACTCAGGGCTTTCAGGTTAAAAGAACACTAACCATAGGCCTAACTCAAACCTCAACGCTAGGAAGGAAAACCAGCCTAAGGTTGGGGATGGTCTCATGGAAATAGCAGTGGAGGCAGCCAAGTTGTGTCACTTTTGCGCTCCCCTTGGGATGCCTTGAACAGCTGCAGTGTGCCTGGAGCACAGGGCTTCCTGGTTTTAAAAGTCCTTGGCCCAAGCCTAACACTAACCCTAGGAAGGTAAATCAGCCGGGTATTAGGGTTCTTCCTAAGGAAAAAGCTGTGAAAGCAGCCATGTTGTGGCACTTTTGCACTCCCTTTTGGATGCCTTTCACAGCTCCAGTGTGCCTGGAGGTCTGGGCTTTCTGATTTTAAAAATCCTAGCACAAGGCCTACCTAACCCCAACCCGACGACGAGAAAGGCAAATCAGCCAGGAATTAGGGATGTCCCCAAGGAAATAGCTGTGGAGACAGGCATGTTGTGGTACTTTTGTGCTCTTCTTGGGTGGTCCTTCGCAGCTGCTGTGTTCTTGGAACTCAGGGCTTTCTGGTTAAAAAACTCTAACCCTAGGCCTAACTCAAACCTCAACGCTAGGGAGGAAAATCAGCCTATGGTTGGGGATGGTCTCATGGAAATAGCAGTGGAGGCAGCCAAGTTGTGTCACTTTTGCACTCCCGTTGGGATGCCTTGAACAGCTGCAGTGTGCCTGGAGCACAGGGCTTCCTGGTTTTAAAAGTCCTTGGCCCAAGCCTAACAGTAACCCTAGGAAGGTAAATCAGCGGGGTATTAGGGTTCTTCCTAAGGAAAAAGCTGTGAAAGCAGCCATGTTGTGGCACTTTTGCACTCCCTTTTGGATGCCTTTCACAGCTCCAGTGTGCCTGGAGGTCTGGGCTTCCTGATTTTAGAAATCCTAGCACAAGGCCTACCTAACCCCAACCCGACGACGAGAAAGGCAAATCAGCCAGGAATTAGGGATGTCCCCAAGGAAATAGCTGTGGAGGCAGGCATGTTGTGGTACTTTTGTGCTCTTCTTGGGTAGTCCTTCGCAGCTGCTGTGTTCTTGGAACTCAGGGCTTTCTGGTTAAAAAACTCTAACCCTAGGCGTAACTCAAACCTCAACGCTAGGAAGGAAAATCAGCCTATGGTTGGGGATGGTCTCATGGAAATAGCAGTGGAGGCAGCCAAGTTGTGTCACTTTTGCGCTCCCCTTGGGATGCCTTGAACAGCTGCAGTGTGCCTGGAGCACAGGGCTTCCTGGTTTTCAAAGTCCTTGGCCCAAGCCTAACAGTAACCCTAGGAAGGTAAATCAGCCGGGTATTAGGGTTCTTCCTAAGGAAAAAGCTGTGAAAGCAGCCATGTTGTGGCACTTTTGCACTCCCTTTTGGATGCCTTTCACAGCTCCAGTATGCCTGGAGGTCTGGGCTTCCTGATTTTCAAAATCCTAGCACAAGGCCTACCTAACCCCAACCCGACGACGAGAAAGGCAAATCAGCCAGGAATTAGGGATGTCCCCAAGGAAATAGCTGTGGAGGCAGGCATGTGGTGGTACTTTTGTGCTCTTCTTGGGTAGTCCTTCGCAGCTGCTGTGTTCTTGGACCTCAGGGCTTTCTGGTTAAAGAACACTTACCATAGGCCTAACTCAAAACTCAACGCTAGGAAGGAAAACCAGCCTAAGGTTGGGGATGGTCTCATGGAAATAGCAGTGGAGGCAGCCAAGTTGTGTCACTTTTGCACTCCCGTTGGGATGCCTTGAACAGCTGCAGTGTGCCTGGAACACAGGGCTTCCTGGTTTTAAAAGTCCTTGGCCCAAGCCTAACAGTAACCCTAGGAAGGTAAATCAGCCGGGTATTAGGGTTCTTCCTAAGGAAAAAGCTGTGAAAGCAGCCATGTTGTGGCACTTTTGCACTCCCTTTTGGATGCCTTTCACAGCTCCAGTGTGCCTGGAGGTCTGGGCTTCCTGATTTTAAAAATCAGGAAAAAAGCTTTTTTTTTAAAAAGCTTTTCCACTTTGTCTGGCTAGGAAAAACTGTGCCAGCACAGAAAACATCTCCCATCGTGTTCTAGAAGTTGCACGGATGTCTGCCAAGTGTTTGGCAGGAAGAAAAGAAAAGTTGTCCAAAACAGCTTCAATCGAATGTTCCTGTGATTGGAAAAGTCAGGAGAGTGCAAAGGTACTGTTTTCTATCAGTTGGCAAGGTGCGCACACAATCCCAGTGTTGTACAGCTTGCTTCTTCACCTTCCCGAAGCTGCCGCTCTCGCCGGCTGCCGGAGCCCAAGAAGCGGCTTCTTCGCGCAAAGACGATTGTGCCGCTCACAGCGCTCTCCTTAGCGCGGCTTCTGCCGAAAGACGCCCGGCAGCGGCTCTTACCTCCGGAGAGCATCCTACCTTCCTCTTTAGCTCCTCTTCTCATCTACACCTCGGCAACAAGCTTTTCCACTATGTCTGGCTAGGAAAAACTGTGCCAGCACAGAAAACATCTCCCCTCGTGTTCTAGAAGTTGCACGGATGTCTGCCAAGTGTTTGGCAGGAAGAAAAGAAAAGTTGTCCAAAACAGCTTCCAATCGAATGTTCCTGTGATTGGAAAAGTCAGGAGAGTGCAAAGGTACTGTTTTCTATCAGTTGGCAAGGTGCGCACACAATCCCAGTGTTGTACAGCTTGCTTCTTCACCTTCCCGAAGCTGCCGCTCTCGCCGGCTGCCGGAGCCCAAGAAGCGGCTTCTTCGCGCAAAGACGATTGTGCCGCTCACAGCGCTCTCCCTAGCGCGGCTTCTGCCGAAAGACGCCCGGCAGCGGCTCTTACCTCCGGAGAGCATCCTACCTTCCTCTTTAGCTCCTCTTCTCATCTACACCTCGGCAACAAGCTTTTCCACTATGTCTGGCTAGGAAAAACGGTGCCAGCACAGAAAACATCTCCCCTCGTGTTCTAGAAGTTGCACGGATGTCTGCCAAGTGTTTGGCAGGAAGAAAAGAAAAGTTGTCCAAAACAGCTTCCAATCGAATGTTCCTGTGATTGGAAAAGTCAGGAGAGTGCAAAGGTACTGTTTTCTATCAGTTGGCAAGGTGCGCACACAATCCCAGTGTTGTACAGCTTGCTTCTTCACCTTCCCGAAGCTGCCGCTCTCGCCGGCTGCCGGAGCCCAAGAAGCGGCTTCTTCGCGCAAAGACGATTGTGCCGCTCACAGTGCTCTCCTTAGCGCGGCTTCTGCCGAAAGACGCCCGGCAGCGGCTCTTACCTCCGGAGAGCATCCTACCTTCCTCTTTAGCTCCTCTTCTCATCTACACCTCGGCAACAAGCTTTTCCACTATGTCTGGCTAGGAAAAACTGTGCCAGCACAGAAAACATCTCCCCTCGTGTTCTAGAAGTTGCACGGATGTCTGCCAAGTGTTTGGCAGGAAGAAAAGAAAAGTTGTCCAAAACAGCTTCCAATCGAATGTTCCTGTGATTGGAAAAGTCAGGAGAGTGCAAAGGTACTGTTTTCTATCAGTTGGCAAGGTGCGCACACAATCCCAGTGTTGTACAGCTTGCTTCTTCACCTTCCCGAAGCTGCCGCTCTCGCCGGCTGCCGGAGCCCAAGAAGCGGCTTCTTCGCGCAAAGACGATTGTGCCGCTCACAGCGCTCTCCTTAGCGCGGCTTCTGCCGAAAGACGCCCGGCAGCGGCTCTTACCTCCGGAGAGCATCCTACCTTCCTCTTTAGCTCCTCTTCTCATCTACACCTCGGCAACAAGCTTTTCCACTATGTCTGGCTAGGAAAAACTGTGCCAGCACAGAAAACATCTCCCATCGTGTTCTAGAAGTTGCACGGATGTCTGCCAAGTGTTTGGCAGGAAGAAAAGAAAAGTTGTCCAAAACAGTTTCCAATCGAATGTTCCTGTGATTGGAAAAGTCAGGAGAGTGCAAAGGTACTGTTTTCTATCAGTTGGCAAGGTGCGCACACAATCCCAGTGTTGTACAGCTTGCTTCTTCACCTTCCCGAAGCTGCCGCTCTCGCCGGCTCCCGGAGCGCGAGAAGCGGCTTCTTCGCGCAAAGACGATTGTGCCGCTCACAGTGCTCTCCTTAGCGCGGCTTCTGCCGAAAGACGCCCGGCAGCGGCTCTTACCTCCGGAGAGCATCCTACCTTCCTCTTTAGCTCCTCTTCTCATCTACACCTCGGCAACAAGCTTTTCCACTATGTCTGGCTAGGAAAAACTGTGCCAGCACAGAAAACATCTCCCATCGTGTTCTAGAAGTTGCACGGATGTCTGCCAAGTGTTTGGCAGGAAGAAAAGAAAAGTTGTCCAAAACAGCTTCCAATCGAATGTTCCTGTGATTGGAAAAGTCAGGAGAGTGCAAAGGCACTGTTTTCTATCAGTTGGCAAGGTGCGCACACAATCCCAGTGTTGTACAGCTTGCTTCTTCACCTTCCCGAAGCTGCCGCTCTCGCCGGCTGCCGGAGCCCAAGAAGCGGCTTCTTCGCGCAAAGACGATTGTGCCGCTCACAGTGCTCTCCTTAGCGCGGCTTCTGCCGAAAGACGCCCGGCAGCGGCTCTTACCTCCGGAGAGCATCCTTCCTTCCTCTTTAGCTCCTCTTCTCATCTACACCTCGGCAACAAGCTTTTCCACTATGTCTGGCTAGGAAAAACTGTGCCAGCACAGAAAACATCTCCCCTCGTGTTCTAGAAGTTGCACGGATGTCTGCCAAGTGTTTGGCAGGAAGAAAAGAAAAGTTGTCCAAAACAGCTTCCAATCGAATGTTCCTGTGATTGGAAAAGTCAGGAGAGTGCAAAGGTACTGTTTTCTATCAGTTGGCAAGGTGCGCACACAATCCCAGTGTTGTACAGCTTGCTTCTTCACCTTCCCGAAGCTGCCGCTCTCGCCGGCTGCCGGAGCCCAAGAAGCGGCTTCTTCGCGCAAAGACGATTGTGCCGCTCACAGCGCTCTCCTTAGCGCGGCTTCTGCCGAAAGATGCCCGGCAGCGGCTCTTACCTCCGGAGAGCATCCTACCTTCCTCTTTAGCTCCTCTTCTCATCTACACCTCGGCAACAAGCTTTTCCACTATGTCTGGCTAGGAAAAACTGTGCCAGCACAGAAAACATCTCCCCTCGTGTTCTAGAAGTTGCACGGATGTCTGCCAAGTGTTTGGCAGGAAGAAAAGAAAAGTTGTCCAAAACAGCTTCCAATCGAATGTTCCTGTGATTGGAAAAGTCAGGAGAGTGCAAAGGCACTGTTTTCTATCAGTTGGCAAGGTGCGCACACAATCCCAGTGTTGTACAGCTTGCTTCTTCACCTTCCCGAAGCTGCCGCTCTCGCCGGCTGCCGGAGCCCAAGAAGCGGCTTCTTCGCGCAAAGACGATTGTGCCGCTCACAGTGCTCTCCTTAGCGCGGCTTCTGCCGAAAGACGCCCGGCAGCGGCTCTTACCTCCGGAGAGCATCCTACCTTCCTCTTTAGCTCCTCTTCTCATCTACACCTCGGCAACAAGCTTTTCCACTATGTCTGGCTAGGAAAAACTGTGCCAGCACAGAAAACATCTCCCCTCGTGTTCTAGAAGTTGCACGGATGTCTGCCAAGTGTTTGGCAGGAAGAAAAGAAAAGTTGTCCAAAACAGCTTCCAATCGAATGTTCCTGTGATTGGAAAAGTCAGGAGAGTGCAAAGGTACTGTTTTCTATCAGTTGGCAAGGTGCGCACACAATCCCAGTGTTGTACAGCTTGCTTCTTCACCTTCCCGAAGCTGCCGCTCTCGCCGGCTGCCGGAGCCCAAGAAGCGGCTTCTTCGCGCAAAGACGATTGTGCCGCTCACAGCGCTCTCCTTAGCGCGGCTTCTGCCGAAAGACGCCCGGCAGCGGCTCTTACCTCCGGAGAGCATCCTACCTTCCTCTTTAGCTCCTCTTCTCATCTACACCTCGGCAACAAGCTTTTCCACTATGTCTGGCTAGGAAAAACTGTGCCAGCACAGAAAACATCTCCCATTGTGTTCTAGAAGTTGCACGGATGTCTGCCAAGTGTTTGGCAGGAAGAAAAGAAAAGTTGTCCAAAACAGCTTCCAATCGAATGTTCCTGTGATTGGAAAAGTCAGGAGAGTGCAAAGGTACTGTTTTCTATCAGTTGGCAAGGTGCGCACACAATCCCAGTGTTGTACAGCTTGCTTCTTCACCTTCCCGAAGCTGCCGCTCTCGCCGGCTGCCGGAGCCCAAGAAGCGGCTTCTTCGCGCAAAGACGATTGTGCCGCTCACAGTGCTCTCCTTAGCGCGGCTTCTGCCGAAAGACGCCCGGCAGCGGCTCTTACCTCCGGAGAGCATCCTACCTTCCTCTTTAGCTCCTCTTCTCATCTACACCTCGGCAACAAGCTTTTCCACTATGTCTGGCTAGGAAAAACGGTGCCAGCACAGAAAACATCTCCCATCGTGTTCTAGAAGTTGCACGGATGTCTGCCAAGTGTTTGGCAGGAAGAAAAGAAAAGTTGTCCAAAACAGCTTCCAATCGAATGTTCCTGTGATTGGAAAAGTCAGGAGAGTGCAAAGGTACTGTTTTCTATCAGTTGGCAAGGTGCGCACACAATCCCAGTGTTGTACAGCTTGCTTCTTCACCTTCCCGAAGCTGCCGCTCTCGCCGGCTGCCGGAGCCCAAGAAGCGGCTTCTTCGCGCAAAGACGATTGTGCCGCTCACAGTGCTCTCCTTAGCGCGGCTTCTGCCGAAAGACGCCCGGCAGCGGCTCTTACCTCCGGAGAGCATCCTACCTTCCTCTTTAGCTCCTCTTCTCATCTACACCTCGGCAACAAGCTTTTCCACTATGTCTGGCTAGGAAAAACGGTGCCAGCACAGAAAACATCTCCCCTCGTGTTCTAGAAGTTGCACGGATGTCTGCCAAGTGTTTGGCAGGAAGAAAAGAAAAGTTGTCCAAAACAGCTTCCAATCGAATGTTCCTGTGATTGGAAAAGTCAGGAGAGTGCAAAGGTACTGTTTTCTATCAGTTGGCAAGGTGCGCACACAATCCCAGTGTTGTACAGCTTGCTTCTTCACCTTCCCGAAGCTGCCGCTCTCGCCGGCTCCCGGAGCCCAAGAAGCGGCTTCTTCGCGCAAAGACGATTGTGCCGCTCACAGCGCTCTCCTTAGCGCGGCTTCTGCCGAAAGACGCCCGGCAGCGGCTCTTACCTCCGGAGAGCATCCTACCTTCCTCTTTAGCTCCTCTTCTCATCTACACCTCGGCAACAAGCTTTTCCACTATGTCTGGCTAGGAAAAACTGTGCCAGCACAGAAAACATCTCCCCTCGTGTTCTAGAAGTTGCACGGATGTCTGCCAAGTGTTTGGCAGGAAGAAAAGAAAAGTTGTCCAAAACAGCTTCCAATCGAATGTTCCTGTGATTGGAAAAGTCAGGAGAGTGCAAAGGCACTGTTTTCTATCAGTTGGCAAGGTGCGCACACAATCCCAGTGTTGTACAGCTTGCTTCTTCACCTTCCCGAAGCTGCCGCTCTCGCCGGCTGCCGGAGCCCAAGAAGCGGCTTCTTCGCGCAAAGACGATTGTGCCGCTCACAGCGCTCTCCTTAGCGCGGCTTCTGCCGAAAGACGCCCGGCAGCGGCTCTTACCTCCGGAGAGCATCCTACCTTCCTCTTTAGCTCCTCTTCTCATCTACACCTCGGCAACAAGCTTTTCCACTATGTCTGGCTAGGAAAAACTGTGCCAGCACAGAAAACATCTCCCCTCGTGTTCTAGAAGTTGCACGGATGTCTGCCAAGTGTTTGGCAGGAAGAAAAGAAAAGTTGTCCAAAACAGCTTCCAATCGAATGTTCCTGTGATTGGAAAAGTCAGGAGAGTGCAAAGGCACTGTTTTCTATCAGTTGGCAAGGTGCGCACACAATCCCAGTGTTGTACAGCTTGCTTCTTCACCTTCCCGAAGCTGCCGCTCTCGCCGGCTCCCGGAGCCCAAGAAGCGGCTTCTTCGCGCAAAGACGATTGTGCCGCTCACAGTGCTCTCCTTAGCGCGGCTTCTGCCGAAAGACGCCCGGCAGCGGCTCTTACCTCCGGAGAGCATCCTACCTTCCTCTTTAGCTCCTCTTCTCATCTACACCTCGGCAACAAGCTTTTCCACTATGTCTGGCTAGGAAAAACGGTGCCAGCACAGAAAACATCTCCCCTCGTGTTCTAGAAGTTGCACGGATGTCTGCCAAGTGTTTGGCAGGAAGAAAAGAAAAGTTGTCCAAAACAGCTTCCAATCGAATGTTCCTGTGATTGGAAAAGTCAGGAGAGTGCAAAGGTACTGTTTTCTATCAGTTGGCAAGGTGCGCACACAATCCCAGTGTTGTACAGCTTGCTTCTTCACCTTCCCGAAGCTGCCGCTCTCGCCGGCTGCCGGAGCCCAAGAAGCGGCTTCTTCGCGCAAAGACGATTGTGCCGCTCACAGCGCTCTCCTTAGCGCGGCTTCTGCCGAAAGACGCCCGGCAGCGGCTCTTACCTCCGGAGAGCATCCTACCTTCCTCTTTAGCTCCTCTTCTCATCTACACCTCGGCAACAAGCTTTTCCACTATGTCTGGCTAGGAAAAACTGTGCCAGCACAGAAAACATCTCCCCTCGTGTTCTAGAAGTTGCACGGATGTCTGCCAAGTGTTTGGCAGGAAGAAAAGAAAAGTTGTCCAAAACAGCTTCCAATCGAATGTTCCTGTGATTGGAAAAGTCAGGAGAGTGCAAAGGTACTGTTTTCTATCAGTTGGCAAGGTGCGCACACAATCCCAGTGTTGTACAGCTTGCTTCTTCACCTTCCCGAAGCTGCCGCTCTCGCCGGCTGCCGGAGCCCAAGAAGCGGCTTCTTCGCGCAAAGACGATTGTGCCGCTCACAGCGCTCTCCCTAGCGCGGCTTCTGCCGAAAGACGCCCGGCAGCGGCTCTTACCTCCGGAGAGCATCCTACCTTCCTCTTTAGCTCCTCTTCTCATCTACACCTCGGCAACAAGCTTTTCCACTATGTCTGGCTAGGAAAAACTGTGCCAGCACAGAAAACATCTCCCCTCGTGTTCTAGAAGTTGCACGGATGTCTGCCAAGTGTTTGGCAGGAAGAAAAGAAAAGTTGTCCAAAACAGCTTCCAATCGAATATTCCTGTGATTGGAAAAGTCAGGAGAGTGCAAAGGTACTGTTTTCTATCAGTTGGCAAGGTGCGCACACAATCCCAGTGTTGTACAGCTTGCTTCTTCACCTTCCCGAAGCTGCCGCTCTCGCTGGCTGCCGGAGCCCAAGAAGCGGCTTCTTCGCGCAAAGACGATTGTGCCGCTCACAGTGCTCTCCTTAGCGCGGCTTCTGCCGAAAGACGCCCGGCAGCGGCTCTTACCTCCGGAGAGCATCCTACCTTCCTCTTTAGCTCCTCTTCTCATCTACACCTCGGCAACAAGCTTTTCCACTATGTCTGGCTAGGAAAAACTGTGCCAGCACAGAAAACATCTCCCATCGTGTTCTAGAAGTTGCACGGATGTCTGCCAAGTGTTTGGCAGGAAGAAAAGAAAAGTTGTCCAAAACAGCTTCCAATCGAATGTTCCTGTGATTGGAAAAGTCAGGAGAGTGCAAAGGTACTGTTTTCTATCAGTTGGCAAGGTGCGCACACAATCCCAGTGTTGTACAGCTTGCTTCTTCACCTTCCCGAAGCTGCCGCTCTCACCGGCTGCCGGAGCCCAAGAAGCGGCTTCTTCGCGCAAAGACGATTGTGCCGCTCACAGCGCTCTCCTTAGCGCGGCTTCTGCCGAAAGACGCCCGGCAGCGGCTCTTACCTCCGGAGAGCATCCTACCTTCCTCTTTAGCTCCTCTTCTCATCTACACCTCGGCAACAAGCTTTTCCACTATGTCTGGCTAGGAAAAACTGTGCCAGCACAGAAAACATCTCCCATCGTGTTCTAGAAGTTGCACGGATGTCTGCCAAGTGTTTGGCAGGAAGAAAAGAAAAGTTGTCCAAAACAGTTTCCAATCGAATGTTCCTGTGATTGGAAAAGTCAGGAGAGTGCAAAGGTACTGTTTTCTATCAGTTGGCAAGGTGCGCACACAATCCCAGTGTTGTACAGCTTGCTTCTTCACCTTCCCGAAGCTGCCGCTCTCGCCGGCTCCCGGAGCGCGAGAAGCGGCTTCTTCGCGCAAAGACGATTGTGCCGCTCACAGTGCTCTCCTTAGCGCGGCTTCTGCCGAAAGACGCCCGGCAGCGGCTCTTACCTCCGGAGAGCATCCTACCTTCCTCTTTAGCTCCTCTTCTCATCTACACCTCGGCAACAAGCTTTTCCACTATGTCTGGCTAGGAAAAACTGTGCCAGCACAGAAAACATCTCCCATCGTGTTCTAGAATTTGCACGGATGTCTGCCAAGTGTTTGGCAGGAAGAAAAGAAAAGTTGTCCAAAACAGCTTCCAATCGAATGTTCCTGTGATTGGAAAAGTCAGGAGAGTGCAAAGGTACTGTTTTCTATCAGTTGGCAAGGTGCGCACACAATCCCAGTGTTGTACAGCTTGCTTCTTCACCTTCCCGAAGCTGCCGCTCTCGCCGGCTGCCGGAGCCCAAGAAGCGGCTTCTTCGCGCAAAGACGATTGTGCCGCTCACAGTGCTCTCCTTAGCGCGGCTTCTGCCGAAAGACGCCCGGCAGCGGCTCTTACCTCCGGAGAGCATCCTTCCTTCCTCTTTAGCTCCTCTTCTCATCTACACCTCGGCAACAAGCTTTTCCACTATGTCTGGCTAGGAAAAACTGTGCCAGCACAGAAAACATCTCCCCTCGTGTTCTAGAAGTTGCACGGATGTCTGCCAAGTGTTTGGCAGGAAGAAAAGAAAAGTTGTCCAAAACAGCTTCCAATCGAATGTTCCTGTGATTGGAAAAGTCAGGAGAGTGCAAAGGTACTGTTTTCTATCAGTTGGCAAGGTGCGCACACAATCCCAGTGTTGTACAGCTTGCTTCTTCACCTTCCCGAAGCTGCCGCTCTCGCCGGCTGCCGGAGCCCAAGAAGCGGCTTCTTCGCGCAAAGACGATTGTGCCGCTCACAGCGCTCTCCTTAGCGCGGCTTCTGCCGAAAGATGCCCGGCAGCGGCTCTTACCTCCGGAGAGCATCCTACCTTCCTCTTTAGCTCCTCTTCTCATCTACACCTCGGCAACAAGCTTTTCCACTATGTCTGGCTAGGAAAAACTGTGCCAGCACAGAAAACATCTCCCCTCGTGTTCTAGAAGTTGCACGGATGTCTGCCAAGTGTTTGGCAGGAAGAAAAGAAAAGTTGTCCAAAACAGCTTCCAATCGAATGTTCCTGTGATTGGAAAAGTCAGGAGAGTGCAAAGGCACTGTTTTCTATCAGTTGGCAAGGTGCGCACACAATCCCAGTGTTGTACAGCTTGCTTCTTCACCTTCCCGAAGCTGCCGCTCTCGCCGGCTGCCGGAGCCCAAGAAGCGGCTTCTTCGCGCAAAGACGATTGTGCCGCTCACAGTGCTCTCCTTAGCGCGGCTTCTGCCGAAAGACGCCCGGCAGCGGCTCTTACCTCCGGAGAGCATCCTACCTTCCTCTTTAGCTCCTCTTCTCATCTACACCTCGGCAACAAGCTTTTCCACTATGTCTGGCTAGGAAAAACTGTGCCAGCACAGAAAACATCTCCCCTCGTGTTCTAGAAGTTGCACGGATGTCTGCCAAGTGTTTGGCAGGAAGAAAAGAAAAGTTGTCCAAAACAGCTTCCAATCGAATGTTCCTGTGATTGGAAAAGTCAGGAGAGTGCAAAGGTACTGTTTTCTATCAGTTCGCAAGGTGCGCACACAATCCCAGTGTTGTACAGCTTGCTTCTTCACCTTCCCGAAGCTGCCGCTCTCGCCGGCTGCCGGAGCCCAAGAAGCGGCTTCTTCGCGCAAAGACGATTGTGCCGCTCACAGCGCTCTCCTTAGCGCGGCTTCTGCCGAAAGACGCCCGGCAGCGGCTCTTACCTCCGGAGAGCATCCTACCTTCCTCTTTAGCTCCTCTTCTCATCTACACCTCGGCAACAAGCTTTTCCACTATGTCTGGCTAGGAAAAACTGTGCCAGCACAGAAAACATCTCCCATTGTGTTCTAGAAGTTGCACGGATGTCTGCCAAGTGTTTGGCAGGAAGAAAAGAAAAGTTGTCCAAAACAGCTTCCAATCGAATGTTCCTGTGATTGGAAAAGTCAGGAGAGTGCAAAGGTACTGTTTTCTATCAGTTGGCAAGGTGCGCACACAATCCCAGTGTTGTACAGCTTGCTTCTTCACCTTCCCGAAGCTGCCGCTCTCGCCGGCTGCCGGAGCCCAAGAAGCGGCTTCTTCGCGCAAAGACGATTGTGCCGCTCACAGTGCTCTCCTTAGCGCGGCTTCTGCCGAAAGACGCCCGGCAGCGGCTCTTACCTCCGGAGAGCATCCTACCTTCCTCTTTAGCTCCTCTTCTCATCTACACCTCGGCAACAAGCTTTTCCACTATGTCTGGCTAGGAAAAACGGTGCCAGCACAGAAAACATCTCCCATCGTGTTCTAGAAGTTGCACGGATGTCTGCCAAGTGTTTGGCAGGAAGAAAAGAAAAGTTGTCCAAAACAGCTTCCAATCGAATGTTCCTGTGATTGGAAAAGTCAGGAGAGTGCAAAGGTACTGTTTTCTATCAGTTGGCAAGGTGCGCACACAATCCCAGTGTTGTACAGCTTGCTTCTTCACCTTCCCGAAGCTGCCGCTCTCGCCGGCTGCCGGAGCCCAAGAAGCGGCTTCTTCGCGCAAAGACGATTGTGCCGCTCACAGTGCTCTCCTTAGCGCGGCTTCTGCCGAAAGACGCCCGGCAGCGGCTCTTACCTCCGGAGAGCATCCTACCTTCCTCTTTAGCTCCTCTTCTCATCTACACCTCGGCAACAAGCTTTTCCACTATGTCTGGCTAGGAAAAACGGTGCCAGCACAGAAAACATCTCCCCTCGTGTTCTAGAAGTTGCACGGATGTCTGCCAAGTGTTTGGCAGGAAGAAAAGAAAAGTTGTCCAAAACAGCTTCCAATCGAATGTTCCTGTGATTGGAAAAGTCAGGAGAGTGCAAAGGTACTGTTTTCTATCAGTTGGCAAGGTGCGCACACAATCCCAGTGTTGTACAGCTTGCTTCTTCACCTTCCCGAAGCTGCCGCTCTCGCCGGCTGCCGGAGCCCAAGAAGCGGCTTCTTCGCGCAAAGACGATTGTGCCGCTCACAGCGCTCTCCTTAGCGCGGCTTCTGCCGAAAGACGCCCGGCAGCGGCTCTTACCTCCGGAGAGCATCCTACCTTCCTCTTTAGCTCCTCTTCTCATCTACACCTCGGCAACAAGCTTTTCCACTATGTCTGGCTAGGAAAAACTGTGCCAGCACAGAAAACATCTCCCCTCGTGTTCTAGAAGTTGCACGGATGTCTGCCAAGTGTTTGGCAGGAAGAAAAGAAAAGTTGTCCAAAACAGCTTCCAATCGAATGTTCCTGTGATTGGAAAAGTCAGGAGAGTGCAAAGGCACTGTTTTCTATCAGTTGGCAAGGTGCGCACACAATCCCAGTGTTGTACAGCTTGCTTCTTCACCTTCCCGAAGCTGCCGCTCTCGCCGGCTGCCGGAGCCCAAGAAGCGGCTTCTTCGCGCAAAGACGATTGTGCCGCTCACAGTGCTCTCCTTAGCGCGGCTTCTGCCGAAAGACGCCCGGCAGCGGCTCTTACCTCCGGAGAGCATCCTACCTTCCTCTTTAGCTCCTCTTCTCATCTACACCTCGGCAACAAGCTTTTCCACTATGTCTGGCTAGGAAAAACTGTGCCAGCACAGAAAACATCTCCCCTCGTGTTCTAGAAGTTGCACGGATGTCTGCCAAGTGTTTGGCAGGAAGAAAAGAAAAGTTGTCCAAAACAGCTTCCAATCGAATGTTCCTGTGATTGGAAAAGTCAGGAGAGTGCAAAGGTACTGTTTTCTATCAGTTGGCAAGGTGCGCACACAATCCCAGTGTTGTACAGCTTGCTTCTTCACCTTCCCGAAGCTGCCGCTCTCGCCGGCTGCCGGAGCCCAAGAAGCGGCTTCTTCGCGCAAAGACGATTGTGCCGCTCACAGCGCTCTCCTTAGCGCGGCTTCTGCCGAAAGACGCCCGGCAGCGGCTCTTACCTCCGGAGAGCATCCTACCTTCCTCTTTAGCTCCTCTTCTCATCTACACCTCGGCAACAAGCTTTTCCACTATGTCTGGCTAGGAAAAACTGTGCCAGCACAGAAAACATCTCCCATTGTGTTCTAGAAGTTGCACGGATGTCTGCCAAGTGTTTGGCAGGAAGAAAAGAAAAGTTGTCCAAAACAGCTTCCAATCGAATGTTCCTGTGATTGGAAAAGTCAGGAGAGTGCAAAGGTACTGTTTTCTATCAGTTGGCAAGGTGCGCACACAATCCCAGTGTTGTACAGCTTGCTTCTTCACCTTCCCGAAGCTGCCGCTCTCGCCGGCTGCCGGAGCCCAAGAAGCGGCTTCTTCGCGCAAAGACGATTGTGCCGCTCACAGTGCTCTCCTTAGCGCGGCTTCTGCCGAAAGACGCCCGGCAGCGGCTCTTACCTCCGGAGAGCATCCTACCTTCCTCTTTAGCTCCTCTTCTCATCTACACCTCGGCAACAAGCTTTTCCACTATGTCTGGCTAGGAAAAACGGTGCCAGCACAGAAAACATCTCCCATCGTGTTCTAGAAGTTGCACGGATGTCTGCCAAGTGTTTGGCAGGAAGAAAAGAAAAGTTGTCCAAAACAGCTTCCAATCGAATGTTCCTGTGATTGGAAAAGTCAGGAGAGTGCAAAGGTACTGTTTTCTATCAGTTGGCAAGGTGCGCACACAATCCCAGTGTTGTACAGCTTGCTTCTTCACCTTCCCGAAGCTGCCGCTCTCGCCGGCTGCCGGAGCCCAAGAAGCGGCTTCTTCGCGCAAAGACGATTGTGCCGCTCACAGTGCTCTCCTTAGCGCGGCTTCTGCCGAAAGACGCCCGGCAGCGGCTCTTACCTCCGGAGAGCATCCTACCTTCCTCTTTAGCTCCTCTTCTCATCTACACCTCGGCAACAAGCTTTTCCACTATGTCTGGCTAGGAAAAACGGTGCCAGCACAGAAAACATCTCCCCTCGTGTTCTAGAAGTTGCACGGATGTTTGCCAAGTGTTTGGCAGGAAGAAAAGAAAAGTTGTCCAAAACAGCTTCCAATCGAATGTTCCTGTGATTGGAAAAGTCAGGAGAGTGCAAAGGTACTGTTTTCTATCAGTTGGCAAGGTGCGCACACAATCCCAGTGTTGTACAGCTTGCTTCTTCACCTTCCCGAAGCTGCCGCTCTCGCCGGCTCCCGGAGCCCAAGAAGCGGCTTCTTCGCGCAAAGACGATTGTGCCGCTCACAGTGCTCTCCTTAGCGCGGCTTCTGCCGAAAGACGCCCGGCAGCGGCTCTTACCTCCGGAGAGCATCCTACCTTCCTCTTTAGCTCCTCTTCTCATCTACACCTCGGCAACAAGCTTTTCCACTATGTCTGGCTAGGAAAAACTGTGCCAGCACAGAAAACATCTCCCCTCGTGTTCTAGAAGTTGCACGGATGTCTGCCAAGTGTTTGGCAGGAAGAAAAGAAAAGTTGTCCAAAACAGCTTCCAATCGAATGTTCCTGTGATTGGAAAAGTCAGGAGAGTGCAAAGGCACTGTTTTCTATCAGTTGGCAAGGTGCGCACACAATCCCAGTGTTGTACAGCTTGCTTCTTCACCTTCCCGAAGCTGCCGCTCTCGCCGGCTGCCGGAGCCCAAGAAGCGGCTTCTTCGCGCAAAGACGATTGTGCCGCTCACAGTGCTCTCCTTAGCGCGGCTTCTGCCGAAAGACGCCCGGCAGCGGCTCTTACCTCCGGAGAGCATCCTACCTTCCTCTTTAGCTCCTCTTCTCATCTACACCTCGGCAACAAGCTTTTCCACTATGTCTGGCTAGGAAAAACTGTGCCAGCACAGAAAACATCTCCCCTCGTGTTCTAGAAGTTGCACGGATGTCTGCCAAGTGTTTGGCAGGAAGGAAAGAAAAGTTGTCCAAAACAGCTTCCAATCGAATGTTCCTGTGATTGGAAAAGTCAGGAGAGTGCAAAGGTACTGTTTTCTATCAGTTGGCAAGGTGCGCACACAATCCCAGTGTTGTACAGCTTGCTTCTTCACCTTCCCGAAGCTGCCGCTCTCGCCGGCTGCCGGAGCCCAAGAAGCGGCTTCTTCGCGCAAAGACGATTGTGCCGCTCACAGCGCTCTCCTTAGCGCGGCTTCTGCCGAAAGACGCCCGGCAGCGGCTCTTACCTCCGGAGAGCATCCTACCTTCCTCTTTAGCTCCTCTTCTCATCTACACCTCGGCAACAAGCTTTTCCACTATGTCTGGCTAGGAAAAACTGTGCCAGCACAGAAAACATCTCCCATTGTGTTCTAGAAGTTGCACGGATGTCTGCCAAGTGTTTGGCAGGAAGAAAAGAAAAGTTGTCCAAAACAGCTTCCAATCGAATGTTCCTGTGATTGGAAAAGTCAGGAGAGTGCAAAGGTACTGTTTTCTATCAGTTGGCAAGGTGCGCACACAATCCCAGTGTTGTACAGCTTGCTTCTTCACCTTCCCGAAGCTGCCGCTCTCGCCGGCTGCCGGAGCCCAAGAAGCGGCTTCTTCGCGCAAAGACGATTGTGCCGCTCACAGTGCTCTCCTTAGCGCGGCTTCTGCCGAAAGACGCCCGGCAGCGGCTCTTACCTCCGGAGAGCATCCTACCTTCCTCTTTAGCTCCTCTTCTCATCTACACCTCGGCAACAAGCTTTTCCACTATGTCTGGCTAGGAAAAACGGTGCCAGCACAGAAAACATCTCCCCTCGTGTTCTAGAAGTTGCACGGATGTCTGCCAAGTGTTTGGCAGGAAGAAAAGAAAAGTTGTCCAAAACAGCTTCCAATCGAATGTTCCTGTGATTGGAAAAGTCAGGAGAGTGCAAAGGTACTGTTTTCTATCAGTTGGCAAGGTGCGCACACAATCCCAGTGTTGTACAGCTTGCTTCTTCACCTTCCCGAAGCTGCCGCTCTCGCCGGCTGCCGGAGCCCAAGAAGCGGCTTCTTCGCGCAAAGACGATTGTGCCGCTCACAGTGCTCTCCTTAGCGCGGCTTCTGCCGAAAGACGCCCGGCAGCGGCTCTTACCTCCGGAGAGCATCCTACCTTCCTCTTTAGCTCCTCTTCTCATCTACACCTCGGCAACAAGCTTTTCCACTATGTCTGGCTAGGAAAAACTGTGCCAGCACAGAAAACATCTCCCCTCGTGTTCTAGAAGTTGCACGGATGTCTGCCAAGTGTTTGGCAGGAAGAAAAGAAAAGTTGTCCAAAACAGCTTCCAATCGAATGTTCCTGTGATTGGAAAAGTCAGGAGAGTGCAAAGGCACTGTTTTCTATCAGTTGGCAAGGTGCGCACACAATCCCAGTGTTGTACAGCTTGCTTCTTCACCTTCCCGAAGCTGCCGCTCTCGCAGTACCAACAGTACCCTAGGAAGGTAAATCAGCCGGGTATTAGGGTTCTTCCTAAGGAAAAAGCTGTGAAAGCAGCCATGTTGTGGCACTTTTGCACTCTCTTTTGGATGCCTTTCACAGCTCCAGTGTGCCTGGAGGTCTGGGCTTTCTGATTTTAAAAATCCTAGCACAAGGCCTACCTAACCCCAACCCGACGACGAGAAAGGCAAATCAGCCAGGAATTAGGGATGTCCCCAAGGAAATAGCTGTGGAGGCAGGCATGTGGTGTTACTTTTGTGCTCTTCTTCGATGGTCCCTCGCAGGTGCTGTGTTCTTGGAACTCAGGGCTTTCTGGTTAAAAAACTCTAATCCTAGGCCTAACTCAAACCTCAACGCTAGGAAGGAAAATCAGCCTAAGGTTGGGGATGGTCTCATGGAAATAGCAGTGGAGGCAGCCAAGTTGTGTCACTTTTGCGCTCCCCTTGGGATGCCTTGAACAGCTGCAGTGTGCCTGGAGCACAGGGCTTCCTGGTTTTAAAAGTCCTTGGCCCAAGCCTAACAGTAACCCTAGGAAGGTAAATCAGCCGGGTATTAGGGTTCTTCCTAAGGAAAAAGCTGTGAAAGCAGCCATGTTGTGGCACTTTTGCACTCCCTTTTGGATGCCTTTCACAGCTCCAGTGTGCCTGGAGGTCTGGGCTTCCTGATTTTAAAAATCCTAGCACAAGGCCTACCTAACCCCAACCCGACGACGAGAAAGGCAAATCAGCCAGGAATTAGGGATGTCCCCAAGGAAATAGCTGTGGAGGCAGGCATGTGGTGTTACTTTTGTGCTCTTCTTGGGTAGTCCTTCGCAGCTGCTGTATTCTTGGAACTCAGGGCTTTCTGGTTAACAAACTCTAACCCTAGGCCTAACTCAAACCTCAACGCTAGGAAGGAAAATCAGCCTATGGTTGGGGATGGTCTCATGGGAATAGCAGTGGAGGCAGCCAAGTTGTGTCACTTTTGCGCTCCCGTTGGGATGCCTTGAACAGCTGCAGTGTGCCTGGAGCACAGGGCTTCCTGGTTTTAAAAGTCCTTGGCCCAAGCCTAACAGTAACCCTAGGAAGGTAAATCAGCCGGGTATTAGGGTTCTTCCTAAGGAAAAAGCTGTGAAAGCAGCCATGTTGTGGCACTTTTGCACTCCCTTTTGGATGCCTTTCACAGCTCCAGTGTGCCTGGAGGTCTGGGCTTCCTGATTTTAGAAATCCTAGCACAAGGCCTACCTAACCCCAACCCGACGACGAGAAAGGCAAATCAGCCAGGAATTAGGGATGTCCCCAAGGAAATAGCTGTGGAGGCAGGCATGTGGTGGTACTTTTGTGCTCTTCTTGGGTAGTCCTTCGCAGCTGCTGTATTCTTGGAACTCAGGGCTTTCTGGTTAAAAAACTCTAACCCTAGGCCTAACTCAAACCTCAACGCTAGGAAGGAAAATCAGCCTATGGTTGGGGATGGTCTCATGGAAATAGCAGTGGAGGCAGCCAAGTTGTGTCACTTTTGCGCTGCCGTTGGGATGCCTTGAACAGCTGCAGTGTGCCTGGAGCACAGGGCTTCCTGGTTTTAAAAGTCCTTGGCCCAAGCCTAACAGTAACCCTAGGAAGGTAAATCAGCCGGGTATTAGGGTTCTTCCTAAGGAAAAAGCTGTGAAAGCAGCCATGTTGTGGCACTTTTGCACTCCCTTTTGGATGCCTTTCACAGCTCCAGTATTCCTGGAGGTCTGGGCTTCCTGATTTTAAAAATCCTAGCACAAGTCCTACCTAACCCCAACCCGACAACGAGAAAGGCAAATCAGCCAGGAATTAGGGATGTCCCCAAGGAAATAGCTGTGGAGGCAGGCATGTGGTGGTACTTTTGTGCTCTTCTTGGGTGGTCCCTCGCAGGTGCTCTGTTCTTGGAACACAGGGCTTTCTGGTTAAAAAACTCTAACCCTAGGCCTAACTCAAACCTCAACGCTAGGAAGGAAAATCAGCCTAAGTTTGGGGATGGTCTCATGGAAATAGCAGTGGAGGCAGCCAAGTTGTGTCACTTTTGCGCTCCCGTTGGGATGCCTTGAACAGCTGCAGTGTGCCTGGAGCACAGGGCTTCCTGGTTTTAAAAGTCCTTGGCCCAAGCCTAACACTAACCCTAGGAAGATAAATCAGCGGGGTATTAGGGTTCTTCCTAAGGAAAAAGCTGTGAAAGCAGCCATGTTGTGGCACTTTTGCACTCCCTTTTGGATGCCTTTCACAGCTCCAGTGTGCCTGGAGGTCTGGGCTTCCTGATTTTAGAAATCCTAGCACAAGGCCTACCTAACCCCAACCCGACGACGAGAAAGGCAAATCAGCCAGGAATTAGGGATGTCCCCAAGGAAATAGCTGTGGAGGCAGGTATGTGGTGGTACTTTTGTGCTCTTCTTGGGTAGTCCTTCGCAGCTGCTGTGTTCTTGGAACTCAGGGCTTTCTGGTTAAAAAACTCTAACCCTAGGCCTAACTCAAACCTCAACGCTAGGAAGGAAAACCAGCCTAAGGTTGGGGATGGTCTCATGGAAATAGCAGTGGAGGCAGCCAAGTTGTGTCACTTTTGCGCTCCCGTTGGGATGCCTTGAACAGCTGCAGTGTGCCTGGAGCACAGGGCTTCCTGGTTTTAAAAGTCCTTGGCCCAAGCCTAACAGTAACCCTAGGAAGGTAAATCAGCCGGGTATTAGGGTTCTTCCTAAGGAAAAAGCTGTGAAAGCAGCCATGTTGTGGCACTTTTGCACTCCCTTTTGGATGCCTTTCACAGCTCCAGTGTGCCTGGAGGTCTGGGCTTCCTGATTTTAAAAATCCTAGCACAAGGCCTACCTAACCCCAACCCGACGACGAGAAAGGCAAATCAGCCAGGAATTAGGGATGTCCCCAAGGAAATAGCTGTGGAGGCAGGCATGTTGTGGTACTTTTGTGCTCTTCTTGGGTAGTCCTTCGCAGCTGCTGTATTCTTGGAACTCAGGGCTTTCTGGTTAAAAAACTCTAACCCTAGGCTTAACTCAAACCTCAACGCTAGGAAGGAAAATCAGCCTATGGTTGGGGATGGTCTCATGGAAATAGCAGTGGAGGCAGCCAAGTTGTGTCACTTTTGCACTCCCCTTGGGATGCCTTGAACAGCTGCAATGTGCCTGGAGCACAGGGCTTCCTGGTTTTAAAAGTCCTAGGCCCAAGCCTAACAGTAACCCTAGGAAGGTAAATCAGCCGGGTATTAGGGTTCTTCCTAAGGAAAAAGCTGTGAAAGCAGCCATGTTGTGGCACTTTTGCACTCCCTTTTGGATGCCTTTCACAGCTCCAGTGTGCCTGGAGGTCTGGGCTTCCTGATTTTAAAAATCCTAGCACAAGGCCTACCTAACCCCAACCCGACGACGAGAAAGGCAAATCAGCCAGGAATTAGGGATGTCCCCAAGGAAATAGCTGTGGAGGCAGGCATGTGGTGGTACTTTTGTGCTCTTCTTGGGTAGTCCTTCGCAGCTGCTGTGTTCTTGGAACTCAGGGCTTTCAGGTTAAAAGAACACTAACCATAGGCCTAACTCAAAACTCAACGCTAGGAAGGAAAACCAGCCTAAGGTTGGGGATGGTCTCATGGAAATAGCAGTGGAGGCAGCCAAGTTGTGTCACTTTTGCGCTCCCGTTGGGATGCCTTGAACAGCTGCAGTGTGCCTGGAGCACAGGGCTTCCTGGTTTTCAAAGTCCTTGGCCCAAGCCTAACAGTAACCCTAGGAAGATAAATCAGCGGGGTATTAGGGTTCTTCCTAAGGAAAAAGCTGTGAAAGCAGCCATGTTGTGGCACTTTTGCACTCCCTTTTGGATGCCTTTCACAGCTCCAGTGTGCCTGGAGGTCTGGGCTTCCTGATTTTAAAAATCCTAGCACAAGGCCTACCTAACCCCAACCCGACGACGAGAAAGGCAAATCAGCCAGGAATTAGGGATGTCCCCAAGGAAATAGCTGTGGAGGCAGGCATGTGGTGGTACTTTTGTGCTCTTCTTGGGTGGTCCCTCGCAGGTGCTGTGTTCTTGGAACTCAGGGCTTTCTGGTTAAAAAACTCTAACCCTAGGCCTAACTCAAACCTCAACGCTAGGAAGGAAAATCAGCCTAAGTTTGGGGATGGTCTCATGGAAATAGCAGTGGAGGCAGCCAAGTTGTGTCACTTTTGCGCTCCCGTTGGGATGCCTTGAACAGCTGCAGTGTGCCTGGAGCACAGGGCTTCCTGGTTTTAAAAGTCCTTGGCCCAAGCCTAACAGTAACCCTAGGAAGGTAAATCAGCCGGGTATTAGGGTTCTTCCTAAGGAAAAAGCTGTGAAAGCAGCCATGTTGTGGCACTTTTGCACTCCCTTTTGGATGCCTTTCACAGCTCCAGTGTGCCTGGAGGTCTGGGCTTCCTGATTTTAGAAATCCTAGCACAAGGCCTACCTAACCCCAACCCGACGACGAGAAAGGCAAATCAGCCAGGAATTAGGGATGTCCCCAAGGAAATAGCTGTGGAGGCAGGCATGTGGTGGTACTTTTGTGCTCTTCTTGGGTAGTCCTTCGCAGCTGCTGTGTTCTTGGAACTCAGGGCTTTCAGGTTAAAAGAACACTAACCATAGGCCTAACTCAAAACTCAACGCTAGGAAGGAAAACCAGCCTAAGGTTGGGGATGGTCTCATGGAAATAGCAGTGGAGGCAGCCAAGTTGTGTCACTTTTGCGCTCCCGTTGGGATGCCTTGAACAGCTGCAGTGTGCCTGGAGCACAGGGCTTCCTGGTTTTAAAAGTCCTTGGCCCAAGCCTAACAGTAACCCTAGGAAGGTAAATCAGCCGGGTATTAGGGTTCTTCCTAAGGAAAAAGCTGTGAAAGCAGCCATGTTGTGGCACTTTTGCACTCCCTTTTGGATGCCTTTCACAGCTCCAGTGTGCCTGGAGGTCTGGGCTTCCTGATTTTAAAAATCCTAGCACAAGGCCTACCTAACCCCAACCCGACGACGAGAAAGGGAAATCAGCCAGGAATTAGGGATGTCCCCAAGGAAATAGCTGTGGAGGCAGGCATGTTGTGGTACTTGTGTGCTCTTCTTGGGTAGTCCTTCGCAGCTGCTGTATTCTTGGAACTCAGGGCTTTCTGGTTAAAAAACTCTAACCCTAGGCCTAACTCAAACCTCAACGCTAGGAAGGAAAATCAGCCTATGGTTTGGGATGGTCTCATGGAAATAGCAGTGGAGGCAGCCAAGTTGTGTCACTTTTGCGCTCCCCTTGGGATGCCTTGAACAGCTGCAGTGTGCCTGGAGCACAGGGCTTCCTGGTTTTAAAAGTCCTTGGCCCAAGCCTAACACTAACCCTAGGAAGGTAAATCAGCCGGGTATTAGGGTTCTTCCTAAGGAAAAAGCTGTGAAAGCAGCCATGTTGTGGCACTTTTGCACTCCCTTTTGGATGCCTTTCACAGCTCCAGTGTGCCTGGAGGTCTGGGCTTCCTGATTTTAAAAATCCTAGCACAAGGCCTACCTAACCCCAACCCGACGACGAGAAAGGCAAATCAGCCAGGAATTAGGGATGTCCCCAAGGAAATAGCTGTGGAGGCAGGCATGTGGTGGTACTTTTGTGCTCTTCTTGGGTAGTCCTTCGCAGCTGCTGTGTTCTTGGAACTCAGGGCTTTCTGGTTAAAAAACTCTAACCCTAGGCCTAACTCAAACCTCAACGCTAGGAAGGAAAATCAGCCTATGGTTCAGGATGGTCTCATGGAAATAGCAGTGGAGGCAGCCAAGTTGTGTCACTTTCGCGCTCCCGTTGGGATGCCTTGAACAGCTGCAGTGTTCCTGGAGCACAGGGCTTCCTGGTTTTAAAAGTCCTTGGCCCAAGCCTAACAGTAACCCTAGGAAGGTAAATCAGCCGGGTATTAGGGTTCTTCCTAAGGAAAAAGCTGTGAAAGCAGCCATGTTGTGGCACTTTTGCACTCCCTTTTGGATGCCTTTCACAGCTCCAGTGTGCCTGGAGGTCTGGGCTTCCTGATTTTAGAAATCCTAGCACAAGGCCTACCTAACCCCAACCCGACGACGAGAAAGGCAAATCAGCCAGGAATTAGGGATGTCCCCAAGGAAATAGCTGTGGAGGCAGGCATGTTGTGGTACTTTTGTGCTCTTCTTGGGTAGTCCTTCGCAGCTGCTGTGTTCTTGGAACTCAGGGCTTTCAGGTTAAAAGAACACTAACCATAGGCCTAACTCAAACCTCAACGCTAGGAAGGAAAACCAGCCTAAGGTTGGGGATGGTCTCATGGAAATAGCAGTGGAGGCAGCCAAGTTGTGTCACTTTTGCGCTCCCGTTGGGATGCCTTGAACAGCTGCAGTGTGCCTGGAGCACAGGGCTTCCTGCTTTTCAAAGTCCTTGGCCCAAGCCTAACAGTAACCCTAGGAAGGTAAATCAGCTGGGTATTAGGGTTCTTCCTAAGGAAAAAGCTGTGAAAGCAGCCATGTTGTGGCACTTTTGCACTCCCTTTTGGATGCCTTTCACAGCTCCAGTGTGCCTGGAGGTCTGGGCTTCCTGATTTTAAAAATCCTAGCACAAGGCCTACCTAACCCCAACCCGACGACGAGAAAGGCAAATCAGCCAGGAATTAGGGATGTCCCCAAGGAAATAGCTGTGGAGGCAGGCATGTTGTGGTACTTTTGTGCTCTTCTTGGGTAGTCCTTCGCAGCTGCTGTATTCTTGGAACTCAGGGCTTTCTGGTTAAAAAACTCTAACCCTAGGCTTAACTCAAACCTCAACGCTAGGAAGGAAAATCAGCCTATGGTTGGGGATGGTCTCATGGAAATAGCAGTGGAGGCAGCCAAGTTGTGTCACTTTTGCACTCCCCTTGGGATGCCTTGAACAGCTGCAATGTGCCTGGAGCACAGGGCTTCCTGGTTTTAAAAGTCCTAGGCCCAAGCCTAACAGTAACCCTAGGAAGGTAAATCAGCCGGGTATTAGGGTTCTTCCTAAGGAAAAAGCTGTGAAAGCAGCCATGTTGTGGCACTTTTGCACTCCCTTTTGGATGCCTTTCACAGCTCCAGTGTGCCTGGAGGTCTGGGCTTCCTGATTTTAAAAATCCTAGCACAAGGCCTACCTAACCCCAACCCGACGACGAGAAAGGCAAATCAGCCAGGAATTAGGGATGTCCCCAAGGAAATAGCTGTGGAGGCAGGCATGTGGTGGTACTTTTGTGCTCTTCTTGGGTAGTCCTTCGCAGCTGCTGTGTTCTTGGAACTCAGGGCTTTCAGGTTAAAAGAACACTAACCATAGGCCTAACTCAAAACTCAACGCTAGGAAGGAAAACCAGCCTAAGGTTGGGGATGGTCTCATGGAAATAGCAGTGGAGGCAGCCAAGTTGTGTCACTTTTGCGCTCCCGTTGGGATGCCTTGAACAGCTGCAGTGTGCCTGGAGCACAGGGCTTCCTGGTTTTCAAAGTCCTTGGCCCAAGCCTAACAGTAACCCTAGGAAGATAAATCAGCGGGGTATTAGGGTTCTTCCTAAGGAAAAAGCTGTGAAAGCAGCCATGTTGTGGCACTTTTGCACTCCCTTTTGGATGCCTTTCACAGCTCCAGTGTGCCTGGAGGTCTGGGCTTCCTGATTTTAAAAATCCTAGCACAAGGCCTACCTAACCCCAACCCGATGACGAGAAAGGCAAATCAGCCAGGAATTAGGGATGTCCCCAAGGAAATAGCTGTGGAGGCAGGCATGTTGTGGTACTTTTGTGCTCTTCTTGGGTAGTCCTTCGCAGCTGCTGTGTTCTTGGAACTCAGGGCTTTCAGGTTAAAAGAACACTAACCATAGGCCTAACTCAAAACTCAACGCTAGGAAGGAAAACCAGCCTAAGGTTGGGGATGGTCTCATGGAAATAGCAGTGGAGGCATCCAAGTTGTGTCACTTTTGCGCTCCCGTTGGGATGCCTTGAACAGCTGCAGTGTGCCTGGAGCACAGGGCTTCCTGGTTTTAAAAGTCCTTGGCCCAAGCCTAACAGTAACCCTAGGAAGGTAAATCAGCCGGGTATTAGGGTTCTTCCTAAGGAAAAAGCTGTGAAAGCAGCCATGTTGTGGCACTTTTGCACTCCCTTTTGGATGCCTTTCACAGCTCCAGTATGCCTGGAGGTCTGGGCTTCCTGATTTTAAAAATCCTAGCACAAGGCCTACCTAACCCCAACCCGACGACGAGAAAGGCAAATCAGCCAGGAATTAGGGATGTCCCCAAGGAAATAGCTGTGGAGGCAGGCATGTGGTGGTACTTTTGTGCTCTTCTTGGGTAGTCCTTCGCAGCTGCTGTGTTCTTGGAACTCAGGGCTTTCAGGTTAAAAGAACACTAACCATAGGCCTAACTCAAAACTCAACGCTAGGAAGGAAAATCAGCCTATGGTTGGGGATGGTCTCATGGAAATAGCAGTGGAGGCAGCCAAGTTGTGTCACTTTTGCACTCCCGTTGGGATGCCTTGAACAGCTGCAGTGTGCCTGGAGCACAGGGCTTCCTGGTTTTAAAAGTCCTTGGCCCAAGCCTAACAGTAACCCTAGGAAGGTAAATCAGCCGGGTATTAGGGTTCTTCCTAAGGAAAAAGCTGTGAAAGCAGCCATGTTGTGGCACTTTTGCACTCCCTTTTGGATGCCTTTCACAGCTCCAGTGTGCCTGGAGGTCTGGGCTTCCTGATTTTCAAAATCCTAGCACAAGGCCTACCTAACCCCAACCCGACGATGAGAAAGGCAAATCAGCCAGGAATTAGGGATGTCCCCAAGGAAATAGCTGTGGAGGCAGGCATGTGGTGGTACTTTTGTGCTCTTCTTGGGTAGTCCTTCGCAGCTGCTGTGTTCTTGGACCTCAGGGCTTTCTGGTTAAAAAACTCTAACCCTAGGCCTAACTCAAACCTCAACGCTAGGAAGGAAAATCAGCCTATGGTTCAGGATGGTCTCATGGAAATAGCAGTGGAGGCAGCCAAGTTGTGTCACTTTCGCGCTCCCGTTGGGATGCCTTGAACAGCTGCAGTGTTCCTGGAGCACAGGGCTTCCTGGTTTTAAAAGTCCTTGGCCCAAGCCTAACAGTAACCCTAGGAAGGTAAATCAGCCGGGTATTAGGGTTCTTCCTAAGGAAAAAGCTGTGAAAGCAGCCATGTTGTGGCACTTTTGCACTCCCTTTTGGATGCCTTTCACAGCTCCAGTGTGCCTGGAGGTCTGGGCTTCCTGATTTTAAAAATCCTAGCACAAGGCCTACCTAACCCCAACCCGACGACGAGAAAGGCAAATCAGCCAGGAATTAGGGATGTCCCCAAGGAAATAGCTGTGGAGGCAGGCATGTTGTGGTACTTTTGTGCTCTTCTTGGGTAGTCCTTCGCAGCTGCTGTATTCTTGGAACTCAGGGCTTTCTGGTTAAAAAACTCTAACCCTAGGCTTAACTCAAACCTCAACGCTAGGAAGGAAAATCAGCCTATGGTTGGGGATGGTCTCATGGAAATAGCAGTGGAGGCAGCCAAGTTGTGTCACTTTTGCACTCCCCTTGGGATGCCTTGAACAGCTGCAATGTGCCTGGAGCACAGGGCTTCCTGGTTTTAAAAGTCCTAGGCCCAAGCCTAACAGTAACCCTAGGAAGGTAAATCAGCCGGGTATTAGGGTTCTTCCTAAGGAAAAAGCTGTGAAAGCAGCCATGTTGTGGCACTTTTGCACTCCCTTTTGGATGCCTTTCACAGCTCCAGTGTGCCTGGAGGTCTGGGCTTCCTGATTTTAAAAATCCTAGCACAAGGCCTACCTAACCCCAACCCGACGACGAGAAAGGCAAATCAGCCAGGAATTAGGGATGTCCCCAAGGAAATAGCTGTGGAGGCAGGCATGTGGTGGTACTTTTGTGCTCTTCTTGGGTAGTCCTTCGCAGCTGCTGTGTTCTTGGAACTCAGGGCTTTCAGGTTAAAAGAACACTAACCATAGGCCTAACTCAAAACTCAACGCTAGGAAGGAAAACCAGCCTAAGGTTGGGGATGGTCTCATGGAAATAGCAGTGGAGGCAGCCAAGTTGTGTCACTTTTGCGCTCCCGTTGGGATGCCTTGAACAGCTGCAGTGTGCCTGGAGCACAGGGCTTCCTGGTTTTAAAAGTCCTTGGCCCAAGCCTAACAGTAACCCTAGGAAGGTAAATCAGCCGGGTATTAGGGTTCTTCCTAAGGAAAAAGCTGTGAAAGCAGCCATGTTGTGGCACTTTTGCACTCCCTTTTGGATGCCTTTCACAGCTCCAGTGTGCCTGGAGGTCTGGGCTTCCTGATTTTAGAAATCCTAGCACAAGGCCTACCTAACCCCAACCCGACGACGAGAAAGGGAAATCAGCCAGGAATTAGGGATGTCCCCAAGGAAATAGCTGTGGAGGCAGGCATGTGGTGGTACTTTTGTGCTCTTCTTGGGTAGTCCTTCGCAGCTGCTGTGTTCTTGGAACTCAGGGCTTTCAGGTTAAAAGAACACTAACCATAGGCCTAACTCAAAACTCAACGCTAGGAAGGAAAACCAGCCTAAGGTTGGGGATGGTCTCATGGAAATAGCAGTGGAGGCAGCCAAGTTGTGTCACTTTTGCGCTCCCGTTGGGATGCCTTGAACAGCTGCAGTGTGCCTGGAGCACAGGGCTTCCTGGTTTTAAAAGTCCTTGGCCCAAGCCTAACAGTAACCCTAGGAAGGTAAATCAGCCGGGTATTAGGGTTCTTCCTAAGGAAAAAGCTGTGAAAGCAGCCATGTTGTGGCACTTTTGCACTCCCTTTTGGATGCCTTTCACAGCTCCAGTGTGCCTGGAGGTCTGGGCTTCCTGATTTTAGAAATCCTAGCACAAGGCCTACCTAACCCCAACCCGACGACGAGAAAGGCAAATCAGCCAGGAATTAGGGATGTCCCCAAGGAAATAGCTGTGGAGGCAGGCATGTGGTGGTACTTTTGTGCTCTTCTTGGGTAGTCCTTCGCAGCTGCTGTGTTCTTGGAACTCAGGGCTTTCAGGTTAAAAGAACACTAACCATAGGCCTAACTCAAAACTCAACGCTAGGAAGGAAAATCAGCCTATGGTTGGGGATGGTCTCATGGAAATAGCAGTGGAGGCAGCCAAGTTGTGTCACTTTTGCACTCCCCTTGGGATGCCTTGAACAGCTGCAGTGTGCCTGGAGCACAGGGCTTCCTGGTTTTAAAAGTCCTTGGCCCAAGCCTAACAGTAACCCTAGGAAGGTAAATCAGCCGGGTATTAGGGTTCTTCCTAAGGAAAAAGCTGTGAAAGCAGCCATGTTGTGGCACTTTTGCACTCCCTTTTGGATGCCTTTCACAGCTCCAGTGTGCCTGGAGGTCTGGGCTTCCTGATTTTCAAAATCCTAGCACAAGGCCTACCTAACCCCAACCCGACGACGAGAAAGGCAAATCAGCCAGGAATTAGGGATGTCCCCAAGGAAATAGCTGTGGAGGCAGGCATGTTGTGGTACTTGTGTGCTCTTCTTGGGTAGTCCTTCGCAGCTGCTGTATTCTTGGAACTCAGGGCTTTCTGGTTAAAAAACTCTAACCCTAGGCCTAACTCAAACCTCAACGCTAGGAAGGAAAATCAGCCTATGGTTTGGGATGGTCTCATGGAAATAGCAGTGGAGGCAGCCAAGTTGTGTCACTTTTGCGCTCCCCTTGGGATGCCTTGAACAGCTGCAGTGTGCCTGGAGCACAGGGCTTCCTGGTTTTAAAAGTCCTTGGCCCAAGCCTAACACTAACCCTAGGAAGGTAAATCAGCCGGGTATTAGGGTTCTTCCTAAGGAAAAAGCTGTGAAAGCAGCCATGTTGTGGCACTTTTGCACTCCCTTTTGGATGCCTTTCACAGCTCCAGTGTGCCTGGAGGTCTGGGCTTCCTGATTTTCAAAATCCTAGCACAAGGCCTACCTAACCCCAACCCGATGACGAGAAAGGCAAATCAGCCAGGAATTAGGGATGTCCCCAAGGAAATAGCTGTGGAGGCAGGCATGTTGTGGTACTTTTGTGCTCTTCTTGGGTAGTCCTTCGCAGCTGCTGTGTTCTTGGAACTCAGGGCTTTCAGGTTAAAAGAACACTAACCATAGGCCTAACTCAAAACTCAACGCTAGGAAGGAAAACCAGCCTAAGGTTGGGGATGGTCTCATGGAAATAGCAGTGGAGGTAGCCAAGTTGTGTCACTTTTGCGCTCCCGTTGGGATGCCTTGAACAGCTGCAGTGTGCCTGGAGCACAGGGCTTCCTGGTTTTAAAAGTCCTTGGCCCAAGCCTAACAGTAACCCTAGGAAGGTAAATCAGCCGGGTATTAGGGTTCTTCCTAAGGAAAAAGCTGTGAAAGCAGCCATGTTGTGGCACTTTTGCACTCCCTTTTGGATGCCTTTCACAGCTCCAGTGTGCCTGGAGGTCTGGGCTTCCTGATTTTAAAAATCCTAGCACAAGGCCTACCTAACCCCAACCCGACGACGAGAAAGGCAAATCAGCCAGGAATTAGGGATGTCCCCAAGGAAATAGCTGTGGAGGCAGGCATGTGGTGGTACTTTTGTGCTCTTCTTGGGTAGTCCTTCGCAGCTGCTGTGTTCTTGGACCTCAGGGCTTTCTGGTTAATAAACTCTAACCCTAGGCCTAACTCAAACCTCAACGCTAGGAAGGAAAATCAGCCTATGGTTCAGGATGGTCTCATGGAAATAGCAGTGGAGGCAGCCAAGTTGTGTCACTTTCGCGCTCCCGTTGGGATGCCTTGAACAGCTGCAGTGTTCCTGGAGCACAGGGCTTCCTGGTTTTAAAAGTCCTTGGCCCAAGCCTAACAGTAACCCTAGGAAGGTAAATCAGCCGGGTATTAGGGTTCTTCCTAAGGAAAAAGCTGTGAAAGCAGCCATGTTGTGGCACTTTTGCACTCCCTTTTGGATGCCTTTCACAGCTCCAGTGTGCCTGGAGGTCTGGGCTTCCTGATTTTAAAAATCCTAGCACAAGGCCTACCTAACCCCAACCCGACGACGAGAAAGGCAAATCAGCCAGGAATTAGGGATGTCCCCAAGGAAATAGCTGTGGAGGCAGGCATGTTGTGGTACTTTTGTGCTCTTCTTGGGTAGTCCTTCGCAGCTGCTGTATTCTTGGAACTCAGGGCTTTCTGGTTAAAAAACTCTAACCCTAGGCTTAACTCAAACCTCAACGCTAGGAAGGAAAATCAGCCTATGGTTGGGGATGGTCTCATGGAAATAGCAGTGGAGGCAGCCAAGTTGTGTCACTTTTGCACTCCCCTTGGGATGCCTTGAACAGCTGCAATGTGCCTGGAGCACAGGGCTTCCTGGTTTTAAAAGTCCTAGGCCCAAGCCTAACAGTAACCCTAGGAAGGTAAATCAGCCGGGTATTAGGGTTCTTCCTAAGGAAAAAGCTGTGAAAGCAGCCATGTTGTGGCACTTTTGCACTCCCTTTTGGATGCCTTTCACAGCTCCAGTGTGCCTGGAGGTCTGGGCTTCCTGATTTTAAAAATCCTAGCACAAGGCCTACCTAACCCCAACCCGACGACGAGAAAGGCAAATCAGCCAGGAATTAGGGATGTCCCCAAGGAAATAGCTGTGGAGGCAGGCATGTGGTGGTACTTTTGTGCTCTTCTTGGGTAGTCCTTCGCAGCTGCTGTGTTCTTGGAACTCAGGGCTTTCAGGTTAAAAGAACACTAACCATAGGCCTAACTCAAAACTCAACGCTAGGAAGGAAAACCAGCCTAAGGTTGGGGATGGTCTCATGGAAATAGCAGTGGAGGCAGCCAAGTTGTGTCACTTTTGCGCTCCCGTTGGGATGCCTTGAACAGCTGCAGTGTGCCTGGAGCACAGGGCTTCCTGGTTTTCAAAGTCCTTGGCCCAAGCCTAACAGTAACCCTAGGAAGATAAATCAGCCGGGTATTAGGGTTCTTCCTAAGGAAAAAGCTGTGAAAGCAGCCATGTTGTGGCACTTTTGCACTCCCTTTTGGATGCCTTTCACAGCTCCAGTGTGCCTGGAGGTCTGGGCTTCCTGATTTTAAAAATCCTAGCACAAGGCCTACCTAACCCCAACCCGACGACGAGAAAGGCAAATCAGCCAGGAATTAGGGATGTCCCCAAGGAAATAGCTGTGGAGGCAGGCATGTGGTGGTACTTTTGTGCTCTTCTTGGGTGGTCCCTCGCAGGTGCTGTGTTCTTGGAACTCAGGGCTTTCTGGTTAAAAAACTCTAACCCTAGGCCTAACTCAAACCTCAACGCTAGGAAGGAAAATCAGCCTAAGTTTGGGGATGGTCTCATGGAAATAGCAGTGGAGGCAGCCAAGTTGTGTCACTTTTGCGCTCCCGTTGGGATGCCTTGAACAGCTGCAGTGTGCCTGGAGCACAGGGCTTCCTGGTTTTAAAAGTCCTTGGCCCAAGCCTAACAGTAACCCTAGGAAGGTAAATCAGCCGGGTATTAGGGTTCTTCCTAAGGAAAAAGCTGTGAAAGCAGCCATGTTGTGGCACTTTTGCACTCCCTTTTGGATGCCTTTCACAGCTCCAGTGTGCCTGGAGGTCTGGGCTTCCTGATTTTAGAAATCCTAGCGCAAGGCCTACCTAACCCCAACCCGACGACGAGAAAGGGAAATCAGCCAGGAATTAGGGATGTCCCCAAGGAAATAGCTGTGGAGGCAGGCATGTGGTGGTACTTTTGTGCTCTTCTTGGGTAGTCCTTCGCAGCTGCTGTGTTCTTGGAACTCAGGGCTTTCAGGTTAAAAGAACACTAACCATAGGCCTAACTCAAAACTCAACGCTAGGAAGGAAAACCAGCCTAAGGTTGGGGATGGTCTCATGGAAATAGCAGTGGAGGCAGCCAAGTTGTGTCACTTTTGCGCTCCCGTTGGGATGCCTTGAACAGCTGCAGTGTGCCTGGAGCACAGGGCTTCCTGGTTTTAAAAGTCCTTGGCCCAAGCCTAACAGTAACCCTAGGAAGGTAAATCAGCCGGGTATTAGGGTTCTTCCTAAGGAAAAAGCTGTGAAAGCAGCCATGTTGTGGCACTTTTGCACTCCCTTTTGGATGCCTTTCACAGCTCCAGTGTGCCTGGAGGTCTGGGCTTCCTGATTTTAGAAATCCTAGCACAAGGCCTACCTAACCCCAACCCGACGACGAGAAAGGCAAATCAGCCAGGAATTAGGGATGTCCCCAAGGAAATAGCTGTGGAGGCAGGCATGTGGTGGTACTTTTGTGCTCTTCTTGGGTAGTCCTTCGCAGCTGCTGTGTTCTTGGAACTCAGGGCTTTCAGGTTAAAAGAACACTAACCATAGGCCTAACTCAAAACTCAACGCTAGGAAGGAAAATCAGCCTATGGTTGGGGATGGTCTCATGGAAATAGCAGTGGAGGCAGCCAAGTTGTGTCACTTTTGCACTCCCCTTGGGATGCCTTGAACAGCTGCAGTGTGCCTGGAGCACAGGGCTTCCTGGTTTTAAAAGTCCTTGGCCCAAGCCTAACAGTAACCCTAGGAAGGTAAATCAGCCGGGTATTAGGGTTCTTCCTAAGGAAAAAGCTGTGAAAGCAGCCATGTTGTGGCACTTTTGCACTCCCTTTTGGATGCCTTTCACAGCTCCAGTGTGCCTGGAGGTCTGGGCTTCCTGATTTTCAAAATCCTAGCACAAGGCCTACCTAACCCCAACCCGACGACGAGAAAGGCAAATCAGCCAGGAATTAGGGATGTCCCCAAGGAAATAGCTGTGGAGGCAGGCATGTTGTGGTACTTGTGTGCTCTTCTTGGGTAGTCCTTCGCAGCTGCTGTATTCTTGGAACTCAGGGCTTTCTGGTTAAAAAACTCTAACCCTAGGCCTAACTCAAACCTCAACGCTAGGAAGGAAAATCAGCCTATGGTTTGGGATGGTCTCATGGAAATAGCAGTGGAGGCAGCCAAGTTGTGTCACTTTTGCGCTCCCCTTGGGATGCCTTGAACAGCTGCAGTGTGCCTGGAGCACAGGGCTTCCTGGTTTTAAAAGTCCTTGGCCCAAGCCTAACACTAACCCTAGGAAGGTAAATCAGCCGGGTATTAGGGTTCTTCCTAAGGAAAAAGCTGTGAAAGCAGCCATGTTGTGGCACTTTTGCACTCCCTTTTGGATGCCTTTCACAGCTCCAGTGTGCCTGGAGGTCTGGGCTTCCTGATTTTCAAAATCCTAGCACAAGGCCTACCTAACCCCAACCCGATGACGAGAAAGGCAAATCAGCCAGGAATTAGGGATGTCCCCAAGGAAATAGCTGTGGAGGCAGGCATGTTGTGGTACTTTTGTGCTCTTCTTGGGTAGTCCTTCGCAGCTGCTGTGTTCTTGGAACTCAGGGCTTTCAGGTTAAAAGAACACTAACCATAGGCCTAACTCAAAACTCAACGCTAGGAAGGAAAACCAGCCTAAGGTTGGGGATGGTCTCATGGAAATAGCAGTGGAGGTAGCCAAGTTGTGTCACTTTTGCGCTCCCGTTGGGATGCCTTGAACAGCTGCAGTGTGCCTGGAGCACAGGGCTTCCTGGTTTTAAAAGTCCTTGGCCCAAGCCTAACAGTAACCCTAGGAAGGTAAATCAGCCGGGTATTAGGGTTCTTCCTAAGGAAAAAGCTGTGAAAGCAGCCATGTTGTGGCACTTTTGCACTCCCTTTTGGATGCCTTTCACAGCTCCAGTGTGCCTGGAGGTCTGGGCTTCCTGATTTTAAAAATCCTAGCACAAGGCCTACCTAACCCCAACCCGACGACGAGAAAGGCAAATCAGCCAGGAATTAGGGATGTCCCCAAGGAAATAGCTGTGGAGGCAGGCATGTGGTGGTACTTTTGTGCTCTTCTTGGGTAGTCCTTCGCAGCTGCTGTGTTCTTGGACCTCAGGGCTTTCTGGTTAATAAACTCTAACCCTAGGCCTAACTCAAACCTCAACGCTAGGAAGGAAAATCAGCCTATGGTTCAGGATGGTCTCATGGAAATAGCAGTGGAGGCAGCCAAGTTGTGTCACTTTCGCGCTCCCGTTGGGATGCCTTGAACAGCTGCAGTGTTCCTGGAGCACAGGGCTTCCTGGTTTTAAAAGTCCTTGGCCCAAGCCTAACAGTAACCCTAGGAAGGTAAATCAGCCGGGTATTAGGGTTCTTCCTAAGGAAAAAGCTGTGAAAGCAGCCATGTTGTGGCACTTTTGCACTCCCTTTTGGATGCCTTTCACAGCTCCAGTGTGCCTGGAGGTCTGGGCTTCCTGATTTTAAAAATCCTAGCACAAGGCCTACCTAACCCCAACCCGACGACGAGAAAGGCAAATCAGCCAGGAATTAGGGATGTCCCCAAGGAAATAGCTGTGGAGGCAGGCATGTTGTGGTACTTTTGTGCTCTTCTTGGGTAGTCCTTCGCAGCTGCTGTATTCTTGGAACTCAGGGCTTTCTGGTTAAAAAACTCTAACCCTAGGCTTAACTCAAACCTCAACGCTAGGAAGGAAAATCAGCCTATGGTTGGGGATGGTCTCATGGAAATAGCAGTGGAGGCAGCCAAGTTGTGTCACTTTTGCACTCCCCTTGGGATGCCTTGAACAGCTGCAATGTGCCTGGAGCACAGGGCTTCCTGGTTTTAAAAGTCCTAGGCCCAAGCCTAACAGTAACCCTAGGAAGGTAAATCAGCCGGGTATTAGGGTTCTTCCTAAGGAAAAAGCTGTGAAAGCAGCCATGTTGTGGCACTTTTGCACTCCCTTTTGGATGCCTTTCACAGCTCCAGTGTGCCTGGAGGTCTGGGCTTCCTGATTTTAAAAATCCTAGCACAAGGCCTACCTAACCCCAACCCGACGACGAGAAAGGCAAATCAGCCAGGAATTAGGGATGTCCCCAAGGAAATAGCTGTGGAGGCAGGCATGTGGTGGTACTTTTGTGCTCTTCTTGGGTAGTCCTTCGCAGCTGCTGTGTTCTTGGAACTCAGGGCTTTCAGGTTAAAAGAACACTAACCATAGGCCTAACTCAAAACTCAACGCTAGGAAGGAAAACCAGCCTAAGGTTGGGGATGGTCTCATGGAAATAGCAGTGGAGGCAGCCAAGTTGTGTCACTTTTGCGCTCCCGTTGGGATGCCTTGAACAGCTGCAGTGTGCCTGGAGCACAGGGCTTCCTGGTTTTCAAAGTCCTTGGCCCAAGCCTAACAGTAACCCTAGGAAGATAAATCAGCGGGGTATTAGGGTTCTTCCTAAGGAAAAAGCTGTGAAAGCAGCCATGTTGTGGCACTTTTGCACTCCCTTTTGGATGCCTTTCACAGCTCCAGTGTGCCTGGAGGTCTGGGCTTCCTGATTTTAAAAATCCTAGCACAAGGCCTACCTAACCCCAACCCGACGACGAGAAAGGCAAATCAGCCAGGAATTAGGGATGTCCCCAAGGAAATAGCTGTGGAGGCAGGCATGTGGTGGTACTTTTGTGCTCTTCTTGGGTAGTCCTTCGCAGCTGCTGTGTTCTTGGAACTCAGGGCTTTCAGGTTAAAAGAACACTAACCATAGGCCTAACTCAAAACTCAACGCTAGGAAGGAAAACCAGCCTAAGGTTGGGGATGGTCTCATGGAAATAGCAGTGGAGGCAGCCAAGTTGTGTCACTTTTGCGCTCCCGTTGGGATGCCTTGAACAGCTGCAGTGTGCCTGGAGCACAGGGCTTCCTGGTTTTCAAAGTCCTTGGCCCAAGCCTAACAGTAACCCTAGGAAGATAAATCAGCGGGGTATTAGGGTTCTTCCTAAGGAAAAAGCTGTGAAAGCAGCCATGTTGTGGCACTTTTGCACTCACTTTTGGATGCCTTTCACAGCTCCAGTGTGCCTGGAGGTCTGGGCTTCCTGATTTTAAAAATCCTAGCACAAGGCCTACCTAACCCCAACCCGATGACGAGAAAGGCAAATCAGCCAGGAATTAGGGATGTCCCCAAGGAAATAGCTGTGGAGGCAGGCATGTTGTGGTACTTTTGTGCTCTTCTTGGGTAGTCCTTCGCAGCTGCTGTGTTCTTGGAACTCAGGGCTTTCAGGTTAAAAGAACACTAACCATAGGCCTAACTCAAAACTCAACGCTAGGAAGGAAAACCAGCCTAAGGTTGGGGATGGTCTCATGGAAATAGCAGTGGAGGCAGCCAAGTTGTGTCACTTTTGCGCTCCCGTTGGGATGCCTTGAACAGCTGCAGTGTGCCTGGAGCACAGGGCTTCCTGGTTTTAAAAGTCCTTGGCCCAAGCCTAACAGTAACCCTAGGAAGGTAAATCAGCCGGGTATTAGGGTTCTTCCTAAGGAAAAAGCTGTGAAAGCAGCCATGTTGTGGCACTTTTGCACTCCCTTTTGGATGCCTTTCACAGCTCCAGTGTGCCTGGAGGTCTGGGCTTCCTGATTTTAAAAATCCTAGCACAAGGCCTACCTAACCCCAACCCGACGACGAGAAAGGCAAATCAGCCAGGAATTAGGGATGTCCCCAAGGAAATAGCTGTGGAGGCAGGCATGTGGTGGTACTTTTGTGCTCTTCTTGGGTAGTCCTTCGCAGCTGCTGTGTTCTTGGAACTCAGGGCTTTCAGGTTAAAAGAACACTAACCATAGGCCTAACTCAAAACTCAAAGCTAGGAAGGAAAATCAGCCTATGGTTGGGGATGGTCTCATGGAAATAGCAGTGGAGGCAGCCAAGTTGTGTCACTTTTGCACTCCCGTTGGGATGCCTTGAACAGCTGCAGTGTGCCTGGAGCACAGGGCTTCCTGGTTTTAAAAGTCCTTGGCCCAAGCCTAACAGTAACCCTAGGAAGGTAAATCAGCCGGGTATTAGGGTTCTTCCTAAGGAAAAAGCTGTGAAAGCAGCCATGTTGTGGCACTTTTGCACTCCCTTTTGGATGCCTTTCACAGCTCCAGTGTGCCTGGAGGTCTGGGCTTCCTGATTTTCAAAATCCTAGCACAAGGCCTACCTAACCCCAACCCGACGATGAGAAAGGCAAATCAGCCAGGAATTAGGGATGTCCCCAAGGAAATAGCTGTGGAGGCAGGCATGTGGTGGTACTTTTGTGCTCTTCTTGGGTAGTCCTTCGCAGCTGCTGTGTTCTTGGACCTCAGGGCTTTCTGGTTAAAAATCTCTAACCCTAGGCCTAACTCAAACCTCAACGCTAGGAAGGAAAATCAGCCTATGGTTCAGGATGGTCTCATGGAAATAGCAGTGGAGGCAGCCAAGTTGTGTCACTTTCGCGCTCCCGTTGGGATGCCTTGAACAGCTGCAGTGTTCCTGGAGCACAGGGCTTCCTGGTTTTAAAAGTCCTTGGCCCAAGCCTAACAGTAACCCTAGGAAGGTAAATCAGCCGGGTATTAGGGTTCTTCCTAAGGAAAAAGCTGTGAAAGCAGCCATGTTGTGGCACTTTTGCACTCCCTTTTGGATGCCTTTCACAGCTCCAGTGTGCCTGGAGGTCTGGGCTTCCTGATTTTAAAAATCCTAGCACAAGGCCTACCTAACCCCAACCCGACGACGAGAAAGGCAAATCAGCCAGGAATTAGGGATGTCCCCAAGGAAATAGCTGTGGAGGCAGGCATGTTGTGGTACTTTTGTGCTCTTCTTGGGTAGTCCTTCGCAGCTGCTGTATTCTTGGAACTCAGGGCTTTCTGGTTATAAAACTCTAACCCTAGGCTTAACTCAAACCTCAACGCTAGGAAGGAAAATCAGCCTATGGTTGGGGATGGTCTCATGGAAATAGCAGTGGAGGCAGCCAAGTTGTGTCACTTTTGCACTCCCCTTGGGATGCCTTGAACAGCTGCAATGTGCCTGGAGCACAGGGCTTCCTGGTTTTAAAAGTCCTAGGCCCAAGCCTAACAGTAACCCTAGGAAGGTAAATCAGCCGGGTATTAGGGTTCTTCCTAAGGAAAAAGCTGTGAAAGCAGCCATGTTGTGGCACTTTTGCACTCCCTTTTGGATGCCTTTCACAGCTCCAGTGTGCCTGGAGGTCTGGGCTTCCTGATTTTCAAAATCCTAGCACAAGGCCTACCTAACCCCAACCCGACGACGAGAAAGGCAAATCAGCCAGGAATTAGGGATGTCCCCAAGGAAATAGCTGTGGAGGCAGGCATGTGGTGGTACTTTTGTGCTCTTCTTGGGTAGTCCTTCGCAGCTGCTGTGTTCTTGGAACTCAGGGCTTTCAGGTTAAAAGAACACTAACCATAGGCCTAACTCAAAACTCAACGCTAGGAAGGAAAACCAGCCTAAGGTTGGGGATGGTCTCATGGAAATAGCAGTGGAGGCAGCCAAGTTGTGTCACTTTTGCGCTCCCGTTGGGATGCCTTGAACAGCTGCAGTGTGCCTGGAGCACAGGGCTTCCTGGTTTTCAAAGTCCTTGGCCCAAGCCTAACAGTAACCCTAGGAAGATAAATCAGCGGGGTATTAGGGTTCTTCCTAAGGAAAAAGCTGTGAAAGCAGCCATGTTGTGGCACTTTTGCACTCCCTTTTGGATGCCTTTCACAGCTCCAGTGTGCCTGGAGGTCTGGGCTTCCTGATTTTAAAAATCCTAGCACAAGGCCTACCTAACCCCAACCCGACGACGAGAAAGGCAAATCAGCCAGGAATTAGGGATGTCCCCAAGGAAATAGCTGTGGAGGCAGGCATGTGGTGGTACTTTTGTGCTCTTCTTGGGTGGTCCCTCGCAGGTGCTGTGTTCTTGGAACTCAGGGCTTTCTGGTTAAAAAACTCTAACCCTAGGCCTAACTCAAACCTCAACGCTAGGAAGGAAAATCAGCCTAAGTTTGGGGATGGTCTCATGGAAATAGCAGTGGAGGCAGCCAAGTTGTGTCACTTTTGCGCTCCCGTTGGGATGCCTTGAACAGCTGCAGTGTGCCTGGAGCACAGGGCTTCCTGGTTTTAAAAGTCCTTGGCCCAAGCCTAACACTAACCCTAGGAAGGTAAATCAGCCGGGTATTAGGGTTCTTCCTAAGGAAAAAGCTGTGAAAGCAGCCATGTTGTGGCACTTTTGCACTCCCTTTTGGATGCCTTTCACAGCTCCAGTGTGCCTGGAGGTCTGGGCTTCCTGATTTTAGAAATCCTAGCACAAGGCCTACCTAACCCCAACCCGACGACGAGAAAGGCAAATCAGCCAGGAATTAGGGATGTCCCCAAGGAAATAGCTGTGGAGGCAGGCATGTGGTGGTACTTTTGTGCTCTTCTTGGGTAGTCCTTCGCAGCTGCTGTGTTCTTGGAACTGAGGGCTTTCAGGTTAAAAGAACACTAACCATAGGCCTAACTCAAAACTCAACGCTAGGAAGGAAAACCAGCCTAAGGTTGGGGATGGTCTCATGGAAATAGCAGTGGAGGCAGCCAAGTTGTGTCACTTTTGCGCTCCCGTTGGGATGCCTTGAACAGCTGCAGTGTGCCTGGAGCACAGGGCTTCCTGGTTTTAAAAGTCCTTGGCCCAAGCCTAACAGTAACCCTAGGAAGGTAAATCAGCCGGGTATTAGGGTTCTTCCTAAGGAAAAAGCTGTGAAAGCAGCCATGTTGTGGCACTTTTGCACTCCCTTTTGGATGCCTTTCACAGCTCCAGTGTGCCTGGAGGTCTGGGCTTCCTGATTTTAAAAATCCTAGCACAAGGCCTACCTAACCCCAACCCGACGACGAGAAAGGCAAATCAGCCAGGAATTAGGGATGTCCCCAAGGAAATAGCTGTGGAGGCAGGCATGTGGTGGTACTTTTGTGCTCTTCTTGGGTAGTCCTTCGCAGCTGCTGTGTTCTTGGAACTCAGGGCTTTCAGGTTAAAAGAACACTAACCATAGGCCTAACTCAAAACTCAACGCTAGGAAGGAAAATCAGCCTATGGTTGGGGATGGTCTCATGGAAATAGCAGTGGAGGCAGCCAAGTTGTGTCACTTTTGCACTCCCCTTGGGATGCCTTGAACAGCTGCAGTGTGCCTGGAGCACAGGGCTTCCTGGTTTTAAAAGTCCTTGGCCCAAGCCTAACAGTAACCCTAGGAAGGTAAATCAGCCGGGTATTAGGGTTCTTCCTAAGGAAAAAGCTGTGAAAGCAGCCATGTTGTGGCACTTTTGCACTCCCTTTTGGATGCCTTTCACAGCTCCAGTGTGCCTGGAGGTCTGGGCTTCCTGATTTTCAAAATCCTAGCACAAGGCCTACCTAACCCCAACCCGACGACAAGAAAGGCAAATCAGCCAGGAATTAGGGATGTCCCCAAGGAAATAGCTGTGGAGGCAGGCATGTGGTGGTACTTTTGTGCTCTTCTTGGGTAGTCCTTCGCAGCTGCTGTGTTCTTGGACCTCAGGGCTTTCTGGTTAAAAAACTCTAACCCTAGGCCTAACTCAAACCTCAACGCTAGGAAGGAAAATCAGCCTATGGTTCAGGATGGTCTCATGGAAATAGCAGTGGAGGCAGCCAAGTTGTGTCACTTTCGCGCTCCCGTTGGGATGCCTTGAACAGCTGCAGTGTTCCTGGAGCACAGGGCTTCCTGGTTTTAAAAGTCCTTGGCCCAAGCCTAACAGTAACCCTAGGAAGGTAAATCAGCCGGGTATTAGGGTTCTTCCTAAGGAAAAAGCTGTGAAAGCAGCCATGTTGTGGCACTTTTGCACTCCCTTTTGGATGCCTTTCACAGCTCCAGTGTGCCTGGAGGTCTGGGCTTCCTGATTTTAAAAATCCTAGCACAAGGCCTACCTAACCCCAACCCGACGACGAGAAAGGCAAATCAGCCAGGAATTAGGGATGTCCCCAAGGAAATAGCTGTGGAGGCAGGCATGTGGTGGTACTTTTGTGCTCTTCTTGGGTAGTCCTTCGCAGCTGCTGTGTTCTTGGAACTCAGGGCTTTCAGGTTAAAAGAACACTAACCATAGGCCTAACTCAAACCTCAACGCTAGGAAGGAAAATCAGCCTATGGTTGGGGATGGTCTCATGGAAATAGCAGTGGAGGCAGCCAAGTTGTGTCACTTTTGCGCTCCCCTTGGGATGCCTTGAACAGCTGCAGTGTGCCTGGAACACAGGGCTTCCTGGTTTTAAATGTCCTTGGCCCAAGCCTAACAGTAACCCTAGGAAGGTAAATCAGCCGGGTATTAGGGTTCTTCCTAAGGAAAAAGCTGTGAAAGCAGCCATGTTGTGGCACTTTTGCACTCCCTTTTGGATGCCTTTCACAGCTCCAGTATTCCTGGAGGTCTGGGCTTCCTGATTTTCAAAATCCTAGCACAACGCCTACCTAACCCCAACCACACGACGAGAAAGGCAAATCAGCCAGGAATTAGGGATGTCCCCAAGGAAATAGCTGTGGAGGCAGGCATGTTGTGGTACTTTTGTGCTCTTCTTGGGTAGTCCTTCGCAGCTGCTGTGTTCTTGGAACTCAGGGCTTTCAGGTTAAAAGAACACTAACCATAGGCCTAACTCAAAACTCAACGCTAGGAAGGAAAACCAGCCTAAGGTTGGGGATGGTCTCATGGAAATAGCAGTGGAGGCAGCCAAGTTGTGTCACTTTTGCGCTCCCGTTGGGATGCCTTGAACAGCTGCAGTGTGCCTGGAGCACAGGGCTTGCTGCTTTTCAAAGTCCTTGGCCCAAGCCTAACAGTAACCCTAGGAAGGTAAATCAGCCGGGTATTAGGGTTCTTCCTAAGGAAAAAGCTGTGAAAGCAGCCATGTTGTGGCACTTTTGCACTCCCTTTTGGATGCCTTTCACAGCTCCAGTGTGCCTGGAGGTCTGGGCTTCCTGATTTTAAAAATCCTAGCACAAGGCCTACCTAACCCCAACCCGACGACGAGAAAGGTAAATCAGCCAGGAATTAGGGATGTCCCCAAGGAAATAGCTGTGGAGGCAGGCATGTGGTGTTACTTTTTTGCTCTTCTTGGGTAGTCCTTCGCAGCTGCTGTGTTCTTGGAACTCAGGGCTTTCAGGTTAAAAGAACACTTATGATAGGCCTAACTCAAACCTCAACGCTAGGAAGGAAAATCAGCCTATGGGTGGGGATGGTCTCATGGGAATAGCAGTGGAGGCAGCCAAGTTGTGTCACTTTTGCGCTCCCGTTGGGATGCCTTGAACAGCTGCAGTGTGCCTGGAGCACAGGGCTTCCTGGTTTTAAAAGTCCTTGGCCCAAGCCTAACAGTAACCCTAGGAAGGTAAATCAGCCGGGTATTAGGGTTCTTCCTAAGGAAAAAGCTGTGAAAGCAGCCATGTTGTGGCACTTTTGCACTCCCTTTTGGATGCCTTTCACAGCTCCAGTGTGCCTGGAGGTCTGGGCTTCCTGATTTTCAAAATCCTAGCACAAGGCCTACCTAACCCCAACCCGACGACGAGAAAGGCAAATCAGCCAGGAATTAGGGATGTCCCCAAGGAAATAGCTGTGGAGGCAGGCATGTTGTGGTACTTTTGTGCTCTTCTTGGGTAGTCCTTCGCAGCTGCTGTGTTCTTGGAACTCAGGGCTTTCAGGTTAAAAGAACACTAACCATAGGCCTAACTCAAACCTCAACGCTAGGAAGGAAAATCAGCCTATGGTTCAGGATGGTCTCATGGAAATAGCAGTGGAGGCAGCCAAGTTGTGTCACTTTTGCGCTCCCCTTGGGATGCCTTGAACAGCTGCAGTGTGCCTGGAGCACAGGGCTTCCTGGTTTTAAAAGTCCTAGGCCCAAGCCTAACAGTAACCCTAGGAAGGTAAATCAGCCGGGTATTAGGGTTCTTCCTAAGGAAAAAGCTGTGAAAGCAGCCATGTTGTGGCACTTTTGCACTCCCTTTTGGATGCCTTTCACAGCTCCAGTATGCCTGGAGGTCTGGGCTTCCTGATTTTAAAAATCCTAGCACAAGGCCTACCTAACCCCAACCCGACGACGAGAAAGGTAAATCAGCCAGGAATTAGGGATGTCCCCAAGGAAATAGCTGTGGAGGCAGGCATGTTGTGGTACTTTTGTGCTCTTCTTGGGTAGTCCTTCGCAGCTGCTGTGTTCTTGGAACTCAGGGCTTTCTGGTTAAAAAACTCTAACCCTAGGCCTAACTCAAACCTCAACGCTAGGAAGGAAAATCAGCCTATGGTTGGGGATGGTCTCATGGAAATAGCAGTGGAGGCAGCCAAGTTGTGTCACTTTTGCACTCCCCTTGGGATGCCTTGAACAGCTGCAGTGTTCCTGGAGCACAGGGCTTCCTGGTTTTAAAAGTCCTTGGCCCAAGCCTAACAGTAACCCTAGGAAGGTAAATCAGCCGGGTATTAGGGTTCTTCCTAAGGAAAAAGCTGTGAAAGCAGCCATGTTGTGGCACTTTTGCACTCCCTTTTGGATGCCTTTCACAGCTCCAGTGTGCCTGGAGGTCTGGGCTTCCTGATTTTAAAAATCCTAGCACAAGGCCTACCTAACCCCAACCCGACGACGAGAAAGGCAAATCAGCCAGGAATTAGGGATGTCCCCAAGGAAATAGCTGTGGAGGCAGGCATGTTGTGGTACTTTTGTGCTCTTCTTGGGTAGTCCTTCGCAGCTGCTGTGTTCTTGGAACTCAGGGCTTTCTGGTTAAAAAACTCTAACCCTAGGCCTAACTCAAACCTCAACGCTAGGAAGGAAAATCAGCCTATGGTTGGGGATGGTCTCATGGAAATAGCAGTGGAGGCAGCCAAGTTGTGTCACTTTTGCACTCCCGTTGGGATGCCTTGAACAGCTGCAGTGTGCCTGGAACACAGGGCTTCCTGGTTTTAAAAGTCCTTGGCCCAAGCCTAACAGTAACCCTAGGAAGGTAAATCAGCCGGGTATTAGGGTTCTTCCTAAGGAAAAAGCTGTGAAAGCAGCCATGTTGTGGCACTTTTGCACTCCCTTTTGGATGCCTTTCACAGCTCCAGTGTGCCTGGAGGTCTGGGCTTTCTGATTTTAAAAATCCTAGCACAAGGCCTACCTAACCCCAACCCGACGACGAGAAAGGCAAATCAGCCAGGAATTAGGGATGTCCCCAAGGAAATAGCTGTGGAGGCAGGCATGTGGTGGTACTTTTGTGCTCTTCTTGGGTAGTCCTTCGCAGCTGCTGTGTTCTTGGACCTCAGGGCTTTCTGGTTAAAAAACTCTAACCCTAGGCCTAACTCAAACCTCAACGCTAGGAAGGAAAATCAGCCTATGGTTGGGGATGGTCTCATGGAAATAGCAGTGGAGGCAGCCAAGTTGTGTCACTTTTGCACTCCCGTTGGGATGCCTTGAACAGCTGCAGTGTTCCTGGAGCACAGGGCTTCCTGGTTTTAAAAGTCCTTGGCCCAAACCTAACAGTAACCCTAGGAAGGTAAATCAGCCGGGTATTAGGGTTCTTCCTAAGGAAAAAGCTGTGAAAGCAGCCATGTTGTGGCACTTTTGCACTCCCTTTTGGATGCCTTTCACAGCTCCAGTGTGCCTGGAGGTCTGGGCTTCCTGATTTTAAAAATCCTAGCACAAGGCCTACCTAACCCCAACCCGACGACGAGAGAGGTAAATCAGCCAGGAATTAGGGATGTCCCCAAGGAAATAGCTGTGGAGGCAGGCATGTGGTGGTACTTTTGTGCTCTTCTTGGGTAGTCCTTCGCAGCTGCTGTGTTCTTGGAACTCAGGGCTTTCTGGTTAAAGAACACTTACCATAGGCCTAACTCAAACCTCAACGCTAGGAAGGAATATCAGCCTAAGGTTGGGGATGGTCTCATGGAAATAGCAGTGGAGGCAGCCAAGTTGTGTCACTTTTGCACTCCCGTTGGGATGCCTTGAACAGCTGCAGTGTTCCTGGAGCACAGGGCTTCCTGGTTTTCAAAGTCCTTGGCCCAAGCCTAACAGTAACCCTAGGAAGGTAAATCAGCCGGGTATTAGGGTTCTTCCTAAGGAAAAAGCTGTGAAAGCAGCCATGTTGTGGCACTTTTGCACTCCCTTTTGGATGCCTTTCACAGCTCCAGTATGCCTGGAGGTCTGGGCTTCCTGATTTTAAAAATCCTAGCACAAGGCCTACCTAACCCCAACCCGACGACGAGAAAGGCAAATCAGCCAGGAATTAAGGATGTCCCCAAGGAAATAGCTGTGGAGGCAGGCATGTTGTGGTACTTTTGTGCTCTTCTTGGGTAGTCCTTCGCAGCTGCTGTGTTCTTGGAACTCAGGGCTTTCAGGTTAAAAGAACACTAACCATAGGCCTAACTCAAACCTCAACGCTAGGAAGGAAAACCAGCCTAAGGTTGGGGATGGTCTCATGGAAATAGCAGTGGAGGCAGCCAAGTTGTGTAACTTTTGCGCTCCCCTTGGGATGCCTTGAACAGCTGCAGTGTGCCTGGAGCACAGGGCTTCCTGGTTTTCAAAGTCCTTGGCCCAAGCCTAACAGTAACCCTAGGAAGGTAAATCAGCCGGGTATTAGGGTTCTTCCTAAGGAAAAAGCTGTGAAAGCAGCCATGTTGTGGCACTTTTGCACTCCCTTTTGGATGCCTTTCACAGCTCCAGTGTGCCTGGAGGTCTGGGCTTTCTGATTTTAAAAATCCTAGCACAAGGCCTACCTAACCCCAACCCGACGACGAGAAAGGCAAGTCAGCCAGGAATTAGGGATGTCCCCAAGGAAATAGCTGTGGAGACAGGCATGTTGTGGTACTTTTGTGCTCTTCTTGGGTGGTCCTTCGCAGCTGCTGTGTTCTTGGAACTCAGGGCTTTCTGGTTAAAAAACTCTAACCCTAGGCCTAACTCAAACCTCAACGCTAGGGAGGAAAATCAGCCTATGGTTGGGGATGGTCTCATGGAAATAGCAGTGGAGGCAGCCAAGTTGTGTCACTTTTGCACTCCCGTTGGGATGCCTTGAACAGCTGCAGTGTGCCTGGAGCACAGGGCTTCCTGGTTTTAAAAGTCCTTGGCCCAAGCCTAACACTAACCCTAGGAAGGTAAATCAGCCGGGTATTAGGGTTCTTCCTAAGGAAAAAGCTGTGAAAGCAGCCATGTTGTGGCACTTTTGCACTCCCTTTTGGATGCCTTTCACAGCTCCAGTGTGCCTGGAGGTCTGGGCTTCCTGATTTTAGAAATCCTAGCACAAGGCCTACCTAACCCCAACCCGACGACGAGAAAGGCAAATCAGCCAGGAATTAGGGATGTCCCCAAGGAAATAGCTGTGGAGGCAGGCATGTGGTGGTACTTTTGTGCTCTTCTTGGGTAGTCCTTCGCAGCTGCTGTGTTCTTGGAACTCAGGGCTTTCTGGTTAAAAAACTCTAACCCTAGGCCTAACTCAAACCTCAACGCTAGGAAGGAAAATCAGCCTATGGTTGGGGATGGTCTCATGGAAATAGCAGTGGAGGCAGCCAAGTTGTGTCACTTTTGCGCTCCCGTTGGGATGCCTTGAACAGCTGCAGTGTGCCTGGAGCACAGGGCTTCCTGCTTTTCAAAGTCCTTGGCCCAAGCCTAACAGTAACCCTAGGAAGGTAAATCAGCTGGGTATTAGGGTTCTTCCTAAGGAAAAAGCTGTGAAAGCAGCCATGTTGTGGCACTTTTGCACTCCCTTTTGGATGCCTTTCACAGCTCCAGTGTGCCTGGAGGTCTGGGCTTCCTGATTTTAGAAATCCTAGCACAAGGCCTACCTAACCCCAACCCGACGACGAGAAAGGCAAATCAGCCAGGAATTAGGGATGTCCCCAAGGAAATAGCTGTGGAGGCAGGCATGTTGTGGTACTTTTGTGCTCTTCTTGGGTAGTCCTTCGCAGCTGCTATATTCTTGGAACTCAGGGCTTTCTGGTTAAAAAACTCTAACCCTAGGCTTAACTCAAACCTCAACGCTAGGAAGGAAAATCAGCCTATGGTTGGGGATGGTCTCATGGAAATAGCAGTGGAGGCAGCCAAGTTGTGTCACTTTTGCACTCCCCTTGGGATGCCTTGAACAGCTGCAATGTGCCTGGAGCACAGGGCTTCCTGGTTTTAAAAGTCCTTGGCCCAAGCCTAACAGTAACCCTAGGAAGGTAAATCAGCCGGGTATTAGGGTTCTTCCTAAGGAAAAAGCTGTGAAAGCAGCCATGTTGTGGCACTTTTGCACTCCCTTTTGGATGCCTTTCACAGCTCCAGTGTGCCTGGAGGTCTGGGCTTCCTGATTTTAAAAATCCTAGCACAAGGCCTACCTAACCCCAACCCGACGACGAGAAAGGCAAATCAGCCAGGAATTAGGGATGTCCCCAAGGAAATAGCTGTGGAGGCAGGCATGTGGTGGTACTTTTGTGCTCTTCTTGGGTAGTCCTTCGCAGCTGCTGTGTTCTTGGAACTCAGGGCTTTCAGGTTAAAAGAACACTAACCATAGGCCTAACTCAAAACTCAACGCTAGGAAGGAAAACCAGCCTAAGGTTGGGGATGGTCTCATGGAAATAGCAGTGGAGGCAGCCAAGTTGTGTCACTTTTGCGCTCCCGTTGGGATGCCTTGAACAGCTGCAGTGTGCCTGGAGCACAGGGCTTCCTGGTTTTCAAAGTCCTTGGCCCAAGCCTAACAGTAACCCTAGGAAGATAAATCAGCGGGGTATTAGGGTTCTTCCTAAGGAAAAAGCTGTGAAAGCAGCCATGTTGTGGCACTTTTGCACTCCCTTTTGGATGCCTTTCACAGCTCCAGTGTGCCTGGAGGTCTGGGCTTCCTGATTTTAAAAATCCTAGCACAAGGCCTACCTAACCCCAACCCGACGACGAGAAAGGCAAATCAGCCAGGAATTAGGGATGTCCCCAAGGAAATAGCTGTGGAGGCAGGCATGTGGTGGTACTTTTGTGCTCTTCTTGGGTGGTCCCTCGCAGGTGCTGTGTTCTTGGAACTCAGGGCTTTCTGGTTAAAAAACTCTAACCCTAGGCCTAACTCAAACCTCAACGCTAGGAAGGAAAATCAGCCTAAGTTTGGGGATGGTCTCATGGAAATAGCAGTGGAGGCAGCCAAGTTGTGTCACTTTTGCGCTCCCGTTGGGATGCCTTGAACAGCTGCAGTGTGCCTGGAGCACAGGGCTTCCTGGTTTTAAAAGTCCTTGGCCCAAGCCTAACAGTAACCCTAGGAAGGTAAATCAGCCGGGTATTAGGGTTCTTCCTAAGGAAAAAGCTGTGAAAGCAGCCATGTTGTGGCACTTTTGCACTCCCTTTTGGATGCCTTTCACAGCTCCAGTGTGCCTGGAGGTCTGGGCTTCCTGATTTTAGAAATCCTAGCACAAGGCCTACCTAACCCCAACCCGACGACGAGAAAGGCAAATCAGCCAGGAATTAGGGATGTCCCCAAGGAAATAGCTGTGGAGGCAGGCATGTGGTGGTACTTTTGTGCTCTTCTTGGGTAGTCCTTCGCAGCTGCTGTGTTCTTGGAACTCAGGGCTTTCAGGTTAAAAGAACACTAACCATAGGCCTAACTCAAAACTCAACGCTAGGAAGGAAAACCAGCCTAAGGTTGGGGATGGTCTCATGGAAATAGCAGTGGAGGCAGCCAAGTTGTGTCACTTTTGCGCTCCCCTTGGGATGCCTTGAACAGCTGCAGTGTGCCTGGAGCACAGGGCTTCCTGGTTTTAAAAGTCCTTGGCCCAAGCCTAACAGTAACCCTAGGAAGGTAAATCAGCCGGGTATTAGGGTTCTTCCTAAGGAAAAAGCTGTGAAAGCAGCCATGTTGTGGCACTTTTGCACTCCCTTTTGGATGCCTTTCACAGCTCCAGTGTGCCTGGAGGTCTGGACTTCCTGATTTTAAAAATCCTAGCACAAGGCCTACCTAACCCCAACCCGACGACGAGAAAGGCAAATCAGCCAGGAATTAGGGATGTCCCCAAGGAAATAGCTGTGGAGGCAGGCATGTTGTGGTACTTGTGTGCTCTTCTTGGGTAGTCCTTCGCAGCTGCTGTATTCTTGGAACTCAGGGCTTTCTGGTTAAAAAACTCTAACCCTAGGCCTAACTCAAACCTCAACGCTAGGAAGGAAAATCAGCCTATGGTTTGGGATGGTCTCATGGAAATAGCAGTGGAGGCAGCCAAGTTGTGTCACTTTTGCGCTCCCCTTGGGATGCCTTGAACAGCTGCAGTGTGCCTGGAGCACAGGGCTTCCTGGTTTTAAAAGTCCTAGGCCCAAGCCTAACAGTAACCCTAGGAAGGTAAATCAGCCGGGTATTAGGGTTCTTCCAAAGGAAAAAGCTGTGAAAGCAGCCATGTTGTGGCACTTTTGCACTCCCTTTTGGATGCCTTTCACAGCTCCAGTGTGCCTGGAGGTCTGGGCTTCCTGATTTTCAAAATCCTAGCACAAGGCCTACCTAACCCCAACCCGATGACGAGAAAGGCAAATCAGCCAGGAATTAGGGATGTCCCCAAGGAAATAGCTGTGGAGGCAGGCATGTTGTGGTACTTTTGTGCTCTTCTTGGGTAGTCCTTCGCAGCTGCTGTGTTCTTGGAACTCAGGGCTTTCAGGTTAAAAGAACACTAACCATAGGCCTAACTCAAAACTCAACGCTAGGAAGGAAAACCAGCCTAAGGTTGGGGATGGTCTCATGGAAATAGCAGTGGAGGCAGCCAAGTTGTGTCACTTTTGCGCTCCCGTTGGGATGCCTTGAACAGCTGCAGTGTGCCTGGAGCACAGGGCTTCCTGGTTTTAAAAGTCCTTGGCCCAAGCCTAACAGTAACCCTAGGAAGGCAAATCAGCCGGGTATTAGGGTTCTTCCTAAGGAAAAAGCTGTGAAAGCAGCCATGTTGTGGCACTTTTGCACTCCCTTTTGGATGCCTTTCACAGCTCCAGTGTGCCTGGAGGTCTGGGCTTCCTGATTTTAAAAATCCTAGCACAAGGCCTACCTAACCCCAACCCGACGACGAGAAAGGCAAATCAGCCAGGAATTAGGGATGTCCCCAAGGAAATAGCTGTGGAGGCAGGCATGTGGTGGTACTTTTGTGCTCTTCTTGGGTAGTCCTTCGCAGCTGCTGTGTTCTTGGAACTCAGGGCTTTCAGGTTAAAAGAACACTAACCATAGGCCTAACTCAAAACTCAACGCTAGGAAGGAAAATCAGCCTATGGTTGGGGATGGTCTCATGGAAATAGCAGTGGAGGCAGCCAAGTTGTGTCACTTTTGCACTCCCGTTGGGATGCCTTGAACAGCTGCAGTGTGCCTGGAGCACAGGGCTTCCTGGTTTTAAAAGTCCTTGGCCCAAGCCTAACAGTAACCCTAGGAAGGTAAATCAGCCGGGTATTAGGGTTCTTCCTAAGGAAAAAGCTGTGAAAGCAGCCATGTTGTGGCACTTTTGCACTCCCTTTTGGATGCCTTTCACAGCTCCAGTGTGCCTGGAGGTCTGGGCTTCCTGATTTTCAAAATCCTAGCACAAGGCCTACCTAACCCCAACCCGACGACGAGAAAGGCAAATCAGCCAGGAATTAGGGATGTCCCCAAGGAAATAGCTGTGGAGGCAGGCATGTGGTGGTACTTTTGTGCTCTTCTTGGGTAGTCCTTCGCAGCTGCTGTGTTCTTGGACCTCAGGGCTTTCTGGTTAAAAAACTCTAACCCTAGGCCTAACTCAAAACTCAACGCTAGGAAGGAAAATCAGCCTATGGTTCAGGATGGTCTCATGGAAATAGCAGTGGAGGCAGCCAAGTTGTGTCACTTTCGCGCTCCCGTTGGGATGCCTTGAACAGCTGCAGTGTTCCTGGAGCACAGGGCTTCCTGGTTTTAAAAGTCCTTGGCCCAAGCCTAACAGTAACCCTAGGAAGGTAAATCAGCCGGGTATTAGGGTTCTTCCTAAGGAAAAAGCTGTGAAAGCAGCCATGTTGTGGCACTTTTGCACTCCCTTTTGGATGCCTTTCACAGCTCCAGTGTGCCTGGAGGTCTGGGCTTCCTGATTTTAAAAATCCTAGCACAAGGCCTACCTAACCCCAACCCGACGACGAGAAAGGCAAATCAGCCAGGAATTAGGGATGTCCCCAAGGAAATAGCTGTGGAGGCAGGCATGTGGTGGTACTTTTGTGCTCTTCTTGAGTAGTCCTTCGCAGCTGCTGTGTTCTTGGAACTCAGGGCTTTCAGGTTAAAAGAACACTAACCATAGGCCTAACTCAAACCTCAACGCTAGGAAGGAAAATCAGCCTATGGTTGGGGATGGTCTCATGGAAATAGCAGTGGAGGCAGCCAAGTTGTGTCACTTTTGCGCTCCCCTTGGGATGCCTTGAACAGCTGCAGTGTGCCTGGAGCACAGGGCTTCCTGGTTTTAAATGTCCTTGGCCCAAGCCTAACAGTAACCCTAGGAAGGTAAATCAGCCGGGTATTAGGGTTCTTCCTAAGGAAAAAGCTGTGAAAGCAGCCATGTTGTGGCACTTTTGCACTCCCTTTTGGATGCCTTTCACAGCTCCAGTAGGCCTGGAGGTCTGGGCTTCCTGATTTTCAAAATCCTAGCACAACGCCTACCTAACCCCAACCACACGACGAGAAAGGCAAATCAGCCAGGAATTAGGGATGTCCCCAAGGAAATAGCTGTGGAGGCAGGCATGTTGTGGTACTTTTGTGCTCTTCTTGGGTAGTCCTTCGCAGCTGCTGTGTTCTTGGAACTCAGGGCTTTCAGGTTAAAAGAACACTAACCATAGGCCTAACTCAAACCTCAACGCTAGGAAGGAAAACCAGCCTAAGGTTGGGGATGGTCTCATGGAAATAGCAGTGGAGGCAGCCAAGTTGTGTCACTTTTGCGCTCCCGTTGGGATGCCTTGAACAGCTGCAGTGTGCCTGGAGCACAGGGCTTCCTGCTTTTCAAAGTCCTTGGCCCAAGCCTAACAGTAACCCTAGGAAGGTAAATCAGCTGGGTATTAGGGTTCTTCCTAAGGAAAAAGCTGTGAAAGCAGCCATGTTGTGGCACTTTTGCACTCCCTTTTGGATGCCTTTCACAGCTCCAGTGTGCCTGGAGGTCTGGGCTTCCTGATTTTAAAAATCCTAGCACAAGGCCTACCTAACCCCAACCCGACGACGAGAAAGGCAAATCAGCCAGGAATTAGGGATGTCCCCAAGGAAATAGCTGTGGAGGCAGGCATGTTGTGGTACTTTTGTGCTCTTCTTGGGTAGTCCTTCGCAGCTGCTGTATTCTTGGAACTCAGGGCTTTCTGGTTAAAAAACTCTAACCCTAGGCTTAACTCAAACCTCAACGCTAGGAAGGAAAATCAGCCTATGGTTGGGGATGGTCTCATGGAAATAGCAGTGGAGGCAGCCAAGTTGTGTCACTTTTGCACTCCCCTTGGGATGCCTTGAACAGCTGCAGTGTGCCTGGAGCACAGGGCTTCCTGGTTTTAAAAGTCCTTGGCCCAAGCCTAACACTAACCCTAGGAAGGTAAATCAGCCGGGTATTAGGGTTCTTCCTAAGGAAAAAGCTGTGAAAGCAGCCATGTTGTGGCACTTTTGCACTCCCTTTTGGATGCCTTTCACAGCTCCAGTGTGCCTGGAGGTCTGGGCTTCCTGATTTTAGAAATCCTAGCACAAGGCCTACCTAACCCCAACCCGACGACGAGAAAGGCAAATCAGCCAGGAATTAGGGATGTCCCCAAGGAAATAGCTGTGGAGGCAGGCATGTGGTGGTACTTTTGTGCTCTTCTTGGGTAGTCCTTCGCAGCTGCTGTGTTCTTGGAACTCAGGGCTTTCAGGTTAAAAGAACACTAACCATAGGCCTAACTCAAAACTCAACGCTAGGAAGGAAAACCAGCCTAAGGTTGGGGATGGTCTCATGGAAATAGCAGTGGAGGCAGCCAAGTTGTGTCACTTTTGCGCTCCCGTTGGGATGCCTTGAACAGCTGCAGTGTGCCTGGAGCACAGGGCTTCCTGGTTTTCAAAGTCCTTGGCCCAAGCCTAACAGTAACCCTAGGAAGATAAATCAGCGGGGTATTAGGGTTCTTCCTAAGGAAAAAGCTGTGAAAGCAGCCATGTTGTGGCACTTTTGCACTCCCTTTTGGATGCCTTTCACAGCTCCAGTGTGCCTGGAGGTCTGGGCTTCCTGATTTTAAAAATCCTAGCACAAGGCCTACCTAACCCCAACCCGACGACGAGAAAGGCAAATCAGCCAGGAATTAGGGATGTCCCCAAGGAAATAGCTGTGGAGGCAGGCATGTGGTGGTACTTTTGTGCTCTTCTTGGGTGGTCCCTCGCAGGTGCTGTGTTCTTGGAACTCAGGGCTTTCTGGTTAAAAAACTCTAACCCTAGGCCTAACTCAAACCTCAACGCTAGGAAGGAAAATCAGCCTAAGTTTGGGGATGGTCTCATGGAAATAGCAGTGGAGGCAGCCAAGTTGTGTCACTTTTGCGCTCCCGTTGGGATGCCTTGAACAGCTGCAGTGTGCCTGGAGCACAGGGCTTCCTGGTTTTAAAAGTCCTTGGCCCAAGCCTAACACTAACCCTAGGAAGGTAAATCAGCCGGGTATTAGGGTTCTTCCTAAGGAAAAAGCTGTGAAAGCAGCCATGTTGTGGCACTTTTGCACTCCCTTTTGGATGCCTTTCACAGCTCCAGTGTGCCTGGAGGTCTGGGCTTCCTGATTTTAGAAATCCTAGCACAAGGCCTACCTAACCCCAACCCGACGACGAGAAAGGCAAATCAGCCAGGAATTAGGGATGTCCCCAAGGAAATAGCTGTGGAGGCAGGCATGTGGTGGTACTTTTGTGCTCTTCTTGGGTAGTCCTTCGCAGCTGCTGTGTTCTTGGAACTCAGGGCTTTCAGGTTAAAAGAACACTAACCATAGGCCTAACTCAAAACTCAACGCTAGGAAGGAAAACCAGCCTAAGGTTGGGGATGGTCTCATGGAAATAGCAGTGGAGGCAGCCAAGTTGTGTCACTTTTGCGCTCCCGTTGGGATGCCTTGAACAGCTGCAGTGTGCCTGGAGCACAGGGCTTCCTGGTTTTAAAAGTCCTTGGCCCAAGCCTAACAGTAACCCTAGGAAGGTAAATCAGCCGGGTATTAGGGTTCTTCCTAAGGAAAAAGCTGTGAAAGCAGCCATGTTGTGGCACTTTTGCACTCCCTTTTGGATGCCTTTCACAGCTCCAGTGTGCCTGGAGGTCTGGGCTTCCTGATTTTAAAAATCCTAGCACAAGGCCTACCTAACCCCAACCCGACGACGAGAAAGGCAAATCAGCCAGGAATTAGGGATGTCCCCAAGGAAATAGCTGTGGAGGCAGGCATGTGGTGGTACTTTTGTGCTCTTCTTGGGTAGTCCTTCGCAGCTGCTGTGTTCTTGGAACTCAGGGCTTTCAGGTTAAAAGAACACTAACCATAGGCCTAACTCAAAACTCAACGCTAGGAAGGAAAATCAGCCTATGGCTGGGGATGGTCTCATGGAAATAGCAGTGGAGGCAGCCAAGTTGTGTCACTTTTGCACTCCCGTTGGGATGCCTTGAACAGCTGCAGTGTGCCTGGAGCACAGGGCTTCCTGGTTTTAAAAGTCCTTGGCCCAAGCCTAACACTAACCCTAGGAAGGTAAATCAGCCGGGTATTAGGGTTCTTCCTAAGGAAAAAGCTGTGAAAGCAGCCATGTTGTGGCACTTTTGCACTCCCTTTTGGATGCCTTTCACAGCTCCAGTGTGCCTGGAGGTCTGGGCTTCCTGATTTTAAAAATCCTAGCACAAGGCCTACCTAACCCCAACCCGACGACGAGAAAGGCAAATCAGCCAGGAATTAGGGATGTCCCCAAGGAAATAGCTGTGGAGGCAGGCATGTGGTGGTACTTTTGTGCTCTTCTTGGGTAGTCCTTCGCAGCTGCTGTGTTCTTGGAACTCAGGGCTTTCAGGTTAAAAGAACACTAACCATAGGCCTAACTCAAACCTCAACGCTAGGAAGGAAAATCAGCCTATGGTTGGGGATGGTCTCATGGAAATAGCAGTGGAGGCAGCCAAGTTGTGTCACTTTTGCGCTCCCCTTGGGATGCCTTGAACAGCTGCAGTGTGCCTGGAACACAGGGCTTCCTGGTTTTAAATGTCCTTGGCCCAAGCCTAACAGTAACCCTAGGAAGGTAAATCAGCCGGGTATTAGGGTTCTTCCTAAGGAAAAAGCTGTGAAAGCAGCCATGTTGTGGCACTTTTGCACTCCCTTTTGGATGCCTTTCACAGCTCCAGTATGCCTGGAGGTCTGGGCTTCCTGATTATCAAAATCCTAGCACAACGCCTACCTAACCCCAACCACACGACGAGAAAGGCAAATCAGCCAGGAATTAGGGATGTCCCCAAGGAAATAGCTGTGGAGGCAGGCATGTTGTGGTACTTTTGTGCTCTTCTTGGGTAGTCCTTCGCAGCTGCTGTGTTCTTGGAACTCAGGGCTTTCAGGTTAAAAGAACACTAACCATAGGCCTAACTCAAAACTCAACGCTAGGAAGGAAAACCAGCCTAAGGTTGGGGATGGTCTCATGGAAATAGCAGTGGAGGCAGCCAAGTTGTGTCACTTTTGCGCTCCCGTTGGGATGCCTTGAACAGCTGCAGTGTGCCTGGAGCACAGGGCTTCCTGCTTTTCAAAGTCCTTGGCCCAAGCCTAACAGTAACCCTAGGAAGGTAAATCAGCCGGGTATTAGGGTTCTTCCTAAGGAAAAAGCTGTGAAAGCAGCCATGTTGTGGCACTTTTGCCCTCCCTTTTGGATGCCTTTCACAGCTCCAGTGTGCCTGGAGGTCTGGGCTTCCTGATTTTAAAAATCCTAGCACAAGGCCTACCTAACCCCAACCCGACGACGAGAAAGGGAAATCAGCCAGGAATTAGGGATGTCCCCAAGGAAATAGCTGTGGAGGCAGGCATGTGGTGTTACTTTTGTGCTCTTCTTGGGTAGTCCTTCGCAGCTGCTGTGTTCTTGGAACTCAGGGCTTTCAGGTTAAAAGAACACTTATGATAGGCCTAACTCAAACCTCAACGCTAGGAAGGAAAATCAGCCTATGGGTGGGGATGGTCTCATGGAAATAGCAGTGGAGGCAGCCAAGTTGTGTCACTTTTGCGCTCCCGTTGGGATGCCTTGAACAGCTGCAGTGTGCCTGGAGCACAGGGCTTCCTGGTTTTAAAAGTCCTTGGCCCAAGCCTAACAGTAACCCTAGGAAGGTAAATCAGCCGGGTATTAGGGTTCTTCCTAAGGAAAAAGCTGTGAAAGCAGCCATGTTGTGGCACTTTTGCACTCCCTTTTGGATGCCTTTCACAGCTCCAGTGTGCCTGGAGGTCTGGGCTTCCTGATTTTAGAAATCCTAGCACAAGGCCTACCTAACCCCAACCCGACGACGAGAAAGGCAAATCAGCCAGGAATTAGGGATGTCCCCAAGGAAATAGCTGTGGAGGCAGGCATGTGGTGGTACTTTTGTGCTCTTCTTGGGTAGTCCTTCGCAGCTGCTGTGTTCTTGGACCTCAGGGCTTTCTGGTTAAAAAACTCTAACCCTAGGCCTAACTCAAAACTCAACGCTAGGAAGGAAAATCAGCCTATGGCTGGGGATGGTCTCATGGAAATAGCAGTGGAGGCAGCCAAGTTGTGTCACTTTTGCACTCCCGTTGGGATGCCTTGAACAGCTGCAGTGTGCCTGGAGCACAGGGCTTCCTGGTTTTAAAAGTCCTTGGCCCAAGCCTAACAGTAACCCTAGGAAGGTAAATCAGCCGGGTATTAGGGTTCTTCCTAAGGAAAAAGCTGTGAAAGCAGCCATGTTGTGGCACTTTTGCACTCCCTTTTGGATGCCTTTCACAGCTCCAGTGTGCCTGGAGGTCTGGGCTTCCTGATTTTAAAAATCCTAGCACAAGGCCTACCTAACCCCAACCCGACGACGAGAAAGGCAAATCAGCCAGGAATTAGGGATGTCCCCAAGGAAATAGCTGTGGAGGCAGGCATGTGGTGGTACTTTTGTGCTCTTCTTGGGTAGTCCTTCGCAGCTGCTGTGTTCTTGGAACTCAGGGCTTTCAGGTTAAAAGAACACTAACCATAGGCCTAACTCAAACCTCAACGCTAGGAAGGAAAATCAGCCTATGGTTGGGGATGGTCTCATGGAAATAGCAGTGGAGGCAGCCAAGTTGTGTCACTTTTGCACTCCCCTTGGGATGCCTTGAACAGCTGCAGTGTTCCTGGAGCACAGGGCTTCCTGGTTTTAAAAGTCCTTGGCCCAAGCCTAACAGTAACCCTAGGAAGGTAAATCAGCCGGGTATTAGGGTTCTTCCTAAGGAAAAAGCTGTGAAAGCAGCCATGTTGTGGCACTTTTGCACTCCCTTTTGGATGCCTTTCACAGCTCCAGTGTGCCTGGAGGTCTGGGCTTCCTGATTTTAAAAATCCTAGCACAAGGCCTACCTAACCCCAACCCGACGACGAGAAAGGCAAATCAGCCAGGAATTAGGGATGTCCCCAAGGAAATAGCTGTGGAGGCAGGCATGTTGTGGTACTTTTGTGCTCTTCTTGGGTAGTCCTTCGCAGCTGCTGTGTTCTTGGAACTCAGGGCTTTCTGGTTAAAAAACTCTAACCCTAGGCCTAACTCAAACCTCAACGCTAGGAAGGAAAATCAGCCTATGGTTGGGGATGGTCTCATGGAAATAGCAGTGGAGGCAGCCAAGTTGTGTCACTTTTGCACTCCCGTTGGGATGCCTTGAACAGCTGCAGTGTGCCTGGAACACAGGGCTTCCTGGTTTTAAAAGTCCTTGGCCCAAGCCTAACAGTAACCCTAGGAAGGTAAATCAGCCGGGTATTAGGGTTCTTCCTAAGGAAAAAGCTGTGAAAGCAGCCATGTTGTGGCACTTTTGCACTCCCTTTTGGATGCCTTTCACAGCTCCAGTGTGCCTGGAGGTCTGGGCTTTCTGATTTTAAAAATCCTAGCACAAGGCCTACCTAACCCCAACCCGACGACGAGAAAGGCAAATCAGCCAGGAATTAGGGATGTCCCCAAGGAAATAGCTGTGGAGGCAGGCATGTGGTGGTACTTTTGTGCTCTTCTTGGGTAGTCCTTCGCAGCTGCTGTGTTCTTGGACCTCAGGGCTTTCTGGTTAAAAAACTCTAACCCTAGGCCTAACTCAAACCTCAACGCTAGGAAGGAAAATCAGCCTATGGTTCAGGATGGTCTCATGGAAATAGCAGTGGAGGCAGCCAAGTTGTGTCACTTTTGCACTCCCGTTGGGATGCCTTGAACAGCTGCAGTGTTCCTGGAGCACAGGGCTTCCTGGTTTTAAAAGTCCTTGGCCCAAACCTAACAGTAACCCTAGGAAGGTAAATCAGCCGGGTATTAGGGTTCTTCCTAAGGAAAAAGCTGTGAAAGCAGCCATGTTGTGGCACTTTTGCACTCCCTTTTGGATGCCTTTCACAGCTCCAGTGTGCCTGGAGGTCTGGGCTTCCTGATTTTAAAAATCCTAGCACAAGGCCTACCTAACCCCAACCCGACGACGAGAGAGGTAAATCAGCCAGGAATTAGGGATGTCCCCAAGGAAATAGCTGTGGAGGCAGGCATGTGGTGGTACTTTTGTGCTCTTCTTGGGTAGTCCTTCGCAGCTGCTGTGTTCTTGGAACTCAGGGCTTTCTGGTTAAAGAACACTTACCATAGGCCTAACTCAAACCTCAACGCTAGGAAGGAATATCAGCCTAAGGTTGGGGATGGTCTGATGGAAATAGCAGTGGAGGCAGCCAAGTTGTGTCACTTTTGCACTCCCGCTGGGATGCCTTGAACAGCTGCAGTGTTCCTGGAGCACAGGGCTTCCTGGTTTTCAAAGTCCTTGGCCCAAGCCTAACAGTAACCCTAGGAAGGTAAATCAGCCGGGTATTAGGGTTCTTCCTAAGGAAAAAGCTGTGAAAGCAGCCATGTTGTGGCACTTTTGCACTCCCTTTTGGATGCCTTTCACAGCTCCAGTATGCCTGGAGGTCTGGGCTTCCTGATTTTAAAAATCCTAGCACAAGGCCTACCTAACCCCAACCCGACGACGAGAAAGGCAAGTCAGCCAGGAATTAGGGATGTCCCCAAGGAAATAGCTGTGGAGACAGGCATGTTGTGGTACTTTTGTGCTCTTCTTGGGTGGTCCTTCGCAGCTGCTGTGTTCTTGGAACTCAGGGCTTTCTGGTTAAAAAACTCTAACCCTAGGCCTAACTCAAACCTCAACGCTAGGGAGGAAAATCAGCCTATGGTTGGGGATGGTCTCATGGAAATAGCAGTGGAGGCAGCCAAGTTGTGTCACTTTTGCACTCCCGTTGGGATGCCTTGAACAGCTGCAGTGTGCCTGGAGCACAGGGCTTCCTGGTTTTAAAAGTCCTTGGCCCAAGCCTAACAGTAACCCTAGGAAGGTAAATCAGCCGGGTATTAGGGTTCTTCCTAAGGAAAAAGCTGTGAAAGCAGCCATGTTGTGGCACTTTTGCACTCCCTTTTGGATGCCTTTCACAGCTCCAGTGTGCCTGGAGGTCTGGGCTTCCTGATTTTAGAAATCCTAGCACAAGGCCTACCTAACCCCAACCCGACGACGAGAAAGGCAAATCAGCCAGGAATTAGGGATGTCCCCAAGGAAATAGCTGTGGAGGCAGGCATGTGGTGGTACTTTTGTGCTCTTCTTGGGTAGTCCTTCGCAGCTGCTGTGTTCTTGGAACTCAGGGCTTTCTGGTTAAAAAACTCTAACCCTAGGCCTAACTCAAACCTCAACGCTAGGAAGGAAAATCAGCCTATGGTTGGGGATGGTCTCATGGAAATAGCAGTGGAGGCAGCCAAGTTGTGTCACTTTTGCGCTCCCGTTGGGATGCCTTGAACAGCTGCAGTGTGCCTGGAGCACAGGGCTTCCTGGTTTTAAATGTCCTTGGCCCAAGCCTAACAGTAACCCTAGGAAGGTAAATCAGCCGGGTATTAGGGTTCTTCCTAAGGAAAAAGCTGTGAAAGCAGCCATGTTGTGGCACTTTTGCACTCCCTTTTGGATGCCTTTCACAGCTCCAGTATGCCTGGAGGTCTGGGCTTCCTGATTTTAAAAATCCTAGCACAAGGCCTACCTAACCCCAACCCGACGACGAGAAAGGCAAATCAGCCAGGAATTAAGGATGTCCCCAAGGAAATAGCTGTGGAGGCAGGCATGTGGTGGTACTTTTGTGCTCTTCTTGGGTAGTCCTTCGCAGCTGCTGTGTTCTTGGAACTCAGGGCTTTCAGGTTAAAAGAACACTAACCATAGGCCTAACTCAAAACTCAACGCTAGGAAGGAAAATCAGCCTATGGTTGGGGATGGTCTCATGGAAATAGCAGTGGAGGCAGCCAAGTTGTGTCACTTTTGCGCTCCCGTTGGGATGCCTTGAACAGCTGCAGTGTGCCTGGAGCACAGGGCTTCCTGGTTTTAAAAGTCCTTGGCCCAAGCCTAACAGTAACCCTAGGAAGGTAAATCAGCCGGGTATTAGGGTTCTTCCTAAGGAAAAAGCTGTGAAAGCAGCCATGTTGTGGCACTTTTGCACTCCCTTTTGGATGCCTTTCACAGCTCCAGTGTGCCTGGAGGTCTGGGCTTCCTGATTTTAAAAATCCTAGCACAAGGCCTACCTAACCCCAACCCGACGACGAGAAAGGCAAATCAGCCAGGAATTAGGGATGTCCCCAAGGAAATAGCTGTGGAGGCAGGCATGTGGTGGTACTTTTGTGCTCTTCTTGGGTAGTCCTTCGCAGCTGCTGTGTTCTTGGAACTCAGGGCTTTCTGGTTAAAAAACTCTAACCCTAGGCCTAACTCAAACCTCAACGCTAGGAAGGAAAATCAGCCTATGGTTGGGGATGGTCTCATGGAAATAGCAGTGGAGGCAGCCAAGTTGTGTCACTTTTGCACTCCCGTTGGGATGCCTTGAACAGCTGCAGTGTGCCTGGAACACAGGGCTTCCTGGTTTTAAAAGTCCTTGGCCCAAGCCTAACAGTAACCCTAGGAAGGTAAATCAGCCGGGTATTAGGGTTCTTCCTAAGGAAAAAGCTGTGAAAGCAGCCATGTTGTGGCACTTTTGCACTCCCTTTTGGATGCCTTTCACAGCTCCAGTGTGCCTGGAGGTCTGGGCTTTCTGATTTTAAAAATCCTAGCACAAGGCCTACCTAACCCCAACCCGACGACGAGAAAGGCAAATCAGCCAGGAATTAGGGATGTCCCCAAGGAAATAGCTGTGGAGGCAGGCATGTGGTGGTACTTTTGTGCTCTTCTTGGGTAGTCCTTCGCAGCTGCTGTGTTCTTGGAACTCAGGGCTTTCTGGTTAAAAAACTCTAACCCTAGGCCTAACTCAAACCTCAACGCTAGGAAGGAAAATCAGCCTATGGTTCAGGATGGTCTCATGGAAATAGCAGTGGAGGCAGCCAAGTTGTGTCACTTTTGCACTCCCGTTAGGGTGCCTTGAACAGCTGCAGTGTTCCTGGAGCACAGGGCTTCCTGGTTTTAAAAGTCCTTGGCCCAAACCTAACAGTAACCCTAGGAAGGTAAATCAGCCGGGTATTAGGGTTCTTCCTAAGGAAAAAGCTGTGAAAGCAGCCATGTTGTGGCACTTTTGCACTCCCTTTTGGATGCCTTTCACAGCTCCAGTGTGCCTGGAGGTCTGGGCTTCCTGATTTTAAAAATCCTAGCACAAGGCCTACCTAACCCCAACCCGACGACGAGAAAGGTAAATCAGCCAGGAATTAGGGATGTCCCCAAGGAAATAGCTGTGGAGGCAGGCATGTGGTGGTACTTTTGTGCTCTTCTTGGGTAGTCCTTCGCAGCTGCTGTGTTCTTGGAACTCAGGGCTTTCTGGTTAAAGAACACTTACCATAGGCCTAACTCAAACCTCAACGCTAGGAAGGAATATCAGCCTAAGGTTGGGGATGGTCTCATGGAAATAGCAGTGGAGGCAGCCAAGTTGTGTAACTTTTGCGCTCCCCTTGGGATGCCTTGAACAGCTGCAGTGTGCCTGGAGCACAGGGCTTCCTGGTTTTAAAAGTCCTTGGCCCAAGCCTAACAGTAACCCTAGGAAGGTAAATCAGCCGGGTATTAGGGTTCTTCCTAAGGAAAAAGCTGTGAAAGCAGCCATGTTGTGGCACTTTTGCACTCCCTTTTGGATGCCTTTCACAGCTCCAGTGTGCCTGGAGGTCTGGGCTTTCTGATTTTAAAAATCCTAGCACAAGGCCTACCTAACCCCAACCCGACGACGAGAAAGGCAAATCAGCCAGGAATTAGGGATGTCCCCAAGGAAATAGCTGTGGAGACAGGCATGTTGTGGTACTTTTGTGCTCTTCTTGGGTGGTCCTTCGCAGCTGCTGTATTCTTGGAACTCAGGGCTTTCTGGTTAAAAAACTCTAACCCTAGGCCTAACTCAAACCTCAACGCTAGGGAGGAAAATCAGCCTATGGTTGGGGATGGTCTCATGGAAATAGCAGTGGAGGCAGCCAAGTTGTGTCACTTTTGCACTCCCGTTGGGATGCCTTGAACAGCTGCAGTGTGCCTGGAGCACAGGGCTTCCTGGTTTTAAAAGTCCTTGGCCCAAGCCTAACAGTAACCCTAGGAAGGTAAATCAGCCGGGTATTAGGGTTCTTCCTAAGGAAAAAGCTGTGAAAGCAGCCATGTTGTGGCACTTTTGCACTCCCTTTTGGATGCCTTTCACAGCTCCAGTGTGCCTGGAGGTCTGGGCTTCCTGATTTTAGAAATCCTAGCACAAGGCCTACCTAACCCCAACCCGACGACGAGAAAGGCAAATCAGCCAGGAATTAGGGATGTCCCCAAGGAAATAGCTGTGGAGGCAGGCATGTGGTGGTACTTTTGTGCTCTTCTTGGGTAGTCCTTCGCAGCTGCTGTGTTCTTGGAACTCAGGGCTTTCTGGTTAAAAAACTCTAACCCTAGGCCTAACTCAAACCTCAACGCTAGGAAGGAAAATCAGCCTATGGTTGGGGATGGTCTCATGGAAATAGCAGTGGAGGCAGCCAAGTTGTGTCACTTTTGCGCTCCCCTTGGGATGCCTTGAACAGCTGCAGTGTGCCTGGAGCACAGGGCTTCCTGGTTTTAAATGTCCTTGGCCCAAGCCTAACAGTAAACCTAGGAAGGTAAATCAGCCGGGTATTAGGGTTCTTCCTAAGGAAAAAGCTGTGAAAGCAGCCATGTTGTGGCACTTTTGCACTCCCTTTTGGATGCCTTTCACAGCTCCAGTGTGCCTGGAGGTCTGGGCTTCCTGATTTTCAAAATCCTAGCACAAGGCCTACCTAACCCCAACCCGACGACGAGAAAGGCAAATCAGCCAGGAATTAGGGATGTCCCCAAGGAAATAGCTGTGGAGGCAGGCATGTGGTGGTACTTTTGTGCTCTTCTTGGGTAGTCCTTCGCAGCTGCTGTGTTCTTGGACCTCAGGGCTTTCTGGTTAAAGAACACTTACCATAGGCCTAACTCAAAACTCAACGCTAGGAAGGAAAACCAGCCTAAGGTTGGGGATGGTCTCATGGAAATAGCAGTGGAGGCAGCCAAGTTGTGTCACTTTTGCACTCCCGTTGGGATGCCTTGAACAGCTGCAGTGTGCCTGGAGCACAGGGCTTCCTGGTTTTAAAAGTCCTTGGCCCAAGCCTAACAGTAACCCTAGGAAGGTAAATCAGCCGGGTATTAGGGTTCTTCCTAAGGAAAAAGCTGTGAAAGCAGCCATGTTGTGGCACTTTTGCACTCCCTTTTGGATGCCTTTCACAGCTCCAGTGTGCCTGGAGGTCTGGGCTTCCTGATTTTAAAAATCAGGAAAAAAGCTTTTTTTTTAAAAAGCTTTTCCACTATGTCTGGCTAGGAAAAACTGTGCCAGCACAGAAAACATCTCCCCTCGTGTTCTAGAAGTTGCACGGATGTCTGCCAAGTGTTTGGCAGGAAGAAAAGTAAAGTTGTCCAAAACAGCTTCCAATCGAATGTTCCTGTGATTGGAAAAGTCAGGAGAGTGCAAAGGTACTGTTTTCTATCAGTTGGCAAGGTGCGCACACAATCCCAGTGTTGTACAGCTTGCTTCTTCACCTTCCCGAAGCTGCCGCTCTCGCCGGCTGCCGGAGCCCAAGAAGCGGCTTCTTCGCGCAAAGACGATTGTGCCGCTCACAGCGCTCTCCTTAGCGCGGCTTCTGCCGAAAGACGCCCGGCAGCGGCTCTTACCTCCGGAGAGCATCCTACCTTCCTCTTTAGCTCCTCTTCTCATCTACACCTCGGCAACAAGCTTTTCCACTATGTCTGGCTAGGAAAAACTGTGCCAGCACAGAAAACATCTCCCATCGTGTTCTAGAAGTTGCACGGATGTCTGCCAAGTGTTTGGCAGGAAGAAAAGAAAAGTTGTCCAAAACAGCTTCCAATCGAATGTTCCTGTGATTGGAAAAGTCAGGAGAGTGCAAAGGTACTGTTTTCTATCAGTTGGCAAGGTGCGCACACAATCCCAGTGTTGTACAGCTTGCTTCTTCACCTTCCCGAAGCTGCCGCTCTCGCCGGCTGCCGGAGCCCAAGAAGCGGCTTCTTCGCGCAAAGACGATTGTGCCGCTCACAGCGCTCTCCCTAGCGCGGCTTCTGCCGAAAGACGCCCGGCAGCGGCTCTTACCTCCGGAGAGCATCCTACCTTCCTCTTTAGCTCCTCTTCTCATCTACACCTCGGCAACAAGCTTTTCCACTATGTCTGGCTAGGAAAAACTGTGCCAGCACAGAAAACATCTCCCATCGTGTTCTAGAAGTTGCACGGATGTCTGCCAAGTGTTTGGCAGGAAGAAAAGAAAAGTTGTCCAAAACAGCTTCCAATCGAATGTTCCTGTGATTGGAAAAGTCAGGAGAGTGCAAAGGTACTGTTTTCTATCAGTTGGCAAGGTGCGCACACAATCCCAGTGTTGTACAGCTTGCTTCTTCACCTTCCCGAAGCTGCCGCTCTCGCCGGCTGCCGGAGCCCAAGAAGCGGCTTCTTCGCGCAAAGACGATTGTGCCGCTCACAGCGCTCTCCCTAGCGCGGCTTCTGCCGAAAGACGCCCGGCAGCGGCTCTTACCTCCGGAGAGCATCCTACCTTCCTCTTTAGCTCCTCTTCTCATCTACACCTCGGCAACAAGCTTTTCCACTATGTCTGGCTAGGAAAAACTGTGCCAGCACAGAAAACATCTCCCCTCGTGTTCTAGAAGTTGCACGGATGTCTGCCAAGTGTTTGGCAGGAAGAAAAGAAAAGTTGTCCAAAACAGCTTCCAATCGAATGTTCCTGTGATTGGAAAAGTCAGGAGAGTGCAAAGGTACTGTTTTCTATCAGTTGGCAAGGTGCGCACACAATCCCAGTGTTGTACAGCTTGCTTCTTCACCTTCCCGAAGCTGCCGCTCTCGCCGGCTGCCGGAGCCCAAGAAGCGGCTTCTTCGCGCAAAGACGATTGTGCCGCTCACTGTGCTCTCCTTAGCGCGGCTTCTGCCGAAAGACGCCCGGCAGCGGCTCTTACCTCCGGAGAGCATCCTACCTTCCTCTTTAGCTCCTCTTCTCATCTACACCTCGGCAACAAGCTTTTCCACTATGTCTGGCTAGGAAAAACTGTGCCAGCACAGAAAACATCTCCCATCGTGTTCTAGAAGTTGCACGGATGTCTGCCAAGTGTTTGGCAGGAAGAAAAGAAAAGTTGTCCAAAACAGCTTCCAATCGAATGTTCCTGTGATTGGAAAAGTCAGGAGAGTGCAAAGGTACTGTTTTCTATCAGTTGGCAAGGTGCGCACACAATCCCAGTGTTGTACAGCTTGCTTCTTCACCTTCCCGAAGCTGCCGCTCTCGCCGGCTGCCGGAGCCCAAGAAGCGGCTTCTTCGCGCAAAGACGATTGTGCCGCTCACAGCGCTCTCCTTAGCGCGGCTTCTGCCGAAAGACGCCCGGCAGCGGCTCTTACCTCCGGAGAGCATCCTACCTTCCTCTTTAGCTCCTCTTCTCATCTACACCTCGGCAACAAGCTTTTCCACTATGTCTGGCTAGGAAAAACTGTGCCAGCACAGAAAACATCTCCCATCGTGTTCTAGAAGTTGCACGGATGTCTGCCAAGTGTTTGGCAGGAAGAAAAGAAAAGTTGTCCAAAACAGCTTCCAATCGAATGTTCCTGTGATTGGAAAAGTCAGGAGAGTGCAAAGGTACTGTTTTCTATCAGTTGGCAAGGTGCGCACACAATCCCAGTGTTGTACAGCTTGCTTCTTCACCTTCCCGAAGCTGCCGCTCTCGCCGGCTGCCGGAGCCCAAGAAGCGGCTTCTTCGCGCAAAGACGATTGTGCCGCTCACAGCGCTCTCCTTAGCGCGGCTTCTGCCGAAAGACGCCCGGCAGCGGCTCTTACCTCCGGAGAGCATCCTACCTTCCTCTTTAGCTCCTCTTCTCATCTACACCTCGGCAACAAGCTTTTCCACTATGTCTGGCTAGGAAAAACTGTGCCAGCACAGAAAACATCTCCCATCGTGTTCTAGAAGTTGCACGGATGTCTGCCAAGTGTTTGGCAGGAAGAAAAGAAAAGTTGTCCAAAACAGCTTCCAATCGAATGTTCCTGTGATTGGAAAAGTCAGGAGAGTGCAAAGGCACTGTTTTCTATCAGTTGGCAAGGTGCGCACACAATCCCAGTGTTGTACAGCTTGCTTCTTCACCTTCCCGAAGCTGCCGCTCTCGCCGGCTGCCGGAGCCCAAGAAGCGGCTTCTTCGCGCAAAGACGATTGTGCCGCTCACAGTGCTCTCCTTAGCGCGGCTTCTGCCGAAAGACGCCCGGCAGCGGCTCTTACCTCCGGAGAGCATCCTACCTTCCTCTTTAGCTCCTCTTCTCATCTACACCTCGGCAACAAGCTTTTCCACTATGTCTGGCTAGGAAAAACTGTGCCAGCACAGAAAACATCTCCCCTCGTGTTCTAGAAGTTGCACGGATGTCTGCCAAGTGTTTGGCAGGAAGAAAAGAAAAGTTGTCCAAAACAGCTTCCAATCGAATGTTCCTGTGATTGGAAAAGTCAGGAGAGTGCAAAGGTACTGTTTTCTATCAGTTGGCAAGGTGCGCACACAATCCCAGTGTTGTACAGCTTGCTTCTTCACCTTCCCGAAGCTGCCGCTCTCGCCGGCTGCCGGAGCCCAAGAAGCGGCTTCTTCGCGCAAAGACGATTGTGCCGCTCACAGTGCTCTCCTTAGCGCGGCTTCTGCCGAAAGACGCCCGGCAGCGGCTCTTACCTCCGGAGAGCATCCTACCTTCCTCTTTAGCTCCTCTTCTCATCTACACCTCGGCAACAAGCTTTTCCACTATGTCTGGCTAGGAAAAACTGTGCCAGCACAGAAAACATCTCCCCTCGTGTTCTAGAAGTTGCACGGATGTCTGCCAAGTGTTTGGCAGGAAGAAAAGAAAAGTTGTCCAAAACAGCTTCCAATCGAATGTTCCTGTGATTGGAAAAGTCAGGAGAGTGCAAAGGTACTGTTTTCTATCAGTTGGCAAGGTGCGCACACAATCCCAGTGTTGTACAGCTTGCTTCTTCACCTTCCCGAAGCTGCCGCTCTCGCCGGCTGCCGGAGCCCAAGAAGCGGCTTCTTCGCGCAAAGACGATTGTGCCGCTCACAGCGCTCTCCTTAGCGCGGCTTCTGCCGAAAGACGCCCGGCAGCGGCTCTTACCTCCGGAGAGCATCCTACCTTCCTCTTTAGCTCCTCTTCTCATCTACACCTCGGCAACAAGCTTTTCCACTATGTCTGGCTAGGAAAAACTGTGCCAGCACAGAAAACATCTCCCATCGTGTTCTAGAAGTTGCACGGATGTCTGCCAAGTGTTTGGCAGGAAGAAAAGAAAAGTTGTCCAAAACAGCTTCCAATCGAATGTTCCTGTGATTGGAAAAGTCAGGAGAGTGCAAAGGCACTGTTTTCTATCAGTTGGCAAGGTGCGCACACAATCCCAGTGTTGTACAGCTTGCTTCTTCACCTTCCCGAAGCTGCCGCTCTCGCCGGCTGCCGGAGCCCAAGAAGCGGCTTCTTCGCGCAAAGACGATTGTGCCGCTCACAGCGCTCTCCTTAGCGCGGCTTCTGCCGAAAGACGCCCGGCAGCGGCTCTTACCTCCGGAGAGCATCCTACCTTCCTCTTTAGCTCCTCTTCTCATCTACACCTCGGCAACAAGCTTTTCCACTATGTCTGGCTAGGAAAAACTGTGCCAGCACAGAAAACATCTCCCCTCGTGTTCTAGAAGTTGCACGGATGTCTGCCAAGTGTTTGGCAGGAAGAAAAGAAAAGTTGTCCAAAACAGCTTCCAATCGAATGTTCCTGTGATTGGAAAAGTCAGGAGAGTGCAAAGGTACTGTTTTCTATCAGTTGGCAAGGTGCGCACACAATCCCAGTGTTGTACAGCTTGCTTCTTCACCTTCCCGAAACTGCCGCTCTCGCCGGCTGCCGGAGCCCAAGAAGCGGCTTCTTCGCGCAAAGACGATTGTGCCGCTCACAGTGCTCTCCTTAGCGCGGCTTCTGCCGAAAGACGCCCGGCAGCGGCTCTTACCTCCGGAGAGCATCCTACCTTCCTCTTTAGCTCCTCTTCTCATCTACACCTCGGCAACAAGCTTTTCCACTATGTCTGGCTAGGAAAAACTGTGCCAGCACAGAAAACATCTCCCCTCGTGTTCTAGAAGTTGCACGGATGTCTGCCAAGTGTTTGGCAGGAAGAAAAGAAAAGTTGTCCAAAACAGCTTCCAATCGAATGTTCCTGTGATTGGAAAAGTCAGGAGAGTGCAAAGGTACTGTTTTCTATCAGTTGGCAAGGTGCGCACACAATCCCAGTGTTGTACAGCTTGCTTCTTCACCTTCCCGAAGCTGCCGCTCTCGCCGGCTGCCGGAGCCCAAGAAGCGGCTTCTTCGCGCAAAGACGATTGTGCCGCTCACAGCGCTCTCCTTAGCGCGGCTTCTGCCGAAAGACGCCCGGCAGCGGCTCTTACCTCCGGAGAGCATCCTACCTTCCTCTTTAGCTCCTCTTCTCATCTACACCTCGGCAACAAGCTTTTCCACTATGTCTGGCTAGGAAAAACTGTGCCAGCACAGAAAACATCTCCCATCGTGTTCTAGAAGTTGCACGGATGTCTGCCAAGTGTTTGGCAGGAAGAAAAGAAAAGTTGTCCAAAACAGCTTCCAATCGAATGTTCCTGTGATTGGAAAAGTCAGGAGAGTGCAAAGGTACTGTTTTCTATCAGTTGGCAAGGTGCGCACACAATCCCAGTGTTGTACAGCTTGCTTCTTCACCTTCCCGAAGCTGCCGCTCTCGCCGGCTGCCGGAGCCCAAGAAGCGGCTTCTTCGCGCAAAGACGATTGTGCCGCTCACAGTGCTCTCCTTAGCGCGGCTTCTGCCGAAAGACGCCCGGCAGCGGCTCTTACCTCCGGAGAGCATCCTACCTTCGTCTTTCGCGTCTTTTGTAGTCTACATCTTAGCAAAACGCTTTTCCACTATGTCTGGCTAGGAAAAACTGTGCCAGCACAGAAAACATCTCCCCTCGTGTTCTAGAAGTTGCACGGATGTCTGCCAAGTGTTTGGCAGGAAGAAAAGAAAAGTTGTCCAAAACAGCTTCCAATCGAATGTTCCTGTGATTGGAAAAGTCAGGAGAGTGCAAAGGTACTGTTTTCTATCAGTTGGCAAGGTGCGCACACAATCCCAGTGTTGTACAGCTTGCTTCTTCACCTTCCCGAAGCTGCCGCTCTCGCCGGCTGCCGGAGCCCAAGAAGCGGCTTCTTCGCGCAAAGACGATTGTGCCGCTCACAGTGCTCTCCTTAGCGCGGCTTCTGCCGAAAGACGCCCGGCAGCGGCTCTTACCTCCGGAGAGCATCCTACCTTCGTCTTTAGCTCCTCTTCTCATCTACCTCTCGGCAAAACGCTTTTCCACTATGTCTGGCTAGGAAAAACTGTGCCAGCACAGAAAACATCTCCCATCGTGTTCTAGAAGTTGCACGGATGTCTGCCAAGTGTTTGGCAGGAAGAAAAGAAAAGTTGTCCAAAACAGCTTCCAATCGAATGTTCCTGTGATTGGAAAAGTCAGGAGAGTGCAAAGGTACTGTTTTCTATCAGTTGGCAAGGTGCGCACACAATCCCAGTGTTGTACAGCTTGCTTCTTCACCTTCCCGAAGCTGCCGCTCTCGCCGGCTGCCGGAGCCCAAGAAGCGGCTTCTTCGCGCAAAGACGATTGTGCCGCTCACAGCGCTCTCCCTAGCGCGGCTTCTGCCGAAAGACGCCCGGCAGCGGCTCTTACCTCCGGAGAGCATCCTACCTTCCTCTTTAGCTCCTCTTCTCATCTACACCTCGGCAACAAGCTTTTCCACTATGTCTGGCTAGGAAAAACTGTGCCAGCACAGAAAACATCTCCCCTCGTGTTCTAGAAGTTGCACGGATGTCTGCCAAGTGTTTGGCAGGAAGAAAAGAAAAGTTGTCCAAAACAGCTTCCAATCGAATGTTCCTGTGATTGGAAAAGTCAGGAGAGTGCAAAGGTACTGTTTTCTATCAGTTGGCAAGGTGCGCACACAATCCCAGTGTTGTACAGCTTGCTTCTTCACCTTCCCGAAGCTGCCGCTCTCGCCGGCTGCCGGAGCCCAAGAAGCGGCTTCTTCGCGCAAAGACGATTGTGCCGCTCACAGTGCTCTCCTTAGCGCGGCTTCTGCCGAAAGACGCCCGGCAGCGGCTCTTACCTCCGGAGAGCATCCTACCTTCCTCTTTAGCTCCTCTTCTCATCTACACCTCGGCAACAAGCTTTTCCACTATGTCTGGCTAGGAAAAACTGTGCCAGCACAGAAAACATCTCCCATCGTGTTCTAGAAGTTGCACGGATGTCTGCCAAGTGTTTGGCAGGAAGAAAAGAAAAGTTGTCCAAAACAGCTTCCAATCGAATGTTCCTGTGATTGGAAAAGTCAGGAGAGTGCAAAGGTACTGTTTTCTATCAGTTGGCAAGGTGCGCACACAATCCCAGTGTTGTACAGCTTGCTTCTTCACCTTCCCGAAGCTGCTGCTCTCGCCGGCTGCCGGAGCCCAAGAAGCGGCTTCTTCGCGCAAAGACGATTGTGCCGCTCACAGTGCTCTCCTTAGCGCGGCTTCTGCCGAAAGACGCCCGGCAGCGGCTCTTACCTCCGGAGAGCATCCTACCTTCCTCTTTAGCTCCTCTTCTCATCTACACCTCGGCAACAAGCTTTTCCACTATGTCTGGCTAGGAAAAACTGTGCCAGCACAGAAAACATTTCCCCTCGTGTTCTAGAAGTTGCACGGATGTCTGCCAAGTGTTTGGCAGGAAGAAAAGAAAAGTTGTCCAAAACAGCTTCCAATCGAATGTTCCTGTGATTGGAAAAGTCAGGAGAGTGCAAAGGTACTGTTTTCTATCAGTTGGCAAGGTGCGCACACAATCCCAGTGTTGTACAGCTTGCTTCTTCACCTTCCCGAAGCTGCCGCTCTCGCCGGCTGCCGGAGCCCAAGAAGCGGCTTCTTCGCGCAAAGACGATTGTGCCGCTCACAGCGCTCTCCTTAGCGCGGCTTCTGCCGAAAGACGCCCGGCAGCGGCTCTTACCTCCGGAGAGCATCCTACCTTCCTCTTTAGCTCCTCTTCTCATCTACACCTCGGCAACAAGCTTTTCCACTATGTCTGGCTAGGAAAAACTGTGCCAGCACAGAAAACATCTCCCATCGTGTTCTAGAAGTTGCACGGATGTCTGCCAAGTGTTTGGCAGGAAGAAAAGAAAAGTTGTCCAAAACAGCTTCCAATCGAATGTTCCTGTGATTGGAAAAGTCAGGAGAGTGCAAAGGTACTGTTTTCTATCAGTTGGCAAGGTGCGCACACAATCCCAGTGTTGTACAGCTTGCTTCTTCACCTTCCCGAAGCTGCCGCTCTCGCCGGCTGCCGGAGCCCAAGAAGCGGCTTCTTCGCGCAAAGACGATTGTGCCGCTCACAGTGCTCTCCTTAGCGCGGCTTCTGCCGAAAGACGCCCGGCAGCGGCTCTTACCTCCGGAGAGCATCCTACCTTCGTCTTTCGCGTCTTTTGTAGTCTACATCTTAGCAAAACGCTTTTCCACTATGTCTGGCTAGGAAAAACTGTGCCAGCACAGAAAACATCTCCCATCGTGTTCTAGAAGTTGCACGGATGTCTGCCAAGTGTTTGGCAGGAAGAAAAGAAAAGTTGTCCAAAACAGCTTCCAATCGAATGTTCCTGTGATTGGAAAAGTCAGGAGAGTGCAAAGGTACTGTTTTCTATCAGTTGGCAAGGTGCGCACACAATCCCAGTGTTGTACAGCTTGCTTCTTCACCTTCCCGAAGCTGCCGCTCTCGCCGGCTGCCGGAGCCCAAGAAGCGGCTTCTTCGCGCAAAGACGATTGTGCCGCTCACAGTGCTCTCCTTAGCGCGGCTTCTGCCGAAAGACGCCCGGCAGCGGCTCTTACCTCCGGAGAGCATCCTACCTTCGTCTTTAGCTCCTCTTCTCATCTACCTCTCGGCAAAACGCTTTTCCACTATGTCTGGCTAGGAAAAACTGTGCCAGCACAGAAAACATCTCCCCTCGTGTTCTAGAAGTTGCACGGATGTCTGCCAAGTGTTTGGCAGGAAGAAAAGAAAAGTTGTCCAAAACAGCTTCCAATCGAATGTTCCTGTGATTGGAAAAGTCAGGAGAGTGCAAAGGTACTGTTTTCTATCAGTTGGCAAGGTGCGCACACAATCCCAGTGTTGTACAGCTTGCTTCTTCACCTTCCCGAAGCTGCCGCTCTCGCCGGCTGCCGGAGCCCAAGAAGCGGCTTCTTCGCGCAAAGACGATTGTGCCGCTCACAGCGCTCTCCCTAGCGCGGCTTCTGCCGAAAGACGCCCGGCAGCGGCTCTTACCTCCGGAGAGCATCCTACCTTCCTCTTTAGCTCCTCTTCTCATCTACACCTCGGCAACAAGCTTTTCCACTATGTCTGGCTAGGAAAAACTGTGCCAGCACAGAAAACATCTCCCATTGTGTTCTAGAAGTTGCACGGATGTCTGCCAAGTGTTTGGCAGGAAGAAAAGAAAAGTTGTCCAAAACAGCTTCCAATCGAATGTTCCTGTGATTGGAAAAGTCAGGAGAGTGCAAAGGTACTGTTTTCTATCAGTTGGCAAGGTGCGCACACAATCCCAGTGTTGTACAGCTTGCTTCTTCACCTTCCCGAAGCTGCCGCTCTCGCCGGCTGCCGGAGCCCAAGAAGCGGCTTCTTCGCGCAAAGACGATTGTGCCGCTCACAGCGCTCTCCTTAGCGCGGCTTCTGCCGAAAGACGCCCGGCAGCGGCTCTTACCTCCGGAGAGCATCCTACCTTCCTCTTTAGCTCCTCTTCTCATCTACACCTCGGCAACAAGCTTTTCCACTATGTCTGGCTAGGAAAAACTGTGCCAGCACAGAAAACATCTCCCCTCGTGTTCTAGAAGTTGCACGGATGTCTGCCAAGTGTTTGGCAGGAAGAAACGAAAAGTTGTCCAAAACAGCTTCCAATCGAATGTTCCTGTGATTGGAAAAGTCAGGAGAGTGCAAAGGTACTGTTTTCTATCAGTTGGCAAGGTGCGCACACAATCCCAGTGTTGTACAGCTTGCTTCTTCACCTTCCCGAAGCTGCCGCTCTCGCCGGCTGCCGGAGCCCAAGAAGCGGCTTCTTCGCGCAAAGACGATTGTGCCGCTCACAGTGCTCTCCTTAGCGCGGCTTCTGCCGAAAGACGCCCGGCAGCGGCTCTTACCTCCGGAGAGCATCCTACCTTCCTCTTTAGCTCCTCTTCTCATCTACACCTCGGCAACAAGCTTTTCCACTATGTCTGGCTAGGAAAAACTGTGCCAGCACAGAAAACATCTCCCCTCGTGTTCTAGAAGTTGCACGGATGTCTGCCAAGTGTTTGGCAGGAAGAAAAGAAAAGTTGTCCAAAACAGCTTCCAATCGAATGTTCCTGTGATTGGAAAAGTCAGGAGAGTGCAAAGGTACTGTTTTCTATCAGTTGGCAAGGTGCGCACACAATCCCAGTGTTGTACAGCTTGCTTCTTCACCTTCCCGAAGCTGCCGCTCTCGCCGGCTGCCGGAGCCCAAGAAGCGGCTTCTTCGCGCAAAGACGATTGTGCCGCTCACAGCGCTCTCCTTAGCGCGGCTTCTGCCGAAAGACGCCCGGCAGCGGCTCTTACCTCCGGAGAGCATCCTACCTTCCTCTTTAGCTCCTCTTCTCATCTACACCTCGGCAACAAGCTTTTCCACTATGTCTGGCTAGGAAAAACTGTGCCAGCACAGAAAACATCTCCCATCGTGTTCTAGAAGTTGCACGGATGTCTGCCAAGTGTTTGGCAGGAAGAAAAGAAAAGTTGTCCAAAACAGCTTCCAATCGAATGTTCCTGTGATTGGAAAAGTCAGGAGAGTGCAAAGGTACTGTTTTCTATCAGTTGGCAAGGTGCGCACACAATCCCAGTGTTGTACAGCTTGCTTCTTCACCTTCCCGAAGCTGCCGCTCTCGCCGGCTGCCGGAGCCCAAGAAGCGGCTTCTTCGCGCAAAGACGATTGTGCCGCTCACAGCGCTCTCCCTAGCGCGGCTTCTGCCGAAAGACGCCCGGCAGTGGCTCTTACCTCCGGAGAGCATCCTACCTTCCTCTTTAGCTCCTCTTCTCATCTACACCTCGGCAACAAGCTTTTCCACTATGTCTGGCTAGGAAAAACTGTGCCAGCACAGAAAACATCTCCCCTCGTGTTCTAGAAGTTGCACGGATGTCTGCCAAGTGTTTGGCAGGAAGAAAAGAAAAGTTGTCCAAAACAGCTTCCAATCGAATGTTCCTGTGATTGGAAAAGTCAGGAGAGTGCAAAGGTACTGTTTTCTATCAGTTGGCAAGGTGCGCACACAATCCCAGTGTTGTACAGCTTGCTTCTTCACCTTCCCGAAGCTGCCGCTCTCGCCGGCTGCCGGAGCCCAAGAAGCGGCTTCTTCGCGCAAAGACGATTGTGCCGCTCACAGTGCTCTCCTTAGCGCGGCTTCTGCCGAAAGACGCCCGGCAGCGGCTCTTACCTCCGGAGAGCATCCTACCTTCCTCTTTAGCTCCTCTTCTCATCTACACCTCGGCAACAAGCTTTTCCACTATGTCTGGCTAGGAAAAACTGTGCCAGCACAGAAAACATCTCCCATCGTGTTCTAGAAGTTGCACGGATGTCTGCCAAGTGTTTGGCAGGAAGAAAAGAAAAGTTGTCCAAAACAGCTTCCAATCGAATGTTCCTGTGATTGGAAAAGTCAGGAGAGTGCAAAGGTACTGTTTTCTATCAGTTGGCAAGGTGCGCACACAATCCCAGTGTTGTACAGCTTGCTTCTTCACCTTCCCGAAGCTGCCGCTCTCGCCGGCTGCCGGAGCCCAAGAAGCGGCTTCTTCGCGCAAAGACGATTGTGCCGCTCACAGCGCTCTCCTTAGCGCGGCTTCTGCCGAAAGACGCCCGGCAGCGGCTCTTACCTCCGGAGAGCATCCTACCTTCCTCTTTAGCTCCTCTTCTCATCTACACCTCGGCAACAAGCTTTTCCACTATGTCTGGCTAGGAAAAACTGTGCCAGCACAGAAAACATCTCCCATCGTGTTCTAGAAGTTGCACGGATGTCTGCCAAGTGTTTGGCAGGAAGAAAAGAAAAGTTGTCCAAAACAGCTTCCAATCGAATGTTCCTGTGATTGGAAAAGTCAGGAGAGTGCAAAGGCACTGTTTTCTATCAGTTGGCAAGGTGCGCACACAATCCCAGTGTTGTACAGCTTGCTTCTTCACCTTCCCGAAGCTGCCGCTCTCGCCGGCTGCCGGAGCCCAAGAAGCGGCTTCTTCGCGCAAAGACGATTGTGCCGCTCACAGCGCTCTCCTTAGCGCGGCTTCTGCCGAAAGACGCCCGGCAGCGGCTCTTACCTCCGGAGAGCATCCTACCTTCCTCTTTAGCTCCTCTTCTCATCTACACCTCGGCAACAAGCTTTTCCACTATGTCTGGCTAGGAAAAACTGTGCCAGCACAGAAAACATCTCCCCTCGTGTTCTAGAAGTTGCACGGATGTCTGCCAAGTGTTTGGCAGGAAGAAAAGAAAAGTTGTCCAAAACAGCTTCCAATCGAATGTTCCTGTGATTGGAAAAGTCAGGAGAGTGCAAAGGTACTGTTTTCTATCAGTTGGCAAGGTGCGCACACAATCCCAGTGTTGTACAGCTTGCTTCTTCACCTTCCCGAAGCTGCCGCTCTCGCCGGCTGCCGGAGCCCAAGAAGCGGCTTCTTCGCGCAAAGACGATTGTGCCGCTCACAGTGCTCTCCTTAGCGCGGCTTCTGCCGAAAGACGCCCGGCAGCGGCTCTTACCTCCGGAGAGCATCCTACCTTCCTCTTTAGCTCCTCTTCTCATCTACACCTCGGCAACAAGCTTTTCCACTATGTCTGGCTAGGAAAAACTGTGCCAGCACAGAAAACATCTCCCCTCGTGTTCTAGAAGTTGCACGGATGTCTGCCAAGTGTTTGGCAGGAAGAAAAGAAAAGTTGTCCAAAACAGCTTCCAATCGAATGTTCCTGTGATTGGAAAAGTCAGGAGAGTGCAAAGGTACTGTTTTCTATCAGTTGGCAAGGTGCGCACACAATCCCAGTGTTGTACAGCTTGCTTCTTCACCTTCACGAAGCTGCCGCTCTCGCCGGCTGCCGGAGCCCAAGAAGCGGCTTCTTCGCGCAAAGACGATTGTGCCGCTCACAGCGCTCTCCCTAGCGCGGCTTCTGCCGAAAGACGCCCGGCAGCGGCTCTTACCTCCGGAGAGCATCCTACCTTCCTCTTTAGCTCCTCTTCTCATCTACACCTCGGCAACAAGCTTTTCCACTATGTCTGGCTAGGAAAAACTGTGCCAGCACAGAAAACATCTCCCCTCGTGTTCTAGAAGTTGCACGGATGTCTGCCAAGTGTTTGGCAGGAAGAAAAGAAAAGTTGTCCAAAACAGCTTCCAATCGAATGTTCCTGTGATTGGAAAAGTCAGGAGAGTGCAAAGGTACTGTTTTCTATCAGTTGGCAAGGTGCGCACACAATCCCAGTGTTGTACAGCTTGCTTCTTCACCTTCCCGAAGCTGCCGCTCTCGCCGGCTGCCGGAGCCCAAGAAGCGGCTTCTTCGCGCAAAGACGATTGTGCCGCTCACAGTGCTCTCCTTAGCGCGGCTTCTGCCGAAAGACGCCCGGCAGCGGCTCTTACCTCCGGAGAGCATCCTACCTTCCTCTTTAGCTCCTCTTCTCATCTACCTCTCGGCAAAACGCTTTTCCACTATGTCTGGCTAGGAAAAACTGTGCCAGCACAGAAAACATCTCCCATCGTGTTCTAGAAGTTGCACGGATGTCTGCCAAGTGTTTGGCAGGAAGAAAAGAAAAGTTGTCCAAAACAGCTTCCAATCGAATGTTCCTGTGATTGGAAAAGTCAGGAGAGTGCAAAGGTACTGTTTTCTATCAGTTGGCAAGGTGCGCACACAATCCCAGTGTTGTACAGCTTGCTTCTTCACCTTCCCGAAGCTGCTGCTCTCGCCGGCTGCCGGAGCCCAAGAAGCGGCTTCTTCGCGCAAAGACGATTGTGCCGCTCACAGTGCTCTCCTTAGCGCGGCTTCTGCCGAAAGACGCCCGGCAGCGGCTCTTACCTCCGGAGAGCATCCTACCTTCCTCTTTAGCTCCTCTTCTCATCTACACCTCGGCAACAAGCTTTTCCACTATGTCTGGCTAGGAAAAACTGTGCCAGCACAGAAAACATTTCCCCTCGTGTTCTAGAAGTTGCACGGATGTCTGCCAAGTGTTTGGCAGGAAGAAAAGAAAAGTTGTCCAAAACAGCTTCCAATCGAATGTTCCTGTGATTGGAAAAGTCAGGAGAGTGCAAAGGTACTGTTTTCTATCAGTTGGCAAGGTGCGCACACAATCCCAGTGTTGTACAGCTTGCTTCTTCACCTTCCCGAAGCTGCCGCTCTCGCCGGCTGCCGGAGCCCAAGAAGCGGCTTCTTCGCGCAAAGACGATTGTGCCGCTCACAGCGCTCTCCTTAGCGCGGCTTCTGCCGAAAGACGCCCGGCAGCGGCTCTTACCTCCGGAGAGCATCCTACCTTCCTCTTTAGCTCCTCTTCTCATCTACACCTCGGCAACAAGCTTTTCCACTATGTCTGGCTAGGAAAAACTGTGCCAGCACAGAAAACATCTCCCCTCGTGTTCTAGAAGTTGCACGGATGTCTGCCAAGTGTTTGGCAGGAAGAAAAGAAAAGTTGTCCAAAACAGCTTCCAATCGAATGTTCCTGTGATTGGAAAAGTCAGGAGAGTGCAAAGGTACTGTTTTCTATCAGTTGGCAAGGTGCGCACACAATCCCAGTGTTGTACAGCTTGCTTCTTCACCTTCCCGAAGCTGCCGCTCTCGCCGGCTGCCGGAGCCCAAGAAGCGGCTTCTTCGCGCAAAGACGATTGTGCCGCTCACAGTGCTCTCCTTAGCGCGGCTTCTGCCGAAAGACGCCCGGCAGCGGCTCTTACCTCCGGAGAGCATCCTACCTTCGTCTTTCGCGTCTTTTGTAGTCTACATCTTAGCAAAACGCTTTTCCACTATGTCTGGCTAGGAAAAACTGTGCCAGCACAGAAAACATCTCCCATCGTGTTCTAGAAGTTGCACGGATGTCTGCCAAGTGTTTGGCAGGAAGAAAAGAAAAGTTGTCCAAAACAGCTTCCAATCGAATGTTCCTGTGATTGGAAAAGTCAGGAGAGTGCAAAGGTACTGTTTTCTATCAGTTGGCAAGGTGCGCACACAATCCCAGTGTTGTACAGCTTGCTTCTTCACCTTCCCGAAGCTGCCGCTCTCGCCGGCTGCCGGAGCCCAAGAAGCGGCTTCTTCGCGCAAAGACGATTGTGCCGCTCACAGTGCTCTCCTTAGCGCGGCTTCTGCCGAAAGACGCCCGGCAGCGGCTCTTACCTCCGGAGAGCATCCTACCTTCGTCTTTAGCTCCTCTTCTCATCTACCTCTCGGCAAAACGCTTTTCCACTATGTCTGGCTAGGAAAAACTGTGCCAGCACAGAAAACATCTCCCATCGTGTTCTAGAAGTTGCACGGATGTCTGCCAAGTGTTTGGCAGGAAGAAAAGAAAAGTTGTCCAAAACAGCTTCCAATCGAATGTTCCTGTGATTGGAAAAGTCAGGAGAGTGCAAAGGTACTGTTTTCTATCAGTTGGCAAGGTGCGCACACAATCCCAGTGTTGTACAGCTTGCTTCTTCACCTTCCCGAAGCTGCCGCTCTCGCCGGCTGCCGGAGCCCAAGAAGCGGCTTCTTCGCGCAAAGACGATTGTGCCGCTCACAGCGCTCTCCCTAGCGCGGCTTCTGCCGAAAGACGCCCGGCAGCGGCTCTTACCTCCGGAGAGCATCCTACCTTCCTCTTTAGCTCCTCTTCTCATCTACACCTCGGCAACAAGCTTTTCCACTATGTCTGGCTAGGAAAAACTGTGCCAGCACAGAAAACATCTCCCATTGTGTTCTAGAAGTTGCACGGATGTCTGCCAAGTGTTTGGCAGGAAGAAAAGAAAAGTTGTCCAAAACAGCTTCCAATCGAATGTTCCTGTGATTGGAAAAGTCAGGAGAGTGCAAAGGTACTGTTTTCTATCAGTTGGCAAGGTGCGCACACAATCCCAGTGTTGTACAGCTTGCTTCTTCACCTTCCCGAAGCTGCCGCTCTCACCGGCTGCCGGAGCCCAAGAAGCGGCTTCTTCGCGCAAAGACGATTGTGCCGCTCACAGCGCTCTCCTTAGCGCGGCTTCTGCCGAAAGACGCCCGGCAGCGGCTCTTACCTCCGGAGAGCATCCTACCTTCCTCTTTAGCTCCTCTTCTCATCTACACCTCGGCAACAAGCTTTTCCACTATGTCTGGCTAGGAAAAACTGTGCCAGCACAGAAAACATCTCCCATCGTGTTCTAGAAGTTGCACGGATGTCTGCCAAGTGTTTGGCAGGAAGAAACGAAAAGTTGTCCAAAACAGCTTCCAATCGAATGTTCCTGTGATTGGAAAAGTCAGGAGAGTGCAAAGGTACTGTTTTCTATCAGTTGGCAAGGTGCGCACACAATCCCAGTGTTGTACAGCTTGCTTCTTCACCTTCCCGAAGCTGCCGCTCTCGCCGGCTGCCGGAGCCCAAGAAGCGGCTTCTTCGCGCAAAGACGATTGTGCCGCTCACAGTGCTCTCCTTAGCGCGGCTTCTGCCGAAAGACGCCCGGCAGCGGCTCTTACCTCTGGAGAGCATCCTACCTTCCTCTTTAGCTCCTCTTCTCATCTACACCTCGGCAACAAGCTTTTCCACTATGTCTGGCTAGGAAAAACTGTGCCAGCACAGAAAACATCTCCCCTCGTGTTCTAGAAGTTGCACGGATGTCTGCCAAGTGTTTGGCAGGAAGAAAAGAAAAGTTGTCCAAAACAGCTTCCAATCGAATGTTCCTGTGATTGGAAAAGTCAGGAGAGTGCAAAGGTACTGTTTTCTATCAGTTGGCAAGGTGCGCACACAATCCCAGTGTTGTACAGCTTGCTTCTTCACCTTCCCGAAGCTGCCGCTCTCGCCGGCTGCCGGAGCCCAAGAAGCGGCTTCTTCGCGCAAAGACGATTGTGCCGCTCACAGCGCTCTCCTTAGCGCGGCTTCTGCCGAAAGACGCCCGGCAGCGGCTCTTACCTCCGGAGAGCATCCTACCTTCCTCTTTAGCTCCTCTTCTCATCTACACCTCGGCAACAAGCTTTTCCACTATGTCTGGCTAGGAAAAACTGTGCCAGCACAGAAAACATCTCCCATCGTGTTCTAGAAGTTGCACGGATGTCTGCCAAGTGTTTGGCAGGAAGAAAAGAAAAGTTGTCCAAAACAGCTTCCAATCGAATGTTCCTGTGATTGGAAAAGTCAGGAGAGTGCAAAGGTACTGTTTTCTATCAGTTGGCAAGGTGCGCACACAATCCCAGTGTTGTACAGCTTGCTTCTTCACCTTCCCGAAGCTGCCGCTCTCGCAGTACCAACAGTACCCTAGGAAGGTAAATCAGCCGGGTATTAGGGTTCTTCCTAAGGAAAAAGCTGTGAAAGCAGCCATGTTGTGGCACTTTTGCACTCCCTTTTGGATGCCTTTCACAGCTCCAGTGTGCCTGGAGGTCTGGGCTTCCTGATTTTAAAAATCCTAGCACAAGGCCTACCTAACCCCAACCCGACGACGAGAAAGGCAAATCAGCCAGGAATTAGGGATGTCCCCAAGGAAATAGCTGTGGAGGCAGGCATGTGGTGGTACTTTTGTGCTCTTCTTGGATGGTCCCTCGCAGGTGCTGTGTTCTTGGAACTCAGGGCTTTCTGGTTAAAAAACTCTAATCCTAGGCCTAACTCAAACCTCAACGCTAGGAAGGAAAATCAGCCTAAGGTTGGGGATGGTCTCATGGAAATAGCAGTGGAGGCAGCCAAGTTGTGTCACTTTTGCGCTCCCCTTGGGATGCCTTGAACAGCTGCAGTGTGCCTGGAGCACAGGGCTTCCTGGTTTTAAAAGTCCTTGGCCCAAGCCTAACACTAACCCTAGGAAGGTAAATCAGCCGGGTATTAGGGTTCTTCCTAAGGAAAAAGCTGTGAAAGCAGCCATGTTGTGGCACTTTTGCACTCCCTTTTGGATGCCTTTCACAGCTCCAGTGTGCCTGGAGGTCTGGGCTTCCTGATTTTAAAAATCCTAGCACAAGGCCTACCTAACCCCAACCCGACGACGAGAAAGGCAAATCAGCCAGGAATTAGGGATGTCCCCAAGGAAATAGCTGTGGAGGCAGGCATGTGGTGTTACTTTTGTGCTCTTCTTGGGTAGTCCTTCGCAGCTGCTGTATTCTTGGAACTCAGGGCTTTCTGGTTAACAAACTCTAACCCTAGGCCTAACTCAAACCTCAACGCTAGGAAGGAAAATCAGCCTATGGTTGGGGATGGTCTCATGGGAATAGCAGTGGAGGCAGCCAAGTTGTGTCACTTTTGCGCTCCCGTTGGGATGCCTTGAACAGCTGCAGTGTGCCTGGAGCACAGGGCTTCCTGGTTTTAAAAGTCCTTGGCCCAAGCCTAACAGTAACCCTAGGAAGGTAAATCAGCCGGGTATTAGGGTTCTTCCTAAGGAAAAAGCTGTGAAAGCAGCCATGTTGTGGCACTTTTGCACTCCCTTTTGGATGCCTTTCACAGCTCCAGTGTGCCTGGAGGTCTGGGCTTCCTGATTTTAGAAATCCTAGCACAAGGCCTACCTAACCCCAACCCGACGACGAGAAAGGCAAATCAGCCAGGAATTAAGGATGTCCCCAAGGAAATAGCTGTGGAGGCAGGCATGTGGTGGTACTTTTGTGCTCTTCTTGGGTAGTCCTTCGCAGCTGCTGTATTCTTGGAACTCAGGGCTTTCTGGTTAAAAAACTCTAACCCTAGGCCTAACTCAAACCTCAACGCTAGGAAGGAAAATCAGCCTATGGTTGGGGATGGTCTCATGGAAATAGCAGTGGAGGCAGCCAAGTTGTGTCACTTTTGCACTCCCGTTGGGATGCCTTGAACAGCTGCAGTGTGCCTGGAACACAGGGCTTCCTGGTTTTAAAAGTCCTTGGCCCAAGCCTAACAGTAACCCTAGGAAGGTAAATCAGCCGGGTATTAGGGTTCTTCCTAAGGAAAAAGCTGTGAAAGCAGCCATGTTGTGGCACTTTTGCACTCCCTTTTGGATGCCTTTCACAGCTCCAGTGTGCCTGGAGATCTGGGCTTCCTGATTTTCAAAATCCTAGCACAAGGCCTACCTAACCCCAACCCGACGACGAGAAAGGCAAATCAGCCAGGAATTAGGGATGTCCCCAAGGAAATAGCTGTGGAGACAGGCATGTTGTGGTACTTTTGTGCTCTTCTTGGGTGGTCCTTCGCAGCTGCTGTATTCTTGGAACTCAGGGCTTTCTGGTTAAAGAACACTAACACTAGGCCTAACTCAAACCTCAACGCTAGGAAGGAAAATCAGCCTATGGTTGGGGATGGTCTCATGGAAATAGCAGTGGAGGCAGCCAAGTTGTGTCACTTTTGCGCTCCCGTTGGGATGCCTTGAACAGCTGCAGTGTGCCTGGAGCACAGGGCTTCCTGGTTTTAAAAGTCCTAGGCCCAAGCCTAACAGTAACCTTAGGAAGATAAATCAGCGGGGTATTAGGGTTCTTCCTAAGGAAAAAGCTGTGAAAGCAGCCATGTTGTGGCACTTTTGCACTCCCTTTTGGATGCCTTTCACAGCTCCAGTGTGCCTGGAGGTCTGGGCTTCCTGATTTTAAAAATCCTAGCACAAGGCCTACCTAACCCCAACCCGACGACGAGAAAGGCAAATCAGCCAGGAATTAGGGATGTCCCCAAGGAAATAGCTGTGGAGGCAGGCATGTGGTGGTACTTTTGTGCTCTTCTTGGGTGGTCCCTCGCAGGTGCTCTGTTCTTGGAACACAGGGCTTTCTGGTTAAAAAACTCTAACCCTAGGCCTAACTCAAACCTCAACGCTAGGAAGGAAAATCAGCCTAAGTTTGGGGATGGTCTCATGGAAATAGCAGTGGAGGCAGCCAAGTTGTGTCACTTTTGCGCTCCCGTTGGGATGCCTTGAACAGCTGCAGTGTGCCTGGAACACAGGGCTTCCTGGTTTTAAAAGTCCTTGGCCCAAGCCTAACACTAACCCTAGGAAGGTAAATCAGCGGGGTATTAGGGTTCTTCCTAAGGAAAAAGCTGTGAAAGCAGCCATGTTGTGGCACTTTTGCACTCCCTTTTGGATGCCTTTCACAGCTCCAGTGTGCCTGGAGGTCTGGGCTTCCTGATTTTAGAAATCCTAGCACAAGGCCTACCTAACCCCAACCCGACGACGAGAAAGGCAAATCAGCCAGGAATTAGGGATGTCCCCAAGGAAATAGCTGTGGAGGCAGGCATGTGGTGGTACTTTTGTGCTCTTCTTGGGTAGTCCTTCGCAGCTGCTGTGTTCTTGGAACTCAGGGCTTTCTGGTTAAAAAACTCTAACCCTAGGCCTAACTCAAACCTCAACGCTAGGAAGGAAAACCAGCCTAAGGTTGGGGATGGTCTCATGGAAATAGCAGTGGAGGCAGCCAAGTTGTGTCACTTTTGCGCTCCCTTTGGGATGCCTTGAACAGCTGCAGTGTGCCTGGAGCACAGGGCTTCCTGGTTTTAAAAGTCCTTGGCCCAAGCCTAACAGTAACCCTAGGAAGGTAAATCAGCCGGGTATTAGGGTTCTTCCTAAGGAAAAAGCTGTGAAAGCAGCCATGTTGTGGCACTTTTGCACTCCCTTTTGGATGCCTTTCACAGCTCCAGTGTGCCTGGAGGTCTGGGCTTCCTGATTTTAAAAATCCTAGCACAAGGCCTACCTAACCCCAACCCGACGACGAGAAAGGCAAATCAGCCAGGAATTAGGGATGTCCCCAAGGAAATAGCTGTGGAGGCAGGCATGTTGTGGTACTTTTGTGCTCTTCTTGGGTAGTCCTTCGCAGCTGCTGTATTCTTGGAACTCAGGGCTTTCTGGTTAAAAAACTCTAACCCTAGGCTTAACTCAAACCTCAACGCTAGGAAGGAAAATCAGCCTATGGTTGGGGATGGTCTCATGGAAATAGCAGTGGAGGCAGCCAAGTTGTGTCACTTTTGCACTCCCCTTGGGATGCCTTGAACAGCTGCAGTGTGCCTGGAGCACAGGGCTTCCTGGTTTTAAAAGTCCTAGGCCCAAGCCTAACAGTAACCCTAGGAAGGTAAATCAGCCGGGTATTAGGGTTCTTCCTAAGGAAAAAGCTGTGAAAGCAGCCATGTTGTGGCACTTTTGCACTCCCTTTTGGATGCCTTTCACAGCTCCAGTGTGCCTGGAGGTCTGGGCTTCCTGATTTTAAAAATCCTAGCACAAGGCCTACCTAACCCCAACCCGACGACGAGAAAGGCAAATCAGCCAGGAATTAGGGATGTCCCCAAGGAAATAGCTGTGGAGGCAGGCATGTGGTGGTACTTTTGTGCTCTTCTTGGGTAGTCCTTCGCAGCTGCTGTGTTCTTGGAACTCAGGGCTTTCAGGTTAAAAGAACACTAACCATAGGCCTAACTCAAAACTCAACGCTAGGAAGGAAAACCAGCCTAAGGTTGGGGATGGTCTCATGGAAATAGCAGTGGAGGCAGCCAAGTTGTGTCACTTTTGCGCTCCCGTTGGGATGCCTTGAACAGCTGCAGTGTGCCTGGAGCACAGGGCTTCCTGGTTTTCAAAGTCCTTGGCCCAAGCCTAACAGTAACCCTAGGAAGATAAATCAGCGGGGTATTAGGGTTCTTCCTAAGGAAAAAGCTGTGAAAGCAGCCATGTTGTGGCACTTTTGCACTCCCTTTTGGATGCCTTTCACAGCTCCAGTGTGCCTGGAGGTCTGGGCTTCCTGATTTTAAAAATCCTAGCACAAGGCCTACCTAACCCCAACCCGACGACGAGAAAGGCAAATCAGCCAGGAATTAGGGATGTCCCCAAGGAAATAGCTGTGGAGGCAGGCATGTGGTGGTACTTTTGTGCTCTTCTTGGGTGGTCCCTCGCAGGTGCTGTGTTCTTGGAACTCAGGGCTTTCTGGTTAAAAAACTCTAACCCTAGGCCTAACTCAAACCTCAACGCTAGGAAGGAAAATCAGCCTAAGTTTGGGGATGGTCTCATGGAAATAGCAGTGGAGGCAGCCAAGTTGTGTCACTTTTGCGCTCCCGTTGGGATGCCTTGAACAGCTGCAGTGTGCCTGGAGCACAGGGCTTCCTGGTTTTAAAAGTCCTTGGCCCAAGCCTAACAGTAACCCTAGGAAGGTAAATCAGCCGGGTATTAGGGTTCTTCCTAAGGAAAAAGCTGTGAAAGCAGCCATGTTGTGGCACTTTTGCACTCCCTTTTGGATGCCTTTCACAGCTCCAGTGTGCCTGGAGGTCTGGGCTTCCTGATTTTAGAAATCCTAGCACAAGGCCTACCTAACCCCAACCCGACGACGAGAAAGGCAAATCAGCCAGGAATTAGGGATGTCCCCAAGGAAATAGCTGTGGAGGCAGGCATGTTGTGGTACTTTTGTGCTCTTCTTGGGTAGTCCTTCGCAGCTGCTGTGTTCTTGGAACTCAGGGCTTTCTGGTTAAAAAACTCTAACCCTAGGCCTAACTCAAACCTCAACGCTAGGAAGGAAAATCAGCCTATGGTTGGGGATGGTCTCATGGAAATAGCAGTGGAGGCAGCCAAGTTGTGTCACTTTTGCGCTCCCGTTGGGATGCCTTGAACAGCTGCAGTGTGCCTGGAGCACAGGGCTTCCTGGTTTTAAAAGTCCTAGGCCCAAGCCTAACAGTAACCCTAGGAAGGTAAATCAGCCGGGTATTAGGGTTCTTCCTAAGGAAAAAGCTGTGAAAGCAGCCATGTTGTGGCACTTTTGCACTCCCTTTTGGATGCCTTTCACAGCTCCAGTGTGCCTGGAGGTCTGGGCTTCCTGATTTTAAAAATCCTAGCACAAGGCCTACCTAACCCCAACCCGACGACGAGAAAGGCAAATCAGCCAGGAATTAGGGATGTCCCCAAGGAAATAGCTGTGGAGGCAGGCATGTGGTGGTACTTTTGTGCTCTTCTTGGGTAGTCCTTCGCAGCTGCTGTGTTCTTGGAACTCAGGGCTTTCTGGTTAAAAAACTCTAACCCTAGGCCTAACTCAAACCTCAACGCTAGGAAGGAAAATCAGCCTATGGTTGGGGATGGTCTCATGGAAATAGCAGTGGAGGCAGCCAAGTTGTGTCACTTTTGCACTCCCGTTGGGATGCCTTGAACAGCTGCAGTGTGCCTGGAGCACAGGGCTTCCTGGTTTTAAAAGTCCTTGGCCCAAGCCTAACAGTAACCCTAGGAAGGTAAATCAGCCGGGTATTAGGGTTCTTCCTAAGGAAAAAGCTGTGAAAGCAGCCATGTTGTGGCACTTTTGCACTCCCTTTTGGATGCCTTTCACAGCTCCAGTGTGCCTGGAGGTCTGGGCTTCCTGATTTTAAAAATCCTAGCACAAGGCCTACCTAACCCCAACCCGACGACGAGAAAGGCAAATCAGCCAGGAATTAGGGATGTCCCCAAGGAAATAGCTGTGGAGGCAGGCATGTGGTGGTACTTTTGTGCTCTTCTTGGGTAGTCCTTCGCAGCTGCTGTGTTCTTGGACCTCAGGGCTTTCTGGTTAAAAAACTCTAACCCTAGGCCTAACTCAAACCTCAACGCTAGGAAGGAAAATCAGCCTATGGTTCAGGATGGTGTCATGGAAATAGCAGTGGAGGCAGCCAAGTTGTGTCACTTTTGCACTCCCGTTGGGATGCCTTGAACAGCTGCAGTGTGCCTGGAGCACAGGGCTTCCTGCTTTTCAAAGTCCTTGGCCCAAACCTAACAGTAACCCTAGGAAGGTAAATCAGCCGGGTATTAGGGTTCTTCCTAAGGAAAAAGCTGTGAAAGCAGCCATGTTGTGGCACTTTTGCACTCCCTTTTGGATGCCTTTCACAGCTCCAGTGTGCCTGGAGGTCTGGGCTTCCTGATTTTAAAAATCCTAGCACAAGGCCTACCTAACCCCAACCCGACGACGAGAAAGGTAAATCAGCCAGGAATTAGGGATGTCCCCAAGGAAATAGCTGTGGAGGCAGGCATGTGGTGGTACTTTTGTGCTCTTCTTGGGTAGTCCTTCGCAGCTGCTGTGTTCTTGGAACTCAGGGCTTTCTGGTTAAAGAACACTTACCATAGGCCTAACTCAAACCTCAACGCTAGGAAGGAAAACCAGCCTAAGGTTGGGGATGGTCTCATGGAAATAGCAGTGGAGGCAGCCAAGTTGTGTCACTTTTGCACTCCCGCTGGGATGCCTTGAACAGCTGCAGTGTTCCTGGAGCACAGGGCTTCCTGGTTTTCAAAGTCCTTGGCCCAAGCCTAACAGTAACCCTAGGAAGGTAAATCAGCCGGGTATTAGGGTTCTTCCTAAGGAAAAAGCTGTGAAAGCAGCCATGTTGTGGCACTTTTGCACTCCCTTTTGGATGCCTTTCACAGCTCCAGTATGCCTGGAGGTCTGGGCTTCCTGATTTTAAAAATCCTAGCACAAGGCCTACCTAACCCCAACCCGACGACGAGAAAGGGAAATCAGCCAGGAATTAAGGATGTCCCCAAGGAAATAGCTGTGGAGGCAGGCATGTTGTGGTACTTTTGTGCTCTTCTTGGGTAGTCCTTCGCAGCTGCTGTGTTCTTGGAACTCAGGGCTTTCAGGTTAAAAGAACACTAACCATAGGCCTAACTCAAACCTCAACGCTAGGAAGGAAAACCAGCCTAAGGTTGGGGATGGTCTCATGGAAATAGCAGTGGAGGCAGCCAAGTTGTGTAACTTTTGCGCTCCCCTTGGGATGCCTTGAACAGCTGCAGTGTGCCTGGAGCACAGGGCTTCCTGGTTTTAAAAGTCCTTGGCCCAAGCCTAACAGTAACCCTAGGAAGGTAAATCAGCCGGGTATTAGGGTTCTTCCTAAGGAAAAAGCTGTGAAAGCAGCCATGTTGTGGCACTTTTGCACTCCCTTTTGGATGCCTTTCACAGCTCCAGTATGCCTGGAGGTCTGGGCTTCCTGATTTTAAAAATCCTAGCACAAGGCCTACCTAACCCCAACCCGACGACGAGAAAGGCAAATCAGCCAGGAATTAAGGATGTCCCCAAGGAAATAGCTGTGGAGGCAGGCATGTTGTGGTACTTTTGTGCTCTTCTTGGGTAGTCCTTCGCAGCTGCTGTGTTCTTGGAACTCAGGGCTTTCAGGTTAAAAGAACACTAACCATAGGCCTAACTCAAACCTCAACGCTAGGAAGGAAAACCAGCCTAAGGTTGGGGATGGTCTCATGGAAATAGCAGTGGAGGCAGCCAAGTTGTGTCACTTTTGCGCTCCCTTTGGGATGCCTTGAACAGCTGCAGTGTGCCTGGAGCACAGGGCTTCCTGGTTTTAAAAGTCCTTGGCCCAAGCCTAACAGTAACCCTAGGAAGGTAAATCAGCCGGGTATTAGGGTTCTTCCTAAGGAAAAAGCTGTGAAAGCAGCCATGTTGTGGCACTTTTGCACTCCCTTTTGGATGCCTTTCACAGCTCCAGTGTGCCTGGAGGTCTGGGCTTCCTGATTTTAAAAATCCTAGCACAAGGCCTACCTAACCCCAACCCGACGACGAGAAAGGCAAATCAGCCAGGAATTAGGGATGTCCCCAAGGAAATAGCTGTGGAGGCAGGCATGTTGTGGTACTTTTGTGCTCTTCTTGGGTAGTCCTTCGCAGCTGCTGTATTCTTGGAACTCAGGGCTTTCTGGTTAAAAAACTCTAACCCTAGGCTTAACTCAAACCTCAACGCTAGGAAGGAAAATCAGCCTATGGTTGGGGATGGTCTCATGGAAATAGCAGTGGAGGCAGCCAAGTTGTGTCACTTTTGCACTCCCCTTGGGATGCCTTGAACAGCTGCAGTGTGCCTGGAGCACAGGGCTTCCTGGTTTTAAAAGTCCTAGGCCCAAGCCTAACAGTAACCCTAGGAAGGTAAATCAGCCGGGTATTAGGGTTCTTCCTAAGGAAAAAGCTGTGAAAGCAGCCATGTTGTGGCACTTTTGCACTCCCTTTTGGATGCCTTTCACAGCTCCAGTGTGCCTGGAGGTCTGGGCTTCCTGATTTTAAAAATCCTAGCACAAGGCCTACCTAACCCCAACCCGACGACGAGAAAGGCAAATCAGCCAGGAATTAGGGATGTCCCCAAGGAAATAGCTGTGGAGGCAGGCATGTGGTGGTACTTTTGTGCTCTTCTTGGGTATTTCTTCGCAGCTGCTGTGTTCTTGGAACTCAGGGCTTTCAGGTTAAAAGAACACTAACCATAGGCCTAACTCAAAACTCAACGCTAGGAAGGAAAACCAGCCTAAGGTTGGGGATGGTCTCATGGAAATAGCAGTGGAGGCAGCCAAGTTGTGTCACTTTTGCGCTCCCGTTGGGATGCCTTGAACAGCTGCAGTGTGCCTGGAGCACAGGGCTTCCTGGTTTTAAAAGTCCTTGGCCCAAGCCTAACAGTAACCCTAGGAAGATAAATCAGCGGGGTATTAGGGTTCTTCCTAAGGAAAAAGCTGTGAAAGCAGCCATGTTGTGGCACTTTTGCACTCCCTTTTGGATGCCTTTCACAGCTCCAGTGTGCCTGGAGGTCTGGGCTTCCTGATTTTAAAAATCCTAGCACAAGGCCTACCTAACCCCAACCCGACGACGAGAAAGGCAAATCAGCCAGGAATTAGGGATGTCCCCAAGGAAATAGCTGTGGAGGCAGGCATGTGGTGGTACTTTTGTGCTCTTCTTGGGTGGTCCCTCGCAGGTGCTGTGTTCTTGGAACTCAGGGCTTTCTGGTTAAAAAACTCTAACCCTAGGCCTAACTCAAACCTCAACGCTAGGAAGGAAAATCAGCCTAAGTTTGGGGATGGTCTCATGGAAATAGCAGTGGAGGCAGCCAAGTTGTGTCACTTTTGCGCTCCCGTTGGGATGCCTTGAACAGCTGCAGTGTGCCTGGAGCACAGGGCTTCCTGGTTTTAAAAGTCCTTGGCCCAAGCCTAACAGTAACCCTAGGAAGGTAAATCAGCCGGGTATTAGGGTTCTTCCTAAGGAAAAAGCTGTGAAAGCAGCCATGTTGTGGCACTTTTGCACTCCCTTTTGGATGCCTTTCACAGCTCCAGTGTGCCTGGAGGTCTGGGCTTCCTGATTTTAGAAATCCTAGCACAAGGCCTACCTAACCCCAACCCGACGACGAGAAAGGCAAATCAGCCAGGAATTAGGGATGTCCCCAAGGAAATAGCTGTGGAGGCAGGCATGTTGTGGTACTTTTGTGCTCTTCTTGGGTAGTCCTTCGCAGCTGCTGTGTTCTTGGAACTCAGGGCTTTCAGGTTAAAAGAACACTAACCATAGGCCTAACTCAAACCTCAACGCTAGGAAGGAAAATCAGCCTGTGGTTGGGGATGGTCTCATGGAAATAGCAGTGGAGGCAGCCAAGTTGTGTAACTTTTGCGCTCCCCTTGGGATGCCTTGAACAGCTGCAGTGTGCCTGGAGCACAGGGCTTCCTGGTTTTAAAAGTCCTAGGCCCAAGCCTAACAGTAACCCTAGGAAGGTAAATCAGCCGGGTATTAGGGTTCTTCCTAAGGAAAAAGCTGTGAAAGCAGCCATGTTGTGGCACTTTTGCACTCCCTTTTGGATGCCTTTCACAGCTCCAGTGTGCCTGGAGGTCTGGGCTTCCTGATTTTAAAAATCCTAGCACAAGGCCTACCTAACCCCAACCCGACGACGAGAAAGGCAAATCAGCCAGGAATTAGGGATGTCCCCAAGGAAATAGCTGTGGAGGCAGGCATGTTGTGGTACTTTTGTGCTCTTCTTGGGTAGTCCTTCGCAGCTGCTGTGTTCTTGGAACTCAGGGCTTTCTGGTTAAAAAACTCTAACCCTAGGCCTAACTCAAACCTCAACGCTAGGAAGGAAAATCAGCCTATGGTTGGGGATGGTCTCATGGAAATAGCAGTGGAGGCAGCCAAGTTGTGTCACTTTTGCGCTCCCGTTGGGATGCCTTGAACAGCTGCAGTGTGCCTGGAGCACAGGGCTTCCTGGTTTTAAAAGTCCTTGGCCCAAGCCTAACAGTAACCCTAGGAAGGTAAATCAGCCGGGTATTAGGGTTCTTCCTAAGGAAAAAGCTGTGAAAGCAGCCATGTTGTGGCACTTTTGCACTCCCTTTTGGATGCCTTTCACAGCTCCAGTGTGCCTGGAGGTCTGGGCTTCCTGATTTTAAAAATCCTAGCACAAGGCCTACCTAACCCCAACCCGACGACGAGAAAGGCAAATCAGCCAGGAATTAGGGATGTCCCCAAGGAAATAGCTGTGGAGGCAGGCATGTGGTGGTACTTTTGTGCTCTTCTTGGGTAGTCCTTCGCAGCTGCTGTGTTCTTGGAACTCAGGGCTTTCTGTTTAAAAATCTCTAACCCTAGGCCTAACTCAAACCTCAACGCTAGGAAGGAAAATCAGCCTATGGTTGGGGATGGTCTCATGGAAATAGCAGTGGAGGCAGCCAAGTTGTGTCACTTTTGCACTCCCGTTGGGATGCCTTGAACAGCTGCAGTGTGCCTGGAGCACAGGGCTTCCTGGTTTTAAAAGTCCTTGGCCCAAGCCTAACAGTAACCCTAGGAAGGTAAATCAGCCGGGTATTAGGGTTCTTCCTAAGGAAAAAGCTGTGAAAGCAGCCATGTTGTGGCACTTTTGCACTCCCTTTTGGATGCCTTTCACAGCTCCAGTGTGCCTGGAGGTCTGGGCTTCCTGATTTTAAAAATCCTAGCACAAGGCCTACCTAACCCCAACCCGACGACGAGAAAGGCAAATCAGCCAGGAATTAGGGATGTCCCCAAGGAAATAGCTGTGGAGGCAGGCATGTGGTGGTACTTTTGTGCTCTTCTTGGGTAGTCCTTCGCAGCTGCTGTGTTCTTGGACCTCAGGGCTTTCTGGTTAAAAAACTCTAACCCTAGGCCTAACTCAAACCTCAACGCTAGGAAGGAAAATCAGCCTATGGTTCAGGATGGTGTCATGGAAATAGCAGTGGAGGCAGCCAAGTTGTGTCACTTTTGCACTCCCGTTGGGATGCCTTGAACAGCTGCAGTGTGCCTGGAGCACAGGGCTTCCTGCTTTTCAAAGTCCTTGGCCCAAACCTAACAGTAACCCTAGGAAGGTAAATCAGCCGGGTATTAGGGTTCTTCCTAAGGAAAAAGCTGTGAAAGCAGCCATGTTGTGGCACTTTTGCACTCCCTTTTGGATGCCTTTCACAGCTCCAGTGTGCCTGGAGGTCTGGGCTTCCTGATTTTAAAAATCCTAGCACAAGGCCTACCTAACCCCAACCCGACGACGAGAAAGGTAAATCAGCCAGGAATTAGGGATGTCCCCAAGGAAATAGCTGTGGAGGCAGGCATGTTGTGGTACTTTTGTGCTCTTCTTGGGTAGTCCTTCGCAGCTGCTGTGTTCTTGGAACTCAGGGCTTTCTGGTTAAAGAACACTTACCATAGGCCTAACTCAAACCTCAACGCTAGGAAGGAATATCAGCCTAAGGTTGGGGATGGTCTCATGGAAATAGCAGTGGAGGCAGCCAAGTTGTGTCACTTTTGCACTCCCGCTGGGATGCCTTGAACAGCTGCAGTGTTCCTGGAGCACAGGGCTTCCTGGTTTTCAAAGTCCTTGGCCCAAGCCTAACAGTAACCCTAGGAAGGTAAATCAGCCGGGTATTAGGGTTCTTCCTAAGGAAAAAGCTGTGAAAGCAGCCATGTTGTGGCACTTTTACACTCCCTTTTGGATGCCTTTCACAGCTCCAGTATGCCTGGAGGTCTGGGCTTCCTGATTTTAAAAATCCTAGCACAAGGCCTACCTAACCCCAACCCGACGACGAGAAAGGCAAATCAGCCAGGAATTAAGGATGTCCCCAAGGAAATAGCTGTGGAGGCAGGCATGTGGTGGTACTTTTGTGCTCTTCTTGGGTAGTCCTTCGCAGCTGCTGTGTTCTTGGAACTCAGGGCTTTCAGGTTAAAAGAACACTAACCATAGGCCTAACTCAAACCTCAACGCTAGGAAGGAAAACCAGCCTAAGTTTGGGGATGGTCTCATGGAAATAGCAGTGGAGGCAGCCAAGTTGTGTAACTTTTGCGCTCCCCTTGGGATGCCTTGAACAGCTGCAGTGTGCCTGGAGCACAGGGCTTCCTGGTTTTAAAAGTCCTTGGCCCAAGCCTAACAGTAACCCTAGGAAGGTAAATCAGCCGGGTATTAGGGTTCTTCCTAAGGAAAAAGCTGTGAAAGCAGCCATGTTGTGGCACTTTTGCACTCCCTTTTGGATGCCTTTCACAGCTCCAGTATGCCTGGAGGTCTGGGCTTCCTGATTTTAAAAATCCTAGCACAAGGCCTACCTAACCCCAACCCGACGACGAGAAAGGCAAATCAGCCAGGAATTAAGGATGTCCCCAAGGAAATAGCTGTGGAGGCAGGCATGTTGTGGTACTTTTGTGCTCTTCTTGGGTAGTCCTTCGCAGCTGCTGTGTTCTTGGAACTCAGGGCTTTCAGGTTAAAAGAACACTAACCATAGGCCTAACTCAAACCTCAACGCTAGGAAGGAAAACCAGCCTAAGGTTGGGGATGGTCTCATGGAAATAGCAGTGGAGGCAGCCAAGTTGTGTAACTTTTGCGCTCCCCTTGGGATGCCTTGAACAGCTGCAGTGTGCCTGGAGCACAGGGCTTCCTGGTTTTAAAAGTCCTTGGCCCAAGCCTAACAGTAACCCTAGGAAGGTAAATCAGCCGGGTATTAGGGTTCTTCCTAAGGAAAAAGCTGTGAAAGCAGCCATGTTGTGGCACTTTTGCACTCCCTTTTGGATGCCTTTCACAGCTCCAGTGTGCCTGGAGGTCTGGGCTTCCTGATTTTAAAAATCCTAGCACAAGGCCTACCTAACCCCAACCCGACGACGAGAAAGGCAAGTCAGCCAGGAATTAGGGATGTCCCCAAGGAAATAGCTGTGGAGACAGGCATGTTGTGGTACTTTTGTGCTCTTCTTGGGTGGTCCTTCGCAGCTGCTGTGTTCTTGGAACTCAGGGCTTTCTGGTTAAAGAACACTTACCATAGGCCTAACTCAAACCTCAACGCTAGGAAGGAATATCAGCCTAAGGTTGGGGATGGTCTCATGGAAATAGCAGTGGAGGCAGCCAAGTTGTGTCACTTTTGCACTCCCGCTGGGATGCCTTGAACAGCTGCAGTGTTCCTGGAGCACAGGGCTTCCTGGTTTTCAAAGTCCTTGGCCCAAGCCTAACAGTAACCCTAGGAAGGTAAATCAGCCGGGTATTAGGGTTCTTCCTAAGGAAAAAGCTGTGAAAGCAGCCATGTTGTGGCACTTTTGCACTCCCTTTTGGATGCCTTTCACAGCTCCAGTGTGCCTGGAGGTCTGGGCTTCCTGATTTTCAAAATCCTAGCACAAGGCCTACCTAACCCCAACCCGACGACGAGAAAGGCAAATCAGCCAGGAATTAGGGATGTCCCCAAGGAAATAGCTGTGGAGGCAGGCATGTGGTGGTACTTTTGTGCTCTTCTTGGGTAGTCCTTCGCAGCTGCTGTGTTCTTGGACCTCAGGGCTTTCTGGTTAAAGAACACTAACACTAGGCCTAAGTCAAAACTCAACGCTAGGAAGGAAAACCAGCCTAAGGTTGGGGATGGTCTCATGGAAATAGCAGTGGAGGCAGCCAAGTTGTGTCACTTTTGCACTCCCGTTGGGATGCCTTGAACAGCTGCAGTGTGCCTGGAACACAGGGCTTCCTGGTTTTAAAAGTCCTTGGCCCAAGCCTAACAGTAACCCTAGGAAGGTAAATCAGCCGGGTATTAGGGTTCTTCCTAAGGAAAAAGCTGTGAAAGCAGCCATGTTGTGGCACTTTTGCACTCCCTTTTGGATGCCTTTCACAGCTCCAGTGTGCCTGGAGGTCTGGGCTTCCTGATTTTAAAAATCAGGAAAAAAGCTTTTTTTTTAAAAAGCTTTTCCACTATGTCTGGCTAGGAAAAACTGTGCCAGCACAGAAAACATCTCCCATCGTGTTCTAGAAGTTGCACGGATGTCTGCCAAGTGTTTGGCAGGAAGAAAAGAAAAGTTGTCCAAAACAGCTTCCAATCGAATGTTCCTGTGATTGGAAAAGTCAGGAGAGTGCAAAGGCACTGTTTTCTATCAGTTGGCAAGGTGCGCACACAATCCCAGTGTTGTACAGCTTGCTTCTTCACCTTCCCGAAGCTGCCGCTCTCGCCGGCTGCCGGAGCCCAAGAAGCGGCTTCTTCGCGCAAAGACGATTGTGCCGCTCACAGCGCTCTCCTTAGCGCGGCTTCTGCCGAAAGACGCCCGGCAGCGGCTCTTACCTCCGGAGAGCATCCTACCTTCCTCTTTAGCTCCTCTTCTCATCTACACCTCGGCAACAAGCTTTTCCACTATGTCTGGCTAGGAAAAACTGTGCCAGCACAGAAAACATCTCCCATCGTGTTCTAGAAGTTGCACGGATGTCTGCCAAGTGTTTGGCAGGAAGAAAAGAAAAGTTGTCCAAAACAGCTTCCAATCGAATGTTCCTGTGATTGGAAAAGTCAGGAGAGTGCAAAGGCACTGTTTTCTATCAGTTGGCAAGGTGCGCACACAATCCCAGTGTTGTACAGCTTGCTTCTTCACCTTCCCGAAGCTGCCGCTCTCGCCGGCTCCCGGAGCGCGAGAAGCGGCTTCTTCGCGCAAAGACGATTGTGCCGCTCACAGTGCTCTCCTTAGCGCGGCTTCTGCCGAAAGACGCCCGGCAGCGGCTCTTACCTCCGGAGAGCATCCTACCTTCCTCTTTAGCTCCTCTTCTCATCTACACCTCGGCAACAAGCTTTTCCACTATATCTGGCTAGGAAAAACTGTGCCAGCACAGAAAACATCTCCCCTCGTGTTCTAGAAGTTGCACGAATGTCTGCCAAGTGTTTGGCAGGAAGAAAAGAAAAGTTGTCCAAAACAGCTTCCAATCGAATGTTCCTGTGATTGGAAAAGTCAGGAGAGTGCAAAGGTACTGTTTTCTATCAGTTGGCAAGGTGCGCACACAATCCCAGTGTTGTACAGCTTGCTTCTTCACCTTCCCGAAGCTGCCGCTCTCGCCGGCTGCCGGAGCCCAAGAAGCGGCTTCTTCGCGCAAAGACGATTGTGCCGCTCACAGTGCTCTCCTTAGCGCGGCTTCTGCCGAAAGACGCCCGGCAGCGGCTCTTACCTCCGGAGAGCATCCTACCTTCCTCTTTAGCTCCTCTTCTCATCTACACCTCGGCAACAAGCTTTTCCACTATGTCTGGCTAGGAAAAACTGTGCCAGCACAGAAAACATCTCCCCTCGTGTTCTAGAAGTTGCACGGATGTCTGCCAAGTGTTTGGCAGGAAGAAAAGAAAAGTTGTCCAAAACAGCTTCCAATCGAATGTTCCTGTGATTGGAAAAGTCAGGAGAGTGCAAAGGTACTGTTTTCTATCAGTTGGCAAGGTGCGCACACAATCCCAGTGTTGTACAGCTTGCTTCTTCACCTTCCCGAAGCTGCCGCTCTCGCCGGCTGCCGGAGCCCAAGAAGCGGCTTCTTCGCGCAAAGACGATTGTGCCGCTCACAGCGCTCTCCTTAGCGCGGCTTCTGCCGAAAGACGCCCGGCAGCGGCTCTTACCTCCGGAGAGCATCCTACCTTCCTCTTTAGCTCCTCTTCTCATCTACACCTCGGCAACAAGCTTTTCCACTATGTCTGGCTAGGAAAAACTGTGCCAGCACAGAAAACATCTCCCATCGTGTTCTAGAAGTTGCACGGATGTCTGCCAAGTGTTTGGCAGGAAGAAAAGAAAAGTTGTCCAAAACAGCTTCCAATCGAATGTTCATGTGATTGGAAAAGTCAGGAGAGTGCAAAGGTACTGTTTTCTATCAGTTGGCAAGGTGCGCACACAATCCCAGTGTTGTACAGCTTGCTTCTTCACCTTCCCGAAGCTGCCGCTCTCGCCGGCTCCCGGAGCGCGAGAAGCGGCTTCTTCGCGCAAAGACGATTGTGCCGCTCACAGCGCTCTCCTTAGCGCGGCTTCTGCCGAAAGACGCCCGGCAGCGGCTCTTACCTCCGGAGAGCATCCTACCTTCCTCTTTAGCTCCTCTTCTCATCTACACCTCGGCAACAAGCTTTTCCACTATATCTGGCTAGGAAAAACTGTGCCAGCACAGAAAACATCTCCCCTCGTGTTCTAGAAGTTGCACGGATGTCTGTCAAGTGTTTGGCAGGAAGAAAAGAAAAGTTGTCCAAAACAGCTTCCAATCGAATGTTCCTGTGATTGGAAAAGTCAGGAGAGTGCAAAGGTACTGTTTTCTATCAGTTGGCAAGGTGCGCACACAATCCCAGTGTTGTACAGCTTGCTTCTTCACCTTCCCGAAGCTGCCGCTCTCGCCGGCTGCCGGAGCCCAAGAAGCGGCTTCTTCGCGCAAAGACGATTGTGCCGCTCACAGTGCTCTCCTTAGCGCGGCTTCTGCCGAAAGACGCCCGGCAGCGGCTCTTACCTCCGGAGAGCATCCTACCTTCCTCTTTAGCTCCTCTTCTCATCTACACCTCGGCAACAAGCTTTTCCACTATGTCTGGCTAGGAAAAACTGTGCCAGCACAGAAAACATCTCCCATCGTGTTCTAGAAGTTGCACGGATGTCTGCCAAGTGTTTGGCAGGAAGAAAAGAAAAGTTGTCCAAAACAGCTTCCAATCGAATGTTCCTGTGATTGGAAAAGTCAGGAGAGTGCAAAGGTACTGTTTTCTATCAGTTGGCAAGGTGCGCACACAATCCCAGTGTTGTACAGCTTGCTTCTTCACCTTCCCGAAGCTGCCGCTCTCGCCGGCTGCCGGAGCCCAAGAAGCGGCTTCTTCGCGCAAAGACGATTGTGCCGCTCACAGTGCTCTCCTTAGCGCGGCTTCTGCCGAAAGACGCCCGGCAGCGGCTCTTACCTCCGGAGAGCATCCTACCTTCGTCTTTCGCGTCTTTTGTAGTCTACATCTTAGCAAAACGCTTTTCCACTATGTCTGGCTAGGAAAAACTGTGCCAGCACAGAAAACATCTCCCCTCGTGTTCTAGAAGTTGCACGGATGTCTGCCAAGTGTTTGGCAGGAAGAAAAGAAAAGTTGTCCAAAACAGCTTCCAATCGAATGTTCATGTGATTGGAAAAGTCAGGAGAGTGCAAAGGTACTGTTTTCTATCAGTTGGCAAGGTGCGCACACAATCCCAGTGTTGTACAGCTTGCTTCTTCACCTTCCCGAAGCTGCCGCTCTCGCCGGCTGCCGGAGCCCAAGAAGCGGCTTCTTCGCGCAAAGACGATTGTGCCGCTCACAGTGCTCTCCTTAGCGCGGCTTCTGCCGAAAGACGCCCGGCAGCGGCTCTTACCTCCGGAGAGCATCCTACCTTCCTCTTTAGCTCCTCTTCTCATCTACACCTCGGCAAAACGCTTTTCCACTATGTCTGGCTAGGAAAAACTGTGCCAGCACAGAAAACATCTCCCCTCGTGTTCTAGAAGTTGCACGGATGTCTGCCAAGTGTTTGGCAGGAAGAAAAGAAAAGTTGTCCAAAACAGCTTCCAATCGAATGTTCATGTGATTGGAAAAGTCAGGAGAGTGCAAAGGTACTGTTTTCTATCAGTTGGCAAGGTGCGCACACAATCCCAGTGTTGTACAGCTTGCTTCTTCACCTTCCCGAAGCTGCCGCTCTCGCCGGCTGCCGGAGCCCAAGAAGCGGCTTCTTCGCGCAAAGACGATTGTGCCGCTCACAGTGCTCTCCTTAGCGCGGCTTCTGCCGAAAGACGCCCGGCAGCGGCTCTTACCTCCGGAGAGCATCCTACCTTCCTCTTTAGCTCCTCTTCTCATCTACACCTCGGCAAAACGCTTTTCCACTATGTCTGGCTAGGAAAAACTGTGCCAGCACAGAAAACATCTCCCATCGTGTTCTAGAAGTTGCACGGATGTCTGCCAAGTGTTTGGCAGGAAGAAAAGAAAAGTTGTCCAAAACAGCTTCCAATCGAATGTTCCTGTGATTGGAAAAGTCAGGAGAGTGCAAAGGTACTGTTTTCTATCAGTTGGCAAGGTGCGCACACAATCCCAGTGTTGTACAGCTTGCTTCTTCACCTTCCCGAAGCTGCCGCTCTCGCCGGCTGCCGGAGCCCAAGAAGCGGCTTCTTCGCGCAAAGACGATTGTGCCGCTCACAGCGCTCTCCTTAGCGCGGCTTCTGCCGAAAGACGCCCGGCAGCGGCTCTTACCTCCGGAGAGCATCCTACCTTCCTCTTTAGCTCCTCTTCTCATCTACACCTCGGCAACAAGCTTTTCCACTATGTCTGGCTAGGAAAAACTGTGCCAGCACAGAAAACATCTCCCCTCGTGTTCTAGAAGTTGCACGGATGTCTGCCAAGTGTTTGGCAGGAAGAAAAGAAAAGTTGTCCAAAACAGCTTCCAATCGAATGTTCCTGTGATTGGAAAAGTCAGGAGAGTGCAAAGGTACTGTTTTCTATCAGTTGGCAAGGTGCGCACACAATCCCAGTGTTGTACAGCTTGCTTCTTCACCTTCCCGAAGCTGCCGCTCTCGCCGGCTGCCGGAGCCCAAGAAGCGGCTTCTTCGCGCAAAGACGATTGTGCCGCTCACAGTGCTCTCCTTAGCGCGGCTTCTGCCGAAAGACGCCCGGCAGCGGCTCTTACCTCCGGAGAGCATCCTACCTTCCTCTTTAGCTCCTCTTCTCATCTACACCTCGGCAACAAGCTTTTCCACTATGTCTGGCTAGGAAAAACTGTGCCAGCACAGAAAACATCTCCCCTCGTGTTCTAGAAGTTGCACGGATGTCTGCCAAGTGTTTGGCAGGAAGAAAAGAAAAGTTGTCCAAAACAGCTTCCAATCGAATGTTCCTGTGATTGGAAAAGTCAGGAGAGTGCAAAGGCACTGTTTTCTATCAGTTGGCAAGGTGCGCACACAATCCCAGTGTTGTACAGCTTGCTTCTTCACCTTCCCGAAGCTGCCGCTCTCGCCGGCTGCCGGAGCCCAAGAAGCGGCTTCTTCGCGCAAAGACGATTGTGCCGCTCACAGCGCTCTCCTTAGCGCGGCTTCTGCCGAAAGACGCCCGGCAGCGGCTCTTACCTCCGGAGAGCATCCTACCTTCCTCTTTAGCTCCTCTTCTCATCTACACCTCGGCAACAAGCTTTTCCACTATGTCTGGCTAGGAAAAACGGTGCCAGCACAGAAAACATCTCCCCTCGTGTTCTAGAAGTTGCACGGATGTCTGCCAAGTGTTTGGCAGGAAGAAAAGAAAAGTTGTCCAAAACAGCTTCCAATCGAATGTTCCTGTGATTGGAAAAGTCAGGAGAGTGCAAAGGTACTGTTTTCTATCAGTTGGCAAGGTGCGCACACAATCCCAGTGTTGTACAGCTTGCTTCTTCACCTTCCCGAAGCTGCCGCTCTCGCCGGCTGCCGGAGCCCAAGAAGCGGCTTCTTCGCGCAAAGACGATTGTGCCGCTCACAGTGCTCTCCTTAGCGCGGCTTCTGCCGAAAGACGCCCGGCAGCGGCTCTTACCTCCGGAGAGCATCCTACCTTCCTCTTTAGCTCCTCTTCTCATCTACACCTCGGCAACAAGCTTTTCCACTATGTCTGGCTAGGAAAAACTGTGCCAGCACAGAAAACATCTCCCCTCGTGTTCTAGAAGTTGCACGGATGTCTGCCAAGTGTTTGGCAGGAAGAAAAGAAAAGTTGTCCAAAACAGCTTCCAATCGAATGTTCCTGTGATTGGAAAAGTCAGGAGAGTGCAAAGGCACTGTTTTCTATCAGTTGGCAAGGTGCGCACACAATCCCAGTGTTGTACAGCTTGCTTCTTCACCTTCCCGAAGCTGCCGCTCTCGCCGGCTGCCGGAGCCCAAGAAGCGGCTTCTTCGCGCAAAGACGATTGTGCCGCTCACAGCGCTCTCCTTAGCGCGGCTTCTGCCGAAAGACGCCCGGCAGCGGCTCTTACCTCCGGAGAGCATCCTACCTTCCTCTTTAGCTCCTCTTCTCATCTACACCTCGGCAACAAGCTTTTCCACTATGTCTGGCTAGGAAAAACGGTGCCAGCACAGAAAACATCTCCCATCGTGTTCTAGAAGTTGCACGGATGTCTGCCAAGTGTTTGGCAGGAAGAAAAGAAAAGTTGTCCAAAACAGCTTCCAATCGAATGTTCCTGTGATTGGAAAAGTCAGGAGAGTGCAAAGGTACTGTTTTCTATCAGTTGGCAAGGTGCGCACACAATCCCAGTGTTGTACAGCTTGCTTCTTCACCTTCCCGAAGCTGCCGCTCTCGCCGGCTGCCGGAGCCCAAGAAGCGGCTTCTTCGCGCAAAGACGATTGTGCCGCTCACAGTGCTCTCCTTAGCGCGGCTTCTGCCGAAAGACGCCCGGCAGCGGCTCTTACCTCCGGAGAGCATCCTACCTTCCTCTTTAGCTCCTCTTCTCATCTACACCTCGGCAACAAGCTTTTCCACTATATCTGGCTAGGAAAAACTGTGCCAGCACAGAAAACATCTCCCATCGTGTTCTAGAAGTTGCACGGATGTCTGCCAAGTGTTTGGCAGGAAGAAAAGAAAAGTTGTCCAAAACAGCTTCCAATCGAATGTTCCTGTGATTGGAAAAGTCAGGAGAGTGCAAAGGTACTGTTTTCTATCAGTTGGCAAGGTGCGCACACAATCCCAGTGTTGTACAGCTTGCTTCTTCACCTTCCCGAAGCTGCCGCTCTCGCAGTACCAACAGTACCCTAGGAAGGTAAATCAGCCGGGTATTAGGGTTCTTCCTAAGGAAAAAGCTGTGAAAGCAGCCATGTTGTGGCACTTTTGCACTCCCTTTTGGATGCCTTTCACAGCTCCAGTGTGCCTGGAGGTCTGGGCTTCCTGATTTTCAAAATCCTAGCACAAGGCCTACCTAACCCCAACCCGACGACGAGAAAGGCAAATCAGCCAGGAATTAGGGATGTCCCCAAGGAAATAGCTGTGGAGGCAGGCATGTGGTGGTACTTTTGTGCTCTTCTTGGATGGTCCCTCGCAGGTGCTGTGTTCTTGGAACTCAGGGCTTTCTGGTTAAAAAACTCTAATCCTAGGCCTAACTCAAACCTCAACGCTAGGAAGGAAAATCAGCCTAAGGTTGGGGATGGTCTCATGGAAATAGCAGTGGAGGCAGCCAAGTTGTGTCACTTTTGCGCTCCCGTTGGGATGCCTTGAACAGCTGCAGTGTGCCTGGAGCACAGGGCTTCCTGGTTTTAAAAGTCCTTGGCCCAAGCCTAAGAGTAACCCTAGGAAGGTAAATCAGCCGGGTATTAGGGTTCTTCCTAAGGAAAAAGCTGTGAAAGCAGCCATGTTGTGGCACTTTTGCACTCACTTTTGGATGCCTTTCACAGCTCCAGTGTGCCTGGAGGTCTGGGCTTCCTGATTTTAAAAATCCTAGCACAAGGCCTACCTAACCCCAACCCGACGACGAGAAAGGCAAATCAGCCAGGAATTAGGGATGTCCCCAAGGAAATAGCTGTGGAGGCAGGCATGTGGTGTTACTTTTGTGCTCTTCTTGGGTAGTCCTTCGCAGCTGCTGTATTCTTGGAACTCAGGGCTTTCTGGTTAACAAACTCTAACCCTAGGCCTAACTCAAACCTCAACGCTAGGAAGGAAAATCAGCCTATGGTTGGGGATGGTCTCATGGAAATAGCAGTGGAGGCAGCCAAGTTGTGTCACTTTTGCGCTCCCGTTGGGATGCCTTGAACAGCTGCAGTGTGCCTGGAGCACAGGGCTTCCTGGTTTTAAAAGTCCTTGGCCCAAGCCTAACAGTAACCCTACGAAGGTAAATCAGCGGGGTATTAGGGTTCTTCCTAAGGAAAAAGCTGTGAAAGCAGCCATGTTGTGGCACTTTTGCACTCCCTTTTGGATGCCTTTCACAGCTCCAGTGTGCCTGGAGGTCTGGGCTTCCTGATTTTAGAAATCCTAGCACAAGGCCTACCTAACCCCAACCCGACGACGAGAAAGGCAAATCAGCCAGGAATTAGGGATGTCCCCAAGGAAATAGCTGTGGAGGCAGGCATGTGGTGGTACTTTTGTGCTCTTCTTGGGTAGTCCTTCGCAGCTGCTGTATTCTTGGAACTCAGGGCTTTCTGGTTAAAAAACTCTAACCCTAGGCCTAACTCAAACCTCAACGCTAGGAAGGAAAATCAGCCTATGGTTCAGGATGGTCTCATGGAAATAGCAGTGGAGGCAGCCAAGTTGTGTCACTTTTGCACTCCCGTTGGGATGCCTTGAACAGCTGCAGTGTGCCTGGAGCACAGGGCTTCCTGGTTTTAAAAGTCCTTGGCCCAAGCCTAACAGTAACCCTAGGAAGGTAAATCAGCCGGGTATTAGGGTTCTTCCTAAGGAAAAAGCTGTGAAAGCAGCCATGTTGTGGCACTTTTGCACTCCCTTTTGGATGCCTTTCACAGCTCCAGTGTGCCTGGAGATCTGGGCTTCCTGATTTTCAAAATCCTAGCACAAGGCCTACCTAACCCCAACCCGACGACGAGAAAGGGAAATCAGCCAGGAATTAGGGATGTCCCCAAGGAAATAGCTGTGGAGGCAGGCATGTGGTGGTACTTTTGTGCTCTTCTTGGGTAGTCCTTCGCAGCTGCTGTGTTCTTGGACCTCAGGGCTTTCTGGTTAAAGAACACTAACACTAGGCCTAACTCAAACCTCAACGCTAGGAAGGAAAATCAGCCTATGGTTGGGGATGGTCTCATGGAAATAGCAGTGGAGGCAGCCAAGTTGTGTAACTTTTGCGCTCCCCTTGGGATGCCTTGAACAGCTGCAGTGTGCCTGGAGCACAGGGCTTCCTGGTTTTAAAAGTCCTAGGCCCAAGCCTAACAGTAACCCTAGGAAGATAAATCAGCGGGGTATTAGGGTTCTTCCTAAGGAAAAAGCTGTGAAAGCAGCCATGTTGTGGCACTTTTGCACTCCCTTTTGGATGCCTTTCACAGCTCCAGTGTGCCTGGAGGTCTGGGCTTCCTGATTTTAAAAATCAGGAAAAAAGCTTTTTTTTTAAAAAGCTTTTCCACTATGTCTGGCTAGGAAAAACTGTGCCAGCACAGAAAACATCTCCCATCGTGTTCTAGAAGTTGCACGGATGTCTGCCAAGTGTTTGGCAGGAAGAAAAGAAAAGTTGTCCAAAACAGCTTCCAATCGAATGTTCCTGTGATTGGAAAAGTCAGGAGAGTGCAAAGGCACTGTTTTCTATCAGTTGGCAAGGTGCGCACACAATCCCAGTGTTGTACAGCTTGCTTCTTCACCTTCCCGAAGCTGCCGCTCTCGCCGGCTGCCGGAGCCCAAGAAGCGGCTTCTTCGCGCAAAGACGATTGTGCCGCTCACAGCGCTCTCCTTAGCGCGGCTTCTGCCGAAAGACGCCCGGCAGCGGCTCTTACCTCCGGAGAGCATCCTACCTTCCTCTTTAGCTCCTCTTCTCATCTACACCTCGGCAACAAGCTTTTCCACTATGTCTGGCTAGGAAAAACTGTGCCAGCACAGAAAACATCTCCCCTCGTGTTCTAGAAGTTGCACGGATGTCTGCCAAGTGTTTGGCAGGAAGAAAAGAAAAGTTGTCCAAAACAGCTTCCAATCGAATGTTCCTGTGATTGGAAAAGTCAGGAGAGTGCAAAGGTACTGTTTTCTATCAGTTGGCAAGGTGCGCACACAATCCCAGTGTTGTACAGCTTGCTTCTTCACCTTCCCGAAGCTGCCGCTCTCGCCGGCTGCCGGAGCCCAAGAAGCGGCTTCTTCGCGCAAAGACGATTGTGCCGCTCACAGCGCTCTCCCTAGCGCGGCTTCTGCCGAAAGACGCCCGGCAGCGGCTCTTACCTCCGGAGAGCATCCTACCTTCCTCTTTAGCTCCTCTTCTCATCTACACCTCGGCAACAAGCTTTTCCACTATGTCTGGCTAGGAAAAACTGTGCCAGCACAGAAAACATCTCCCCTCGTGTTCTAGAAGTTGCACGGATGTCTGCCAAGTGTTTGGCAGGAAGAAAAGAAAAGTTGTCCAAAACAGCTTCCAATCGAATGTTCCTGTGATTGGAAAAGTCAGGAGAGTGCAAAGGCACTGTTTTCTATCAGTTGGCAAGGTGCGCACACAATCCCAGTGTTGTACAGCTTGCTTCTTCACCTTCCCGAAGCTGCCGCTCTCGCCGGCTGCCGGAGCCCAAGAAGCGGCTTCTTCGCGCAAAGACGATTGTGCCGCTCACAGCGCTCTCCTTAGCGCGGCTTCTGCCGAAAGACGCCCGGCAGCGGCTCTTACCTCCGGAGAGCATCCTACCTTCCTCTTTAGCTCCTCTTCTCATCTACACCTCGGCAACAAGCTTTTCCACTATGTCTGGCTAGGAAAAACTGTGCCAGCACAGAAAACATCTCCCCTCGTGTTCTAGAAGTTGCACGGATGTCTGCCAAGTGTTTGGCAGGAAGAAAAGAAAAGTTGTCCAAAACAGCTTCCAATCGAATGTTCCTGTGATTGGAAAAGTCAGGAGAGTGCAAAGGTACTGTTTTCTATCAGTTGGCAAGGTGCGCACACAATCCCAGTGTTGTACAGCTTGCTTCTTCACCTTCCCGAAGCTGCCGCTCTCGCCGGCTGCCGGAGCCCAAGAAGCGGCTTCTTCGCGCAAAGACGATTGTGCCGCTCACAGTGCTCTCCTTAGCGCGGCTTCTGCCGAAAGACGCCCGGCAGCGGCTCTTACCTCCGGAGAGCATCCTACCTTCCTCTTTAGCTCCTCTTCTCATCTACACCTCGGCAACAAGCTTTTCCACTATGTCTGGCTAGGAAAAACTGTGCCAGCACAGAAAACATCTCCCCTCGTGTTCTAGAAGTTGCACGGATGTCTGCCAAGTGTTTGGCAGGAAGAAAAGAAAAGTTGTCCAAAACAGCTTCCAATCGAATGTTCCTGTGATTGGAAAAGTCAGGAGAGTGCAAAGGTACTGTTTTCTATCAGTTGGCAAGGTGCGCACACAATCCCAGTGTTGTACAGCTTGCTTCTTCACCTTCCCGAAGCTGCCGCTCTCGCCGGCTGCCGGAGCCCAAGAAGCGGCTTCTTCGCGCAAAGACGATTGTGCCGCTCACAGTGCTCTCCTTAGCGCGGCTTCTGCCGAAAGACGCCCGGCAGCGGCTCTTACCTCCGGAGAGCATCCTACCTTCCTCTTTAGCTCCTCTTCTCATCTACACCTCGGCAACAAGCTTTTCCACTATGTCTGGCTAGGAAAAACTGTGCCAGCACAGAAAACATCTCCCCTCGTGTTCTAGAAGTTGCACGGATGTCTGCCAAGTGTTTGGCAGGAAGAAAAGAAAAGTTGTCCAAAACAGCTTCCAATCGAATGTTCCTGTGATTGGAAAAGTCAGGAGAGTGCAAAGGTACTGTTTTCTATCAGTTGGCAAGGTGCGCACACAATCCCAGTGTTGTACAGCTTGCTTCTTCACCTTCCCGAAGCTGCCGCTCTCGCCGGCTGCCGGAGCCCAAGAAGCGGCTTCTTCGCGCAAAGACGATTGTGCCGCTCACAGCGCTCTCCTTAGCGCGGCTTCTGCCGAAAGACGCCCGGCAGCGGCTCTTACCTCCGGAGAGCATCCTACCTTCCTCTTTAGCTCCTCTTCTCATCTACACCTCGGCAACAAGCTTTTCCACTATGTCTGGCTAGGAAAAACTGTGCCAGCACAGAAAACATCTCCCCTCGTGTTCTAGAAGTTGCACGAATGTCTGCCAAGTGTTTGGCAGGAAGAAAAGAAAAGTTGTCCAAAACAGCTTCCAATCGAATGTTCATGTGATTGGAAAAGTCAGGAGAGTGCAAAGGTACTGTTTTCTATCAGTTGGCAAGGTGCGCACACAATCCCAGTGTTGTACAGCTTGCTTCTTCACCTTCCCGAAGCTGCCGCTCTCGCCGGCTGCCGGAGCCCAAGAAGCGGCTTCTTCGCGCAAAGACGATTGTGCCGCTCACAGTGCTCTCCTTAGCGCGGCTTCTGCCGAAAGACGCCCGGCAGCGGCTCTTACCTCCGGAGAGCATCCTACCTTCGTCTTTCGCGTCTTTTGTAGTCTACATCTTAGCAAAACGCTTTTCCACTATGTCTGGCTAGGAAAAACTGTGCCAGCACAGAAAACATCTCCCCTCGTGTTCTAGAAGTTGCACGGATGTCTGCCAAGTGTTTGGCAGGAAGAAAAGAAAAGTTGTCCAAAACAGCTTCCAATCGAATGTTCATGTGATTGGAAAAGTCAGGAGAGTGCAAAGGTACTGTTTTCTATCAGTTGGCAAGGTGCGCACACAATCCCAGTGTTGTACAGCTTGCTTCTTCACCTTCCCGAAGCTGCCGCTCTCGCCGGCTGCCGGAGCCCAAGAAGCGGCTTCTTCGCGCAAAGACGATTGTGCCGCTCACAGTGCTCTCCTTAGCGCGGCTTCTGCCGAAAGACGCCCGGCAGCGGCTCTTACCTCCGGAGAGCATCCTACCTTCGTCTTTAGCTCCTCTTCTCATCTACCTCTCGGCAAAACGCTTTTCCACTATGTCTGGCTAGGAAAAACTGTGCCAGCACAGAAAACATCTCCCCTCGTGTTCTAGAAGTTGCACGGATGTCTGCCAAGTGTTTGGCAGGAAGAAAAGAAAAGTTGTCCAAAACAGCTTCCAATCGAATGTTCATGTGATTGGAAAAGTCAGGAGAGTGCAAAGGTACTGTTTTCTATCAGTTGGCAAGGTGCGCACACAATCCCAGTGTTGTACAGCTTGCTTCTTCACCTTCCCGAAGCTGCCGCTCTCGCCGGCTGCCGGTGCCCAAGAAGCGGCTTCTTCGCGCAAAGACGATTGTGCCGCTCACAGTGCTCTCCTTAGCGCGGCTTCTGCCGAAAGACGCCCGGCAGCGGCTCTTACCTCCGGAGAGCATCCTACCTTCCTCTTTAGCTCCTCTTCTCATCTACACCTCGGCAACAAGCTTTTCCACTATGTCTGGCTAGGAAAAACTGTGCCAGCACAGAAAACATCTCCCCTCGTGTTCTAGAAGTTGCACGGATGTCTGCCAAGTGTTTGGCAGGAAGAAAAGAAAAGTTGTCCAAAACAGCTTCCAATCGAATGTTCCTGTGATTGGAAAAGTGAGGAGAGTGCAAAGGTACTGTTTTCTATCAGTTGGCAAGGTGCGCACACAATCCCAGTGTTGTACAGCTTGCTTCTTCACCTTCCCGAAGCTGCCGCTCTCGCCGGCTGCCGGAGCCCAAGAAGCGGCTTCTTCGCGCAAAGACGATTGTGCCGCTCACAGTGCTCTCCTTAGCGCGGCTTCTGCCGAAAGACGCCCGGCAGCGGCTCTTACCTCCGGAGAGCATCCTACCTTCCTCTTTAGCTCCTCTTCTCATCTACACCTCGGCAACAAGCTTTTCCACTATGTCTGGCTAGGAAAAACTGTGCCAGCACAGAAAACATCTCCCCTCGTGTTCTAGAAGTTGCACGGATGTCTGCCAAGTGTTTGGCAGGAAGAAAAGAAAAGTTGTCCAAAACAGCTTCCAATCGAATGTTCCTGTGATTGGAAAAGTCAGGAGAGTGCAAAGGTACTGTTTTCTATCAGTTGGCAAGGTGCGCACACAATCCCAGTGTTGTACAGCTTGCTTCTTCACCTTCCCGAAGCTGCCGCTCTCGCCGGCTGCCGGAGCCCAAGAAGCGGCTTCTTCGCGCAAAGACGATTGTGCCGCTCACAGTGCTCTCCTTAGCGCGGCTTCTGCCGAAAGACGCCCGGCAGCGGCTCTTACCTCCGGAGAGCATCCTACCTTCCTCTTTAGCTCCTCTTCTCATCTACACCTCGGCAACAAGCTTTTCCACTATGTCTGGCTAGGAAAAACTGTGCCAGCACAGAAAACATCTCCCATCGTGTTCTAGAAGTTGCACGGATGTCTGCCAAGTGTTTGGCAGGAAGAAAAGAAAAGTTGTCCAAAACAGCTTCCAATCGAATGTTCCTGTGATTGGAAAAGTCAGGAGAGTGCAAAGGTACTGTTTTCTATCAGTTGGCAAGGTGCGCACACAATCCCAGTGTTGTACAGCTTGCTTCTTCACCTTCCCGAAGCTGCCGCTCTCGCCGGCTGCCGGAGCCCAAGAAGCGGCTTCTTCGCGCAAAGACGATTGTGCCGCTCACAGTGCTCTCCTTAGCGCGGCTTCTGCCGAAAGACGCCCGGCAGCGGCTCTTACCTCCGGAGAGCATCCTACCTTCCTCTTTAGCTCCTCTTCTCATCTACACCTCGGCAACAAGCTTTTCCACTATGTCTGGCTAGGAAAAACTGTGCCAGCACAGAAAACATCTCCCCTCGTGTTCTAGAAGTTGCACGGATGTCTGCCAAGTGTTTGGCAGGAAGAAAAGAAAAGTTGTCCAAAACAGCTTCCAATCGAATGTTCCTGTGATTGGAAAAGTCAGGAGAGTGCAAAGGTACTGTTTTCTATCAGTTGGCAAGGTGCGCACACAATCCCAGTGTTGTACAGCTTGCTTCTTCACCTTCCCGAAGCTGCCGCTCTCGCCGGCTGCCGGAGCCCAAGAAGCGGCTTCTTCGCGCAAAGACGATTGTGCCGCTCACAGCGCTCTCCTTAGCGCGGCTTCTGCCGAAAGACGCCCGGCAGCGGCTCTTACCTCCGGAGAGCATCCTACCTTCCTCTTTAGCTCCTCTTCTCATCTACACCTCGGCAACAAGCTTTTCCACTATGTCTGGCTAGGAAAAACTGTGCCAGCACAGAAAACATCTCCCCTCGTGTTCTAGAAGTTGCACGGATGTCTGCCAAGTGTTTGGCAGGAAGAAAAGAAAAGTTGTCCAAAACAGCTTCCAATCGAATGTTCCTGTGATTGGAAAAGTCAGGAGAGTGCAAAGGCACTGTTTTCTATCAGTTGGCAAGGTGCGCACACAATCCCAGTGTTGTACAGCTTGCTTCTTCACCTTCCCGAAGCTGCCGCTCTCGCCGGCTGCCGGAGCCCAAGAAGCGGCTTCTTCGCGCAAAGACGATTGTGCCGCTCACAGTGCTCTCCTTAGCGCGGCTTCTGCCGAAAGACGCCCGGCAGCGGCTCTTACCTCCGGAGAGCATCCTACCTTCCTCTTTAGCTCCTCTTCTCATCTACACCTCGGCAACAAGCTTTTCCACTATGTCTGGCTAGGAAAAACGGTGCCAGCACAGAAAACATCTCCCATCGTGTTCTAGAAGTTGCACGGATGTCTGCCAAGTGTTTGGCAGGAAGAAAAGAAAAGTTGTCCAAAACAGCTTCCAATCGAATGTTCCTGTGATTGGAAAAGTCACGAGAGTGCAAAGGTACTGTTTTCTATCAGTTGGCAAGGTGCGCACACAATCCCAGTGTTGTACAGCTTGCTTCTTCACCTTCCCGAAGCTGCCGCTCTCGCCGGCTGCCGGAGCCCAAGAAGCGGCTTCTTCGCGCAAAGACGATTGTGCCGCTCACAGTGCTCTCCTTAGCGCGGCTTCTGCCGAAAGACGCCCGGCAGCGGCTCTTACCTCCGGAGAGCATCCTACCTTCCTCTTTAGCTCCTCTTCTCATCTACACCTCGGCAACAAGCTTTTCCACTATGTCTGGCTAGGAAAAACTGTGCCAGCACAGAAAACATCTCCCATCGTGTTCTAGAAGTTGCACGGATGTCTGCCAAGTGTTTGGCAGGAAGAAAAGAAAAGTTGTCCAAAACAGCTTCCAATCGAATGTTCCTGTGATTGGAAAAGTCAGGAGAGTGCAAAGGTACTGTTTTCTATCAGTTGGCAAGGTGCGCACACAATCCCAGTGTTGTACAGCTTGCTTCTTCACCTTCCCGAAGCTGCCGCTCTCGCAGTACCAACAGTACCCTAGGAAGGTAAATCAGCCGGGTATTAGGGTTCTTCCTAAGGAAAAAGCTGTGAAAGCAGCCATGTTGTGGCACTTTTGCACTCCCTTTTGGATGCCTTTCACAGCTCCAGTGTGCCTGGAGGTCTGGGCTTCCTGATTTTCAAAATCCTAGCACAAGGCCTACCTAACCCCAACCCGACGACGAGAAAGGCAAATCAGCCAGGAATTAGGGATGTCCCCAAGGAAATAGCTGTGGAGGCAGGCATGTGGTGGTACTTTTGTGCTCTTCTTGGATGGTCCCTCGCAGGTGCTGTGTTCTTGGAACTCAGGGCTTTCTGGTTAAAAAACTCTAATCCTAGGCCTAACTCAAACCTCAACGCTAGGAAGGAAAATCAGCCTAAGGTTGGGGATGGTCTCATGGAAATAGCAGTGGAGGCAGCCAAGTTGTGTCACTTTTGCGCTCCCCTTGGGATGCCTTGAACAGCTGCAGTGTGCCTGGAGCACAGGGCTTCCTGGTTTTAAAAGTCCTTGGCCCAAGCCTAACAGTAACCCTAGGAAGGTAAATCAGCCGGGTATTAGGGTTCTTCCTAAGGAAAAAGCTGTGAAAGCAGCCATGTTGCTGCAGTTTTGCACTCCCTTTTGGATGCCTTTCACAGCTCCAGTGTGCCTGGAGGTCTGGGCTTCCTGATTTTAAAAATCCTAGCACAAGGCCTACCTAACCCCAACCCGACGACGAGAAAGGCAAATCAGCCAGGAATTAGGGATGTCCCCAAGGAAATAGCTGTGGAGGCAGGCATGTGGTGTTACTTTTGTGCTCTTCTTGGGTAGTCCTTCGCAGCTGCTGTATTCTTGGAACTCAGGGCTTTCTGGTTAACAAACTCTAACCCTAGGCCTAACTCAAACCTCAACGCTAGGAAGGAAAATCAGCCTATGGTTGGGGATGGTCTCATGGGAGTAGCAGTGGAGGCAGCCAAGTTGTGTCACTTTTGCGCTCCCGTTGGGATGCCTTGAACAGCTGCAGTGTGCCTGGAGCACAGGGCTTCCTGGTTTTAAAAGTCCTTGGCCCAAGCCTAACAGTAACCCTAGGAAGGTAAATCAGCCGGGTATTAGGGTTCTTCCTAAGGAAAAAGCTGTGAAAGCAGCCATGTTGTGGCACTTTTGCACTCCCTTTTGGATGCCTTTCACAGCTCCAGTGTGCCTGGAGGTCTGGGCTTCCTGATTTTAGAAATCCTAGCACAAGGCCTACCTAACCCCAACCCGACGACGAGAAAGGCAAATCAGCCAGGAATTAGGGATGTCCCCAAGGAAATAGCTGTGGAGGCAGGCATGTGGTGGTACTTTTGTGCTCTTCTTGGGTAGTCCTTCGCAGCTGCTGTATTCTTGGAACTCAGGGCTTTCTGGTTAAAAAACTCTAACCCTAGGCCTAACTCAAACCTCAACGCTAGGAAGGAAAATCAGCCTATGGTTCAGGATGGTCTCATGGAAATAGCAGTGGAGGCAGCCAAGTTGTGTCACTTTTGCACTCCCGTTGGGATGCCTTGAACAGCTGCAGTGTGCCTGGAGCACAGGGCTTCCTGGTTTTAAAAGTCCTTGGCCCAAGCCTAACAGTAACCCTAGGAAGGTAAATCAGCCGGGTATTAGGGTTCTTCCTAAGGAAAAAGCTGTGAAAGCAGCCATGTTGTGGCACTTTTGCACTCCCTTTTGGATGCCTTTCACAGCTCCAGTGTGCCTGGAGATCTGGGCTTCCTGATTTTCAAAATCCTAGCACAAGGCCTACCTAACCCCAACCCGACGACGAGAAAGGGAAATCAGCCAGGAATTAGGGATGTCCCCAAGGAAATAGCTGTGGAGGCAGGCATGTGGTGTTACTTTTGTGCTCTTCTTGGGTAGTCCTTCGCAGCTGCTGTGTTCTTGGACCTCAGGGCTTTCTGGTTAAAGAACACTAACACTAGGCCTAACTCAAACCTCAACGCTAGGAAGGAAAATCAGCCTATGGTTGGGGATGGTCTCATGGAAATAGCAGTGGAGGCAGCCAAGTTGTGTCACTTTTGCGCTCCCCTTGGGATGCCTTGAACAGCTGCAGTGTGCCTGGAGCACAGGGCTTCCTGGTTTTAAAAGTCCTAGGCCCAAGCCTAACAGTAACCCTAGGAAGATAAATCAGCGGGGTATTAGGGTTCTTCCTAAGGAAAAAGCTGTGAAAGCAGCCATGTTGTGGCACTTTTGCACTCCCTTTTGGATGCCTTTCACAGCTCCAGTATTCCTGGAGGTCTGGGCTTCCTGATTTTAAAAATCCTAGCACAAGGCCTACCTAACCCCAACCCGACGACGAGAAAGGCAAATCAGCCAGGAATTAGGGATGTCCCCAAGGAAATAGCTGTGGAGGCAGGCATGTGGTGGTACTTTTGTGCTCTTCTTGGGTGGTCCCTCGCAGGTGCTCTGTTCTTGGAACACAGGGCTTTCTGGTTAAAAAACTCTAACCCTAGGCCTAACTCAAACCTCAACGCTAGGAAGGAAAATCAGCCTAAGTTTGGGGATGGTCTCATGGAAATAGCAGTGGAGGCAGCCAAGTTGTGTCACTTTTGCGCTCCCGTTGGGATGCCTTGAACAGCTGCAGTGTGCCTGGAGCACAGGGCTTCCTGGTTTTAAAAGTCCTTGGCCCAAGCCTAACACTAACCCTAGGAAGGTAAATCAGCGGGGTATTAGGGTTCTTCCTAAGGAAAAAGCTGTGAAAGCAGCCATGTTGTGGCACTTTTGCACTCCCTTTTGGATGCCTTTCACAGCTCCAGTGTGCCTGGAGGTCTGGGCTTCCTGATTTTAGAAATCCTAGCACAAGGCCTACCTAACCCCAACCCGACGACGAGAAAGGCAAATCAGCCAGGAATTAGGGATGTCCCCAAGGAAATAGCTGTGGAGGCAGGCATGTGGTGGTACTTTTGTGCTCTTCTTGGGTAGTCCTTCGCAGCTGCTGTGTTCTTGGAACTCAGGGCTTTCTGGTTAAAAAACTCTAACCCTAGGCCTAACTCAAACCTCAACGCTAGGAAGGAAAACCAGCCTAAGGTTGGGGATGGTCTCATGGAAATAGCAGTGGAGGCAGCCAAGTTGTGTCACTTTTGCGCTCCCTTTGGGATGCCTTGAACAGCTGCAGTGTGCCTGGAGCACAGGGCTTCCTGGTTTTAAAAGTCCTTGGCCCAAGCCTAACAGTAACCCTAGGAAGGTAAATCAGCCGGGTATTAGGGTTCTTCCTAAGGAAAAAGCTGTGAAAGCAGCCATGTTGTGGCACTTTTGCACTCCCTTTTGGATGCCTTTCACAGCTCCAGTGTGCCTGGAGGTCTGGGCTTCCTGATTTTAAAAATCCTAGCACAAGGCCTACCTAACCCCAACCCGACGACGAGAAAGGCAAATCAGCCAGGAATTAGGGATGTCCCCAAGGAAATAGCTGTGGAGGCAGGCATGTTGTGGTACTTTTGTGCTCTTCTTGGGTAGTCCTTCGCAGCTGCTGTATTCTTGGAACTCAGGGCTTTCTGGTTAAAAACTCTAACCCTAGGCTTAACTCAAACCTCAACGCTAGGAAGGAAAATCAGCCTATGGTTGGGGATGGTCTCATGGAAATAGCAGTGGAGGCAGCCAAGTTGTGTCACTTTTGCACTCCCCTTGGGATGCCTTGAACAGCTGCAGTGTGCCTGGAGCACAGGGCTTCCTGGTTTTAAAAGTCCTAGGCCCAAGCCTAACAGTAACCCTAGGAAGGTAAATCAGCCGGGTATTAGGGTTCTTCCTAAGGAAAAAGCTGTGAAAGCAGCCATGTTGTGGCACTTTTGCACTCCCTTTTGGATGCCTTTCACAGCTCCAGTGTGCCTGGAGGTCTGGGCTTCCTGATTTTAGAAATCCTAGCACAAGGCCTACCTAACCCCAACCCGACGACGAGAAAGGCAAATCAGCCAGGAATTAGGGATGTCCCCAAGGAAATAGCTGTGGAGGCAGGCATGTGGTGGTACTTTTGTGCTCTTCTTGGGTAGTCCTTCGCAGCTGCTGTGTTCTTGGAACTCAGGGCTTTCAGGTTAAAAGAACACTAACCATAGGCCTAACTCAAAACTCAACGCTAGGAAGGAAAACCATCCTAAGTTTGGGGATGGTCTCATGGAAATAGCAGTGGAGGCAGCCAAGTTGTGTCACTTTTGCGCTCCCGTTGGGATGCCTTGAACAGCTGCAGTGTGCCTGGAGCACAGGGCTTCCTGGTTTTCAAAGTCCTTGGCCCAAGCCTAACAGTAACCCTAGGAAGATAAATCAGCCGGGTATTAGGGTTCTTCCTAAGGAAAAAGCTGTGAAAGCAGCCATGTTGTGGCACTTTTGCACTCCCTTTTGGATGCCTTTCACAGCTCCAGTGTGCCTGGAGGTCTGGGCTTCCTGATTTTAAAAATCCTAGCACAAGGCCTACCTAACCCCAACCCGACGACGAGAAAGGCAAATCAGCCAGGAATTAGGGATGTCCCCAAGGAAATAGCTGTGGAGGCAGGCATGTGGTGGTACTTTTGTGCTCTTCTTGGGTGGTCCCTCGCAGGTGCTGTGTTCTTGGAACTCAGGGCTTTCTGGTTAAAAAACTCTAACCCTAGGCCTAACTCAAACCTCAACGCTAGGAAGGAAAATCAGCCTAAGTTTGGGGATGGTCTCATGGAAATAGCAGTGGAGGCAGCCAAGTTGTGTCACTTTTGCGCTCCCGTTGGGATGCCTTGAACAGCTGCAGTGTGCCTGGAGCACAGGGCTTCCTGGTTTTAAAAGTCCTTGGCCCAAGCCTAACAGTAACCCTAGGAAGGTAAATCAGCCGGGTATTAGGGTTCTTCCTAAGGAAAAAGCTGTGAAAGCAGCCATGTTGTGGCACTTTTGCACTCCCTTTTGGATGCCTTTCACAGCTCCAGTGTGCCTGGAGGTCTGGGCTTCCTGATTTTAGAAATCCTAGCACAAGGCCTACCTAACCCCAACCCGACGACGAGAAAGGCAAATCAGCCAGGAATTAGGGATGTCCCCAAGGAAATAGCTGTGGAGGCAGGCATGTTGTGGTACTTTTGTGCTCTTCTTGGGTAGTCCTTCGCAGCTGCTGTGTTCTTGGAACTCAGGGCTTTCAGGTTAAAAGAACACTAACCATAGGCCTAACTCAAACCTCAACGCTAGGAAGGAAAATCAGCCTGTGGTTGGGGATGGTCTCATGGAAATAGCAGTGGAGGCAGCCAAGTTGTGTCACTTTTGCGCTCCCCTTGGGATGCCTTGAACAGCTGCAGTGTGCCTGGAGCACAGGGCTTCCTGGTTTTAAAAGTCCTAGGCCCAAGCCTAACAGTAACCCTAGGAAGGTAAATCAGCCGGGTATTAGGGTTCTTCCTAAGGAAAAAGCTGTGAAAGCAGCCATGTTGTGGCACTTTTGCACTCCCTTTTGGATGCCTTTCACAGCTCCAGTGTGCCTGGAGGTCTGGGCTTCCTGATTTTAGAAATCCTAGCACAAGGCCTACCTAACCCCAACCCGACGACGAGAAAGGCAAATCAGCCAGGAATTAGGGATGTCCCCAAGGAAATAGCTGTGGAGGCAGGCATGTGGTGGTACTTTTGTGCTCTTCTTGGGTAGTCCTTCGCAGCTGCTGTGTTCTTGGAACTCAGGGCTTTCAGGTTAAAAGAACACTAACCATAGGCCTAACTCAAAACTCAACGCTAGGAAGGAAAACCAGACTAAGGTTGGGGATGGTCTCATGGAAATAGCAGTGGAGGCAGCCAAGTTGTGTCACTTTTGCGCTCCCGTTGGGATGCCTTGAACAGCTGCAGTGTGCCTGGAGCACAGGGCTTCCTGGTTTTCAAAGTCCTTGGCCCAAGCCTAACAGTAACCCTAGGAAGATAAATCAGCGGGGTATTAGGGTTCTTCCTAAGGAAAAAGCTGTGAAAGCAGCCATGTTGTGGCACTTTTGCACTCCCTTTTGGATGCCTTTCACAGCTCCAGTGTGCCTGGAGGTCTGGGCTTCCTGATTTTAAAAATCCTAGCACAAGGCCTACCTAACCCCAACCCGACGACGAGAAAGGCAAATCAGCCAGGAATTAGGGATGTCCCCAAGGAAATAGCTGTGGAGGCAGGCATGTGGTGGTACTTTTGTGCTCTTCTTGGGTGGTCCCTCGCAGGTGCTGTGTTCTTGGAACTCAGGGCTTTCTGGTTAAAAAACTCTAACCCTAGGCCTAACTCAAACCTCAACGCTAGGAAGGAAAATCAGCCTAAGTTTGGGGATGGTCTCATGGAAATAGCAGTGGAGGCAGCCAAGTTGTGTCACTTTTGCGCTCCCGTTGGGATGCCTTGAACAGCTGCAGTGTGCCTGGAGCACAGGGCTTCCTGGTTTTAAAAGTCCTTGGCCCAAGCCTAACAGTAACCCTAGGAAGGTAAATCAGCCGGGTATTAGGGTTCTTCCTAAGGAAAAAGCTGTGAAAGCAGCCATGTTGTGGCACTTTTGCACTCCCTTTTGGATGCCTTTCACAGCTCCAGTGTGCCTGGAGGTCTGGGCTTCCTGATTTTAGAAATCCTAGCACAAGGCCTACCTAACCCCAACCCGACGACGAGAAAGGCAAATCAGCCAGGAATTAGGGATGTCCCCAAGGAAATAGCTGTGGAGGCAGGCATGTTGTGGTACTTTTGTGCTCTTCTTGGGTAGTCCTTCGCAGCTGCTGTGTTCTTGGAACTCAGGGCTTTCAGGTTAAAAGAACACTAACCATAGGCCTAACTCAAACCTCAACGCTAGGAAGGAAAATCAGCCTGTGGTTGGGGATGGTCTCATGGAAATAGCAGTGGAGGCAGCCAAGTTGTGTCACTTTTGCGCTCCCCTTGGGATGCCTTGAACAGCTGCAGTGTGCCTGGAGCACAGGGCTTCCTGGTTTTAAAAGTCCTAGGCCCAAGCCTAACAGTAACCCTAGGAAGGTAAATCAGCCGGGTATTAGGGTTCTTCCTAAGGAAAAAGCTGTGAAAGCAGCCATGTTGTGGCACTTTTGCACTCCCTTTTGGATGCCTTTCACAGCTCCAGTGTGCCTGGAGGTCTGGGCTTCCTGATTTTAAAAATCCTAGCACAAGGCCTACCTAACCCCAACCCGACGACGAGAAAGGCAAATCAGCCAGGAATTAGGGATGTCCCCAAGGAAATAGCTGTGGAGGCAGGCATGTTGTGGTACTTTTGTGCTCTTCTTGGGTAGTCCTTCGCAGCTGCTGTGTTCTTGGAACTCAGGGCTTTCTGGTTAAAAAACTCTAACCCTAGGCCTAACTCAAACCTCAACGCTAGGAAGGAAAATCAGCCTATGGTTCAGGATGGTCTCATGGAAATAGCAGTGGAGGCAGCCAAGTTGTGTCACTTTTGCACTCCCCTTGGGATGCCTTGAACAGCTGCAGTGTTCCTGGAGCACAGGGCTTCCTGGTTTTAAAAGTCCTTGGCCCAAGCCTAACAGTAACCCTAGGAAGGTAAATCAGCCGGGTATTAGGGTTCTTCCTAAGGAAAAAGCTGTGAAAGTAGCCATGTTGTGGCACTTTTGCACTCCCTTTTGGATGCCTTTCACAGCTCCAGTGTGCCTGGAGGTCTGGGCTTCCTGATTTTAAAAATCCTAGCACAAGGCCTACCTAACCCCAACCCGACAACGAGAAAGGCAAATCAGCCAGGAATTAGGGATGTCCCCAAGGAAATAGCTGTGGAGGCAGGCATGTTGTGGTACTTTTGTGCTCTTCTTGGGTAGTCCTTCGCAGCTGCTGTGTTCTTGGAACTCAGGGCTTTCTGGTTAAAAAACTCTAACCCTAGGCCTAACTCAAACCTCAACGCTAGGAAGGAAAATCAGCCTATGGTTGGGGATGGTCTCATGGAAATAGCAGTGGAGGCAGCCAAGTTGTGTCACTTTTGCACTCCCGTTGGGATGCCTTGAACAGCTGCAGTGTGCCTGGAGCACAGGGCTTCCTGGTTTTAAAAGTCCTTGGCCCAAGCCTAACAGTAACCCTAGGAAGGTAAATCAGCCGGGTATTAGGGTTCTTCCTAAGGAAAAAGCTGTGAAAGCAGCCATGTTGTGGCACTTTTGCACTCCCTTTTGGATGCCTTTCACAGCTCCAGTGTGCCTGGAGGTCTGGGCTTTCTGATTTTAAAAATCCTAGCACAAGGCCTACCTAACCCCAACCCGACGACGAGAAAGGCAAATCAGCCAGGAATTAGGGATGTCCCCAAGGAAATAGCTGTGGAGGCAGGCATGTGGTGGTACTTTTGTGCTCTTCTTGGGTAGTCCTTCGCAGCTGCTGTGTTCTTGGACCTCAGGGCTTTCTGGTTAAAAAACTCTAACCCTAGGCCTAACTCAAACCTCAACGCTAGGAAGGAAAATCAGCCTATGGTTCAGGATGGTCTCATGGAAATAGCAGTGGAGGCAGCCAAGTTGTGTCACTTTTGCACTCCCGTTGGGATGCCTTGAACAGCTGCAGTGTTCCTGGAGCACAGGGCTTCCTGGTTTTAAAAGTCCTTGGCCCAAACCTAACAGTAACGCTAGGAAGGTAAATCAGCCGGGTATTAGGGTTCTTCCTAAGGAAAAAGCTGTGAAAGCAGCCATGTTGTGGCACTTTTGCACTCCCTTTTGGATGCCTTTCACAGCTCCAGTGTGCCTGGAGGTCTGGGCTTCCTGATTTTAAAAATCCTAGCACAAGGCCTACCTAACCCCAACCCGACGACGAGAAAGGTAAATCAGCCAGGAATTAGGGATGTCCCCAAGGAAATAGCTGTGGAGGCAGGCATGTGGTGGTACTTTTGTGCTCTTCTTGGGTAGTCCTTCGCAGCTGCTGTGTTCTTGGAACTCAGGGCTTTCTGGTTAAAGAACACTTACCATAGGCCTAACTCAAACCTCAACGCTAGGAAGGAATATCAGCCTAAGGTTGGGGATGGTCTCATGGAAATAGCAGTGGAGGCAGCCAAGTTGTGTCACTTTTGCACTCCCGCTGGGATGCCTTGAACAGCTGCAGTGTTCCTGGAGCACAGGGCTTCCTGGTTTTCAAAGTCCTTGGCCCAAGCCTAACAGTAACCCTAGGAAGGTAAATCAGCCGGGTATTAGGGTTCTTCCTAAGGAAAAAGCTGTGAAAGCAGCCATGTTGTGGCACTTTTGCACTCCCTTTTGGATGCCTTTCACAGCTCCAGTATGCCTGGAGGTCTGGGCTTCCTGATTTTAAAAATCCTAGCACAAGGCCTACCTAACCCCAACCCGACGACGAGAAAGGCAAATCAGCCAGGAATTAAGGATGTCCCCAAGGAAATAGCTGTGGAGGCAGGCATGTTGTGGTACTTTTGTGCTCTTCTTGGGTAGTCCTTCGCAGCTGCTGTGTTCTTGGAACTCAGGGCTTTCAGGTTAAAAGAACACTAACCATAGGCCTAACTCAAACCTCAACGCTAGGAAGGAAAACCAGCCTAAGGTTGGGGATGGTCTCATGGAAATAAAAGTGGAGGCAGCCAAGTTGTGTAACTTTTGCGCTCCCCTTGGGATGCCTTGAACAGCTGCAGTGTGCCTGGAGCACAGGGCTTCCTGGTTTTAAAAGTCCTTGGCCCAAGCCTAACAGTAACCCTAGGAAGGTAAATCAGCCGGGTATTAGGGTTCTTCCTAAGGAAAAAGCTGTGAAAGCAGCCATGTTGTGGCACTTTTGCACTCCCTTTTGGATGCCTTTCACAGCTCCAGTGTGCCTGGAGGTCTGGGCTTCCTGATTTTAAAAATCCTAGCACAAGGCCTACCTAACCCCAACCCGACGACGAGAAAGGCAAGTCAGCCAGGAATTAGGGATGTCCCCAAGGAAATAGCTGTGGAGACAGGCATGTTGTGGTACTTTTGTGCTCTTCTTGGGTGGTCCTTCGCAGCTGCTGTGTTCTTGGAACTCAGGGCTTTCTGGTTAAAAAACTCTAACCCTAGGCCTAACTCAAACCTCAACGCTAGGGAGGAAAATCAGCCTATGGTTGGGGATGGTCTCATGGAAATAGCAGTGGAGGCAGCCAAGTTGTGTCACTTTTGCACTCCCGTTGGGATGCCTTGAACAGCTGCAGTGTGCCTGGAGCACAGGGCTTCCTGGTTTTAAAAGTCCTTGGCCCAAGCCTAACAGTAACCCTAGGAAGGTAAATCAGCCGGGTATTAGGGTTCTTCCTAAGGAAAAAGCTGTGAAAGCAGCCATGTTGTGGCACTTTTGCACTCCCTTTTGGATGCCTTTCACAGCTCCAGTGTGCCTGGAGGTCTGGGCTTCCTGATTTTAGAAATCCTAGCACAAGGCCTACCTAACCCCAACCCGACGACGAGAAAGGCAAATCAGCCAGGAATTAGGGATGTCCCCAAGGAAATAGCTGTGGAGGCAGGCATGTGGTGGTACTTTTGTGCTCTTCTTGGGTAGTCCTTCGCAGCTGCTGTGTTCTTGGACCTCAGGGCTTTCTGGTTAAAAAACTCTAACCCTAGGCCTAACTCAAACCTCAACGCTAGGAAGGAAAATCAGCCTATGGTTGGGGATGGTCTCATGGAAATAGCAGTGGAGGCAGCCAAGTTGTGTCACTTTTGCGCTCCCGTTGGGATGCCTTGAACAGCTGCAGTGTGCCTGGAGCACAGGGCTTCCTGGTTTTAAATGTCCTTGGCCCAAGCCTAACAGTAACCCTAGGAAGGTAAATCAGCCGGGTATTAGGGTTCTTCCTAAGGAAAAAGCTGTGAAAGCAGCCATGTTGTGGCACTTTTGCACTCCCTTTTGGATGCCTTTCACAGCTCCAGTATGCCTGGAGGTCTGGGCTTCCTGATTTTAAAAATCCTAGCACAAGGCCTACCTAACCCCAACCCGACGACGAGAAAGGCAAATCAGCCAGGAATTAAGGATGTCCCCAAGGAAATAGCTGTGGAGGCAGGCATGTGGTGGTACTTTTGTGCTCTTCTTGGGTAGTCCTTCGCAGCTGCTGTGTTCTTGGAACTCAGGGCTTTCAGGTTAAAAGAACACTAACCATAGGCCTAACTCAAAACTCAACGCTAGGAAGGAAAATCAGCCTATGGTTGGGGATGGTCTCATGGAAATAGCAGTGGAGGCAGCCAAGTTGTGTCACTTTTGCGCTCCCGTTGGGATGCCTTGAACAGCTGCAGTGTGCCTGGAGCACAGGGCTTCCTGGTTTTAAAAGTCCTTGGCCCAAGCCTAACAGTAACCCTAGGAAGGTAAATCAGCCGGGTATTAGGGTTCTTCCTAAGGAAAAAGCTGTGAAAGCAGCCATGTTGTGGCACTTTTGCACTCCCTTTTGGATGCCTTTCACAGCTCCAGTGTGCCTGGAGGTCTGGGCTTCCTGATTTTCAAAATCCTAGCACAAGGCCTACCTAACCCCAACCCGACGACGAGAAAGGCAAATCAGCCAGGAATTAGGGATGTCCCCAAGGAAATAGCTGTGGAGGCAGGCATGTGGTGGTACTTTTGTGCTCTTCTTGGGTAGTCCTTCGCAGCTGCTGTGTTCTTGGAACTCAGGGCTTTCAGGTTAAAAGAACACTAACCATAGGCCTAACTCAAAACTCAACGCTAGGAAGGAAAACCAGACTAAGGTTGGGGATGGTCTCATGGAAATAGCAGTGGAGGCAGCCAAGTTGTGTCACTTTTGCGCTCCCCTTGGGATGCCTTGAACAGCTGCAGTGTGCCTGGAGCACAGGGCTTCCTGGTTTTCAAAGTCCTTGGCCCAAGCCTAACAGTAACCCTAGGAAGATAAATCAGCGGGGTATTAGGGTTCTTCCTAAGGAAAAAGCTGTGAAAGCAGCCATGTTGTGGCACTTTTGCACTCCCTTTTGGATGCCTTTCACAGCTCCAGTGTGCCTGGAGGTCTGGGCTTCCTGATTTTAAAAATCCTAGCACAAGGCCTACCTAACCCCAACCCGACGACGAGAAAGGCAAATCAGCCAGGAATTAGGGATGTCCCCAAGGAAATAGCTGTGGAGGCAGGCATGTGGTGGTACTTTTGTGCTCTTCTTGGGTGGTCCCTCGCAGGTGCTGTGTTCTTGGAACTCAGGGCTTTCTGGTTAAAAAACTCTAACCCTAGGCCTAACTCAAACCTCAACGCTAGGAAGGAAAATCAGCCTAAGTTTGGGGATGGTCTCATGGAAATAGCAGTGGAGGCAGCCAAGTTGTGTCACTTTTGCGCTCCCGTTGGGATGCCTTGAACAGCTGCAGTGTGCCTGGAGCACAGGGCTTCCTGGTTTTAAAAGTCCTTGGCCCAAGCCTAACAGTAACCCTAGGAAGGTAAATCAGCCGGGTATTAGGGTTCTTCCTAAGGAAAAAGCTGTGAAAGCAGCCATGTTGTGGCACTTTTGCACTCCCTTTTGGATGCCTTTCACAGCTCCAGTGTGCCTGGAGGTCTGGGCTTCCTGATTTTAGAAATCCTAGCACAAGGCCTACCTAACCCCAACCCGACGACGAGAAAGGCAAATCAGCCAGGAATTAGGGATGTCCCCAAGGAAATAGCTGTGGAGGCAGGCATGTTGTGGTACTTTTGTGCTCTTCTTGGGTAGTCCTTCGCAGCTGCTGTGTTCTTGGAACTCAGGGCTTTCAGGTTAAAAGAACACTAACCATAGGCCTAACTCAAACCTCAACGCTAGGAAGGAAAATCAGCCTGTGGTTGGGGATGGTCTCATGGAAATAGCAGTGGAGGCAGCCAAGTTGTGTCACTTTTGCGCTCCCCTTGGGATGCCTTGAACAGCTGCAGTGTGCCTGGAGCACAGGGCTTCCTGGTTTTAAAAGTCCTAGGCCCAAGCCTAACAGTAACCCTAGGAAGGTAAATCAGCCGGGTATTAGGGTTCTTCCTAAGGAAAAAGCTGTGAAAGCAGCCATGTTGTGGCACTTTTGCACTCCCTTTTGGATGCCTTTCACAGCTCCAGTGTGCCTGGAGGTCTGGGCTTCCTGATTTTAAAAATCCTAGCACAAGGCCTACCTAACCCCAACCCGACGACGAGAAAGGCAAATCAGCCAGGAATTAGGGATGTCCCCAAGGAAATAGCTGTGGAGGCAGGCATGTTGTGGTACTTTTGTGCTCTTCTTGGGTAGTCCTTCGCAGCTGCTGTGTTCTTGGAACTCAGGGCTTTCTGGTTAAAAAACTCTAACCCTAGGCCTAACTCAAACCTCAACGCTAGGAAGGAAAATCAGCCTATGGTTCAGGATGGTCTCATGGAAATAGCAGTGGAGGCAGCCAAATTGTGTCACTTTTGCACTCCCGCTGGGATGCCTTGAACAGCTGCAGTGTTCCTGGAGCACAGGGCTTCCTGGTTTTAAAAGTCCTTGGCCCAAGCCTAAGAGTAACCCTTGGAAGGTAAATCAGCCGGGTATTAGGGTTCTTCCTAAGGAAAAAGCTGTGAAAGTAGCCATGTTGTGGCACTTTTGCACTCCCTTTTGGATGCCTTTCACAGCTCCAGTGTGCCTGGAGGTCTGGGCTTCCTGATTTTAAAAATCCTAGCACAAGGCCTACCTAACCCCAACCCGACAACGAGAAAGGCAAATCAGCCAGGAATTAGGGATGTCCCCAAGGAAATAGCTGTGGAGGCAGGCATGTGGTGGTACTTTTGTGCTCTTCTTGGGTAGTCCTTCGCAGCTGCTGTGTTCTTGGAACTCAGGGCTTTCTGGTTAAAGAACACTTACCATAGGCCTAACTCAAACCTCAACGCTAGGAAGGAATATCAGCCTAAGGTTGGGGATGGTCTCATGGAAATAGCAGTGGAGGCAGCCAAGTTGTGTCACTTTTGCGCTCCCGCTGGGATGCCTTGAACAGCTGCAGTGTTCCTGGAGCACAGGGCTTCCTGGTTTTCAAAGTCCTTGGCCCAAGCCTAACAGTAACCCTAGGAAGGTAAATCAGCCGGGTATTAGGGTTCTTCCTAAGGAAAAAGCTGTGAAAGCAGCCATGTTGTGGCACTTTTGCACTCCCTTTTGGATGCCTTTCACAGCTCCAGTATGCCTGGAGGTCTGGGCTTCCTGATTTTCAAAATCCTAGCACAAGGCCTACCTAACCCCAACCCGACGACGAGAAAGGCAAATCAGCCAGGAATTAAGGATGTCCCCAAGGAAATAGCTGTGGAGGCAGGCATGTTGTGGTACTTTTGTGCTCTTCTTGGGTAGTCCTTCGCAGCTGCTGTGTTCTTGGAACTCAGGGCTTTCAGGTTAAAAGAACACTAACCATAGGCCTAACTCAAACCTCAACGCTAGGAAGGAAAACCAGCCTAAGGTTGGGGATGGTCTCATGGAAATAAAAGTGGAGGCAGCCAAGTTGTGTAACTTTTGCGCTCCCCTTGGGATGCCTTGAACAGCTGCAGTGTGCCTGGAGCACAGGGCTTCCTGGTTTTAAAAGTCCTTGGCCCAAGCCTAACAGTAACCCTAGGAAGGTAAATCAGCCGGGTATTAGGGTTCTTCCTAAGGAAAAAGCTGTGAAAGCAGCCATGTTGTGGCACTTTTGCACTCCCTTTTGGATGCCTTTCACAGCTCCAGTGTGCCTGGAGGTCTGGGCTTTCTGATTTTAAAAATCCTAGCACAAGGCCTACCTAACCCCAACCCGACGACGAGAAAGGCAAGTCAGCCAGGAATTAGGGATGTCCCCAAGGAAATAGCTGTGGAGACAGGCATGTTGTGGTACTTTTGTGCTCTTCTTGGGTGGTCCTTCGCAGCTGCTGTGTTCTTGGAACTCAGGGCTTTCTGGTTAAAAAACTCTAACCCTAGGCCTAACTCAAACCTCAACGCTAGGGAGGAAAATCAGCCTATGGTTGGGGATGGTCTCATGGAAATAGCAGTGGAGGCAGCCAAGTTGTGTCACTTTTGCACTCCCGTTGGGATGCCTTGAACAGCTGCAGTGTGCCTGGAGCACAGGGCTTCCTGGTTTTAAAAGTCCTTGGCCCAAGCCTAACAGTAACCCCTAGGAAGGTAAATCAGCCGGGTATTAGGGTTCTTCCTAAGGAAAAAGCTGTGAAAGCAGCCATGTTGTGGCACTTTTGCACTCCCTTTTGGATGCCTTTCACAGCTCCAGTGTGCCTGGAGGTCTGGGCTTCCTGATTTTAGAAATCCTAGCACAAGGCCTACCTAACCCCAACCCGACGACGAGAAAGGCAAATCAGCCAGGAATTAGGGATGTCCCCAAGGAAATAGCTGTGGAGGCAGGCATGTGGTGGTACTTTTGTGCTCTTCTTGGGGTAGTCCTTCGCAGCTGCTGTGTTCTTGGACCTCAGGGCTTTCTGGTTAAAAAACTCTAACCCTAGGCCTAACTCAAACCTCAACGCTAGGAAGGAAAATCAGCCTATGGTTGGGGATGGTCTCATGGAAATAGCAGTGGAGGCAGCCAAGTTGTGTCACTTTTGCGCTCCCCTTGGGATGCCTTGAACAGCTGCAGTGTGCCTGGAGCACAGGGCTTCCTGGTTTTAAATGTCCTTGGCCCAAGCCTAACAGTAACCCTAGGAAGGTAAATCAGCCGGGTATTAGGGTTCTTCCTAAGGAAAAAGCTGTGAAAGCAGCCATGTTGTGGCACTTTTGCACTCCCTTTTGGATGCCTTTCACAGCTCCAGTATGCCTGGAGGTCTGGGCTTCCTGATTTTAAAAATCCTAGCACAAGGCCTACCTAACCCCAACCCGACGACGAGAAAGGCAAATCAGCCAGGAATTAAGGATGTCCCCCAAGGAAATAGCTGTGGAGGCAGGCATGTGGTGGTACTTTTGTGCTCTTCTTGGGTAGTCCTTCGCAGCTGCTGTGTTCTTGGAACTCAGGGCTTTCAGGTTAAAAGAACACTAACCATAGGCCTAACTCAAAACTCAACGCTAGGAAGGAAAATCAGCCTATGGTTGGGGATGGTCTCATGGAAATAGCAGTGGAGGCAGCCAAGTTGTGTCACTTTTGCGCTCCCGTTGGGATGCCTTGAACAGCTGCAGTGTGCCTGGAGCACAGGGCTTCCTGGTTTTAAAAGTCCTTGGCCCAAGCCTAACAGTAACCCTAGGAAGGTAAATCAGCCGGGTATTAGGGTTCTTCCTAAGGAAAAAGCTGTGAAAGCAGCCATGTTGTGGCACTTTTGCACTCCCTTTTGGATGCCTTTCACAGCTCCAGTGTGCCTGGAGGTCTGGGCTTCCTGATTTTCAAAATCCTAGCACAAGGCCTACCTAACCCCCAACCCCGACGACGAGAAAGGCAAATCAGCCAGGAATTAGGGATGTCCCCAAGGAAATAGCTGTGGAGGCAGGCATGTTGTGGTACTTTTGTGCTCTTCTTGGGTAGTCCTTCGCAGCTGCTGTGTTCTTGGAACTCAGGGCTTTCAGGTTAAAAGAACACTAACCATAGGCCTAACTCAAACCTCAACGCTAGGAAGGAAAATCAGCCTATGGTTGGGGATGGTCTCATGGAAATAGCAGTGGAGGCAGCCAAGTTGTGTCACTTTTGCACTCCCCTTGGGATGCCTTGAACAGCTGCAGTGTTCCTGGAGCACAGGGCTTCCTGGTTTTAAAAGTCCTAGGCCCAAGCCTAACAGTAACCCTAGGAAGGTAAATCAGCCGGGTATTAGGGTTCTTTCCTAAGGAAAAAGCTGTGAAAGCAGCCATGTTGTGGCACTTTTGCACTCCCTTTTTGGATGCCTTTCACAGCTCCAGTGTGCCCTGGAGGTCTGGGCTTCCTGATTTTAAAAATCCTAGCACAAGCCTACCTAACCCCAACCCGACGACGAGAAAGGCAAATCAGCCAGGAATTAGGGATGTCCCCAAGGAAATAGCTGTGGAGGCAGGCATGTGGTGGTACTTTTGTGCTCTTCTTGGGTAGTCCTTCGCAGCTGCTGTGTTTCTTGGAACCTCAGGGCTTTCTGGTTAAAAAACTCTAACCCTAGGCCTAACTCAAACCTCAACGCTAGGAAGGAAAATCAGCCTATGGTTGGGGATGGTCTCATGGAAATAGCAGTGGAGGCAGCCAAGTTGTGTCACTTTTGCACTCCCCTTGGGATGCCTTGAACAGCTGCAGTGTTCCTGGAGCACAGGGCTTCCTGGTTTTAAAAGTCCTTGGCCCAAGCCTAACAGTAACCCTAGGAAGGTAAATCAGCCGGGTATTAGGGTTCTTCCTAAGGAAAAGCTGTGAAAGCAGCCATGTTGTGGCACTTTTGCACTCCCTTTTGGATGCCTTTCACAGCTCCAGTGTGCCTGGAGGTCTGGGCTTTCTGATTTTAAAAATCCTAGCACAAGGCCTACCTAACCCCAACCCGACGACGAGAAAGGCAAATCAGCCAGGAATTAGGGATGTCCCCAAGGAAATAGCTGTGGAGGCAGGCATGTTGTGGTACTTTTGTGCTCTTCTTGGGTAGTCCTTCGCAGCTGCTGTGTTCTTGGAACTCAGGGCTTTCTGGTTAAAAAACTCTAACCCTAGGCCCTAACTCAAACCTCAACGCTAGGAAGGAAAACCAGCCTAAGGTTGGGGATGGTCTGATGGAAATAGCAGTGGAGGCAGCCAAGTTGTGTCACTTTTGCACTCCCGCTGGGATGCCTTGAACAGCTGCAGTGTTCCTGGAGCACAGGGCTTCCTGGTTTTCAAAGTCCTTGGCCCAAGCCTAACAGTAACCCTAGGAAGGTAAATCAGCCGGGGTATTAGGGTTCTTCCTAAGGAAAAAAGCTGTGAAAGCAGCCATGTTGTGGCACTTTTGCACTCCCTTTTGGATGCCTTTCACAGCTCCAGTGTGCCTGGAGGTCTGGGCTTCCTGATTTTAAAAATCCTAGCACAAGGCCTACCTAACCCCAACCCGACAACGAGAAAGGCAAATCAGCCAGGAATTAGGGATGTCCCCAAGGAAATAGCTGTGGAGGCAGGCATGTGGTGGTACTTTTTGTGCTCTTCTTGGGTGGTCCCTCGCAGGTGCTCTGTTCTTGGAACACAGGGCTTTCTGGTTAAAAAACTCTAACCCTAGGCCTAACTCAAACCTCAACGCTAGGAAGGAAAATCAGCCTAAGTTTGGGGATGGTCTCATGGAAATAGCAGTGGAGGCAGCCAAGTTGTGTCACTTTTGCACTCCCCTTGGGATGCCTTGAACAGCTGCAGTGTGCCTGGAGCACAGGGCTTCCTGGTTTTAAAAGTCCTTGGCCCAAGCCTAACAGTAACCCTAGGAAGGTAAATCAGCCGGGTATTAGGGTTCTTCCTAAGGAAAAAGCTGTGAAAGCAGCCATGTTGTGGCACTTTTGCACTCCCTTTTGGATGCCTTTCACAGCTCCAGTGTGCCTGGAGGTCTGGGCTTCCTGATTTTAAAAATCCTAGCACAAGGCCTACCTAACCCCAACCCGACGACGAGAAAGGCAAATCAGCCAGGAATTAGGGATGTCCCCAAGGAAATAGCTGTGGAGGCAGGCATGTGGTGGTACTTTTGTGCTCTTCTTGGGTAGTCCTTCGCAGCTGCTGTGTTCTTGGAACTCAGGGCTTTCAGGTTTAAAAGAACACTAACCATAGGCCTAACTCAAAACTCAACGCTAGGAAGGAAAACCAGACTAAGGTTGGGGATGGTCTCATGGAAATAGCAGTGGAGGCAGCCAAGTTGTGTCACTTTTGCGCTCCCGTTGGGATGCCTTGAACAGCTGCAGTGTGCCTGGAGCACAGGGCTTCCTGGTTTTCAAAGTCCTTGGCCCAAGCCTAACAGTAACCCTAGGAAGATAAATCAGCGGGGTATTAGGGTTCTTCCTAAGGAAAAAGCTGTGAAAGCAGCCATGTTGTGGCACTTTTGCACTCCCTTTTGGATGGCCTTTCACAGCTCCAGTGTGCCTGGAGGTCTGGGCTTCCTGATTTTAAAAATCCTAGCACAAGGCCTACCTAACCCCAACCCGACGACGAGAAAGGCAAATCAGCCAGGAATTAGGGATGTCCCCAAGGAAATAGCTGTGGAGGCAGGCATGTGGTGGTACTTTTGTGCTCTTCTTGGGTGGTCCCTCGCAGGTGCTGTGTTCTTGGAACTCAGGGCTTTCTGGTTAAAAAACTCTAACCCTAGGCCTAACTCAAACCTCAACGCTAGGAAGGAAAATCAGCCTAAGTTTGGGGATGGTCTCATGGAAATAGCAGTGGAGGCAGCCAAGTTGTGTCACTTTTGCGCTCCCGTTGGGATGCCTTGAACAGCTGCAGTGTGCCTGGAGCACAGGGCTTCCTGGTTTTAAAAGTCCTTGGCCCAAGCCTAACAGTAACCCTAGGAAGGTAAATCAGCCGGGGTATTAGGGTTCTTCCTAAGGAAAAAAGCTGTGAAAGCAGCCATGTTGTGGCACTTTTGCACTCCCTTTTGGATGCCTTTCACAGCTCCAGTGTGCCTGGAGGTCTGGGCTTCCTGATTTTAGAAATCCTAGCACAAGGCCTACCTAACCCCAACCCGACGACGAGAAAGGCAAATCAGCCAGGAATTAGGGATGTCCCCCAAGGAAATAGCTGTGGAGGCAGGCATGTTGTGGTACTTTTGTGCTCTTCTTGGGTAGTCCTTCGCAGCTGCTGTGTTCTTGGAACTCAGGGCTTTTCAGGTTAAAAAGAACACTAACCATAGGCCTAACTCAAACCTCAACGCTAGGAAGGGGATGGTCTCATGGAAATAGCAGTGGAGGCAGCCAAGTTGTGTCACTTTTGCGCTCCCCTTGGGATGCCTTGAACAGCTGCAGTGTGCCTGGAGCACAGGGCTTCCTGGTTTTAAAAGTCCTAGGCCCAAGCCTAACAGTAACCCTAGGAAGGTAAATCAGCCGGGTATTAGGGTTCTTCCTAAGGAAAAAGCTGTGAAAGCAGCCATGTTGTGGCACTTTTGCACTCCCTTTTGGATGCCTTTCACAGCTCCAGTGTGCCTGGAGGTCTGGGCTTCCTGATTTTAAAAATCCTAGCACAAGGCCTACCTAACCCCAACCCGACGACGAGAAAGGCAAATCAGCCAGGAATTAGGGATGTCCCCAAGGAAATAGCTGTGGAGGCAGGCATGTTGTGGTACTTTTGTGCTCTTCTTGGGTAGTCCTTCGCAGCTGCTGTGTTCTTGGAACTCAGGGCTTTCTGGTTAAAAAACTCTAACCCTAGGCCTAACTCAAACCTCAACGCTAGGAAGGAAAATCAGCCTATGGTTCAGGATGGTCTCATGGAAATAGCAGTGGAGGCAGCCAAGTTGTGTCACTTTTGCACTCCCCTTGGGATGCCTTGAACAGCTGCAGTGTTCCTGGAGCACAGGGCTTCCTGGTTTTAAAAGTCCTTGGCCCAAGCCTAACAGTAACCCTAGGAAGGTAAATCAGCCGGGTATTAGGGTTCTTCCTAAGGAAAAAGCTGTGAAAGCAGCCATGTTGTGGCACTTTTGCACTCCCTTTTGGATGCCTTTCACAGCTCCAGTGTGCCTGGAGGTCTGGGCTTCCTGATTTTAAAAATCCTAGCACAAGGCCTACCTAACCCCAACCCGACAACGAGAAAGGCAAATCAGCCAGGAATTAGGGATGTCCCCAAGGAAATAGCTGTGGAGGCAGGCATGTTGTGGTACTTTTGTGCTCTTCTTGGGTAGTCCTTCGCAGCTGCTGTGTTCTTGGAACTCAGGGCTTTCTGGTTAAAAAACTCTAACCCTAGGCCTAACTCAAACCTCAACGCTAGGAAGGAAAATCAGCCTATGGTTGGGGATGGTCTCATGGAAATAGCAGTGGAGGCAGCCAAGTTGTGTCACTTTTGCACTCCCGTTGGGATGCCTTGAACAGCTGCAGTGTGCCTGGAGCACAGGGCTTCCTGGTTTTAAAAGTCCTTGGCCCAAGCCTAACAGTAACCCTAGGAAGGTAAATCAGCCGGGTATTAGGGTTCTTCCTAAGGAAAAAGCTGTGAAAGCAGCCATGTTGTGGCACTTTTGCACTCCCTTTTGGATGCCTTTCACAGCTCCAGTGTGCCTGGAGGTCTGGGCTTTCTGATTTTAAAAATCCTAGCACAAGGCCTACCTAACCCCAACCCGACGACGAGAAAGGCAAATCAGCCAGGAATTAGGGATGTCCCCAAGGAAATAGCTGTGGAGGCAGGCATGTGGTGGTACTTTTGTGCTCTTCTTGGGTAGTCCTTCGCAGCTGCTGTGTTCTTGGACCTCAGGGCTTTCTGGTTAAAAAACTCTAACCCTAGGCCTAACTCAAACCTCAACGCTAGGAAGGAAAATCAGCCTATGGTTCAGGATGGTCTCATGGAAATAGCAGTGGAGGCAGCCAAGTTGTGTCACTTTTGCACTCCCGTTGGGATGCCTTGAACAGCTGCAGTGTTCCTGGAGCACAGGGCTTCCTGGTTTTAAAAGTCCTTGGCCCAAACCTAACAGTAACGCTAGGAAGGTAAATCAGCCGGGTATTAGGGTTCTTCCTAAGGAAAAAGCTGTGAAAGCAGCCATGTTGTGGCACTTTTGCACTCCCTTTTGGATGCCTTTCACAGCTCCAGTGTGCCTGGAGGTCTGGGCTTCCTGATTTTAAAAATCCTAGCACAAGGCCTACCTAACCCCAACCCGACGACGAGAAAGGGAAATCAGCCAGGAATTAGGGATGTCCCCAAGGAAATAGCTGTGGAGGCAGGCATGTGGTGGTACTTTTGTGCTCTTCTTGGGTAGTCCTTCGCAGCTGCTGTGTTCTTGGAACTCAGTGCTTTCTGGTTAAAGAACACTTACCATAGGCCTAACTCAAACCTCAACGCTAGGAAGGAATATCAGCCTAAGGTTGGGGATGGTCTCATGGAAATAGCAGTGGAGGCAGCCAAGTTGTGTCACTTTTGCACTCCCGCTGGGATGCCTTGAACAGCTGCAGTGTTCCTGGAGCACAGGGCTTCCTGGTTTTCAAAGTCCTTGGCCCAAGCCTAACAGTAACCCTAGGAAGGTAAATCAGCCGGGTATTAGGGTTCTTCCTAAGGAAAAAGCTGTGAAAGCAGCCATGTTGTGGCACTTTTGCACTCCCTTTTGGATGCCTTTCACAGCTCCAGTATGCCTGGAGGTCTGGGCTTCCTGATTTTAAAAATCCTAGCACAAGGCCTACCTAACCCCAACCCGACGACGAGAAAGGCAAATCAGCCAGGAATTAAGGATGTCCCCAAGGAAATAGCTGTGGAGGCAGGCATGTTGTGGTACTTTTGTGCTCTTCTTGGGTAGTCCTTCGCAGCTGCTGTGTTCTTGGAACTCAGGGCTTTCAGGTTAAAAGAACACTAACCATAGGCCTAACTCAAACCTCAACGCTAGGAAGGAAAACCAGCCTAAGGTTGGGGATGGTCTCATGGAAATAAAAGTGGAGGCAGCCAAGTTGTGTAACTTTTGCGCTCCCCTTGGGATGCCTTGAACAGCTGCAGTGTGCCTGGAGCACAGGGCTTCCTGGTTTTAAAAGTCCTTGGCCCAAGCCTAACAGTAACCCTAGGAAGGTAAATCAGCCGGGTATTAGGGTTCTTCCTAAGGAAAAAGCTGTGAAAGCAGCCATGTTGTGGCACTTTTGCACTCCCTTTTGGATGCCTTTCACAGCTCCAGTGTGCCTGGAGGTCTGGGCTTTCTGATTTTAAAAATCCTAGCACAAGGCCTACCTAACCCCAACCCGACGACGAGAAAGGCAAGTCAGCCAGGAATTAGGGATGTCCCCAAGGAAATAGCTGTGGAGACAGGCATGTTGTGGTACTTTTGTGCTCTTCTTGGGTGGTCCTTCGCAGCTGCTGTGTTCTTGGAACTCAGGGCTTTCTGGTTAAAAAACTCTAACCCTAGGCCTAACTCAAACCTCAACGCTAGGGAGGAAAATCAGCCTATGGTTGGGGATGGTCTCATGGAAATAGCAGTGGAGGCAGCCAAGTTGTGTCACTTTTGCACTCCCCTTGGGATGCCTTGAACAGCTGCAGTGTGCCTGGAGCACAGGGCTTCCTGGTTTTAAAAGTCCTTGGCCCAAGCCTAACAGTAACCCTAGGAAGGTAAATCAGCCGGGTATTAGGGTTCTTCCTAAGGAAAAAGCTGTGAAAGCAGCCATGTTGTGGCACTTTTGCACTCCCTTTTGGATGCCTTTCACAGCTCCAGTGTGCCTGGAGGTCTGGGCTTCCTGATTTTAGAAATCCTAGCACAAGGCCTACCTAACCCCAACCCGACGACGAGAAAGGCAAATCAGCCAGGAATTAGGGATGTCCCCAAGGAAATAGCTGTGGAGGCAGGCATGTGGTGGTACTTTTGTGCTCTTCTTGGGTAGTCCTTCGCAGCTGCTGTGTTCTTGGACCTCAGGGCTTTCTGGTTAAAAAACTCTAACCCTAGGCCTAACTCAAACCTCAACGCTAGGAAGGAAAATCAGCCTATGGTTGGGGATGGTCTCATGGAAATAGCAGTGGAGGCAGCCAAGTTGTGTCACTTTTGCACTCCCCTTGGGATGCCTTGAACAGCTGCAGTGTTCCTGGAGCACAGGGCTTCCTGGTTTTAAAAGTCCTTGGCCCAAGCCTAACAGTAACCCTAGGAAGGTAAATCAGCCGGGTATTAGGGTTCTTCCTAAGGAAAAAGCTGTGAAAGCAGCCATGTTGTGGCACTTTTGCACTCCCTTTTGGATGCCTTTCACAGCTCCAGTGTGCCTGGAGGTCTGGGCTTTCTGATTTTAAAAATCCTAGCACAAGGCCTACCTAACCCCAACCCGACGACGAGAAAGGCAAATCAGCCAGGAATTAGGGATGTCCCCAAGGAAATAGCTGTGGAGGCAGGCATGTTGTGGTACTTTTGTGCTCTTCTTGGGTAGTCCTTCGCAGCTGCTGTGTTCTTGGACCTCAGGGCTTTCTGGTTAAAAAACTCTAACCCTAGGCCTAACTCAAACCTCAACGCTAGGAAGGAAAATCAGCCTATGGTTGGGGATGGTCTCATGGAAATAGCAGTGGAGGCAGCCAAGTTGTGTCACTTTTGCACTCCCCTTGGGATGCCTTGAACAGCTGCAGTGTTCCTGGAGCACAGGGCTTCCTGGTTTTAAAAGTCCTTGGCCCAAGCCTAACAGTAACCCTAGGAAGGTAAATCAGCCGGGTATTAGGGTTCTTCCTAAGGAAAAAGCTGTGAAAGCAGCCATGTTGTGGCACTTTTGCACTCCCTTTTGGATGCCTTTCACAGCTCCAGTGTGCCTGGAGGTCTGGGCTTTCTGATTTTAAAAATCCTAGCACAAGGCCTACCTAACCCCAACCCGACGACGAGAAAGGCAAATCAGCCAGGAATTAGGGATGTCCCCAAGGAAATAGCTGTGGAGGCAGGCATGTTGTGGTACTTTTGTGCTCTTCTTGGGTAGTCCTTCGCAGCTGCTGTGTTCTTGGAACTCAGGGCTTTCTGGTTAAAAAACTCTAACCCTAGGCCTAACTCAAACCTCAACGCTAGGAAGGAAAACCAGCCTAAGGTTGGGGATGGTCTCATGGAAATAGCAGTGGAGGCAGCCAAGTTGTGTCACTTTTGCACTCCCGTTGGGATGCCTTGAACAGCTGCAGTGTGCCTGGAACACAGGGCTTCCTGGTTTTAAAAGTCCTTGGCCCAAGCCTAACAGTAACCCTAGGAAGGTAAATCAGCCGGGTATTAGGGTTCTTCCTAAGGAAAAAGCTGTGAAAGCAGCCATGTTGTGGCACTTTTGCACTCCCTTTTGGATGCCTTTCACAGCTCCAGTGTGCCTGGAGGTCTGGGCTTTCTGATTTTAAAAATCCTAGCACAAGGCCTACCTAACCCCAACCCGACGACGAGAAAGGCAAATCAGCCAGGAATTAGGGATGTCCCCAAGGAAATAGCTGTGGAGGCAGGCATGTGGTGGTACTTTTGTGCTCTTCTTGGGTAGTCCTTCGCAGCTGCTGTGTTCTTGGACCTCAGGGCTTTCTGGTTAAAAAACTCTAACCCTAGGCCTAACTCAAACCTCAACGCTAGGAAGGAAAATCAGCCTATGGTTCAGGATGGTCTCATGGAAATAGCAGTGGAGGCAGCCAAGTTGTGTCACTTTTGCACTCCCGTTGGGATGCCTTGAACAGCTGCAGTGTTCCTGGAGCACAGGGCTTCCTGGTTTTAAAAGTCCTTGGCCCAAACCTAACAGTAACCCTAGGAAGGTAAATCAGCCGGGTATTAGGGTTCTTCCTAAGGAAAAAGCTGTGAAAGCAGCCATGTTGTGGCACTTTTGCACTCCCTTTTGGATGCCTTTCACAGCTCCAGTGTGCCTGGAGGTCTGGGCTTCCTGATTTTAAAAATCCTAGCACAAGGCCTACCTAACCCCAACCCGACGACGAGAAAGGTAAATCAGCCAGGAATTAGGGATGTCCCCAAGGAAATAGCTGTGGAGGCAGGCATGTGGTGGTACTTTTGTGCTCTTCTTGGGTAGTCCTTCGCAGCTGCTGTGTTCTTGGAACTCAGGGCTTTCTGGTTAAAGAACACTTACCATAGGCCTAACTCAAACCTCAACGCTAGGAAGGAATATCAGCCTAAGGTTGGGGATGGTCTCATGGAAATAGCAGTGGAGGCAGCCAAGTTGTGTCACTTTTGCACTCCCGCTGGGATGCCTTGAACAGCTGCAGTGTGCCTGGAGCACAGGGCTTCCTGGTTTTCAAAGTCCTTGGCCCAAGCCTAACAGTAACCCTAGGAAGGTAAATCAGCCGGGTATTAGGGTTCTTCCTAAGGAAAAAGCTGTGAAAGCAGCCATGTTGTGGCACTTTTGCACTCCCTTTTGGATGCCTTTCACAGCTCCAGTATTCCTGGAGGTCTGGGCTTCCTGATTTTAAAAATCCTAGCACAAGGCCTACCTAACCCCAACCCGACAAAGAGAAAGGCAAATCAGCCAGGAATTAGGGATGTCCCCAAGGAAATAGCTGTGGAGGCAGGCATGTGGTGGTACTTTTGTGCTCTTCTTGGGTGGTCCCTCGCAGGTGCTCTGTTCTTGGAACACAGGGCTTTCTGGTTAAAAAACTCTAACCCTAGGCCTAACTCAAACCTCAACGCTAGGAAGGAAAATCAGCCTAAGTTTGGGGATGGTCTCATGGAAATAGCAGTGGAGGCAGCCAAGTTGTGTCACTTTTGCGCTCCCCTTGGGATGCCTTGAACAGCTGCAGTGTGCCTGGAGCACAGGGCTTCCTGGTTTTAAAAGTCCTTGGCCCAAGCCTAACAGTAACCCTAGGAAGATAAATCAGCGGGGTATTAGGGTTCTTCCTAAGGAAAAAGCTGTGAAAGCAGCCATGTTGTGGCACTTTTGCACTCCCTTTTGGATGCCTTTCACAGCTCCAGTGTGCCTGGAGGTCTGGGCTTCCTGATTTTAGAAATCCTAGCACAAGGCCTACCTAACCCCAACCCGACGACGAGAAAGGCAAATCAGCCAGGAATTAGGGATGTCCCCAAGGAAATAGCTGTGGAGGCAGGCATGTGGTGGTACTTTTGTGCTCTTCTTGGGTAGTCCTTCGCAGCTGCTGTGTTCTTGGAACTCAGGGCTTTCTGGTTAAAAAACTCTAACCCTAGGCCTAACTCAAACCTCAACGCTAGGAAGGAAAACCAGCCTAAGCTTGGGGATGGTCTCATGGAAATAGCAGTGGAGGCAGCCAAGTTGTGTCACTTTTGCGCTCCCTTTGGGATGCCTTGAACAGCTGCAGTGTGCCTGGAGCACAGGGCTTCCTGGTTTTAAAAGTCCTTGGCCCAAGCCTAACAGTAACCCTAGGAAGGTAAATCAGCCGGGTATTAGGGTTCTTCCTAAGGAAAAAGCTGTGAAAGCAGCCATGTTGTGGCACTTTTGCACTCCCTTTTGGATGCCTTTCACAGCTCCAGTGTGCCTGGAGGTCTGGGCTTCCTGATTTTAAAAATCCTAGCACAAGGCCTACCTAACCCCAACCCGACGACGAGAAAGGCAAATCAGCCAGGAATTAGGGATGTCCCCAAGGAAATAGCTGTGGAGGCAGGCATGTTGTGGTACTTTTGTGCTCTTCTTGGGTAGTCCTTCGCAGCTGCTGTATTCTTGGAACTCAGGGCTTTCTGGTTAAAAAACTCTAACCCTAGGCTTAACTCAAACCTCAACGCTAGGAAGGAAAATCAGCCTATGGTTGGGGATGGTCTCATGGAAATAGCAGTGGAGGCAGCCAAGTTGTGTCACTTTTGCACTCCCCTTGGGATGCCTTGAACAGCTGCAGTGTGCCTGGAGCACAGGGCTTCCTGGTTTTAAAAGTCCTAGGCCCAAGCCTAACAGTAACCCTAGGAAGGTAAATCAGCCGGGTATTAGGGTTCTTCCTAAGGAAAAAGCTGTGAAAGCAGCCATGTTGTGGCACTTTTGCACTCCCTTTTGGATGCCTTTCACAGCTCCAGTGTGCCTGGAGGTCTGGGCTTCCTGATTTTCAAAATCCTAGCACAAGGCCTACCTAACCCCAACCCGACGACGAGAAAGGCAAATCAGCCAGGAATTAGGGATGTCCCCAAGGAAATAGCTGTGGAGGCAGGCATGTGGTGGTACTTTTGTGCTCTTCTTGGGTAGTCCTTCGCAGCTGCTGTGTTCTTGGAACTCAGGGCTTTCAGGTTAAAAGAACACTAACCATAGGCCTAACTCAAAACTCAACGCTAGGAAGGAAAACCAGCCTAAGGTTGGGGATGGTCTCATGGAAATAGCAGTGGAGGCAGCCAAGTTGTGTCACTTTTGCGCTCCCGTTGGGATGCCTTGAACAGCTGCAGTGTGCCTGGAGCACAGGGCTTCCTGGTTTTAAAAGTCCTTGGCCCAAGCCTAACAGTAACCCTAGGAAGGTAAATCAGCCGGGTATTAGGGTTCTTCCTAAGGAAAAAGCTGTGAAAGCAGCCATGTTGTGGCACTTTTGCACTCCCTTTTGGATGCCTTTCACAGCTCCAGTGTGCCTGGAGGTCTGGGCTTCCTGATTTTAGAAATCCTAGCACAAGGCCTACCTAACCCCAACCCGACGACGAGAAAGGCAAATCAGCCAGGAATTAGGGATGTCCCCAAGGAAATAGCTGTGGAGGCAGGCATGTTGTGGTACTTTTGTGCTCTTCTTGGGTAGTCCTTCGCAGCTGCTGTGTTCTTGGAACTCAGGGCTTTCAGGTTAAAAGAACACTAACCATAGGCCTAACTCAAACCTCAACGCTAGGAAGGAAAATCAGCCTATGGTTGGGGATGGTCTCATGGAAATAGCAGTGGAGGCAGCCAAGTTGTGTCACTTTTGCGCTCCCCTTGGGATGCCTTGAACAGCTGCAGTGTGCCTGGAGCACAGGGCTTCCTGGTTTTAAAAGTCCTAGGCCCAAGCCTAACAGTAACCCTAGGAAGGTAAATCAGCCGGGTATTAGGGTTCTTCCTAAGGAAAAAGCTGTGAAAGCAGCCATGTTGTGGCACTTTTGCACTCCCTTTTGGATGCCTTTCACAGCTCCAGTGTGCCTGGAGGTCTGGGCTTCCTGATTTTAAAAATCCTAGCACAAGGCCTACCTAACCCCAACCCGACGACGAGAAAGGCAAATCAGCCAGGAATTAGGGATGTCCCCAAGGAAATAGCTGTGGAGGCAGGCATGTTGTGGTACTTTTGTGCTCTTCTTGGGTAGTCCTTCGCAGCTGCTGTGTTCTTGGAACTCAGGGCTTTCTGGTTAAAAAACTCTAACCCTAGGCCTAACTCAAATCTCAACGCTAGGAAGGAAAATCAGCCTATGGTTGGGGATGGTCTCATGGAAATAGCAGTGGAGGCAGCCAAGTTGTGTCACTTTTGCACTCCCCTTGGGATGCCTTGAACAGCTGCAGTGTTCCTGGAGCACAGGGCTTCCTGGTTTTAAAAGTCCTTGGCCCAAGCCTAACAGTAACCCTAGGAAGGTAAATCAGCCGGGTATTAGGGTTCTTCCTAAGGAAAAAGCTGTGAAAGCAGCCATGTTGTGGCACTTTTGCACTCCCTTTTGGATGCCTTTCACAGCTCCAGTGTGCCTGGAGGTCTGGGCTTCCTGATTTTAAAAATCCTAGCACAAGGCCTACCTAACCCCAACCCGACGACGAGAAAGGCAAATCAGCCAGGAATTAGGGATGTCCCCAAGGAAATAGCTGTGGAGGCAGGCATGTTGTGGTACTTTTGTGCTCTTCTTGGGTAGTCCTTCGCAGCTGCTGTGTTCTTGGAACTCAGGGCTTTCTGGTTAAAAAACTCTAACCCTAGGCCTAACTCAAACCTCAACGCTAGGAAGGAAAATCAGCCTATGGTTGGGGATGGTCTCATGGAAATAGCAGTGGAGGCAGCCAAGTTGTGTCACTTTTGCACTCCCGTTGGGATGCCTTGAACAGCTGCAGTGTTCCTGGAACACAGGGCTTCCTGGTTTTAAAAGTCCTTGGCCCAAGCCTAACAGTAACCCTAGGAAGGTAAATCAGCCGGGTATTAGGGTTCTTCCTAAGGAAAAAGCTGTGAAAGCAGCCATGTTGTGGCACTTTTGCACTCCCTTTTGGATGCCTTTCACAGCTCCAGTGTGCCTGGAGGTCTGGGCTTTCTGATTTTAAAAATCCTAGCACAAGGCCTACCTAACCCCAACCCGACGACGAGAAAGGCAAATCAGCCAGGAATTAGGGATGTCCCCAAGGAAATAGCTGTGGAGGCAGGCATGTGGTGGTACTTTTGTGCTCTTCTTGGGTAGTCCTTCGCAGCTGCTGTGTTCTTGGACCTCAGGGCTTTCTGGTTAAAAAACTCTAACCCTAGGCCTAACTCAAACCTCAACGCTAGGAAGGAAAATCAGCCTATGGTTCAGGATGGTCTCATGGAAATAGCAGTGGAGGCAGCCAAGTTGTGTCACTTTTGCACTCCCCTTGGGATGCCTTGAACAGCTGCAGTGTTCCTGGAGCACAGGGCTTCCTGGTTTTAAAAGTCCTTGGCCCAAACCTAACAGTAACCCTAGGAAGGTAAATCAGCCGGGTATTAGGGTTCTTCCTAAGGAAAAAGCTGTGAAAGCAGCCATGTTGTGGCACTTTTGCACTCCCTTTTGGATGCCTTTCACAGCTCCAGTGTGCCTGGAGGTCTGGGCTTCCTGATTTTAAAAATCCTAGCACAAGGCCTACCTAACCCCAACCCGACGACGAGAAAGGCAAATCAGCCAGGAATTAGGGATGTCCCCAAGGAAATAGCTGTGGAGGCAGGCATGTGGTGGTACTTTTGTGCTCTTCTTGGGTAGTCCTTCGCAGCTGCTGTGTTCTTGGAACTCAGGGCTTTCTGGTTAAAGAACACTTACCATAGGCCTAACTCAAACCTCAACGCTAGGAAGGAATATCAGCCTAAGGTTGGGGATGGTCTCATGGAAATAGCAGTGGAGGCAGCCAAGTTGTGTCACTTTTGCACTCCCGCTGGGATGCCTTGAACAGCTGCAGTGTTCCTGGAGCACAGGGCTTCCTGGTTTTCAAAGTCCTTGGCCCAAGCCTAACAGTAACCCTAGGAAGGTAAATCAGCCGGGTATTAGGGTTCTTCCTAAGGAAAAAGCTGTGAAAGCAGCCATGTTGTGGCACTTTTGCACTCCCTTTTGGATGCCTTTCACAGCTCCAGTATGCCTGGAGGTCTGGGCTTCCTGATTTTAAAAATCCTAGCACAAGGCCTACCTAACCCCAACCCGACGACGAGAAAGGCAAATCAGCCAGGAATTAAGGATGTCCCCAAGGAAATAGCTGTGGAGGCAGGCATGTTGTGGTACTTTTGTGCTCTTCTTGGGTAGTCCTTCGCAGCTGCTGTGTTCTTGGAACTCAGGGCTTTCAGGTTAAAAGAACACTAACCATAGGCCTAACTCAAACCTCAACGCTAGGAAGGAAAACCAGCCTAAGTTTGGGGATGGTCTCATGGAAATAGCAGTGGAGGCAGCCAAGTTGTGTAACTTTTGCGCTCCCGTTGGGATGCCTTGAACAGCTGCAGTGTGCCTGGAGCACAGGGCTTCCTGGTTTTAAAAGTCCTTGGCCCAAGCCTAACAGTAACCCTAGGAAGGTAAATCAGCCGGGTATTAGGGTTCTTCCTAAGGAAAAAGCTGTGAAAGCAGCCATGTTGTGGCACTTTTGCACTCCCTTTTGGATGCCTTTCACAGCTCCAGTGTGCCTGGAGGTCTGGGCTTCCTGATTTTCAAAATCCTAGCACAAGGCCTACCTAACCCCAACCCGACGACGAGAAAGGCAAATCAGCCAGGAATTAAGGATGTCCCCAAGGAAATAGCTGTGGAGGCAGGCATGTTGTGGTACTTTTGTGCTCTTCTTGGGTAGTCCTTCGCAGCTGCTGTGTTCTTGGAACTCAGGGCTTTCAGGTTAAAAGAACACTAACCATAGGCCTAACTCAAACCTCAACGCTAGGAAGGAAAACCAGCCTAAGGTTGGGGATGGTCTCATGGAAATAGCAGTGGAGGCAGCCAAGTTGTGTAACTTTTGCGCTCCCCTTGGGATGCCTTGAACAGCTGCAGTGTGCCTGGAGCACAGGGCTTCCTGGTTTTAAAAGTCCTTGGCCCAAGCCTAACAGTAACCCTAGGAAGGTAAATCAGCCGGGTATTAGGGTTCTTCCTAAGGAAAAAGCTGTGAAAGCAGCCATGTTGTGGCACTTTTGCACTCCCTTTTGGATGCCTTTCACAGCTCCAGTGTGCCTGGAGGTCTGGGCTTCCTGATTTTCAAAATCCTAGCACAAGGCCTACCTAACCCCAACCCGACGACGAGAAAGGCAAATCAGCCAGGAATTAGGGATGTCCCCAAGGAAATAGCTGTGGAGGCAGGCATGTTGTGGTACTTTTGTGCTCTTCTTGGGTAGTCCTTCGCAGCTGCTGTGTTCTTGGAACTCAGGGCTTTCTGGTTAAAAAACTCTAACCCTAGGCCTAACTCAAACCTCAACGCTAGGAAGGAAAATCAGCCTATGGTTGGGGATGGTCTCATGGAAATAGCAGTGGAGGCAGCCAAGTTGTGTCACTTTTGCACTCCCCTTGGGATGCCTTGAACAGCTGCAGTGTTCCTGGAGCACAGGGCTTCCTGGTTTTCAAAGTCCTTGGCCCAAGCCTAACAGTAACCCTAGGAAGGTAAATCAGCCGGGTATTAGGGTTCTTCCTAAGGAAAAAGCTGTGAAAGCAACCATGTTGTGGCACTTTTGCACTCCCTTTTGGATGCCTTTCACAGCTCCAGTATGCCTGGAGGTCTGGGCTTCCTGATTTTCAAAATCCTAGCACAAGGCCTACCTAACCCCAACCCGACGACGAGAAAGGCAAATCAGCCAGGAATTAAGGATGTCCCCAAGGAAATAGCTGTGGAGGCAGGCATGTTGTGGTACTTTTGTGCTCTTCTTGGGTAGTCCTTCGCAGCTGCTGTGTTCTTGGACCTCAGGGCTTTCTGGTTAAAAAACTCTAACCCTAGGCCTAACTCAAACCTCAACGCTAGGAAGGAAAATCAGCCTATGGTTCAGGATGGTCTCATGGAAATAGCAGTGGAGGCAGCCAAGTTGTGTCACTTCTGCGCTCCCCTTGGGATGCCTTGAACAGCTGCAGTGTGCCTGGAGCACAGGGCTTCCTGGTTTTAAAAGTCCTTGGCCCAAGCCTAACAGTAACCCTAGGAAGGTAAATCAGCCGGGTATTAGGGTTCTTCCTAAGGAAAAAGCTGTGAAAGCAGCCATGTTGTGGCACTTTTGCACTCCCTTTTGGATGCCTTTCACAGCTCCAGTGTGCCTGGAGGTCTGGGCTTTCTGATTTTAAAAATCCTAGCACAAGGCCTACCTAACCCCAACCCGACGACGAGAAAGGCAAATCAGCCAGGAATTAGGGATGTCCCCAAGGAAATAGCTGTGGAGACAGGCATGTTGTGGTACTTTTGTGCTCTTCTTGGGTGGTCCTTCGCAGCTGCTGTGTTCTTGGAACTCAGGGCTTTCTGGTTAAAAAACTCTAACCCTAGGCCTAACTCAAACCTCAACGCTAGGGAGGAAAATCAGCCTATGGTTGGGGATGGTCTCATGGAAATAGCAGTGGAGGCAGCCAAGTTGTGTCACTTTTGCACTCCCGTTGGGATGCCTTGAACAGCTGCAGTGTGCCTGGAGCACAGGGCTTCCTGGTTTTAAAAGTCCTTGGCCCAAGCCTAACAGTAACCCTAGGAAGGTAAATCAGCCGGGTATTAGGGTTCTTCCTAAGGAAAAAGCTGTGAAAGCAGCCATGTTGTGGCACTTTTGCACTCCCTTTTGGATGCCTTTCACAGCTCCAGTGTGCCTGGAGGTCTGGGCTTCCTGATTTTAGAAATCCTAGCACAAGGCCTACCTAACCCCAACCCGACGACGAGAAAGGCAAATCAGCCAGGAATTAGGGATGTCCCCAAGGAAATAGCTGTGGAGGCAGGCATGTGGTGGTACTTTTGTGCTCTTCTTGGGTAGTCCTTCGCAGCTGCTGTGTTCTTGGAACTCAGGGCTTTCTGGTTAAAAAACTCTAACCCTAGGCCTAACTCAAACCTCAACGCTAGGAAGGAAAATCAGCCTATGGTTGGGGATGGTCTCATGGAAATAGCAGTGGAGGCAGCCAAGTTGTGTCACTTTTGCACTCCCGTTGGGATGCCTTGAACAGCTGCAGTGTGCCTGGAGCACAGGGCTTCCTGGTTTTAAAAGTCCTTGGCCCAAGCCTAACACTAACCCTAGGAAGGTAAATCAGCCGGGTATTAGGGTTCTTCCTAAGGAAAAAGCTGTGAAAGCAGCCATGTTGTGGCACTTTTGCACTCCCTTTTGGATGCCTTTCACAGCTCCAGTGTGCCTGGAGGTCTGGGCTTCCTGATTTTCAAAATCCTAGCACAAGGCCTACCTAACCCCAACCCGACGACGAGAAAGGCAAATCAGCCAGGAATTAGGGATGTCCCCAAGGAAATAGCTGTGGAGGCAGGCATGTGGTGGTACTTTTGTGCTCTTCTTGGGTAGTCCTTCGCAGCTGCTGTGTTCTTGGAACTCAGGGCTTTCAGGTTAAAAGAACACTAACCATAGGCCTAACTCAAACCTCAACGCTAGGAAGGAAAATCAGCCTATGGTTGGGGATGGTCTCATGGAAATAGCAGTGGAGGCAGCCAAGTTGTGTCACTTTTGCACTCCCCTTGGGATGCCTTGAACAGCTGCAGTGTTCCTGGAGCACAGGGCTTCCTGGTTTTAAAAGTCCTTGGCCCAAGCCTAACAGTAACCCTAGGAAGGTAAATCAGCCGGGTATTAGGGTTCTTCCTAAGGAAAAAGCTGTGAAAGCAGCCATGTTGTGGCACTTTTGCACTCCCTTTTGGATGCCTTTCACAGCTCCAGTGTGCCTGGAGGTCTGGGCTTCCTGATTTTAAAAATCCTAGCACAAGGCCTACCTAACCCCAACCCGACGACGAGAAAGGCAAATCAGCCAGGAATTAGGGATGTCCCCAAGGAAATAGCTGTGGAGGCAGGCATGTTGTGGTACTTTTGTGCTCTTCTTGGGTAGTCCTTCGCAGCTGCTGTGTTCTTGGACCTCAGGGCTTTCTGGTTAAAAAACTCTAACCCTAGGCCTAACTCAAACCTCAACGCTAGGAAGGAAAATCAGCCTATGGTTGGGGATGGTCTCATGGAAATAGCAGTGGAGGCAGCCAAGTTGTGTCACTTTTGCACTCCCGTTGGGATGCCTTGAACAGCTGCAGTGTTCCTGGAGCACAGGGCTTCCTGGTTTTAAAAGTCCTTGGCCCAAGCCTAACAGTAACCCTAGGAAGGTAAATCAGCCGGGTATTAGGGTTCTTCCTAAGGAAAAAGCTGTGAAAGCAGCCATGTTGTGGCACTTTTGCACTCCCTTTTGGATGCCTTTCACAGCTCCAGTGTGCCTGGAGGTCTGGGCTTTCTGATTTTAAAAATCCTAGCACAAGGCCTACCTAACCCCAACCCGACGACGAGAAAGGCAAATCAGCCAGGAATTAGGGATGTCCCCAAGGAAATAGCTGTGGAGGCAGGCATGTTGTGGTACTTTTGTGCTCTTCTTGGGTAGTCCTTCGCAGCTGCTGTGTTCTTGGAACTCAGGGCTTTCTGGTTAAAAAACTCTAACCCTAGGCCTAACTCAAACCTCAACGCTAGGAAGGAAAACCAGCCTAAGGTTGGGGATGGTCTCATGGAAATAGCAGTGGAGGCAGCCAAGTTGTGTCACTTTTGCACTCCCGTTGGGATGCCTTGAACAGCTGCAGTGTGCCTGGAACACAGGGCTTCCTGGTTTTAAAAGTCCTTGGCCCAAGCCTAACAGTAACCCTAGGAAGGTAAATCAGCCGGGTATTAGGGTTCTTCCTAAGGAAAAAGCTGTGAAAGCAGCCATGTTGTGGCACTTTTGCACTCCCTTTTGGATGCCTTTCACAGCTCCAGTGTGCCTGGAGGTCTGGGCTTCCTGATTTTAAAAATCCTAGCACAAGGCCTACCTAACCCCAACCCGACGACGAGAAAGGCAAATCAGCCAGGAATTAGGGATGTCCCCAAGGAAATAGCTGTGGAGGCAGGCATGTGGTGGTACTTTTGTGCTCTTCTTGGGTAGTCCTTCGCAGCTGCTGTGTTCTTGGACCTCAGGGCTTTCTGGTTAAAAAACTCTAACCCTAGGCCTAACTCAAACCTCAACGCTAGGAAGGAAAATCAGCCTATGGTTCAGGATGGTCTCATGGAAATAGCAGTGGAGGCAGCCAAGTTGTGTCACTTTTGCACTCCCGTTGGGATGCCTTGAACAGCTGCAGTGTTCCTGGAGCACAGGGCTTCCTGGTTTTAAAAGTCCTTGGCCCAAACCTAACAGTAACCCTAGGAAGGTAAATCAGGCGGGTATTAGGGTTCTTCCTAAGGAAAAAGCTGTGAAAGCAGCCATGTTGTGGCACTTTTGCACTCCCTTTTGGATGCCTTTCACAGCTCCAGTGTGCCTGGAGGTCTGGGCTTCCTGATTTTAAAAATCCTAGCACAAGGCCTACCTAACCCCAACCCGACGACGAGAAAGGTAAATCAGCCAGGAATTAGGGATGTCCCCAAGGAAATAGCTGTGGAGGCAGGCATGTGGTGGTACTTTTGTGCTCTTCTTGGGTAGTCCTTCGCAGCTGCTGTGTTCTTGGAACTCAGGGCTTTCTGGTTAAAGAACACTTACCATAGGCCTAACTCAAACCTCAACGCTAGGAAGGAATATCAGCCTAAGGTTGGGGATGGTCTCATGGAAATAGCAGTGGAGGCAGCCAAGTTGTGTCACTTTTGCACTCCCGCTGGGATGCCTTGAACAGCTGCAGTGTTCCTGGAGCACAGGGCTTCCTGGTTTTCAAAGTCCTTGGCCCAAGCCTAACAGTAACCCTAGGAAGGTAAATCAGCCGGGTATTAGGGTTCTTCCTAAGGAAAAAGCTGTGAAAGCAGCCATGTTGTGGCACTTTTGCACTCCCTTTTGGATGCCTTTCACAGCTCCAGTATTCCTGGAGGTCTGGGCTTCCTGATTTTCAAAATCCTAGCACAAGGCCTACCTAACCCCAACCCGACAACGAGAAAGGCAAATCAGCCAGGAATTAGGGATGTCCCCAAGGAAATAGCTGTGGAGGCAGGCATGTGGTGGTACTTTTGTGCTCTTCTTGGGTGGTCCCTCGCAGGTGCTCTGTTCTTGGAACACAGGGCTTTCTGGTTAAAAAACTCTAACCCTAGGCCTAACTCAAACCTCAACGCTAGGAAGGAAAATCAGCCTAAGTTTGGGGATGGTCTCATGGAAATAGCAGTGGAGGCAGCCAAGTTGTGTCACTTTTGCGCTCCCGTTGGGATGCCTTGAACAGCTGCAGTGTGCCTGGAGCACAGGGCTTCCTGGTTTTAAAAGTCCTTGGCCCAAGCCTAACACTAACCCTAGGAAGATAAATCAGCGGGGTATTAGGGTTCTTCCTAAGGAAAAAGCTGTGAAAGCAGCCATGTTGTGGCACTTTTGCACTCCCTTTTGGATGCCTTTCACAGCTCCAGTGTGCCTGGAGGTCTGGGCTTCCTGATTTTAGAAATCCTAGCACAAGGCCTACCTAACCCCAACCCGACGACGAGAAAGGCAAATCAGCCAGGAATTAGGGATGTCCCCAAGGAAATAGCTGTGGAGGCAGGCATGTGGTGGTACTTTTGTGCTCTTCTTGGGTAGTCCTTCGCAGCTGCTGTGTTCTTGGAACTCAGGGCTTTCTGGTTAAAAAACTCTAACCCTAGGCCTAACTCAAACCTCAACGCTAGGAAGGAAAACCAGCCTAAGCTTGGGGATGGTCTCATGGAAATAGCAGTGGAGGCAGCCAAGTTGTGTCACTTTTGCGCTCCCTTTGGGATGCCTTGAACAGCTGCAGTGTGCCTGGAGCACAGGGCTTCCTGGTTTTAAAAGTCCTTGGCCCAAGCCTAACAGTAACCCTAGGAAGGTAAATCAGCCGGGTATTAGGGTTCTTCCTAAGGAAAAAGCTGTGAAAGCAGCCATGTTGTGGCACTTTTGCACTCCCTTTTGGATGCCTTTCACAGCTCCAGTGTGCCTGGAGGTCTGGGCTTCCTGATTTTAAAAATCCTAGCACAAGGCCTACCTAACCCCAACCCGACGACGAGAAAGGCAAATCAGCCAGGAATTAGGGATGTCCCCAAGGAAATAGCTGTGGAGGCAGGCATGTTGTGGTACTTTTGTGCTCTTCTTGGGTAGTCCTTCGCAGCTGCTGTATTCTTGGAACTCAGGGCTTTCTGGTTAAAAAACTCTAACCCTAGGCTTAACTCAAACCTCAACGCTAGGAAGGAAAATCAGCCTATGGTTGGGGATGGTCTCATGGAAATAGCAGTGGAGGCAGCCAAGTTGTGTCACTTTTGCACTCCCCTTGGGATGCCTTGAACAGCTGCAGTGTTCCTGGAGCACAGGGCTTCCTGGTTTTAAAAGTCCTAGGCCCAAGCCTAACAGTAACCCTAGGAAGGTAAATCAGCCGGGTATTAGGGTTCTTCCTAAGGAAAAAGCTGTGAAAGCAGCCATGTTGTGGCACTTTTGCACTCCCTTTTGGATGCCTTTCACAGCTCCAGTGTGCCTGGAGGTCTGGGCTTCCTGATTTTCAAAATCCTAGCACAAGGCCTACCTAACCCCAACCCGACGACGAGAAAGGCAAATCAGCCAGGAATTAGGGATGTCCCCAAGGAAATAGCTGTGGAGGCAGGCATGTGGTGGTACTTTTGTGCTCTTCTTGGGTAGTCCTTCGCAGCTGCTGTGTTCTTGGAACTCAGGGCTTTCAGGTTAAAAGAACACTAACCATAGGCTTAACTCAAAACTCAACGCTAGGAAGGAAAACCAGCCTAAGGTTGGGGATGGTCTCATGGAAATAGCAGTGGAGGCAGCCAAGTTGTGTCACTTTTGCGCTCCCGTTGGGATGCCTTGAACAGCTGCAGTGTGCCTGGAGCACAGGGCTTCCTGGTTTTCAAAGTCCTTGGCCCAAGCCTAACAGTAACCCTAGGAAGGTAAATCAGCCGGGTATTAGGGTTCTTCCTAAGGAAAAAGCTGTGAAAGCAGCCATGTTGTGGCACTTTTGCACTCCCTTTTGGATGCCTTTCACAGCTCCAGTGTGCCTGGAGGTCTGGGCTTCCTGATTTTAGAAATCCTAGCACAAGGCCTACCTAACCCCAACCCGACGACGAGAAAGGCAAATCAGCCAGGAATTAGGGATGTCCCCAAGGAAATAGCTGTGGAGGCAGGCATGTTGTGGTACTTTTGTGCTCTTCTTGGGTAGTCCTTCGCAGCTGCTGTGTTCTTGGAACTCAGGGCTTTCAGGTTAAAAGAACACTAACCATAGGCCTAACTCAAACCTCAACACTAGGAAGGAAAATCAGCCTATGGTTGGGGATGGTCTCATGGAAATAGCAGTGGAGGCAGCCAAGTTGTGTCACTTTTGCGCTCCCGTTGGGATGCCTTGAACAGCTGCAGTGTGCCTGGAGCACAGGGCTTCCTGGTTTTAAAAGTCCTAGGCCCAAGCCTAACAGTAACCCTAGGAAGGTAAATCAGCCGGGTATTAGGGTTCTTCCTAAGGAAAAAGCTGTGAAAGCAGCCATGTTGTGGCACTTTTGCACTCCCTTTTGGATGCCTTTCACAGCTCCAGTGTGCCTGGAGGTCTGGGCTTCCTGATTTTAAAAATCCTAGCACAAGGCCTACCTAACCCCAACCCGACGACGAGAAAGGCAAATCAGCCAGGAATTAGGGATGTCCCCAAGGAAATAGCTGTGGAGGCAGGCATGTTGTGGTACTTTTGTGCTCTTCTTGGGTAGTCCTTCGCAGCTGCTGTGTTCTTGGAACTCAGGGCTTTCTGGTTAAAAAACTCTAACCCTAGGCCTAACTCAAACCTCAACGCTAGGAAGGAAAATCAGCCTATGGTTGGGGATGGTCTCATGGAAATAGCAGTGGAGGCAGCCAAGTTGTGTCACTTTTGCACTCCCGTTGGGATGCCTTGAACAGCTGCAGTGTTCCTGGAGCACAGGGCTTCCTGGTTTTAAAAGTCCTTGGCCCAAACCTAACAGTAACCCTAGGAAGGTAAATCAGGCGGGTATTAGGGTTCTTCCTAAGGAAAAAGCTGTGAAAGCAGCCATGTTGTGGCACTTTTGCACTCCCTTTTGGATGCCTTTCACAGCTCCAGTGTGCCTGGAGGTCTGGGCTTCCTGATTTTAAAAATCCTAGCACAAGGCCTACCTAACCCCAACCCGACGACGAGAAAGGTAAATCAGCCAGGAATTAGGGATGTCCCCAAGGAAATAGCTGTGGAGGCAGGCATGTGGTGGTACTTTTGTGCTCTTCTTGGGTAGTCCTTCGCAGCTGCTGTGTTCTTGGAACTCAGGGCTTTCTGGTTAAAGAACACTTACCATAGGCCTAACTCAAACCTCAACGCTAGGAAGGAATATCAGCCTAAGGTTGGGGATGGTCTCATGGAAATAGCAGTGGAGGCAGCCAAGTTGTGTCACTTTTGCACTCCCGCTGGGATGCCTTGAACAGCTGCAGTGTTCCTGGAGCACAGGGCTTCCTGGTTTTCAAAGTCCTTGGCCCAAGCCTAACAGTAACCCTAGGAAGGTAAATCAGCCGGGTATTAGGGTTCTTCCTAAGGAAAAAGCTGTGAAAGCAGCCATGTTGTGGCACTTTTGCACTCCCTTTTGGATGCCTTTCACAGCTCCAGTATTCCTGGAGGTCTGGGCTTCCTGATTTTCAAAATCCTAGCACAAGGCCTACCTAACCCCAACCCGACAACGAGAAAGGCAAATCAGCCAGGAATTAGGGATGTCCCCAAGGAAATAGCTGTGGAGGCAGGCATGTGGTGGTACTTTTGTGCTCTTCTTGGGTGGTCCCTCGCAGGTGCTCTGTTCTTGGAACACAGGGCTTTCTGGTTAAAAAACTCTAACCCTAGGCCTAACTCAAACCTCAACGCTAGGAAGGAAAATCAGCCTAAGTTTGGGGATGGTCTCATGGAAATAGCAGTGGAGGCAGCCAAGTTGTGTCACTTTTGCGCTCCCGTTGGGATGCCTTGAACAGCTGCAGTGTGCCTGGAGCACAGGGCTTCCTGGTTTTAAAAGTCCTTGGCCCAAGCCTAACACTAACCCTAGGAAGATAAATCAGCGGGGTATTAGGGTTCTTCCTAAGGAAAAAGCTGTGAAAGCAGCCATGTTGTGGCACTTTTGCACTCCCTTTTGGATGCCTTTCACAGCTCCAGTGTGCCTGGAGGTCTGGGCTTCCTGATTTTAGAAATCCTAGCACAAGGCCTACCTAACCCCAACCCGACGACGAGAAAGGCAAATCAGCCAGGAATTAGGGATGTCCCCAAGGAAATAGCTGTGGAGGCAGGCATGTGGTGGTACTTTTGTGCTCTTCTTGGGTAGTCCTTCGCAGCTGCTGTGTTCTTGGAACTCAGGGCTTTCTGGTTAAAAAACTCTAACCCTAGGCCTAACTCAAACCTCAACGCTAGGAAGGAAAACCAGCCTAAGCTTGGGGATGGTCTCATGGAAATAGCAGTGGAGGCAGCCAAGTTGTGTCACTTTTGCGCTCCCTTTGGGATGCCTTGAACAGCTGCAGTGTGCCTGGAGCACAGGGCTTCCTGGTTTTAAAAGTCCTTGGCCCAAGCCTAACAGTAACCCTAGGAAGGTAAATCAGCCGGGTATTAGGGTTCTTCCTAAGGAAAAAGCTGTGAAAGCAGCCATGTTGTGGCACTTTTGCACTCCCTTTTGGATGCCTTTCACAGCTCCAGTGTGCCTGGAGGTCTGGGCTTCCTGATTTTAAAAATCCTAGCACAAGGCCTACCTAACCCCAACCCGACGACGAGAAAGGCAAATCAGCCAGGAATTAGGGATGTCCCCAAGGAAATAGCTGTGGAGGCAGGCATGTTGTGGTACTTTTGTGCTCTTCTTGGGTAGTCCTTCGCAGCTGCTGTATTCTTGGAACTCAGGGCTTTCTGGTTAAAAAACTCTAACCCTAGGCTTAACTCAAACCTCAACGCTAGGAAGGAAAATCAGCCTATGGTTGGGGATGGTCTCATGGAAATAGCAGTGGAGGCAGCCAAGTTGTGTCACTTTTGCACTCCCCTTGGGATGCCTTGAACAGCTGCAGTGTTCCTGGAGCACAGGGCTTCCTGGTTTTAAAAGTCCTAGGCCCAAGCCTAACAGTAACCCTAGGAAGGTAAATCAGCCGGGTATTAGGGTTCTTCCTAAGGAAAAAGCTGTGAAAGCAGCCATGTTGTGGCACTTTTGCACTCCCTTTTGGATGCCTTTCACAGCTCCAGTGTGCCTGGAGGTCTGGGCTTCCTGATTTTCAAAATCCTAGCACAAGGCCTACCTAACCCCAACCCGACGACGAGAAAGGCAAATCAGCCAGGAATTAGGGATGTCCCCAAGGAAATAGCTGTGGAGGCAGGCATGTGGTGGTACTTTTGTGCTCTTCTTGGGTAGTCCTTCGCAGCTGCTGTGTTCTTGGAACTCAGGGCTTTCAGGTTAAAAGAACACTAACCATAGGCTTAACTCAAAACTCAACGCTAGGAAGGAAAACCAGCCTAAGGTTGGGGATGGTCTCATGGAAATAGCAGTGGAGGCAGCCAAGTTGTGTCACTTTTGCGCTCCCGTTGGGATGCCTTGAACAGCTGCAGTGTGCCTGGAGCACAGGGCTTCCTGGTTTTCAAAGTCCTTGGCCCAAGCCTAACAGTAACCCTAGGAAGGTAAATCAGCCGGGTATTAGGGTTCTTCCTAAGGAAAAAGCTGTGAAAGCAGCCATGTTGTGGCACTTTTGCACTCCCTTTTGGATGCCTTTCACAGCTCCAGTGTGCCTGGAGGTCTGGGCTTCCTGATTTTAGAAATCCTAGCACAAGGCCTACCTAACCCCAACCCGACGACGAGAAAGGCAAATCAGCCAGGAATTAGGGATGTCCCCAAGGAAATAGCTGTGGAGGCAGGCATGTTGTGGTACTTTTGTGCTCTTCTTGGGTAGTCCTTCGCAGCTGCTGTGTTCTTGGAACTCAGGGCTTTCAGGTTAAAAGAACACTAACCATAGGCCTAACTCAAACCTCAACGCTAGGAAGGAAAATCAGCCTATGGTTGGGGATGGTCTCATGGAAATAGCAGTGGAGGCAGCCAAGTTGTGTCACTTTTGCGCTCCCGTTGGGATGCCTTGAACAGCTGCAGTGTGCCTGGAGCACAGGGCTTCCTGGTTTTAAAAGTCCTAGGCCCAAGCCTAACAGTAACCCTAGGAAGGTAAATCAGCCGGGTATTAGGGTTCTTCCTAAGGAAAAAGCTGTGAAAGCAGCCATGTTGTGGCACTTTTGCACTCCCTTTTGGATGCCTTTCACAGCTCCAGTGTGCCTGGAGGTCTGGGCTTCCTGATTTTAAAAATCCTAGCACAAGGCCTACCTAACCCCAACCCGACGACGAGAAAGGCAAATCAGCCAGGAATTAGGGATGTCCCCAAGGAAATAGCTGTGGAGGCAGGCATGTTGTGGTACTTTTGTGCTCTTCTTGGGTAGTCCTTCGCAGCTGCTGTGTTCTTGGAACTCAGGGCTTTCTGGTTAAAAAACTCTAACCCTAGGCCTAACTCAAACCTCAACGCTAGGAAGGAAAATCAGCCTATGGTTGGGGATGGTCTCATGGAAATAGCAGTGGAGGCAGCCAAGTTGTGTCACTTTTGCACTCCCCTTGGGATGCCTTGAACAGCTGCAGTGTTCCTGGAGCACAGGGCTTCCTGGTTTTAAAAGTCCTTGGCCCAAGCCTAACAGTAACCCTAGGAAGGTAAATCAGCCGGGTATTAGGGTTCTTCCTAAGGAAAAAGCTGTGAAAGCAGCCATGTTGTGGCACTTTTGCACTCCCTTTTGGATGCCTTTCACAGCTCCAGTGTGCCTGGAGGTCTGGGCTTCCTGATTTTAAAAATCCTAGCACAAGGCCTACCTAACCCCAACCCGACGACGAGAAAGGCAAATCAGCCAGGAATTAGGGATGTCCCCAAGGAAATAGCTGTGGAGGCAGGCATGTTGTGGTACTTTTGTGCTCTTCTTGGGTAGTCCTTCGCAGCTGCTGTGTTCTTGGAACTCAGGGCTTTCTGGTTAAAAAACTCTAACCCTAGGCCTAACTCAAACCTCAACGCTAGGAAGGAAAATCAGCCTATGGTTGGGGATGGTCTCATGGAAATAGCAGTGGAGGCAGCCAAGTTGTGTCACTTTTGCGCTCCCCTTGGGATGCCTTGAACAGCTGCAGTGTGCCTGGAGCACAGGGCTTCCTGGTTTTAAAAGTCCTAGGCCCAAGCCTAACAGTAACCCTAGGAAGGTAAATCAGCCGGGTATTAGGGTTCTTCCTAAGGAAAAAGCTGTGAAAGCAGCCATGTTGTGGCACTTTTGCACTCCCTTTTGGATGCCTTTCACAGCTCCAGTGTGCCTGGAGGTCTGGGCTTCCTGATTTTAAAAATCCTAGCACAAGGCCTACCTAACCCCAACCCGACGACGAGAAAGGCAAATCAGCCAGGAATTAGGGATGTCCCCAAGGAAATAGCTGTGGAGGCAGGCATGTTGTGGTACTTTTGTGCTCTTCTTGGGTAGTCCTTCGCAGCTGCTGTGTTCTTGGAACTCAGGGCTTTCTGGTTAAAAAACTCTAACCCTAGGCCTAACTCAAACCTCAACGCTAGGAAGGAAAATCAGCCTATGGTTGGGGATGGTCTCATGGAAATAGCAGTGGAGGCAGCCAAGTTGTGTCACTTTTGCACTCCCCTTGGGATGCCTTGAACAGCTGCAGTGTTCCTGGAGCACAGGGCTTCCTGGTTTTAAAAGTCCTTGGCCCAAGCCTAACAGTAACCCTAGGAAGGTAAATCAGCCGGGTATTAGGGTTCTTCCTAAGGAAAAAGCTGTGAAAGCAGCCATGTTGTGGCACTTTTGCACTCCCTTTTGGATGCCTTTCACAGCTCCAGTGTGCCTGGAGGTCTGGGCTTCCTGATTTTAAAAATCCTAGCACAAGGCCTACCTAACCCCAACCCGACGACGAGAAAGGCAAATCAGCCAGGAATTAGGGATGTCCCCAAGGAAATAGCTGTGGAGGCAGGCATGTGGTGGTACTTTTGTGCTCTTCTTGGGTAGTCCTTCGCAGCTGCTGTGTTCTTGGAACTCAGGGCTTTCTGGTTAAAAAACTCTAACCCTAGGCCTAACTCAAACCTCAACGCTAGGAAGGAAAATCAGCCTATGGTTGGGGATGGTCTCATGGAAATAGCAGTGGAGGCAGCCAAGTTGTGTCACTTTTGCACTCCCGTTGGGATGCCTTGAACAGCTGCAGTGTGCCTGGAACACAGGGCTTCCTGGTTTTAAAAGTCCTTGGCCCAAGCCTAACAGTAACCCTAGGAAGGTAAATCAGCCGGGTATTAGGGTTCTTCCTAAGGAAAAAGCTGTGAAAGCAGCCATGTTGTGGCACTTTTGCACTCCCTTTTGGATGCCTTTCACAGCTCCAGTGTGCCTGGAGGTCTGGGCTTCCTGATTTTAAAAATCCTAGCACAAGGCCTACCTAACCCCAACCCGACGACGAGAAAGGCAAATCAGCCAGGAATTAAGGATGTCCCCAAGGAAATAGCTGTGGAGGCAGGCATGTGGTGGTACTTTTGTGCTCTTCTTGGGTAGTCCTTCGCAGCTGCTGTGTTCTTGGACCTCAGGGCTTTCTGGTTAAAAAACTCTAACCCTAGGCCTAACTCAAACCTCAACGCTAGGAAGGAAAATCAGCCTATGGTTCAGGATGGTCTCATGGAAATAGCAGTGGAGGCAGCCAAGTTGTGTCACTTTTGCACTCCCGTTGGGATGCCTTGAACAGCTGCAGTGTTCCTGGAGCACAGGGCTTCCTGGTTTTAAAAGTCCTTGGCCCAAACCTAACAGTAACCCTAGGAAGGTAAATCAGCCGGGTATTAGGGTTCTTCCTAAGGAAAAAGCTGTGAAAGCAGCCATGTTGTGGCACTTTTGCACTCCCTTTTGGATGCCTTTCACAGCTCCAGTGTGCCTGGAGGTCTGGGCTTCCTGATTTTAAAAATCCTAGCACAAGGCCTACCTAACCCCAACCCGACGACGAGAAAGGCAAATCAGCCAGGAATTAGGGATGTCCCCAAGGAAATAGCTGTGGAGGCAGGCATGTGGTGGTACTTTTGTGCTCTTCTTGGGTAGTCCTTCGCAGCTGCTGTGTTCTTGGAACTCAGGGCTTTCTGGTTAAAGAACACTTACCATAGGCCTAACTCAAACCTCAACGCTAGGAAGGAATATCAGCCTAAGGTTGGGGATGGTCTCATGGAAATAGCAGTGGAGGCAGCCAAGTTGTGTCACTTTTGCACTCCCGCTGGGATGCCTTGAACAGCTGCAGTGTTCCTGGAGCACAGGGCTTCCTGGTTTTCAAAGTCCTTGGCCCAAGCCTAACAGTAACCCTAGGAAGGTAAATCAGCCGGGTATTAGGGTTCTTCCTAAGGAAAAAGCTGTGAAAGCAGCCATGTTGTGGCACTTTTGCACTCCCTTTTGGATGCCTTTCACAGCTCCAGTATGCCTGGAGGTCTGGGCTTCCTGATTTTAAAAATCCTAGCACAAGGCCTACCTAACCCCAACCCGACGACGAGAAAGGCAAATCAGCCAGGAATTAAGGATGTCCCCAAGGAAATAGCTGTGGAGGCAGGCATGTGGTGGTACTTTTGTGCTCTTCTTCGGTAGTCCTTCGCAGCTGCTGTGTTCTTGAAACTCAGGGCTTTCAGGTTAAAAGAACACTAACCATAGGCCTAACTCAAACCTCAACGCTAGGAAGGAAAACCAGCCTAAGGTTGGGGATGGTCTCATGGAAATAGCAGTGGAGGCAGCCAAGTTGTGTAACTTTTGCGCTCCCGTTGGGATGCCTTGAACAGCTGCAGTGTGCCTGGAGCACAGGGCTTCCTGGTTTTCAAAGTCCTTGGCCCAAGCCTAACAGTAACCCTAGGAAGGTAAATCAGCCGGGTATTAGGGTTCTTCCTAAGGAAAAAGCTGTGAAAGCAGCCATGTTGTGGCACTTTTGCACTCCCTTTTGGATGCCTTTCACAGCTCCAGTATGCCTGGAGGTCTGGGCTTCCTGATTTTAAAAATCCTAGCACAAGGCCTACCTAACCCCAACCCGACGACGAGAAAGGCAAATCAGCCAGGAATTAAGGATGTCCCCAAGGAAATAGCTGTGGAGGCAGGCATGTTGTGGTACTTTTGTGCTCTTCTTGGGTAGTCCTTCGCAGCTGCTGTGTTCTTGGACCTCAGGGCTTTCTGGTTAAAAAACTCTAACCCTAGGCCTAACTCAAACCTCAACGCTAGGAAGGAAAATCAGCCTATGGTTGGGGATGGTCTCATGGAAATAGCAGTGGAGGCAGCCAAGTTGTGTCACTTTTGCACTCCCGTTGGGATGCCTTGAACAGCTGCAGTGTTCCTGGAGCACAGGGCTTCCTGGTTTTAAAAGTCCTTGGCCCAAACCTAACAGTAACCCTAGGAAGGTAAATCAGCCGGGTATTAGGGTTCTTCCTAAGGAAAAAGCTGTGAAAGCAGCCATGTTGTGGCACTTTTGCACTCCCTTTTGGATGCCTTTCACAGCTCCAGTGTGCCTGGAGGTCTGGGCTTCCTGATTTTAAAAATCCTAGCACAAGGCCTACCTAACCCCAACCCGACGACGAGAAAGGCAAATCAGCCAGGAATTAGGGATGTCCCCAAGGAAATAGCTGTGGAGGCAGGCATGTGGTGGTACTTTTGTGCTCTTCTTGGGTAGTCCTTCGCAGCTGCTGTGTTCTTGGACCTCAGGGCTTTCTGGTTAAAGAACACTAACACTAGGCCTAACTCAAACCTCAACGCTAGGAAGGAAAATCAGCCTATGGTTGGGGATGGTCTCATGGAAATAGCAGTGGAGGCAGCCAAGTTGTGTCACTTTTGCACTCCCCTTGGGATGCCTTGAACAGCTGCAGTGTTCCTGGAGCACAGGGCTTCCTGGTTTTAAAAGTCCTTGGCCCAAGCCTAACAGTAACCCTAGGAAGGTAAATCAGCCGGGTATTAGGGTTCTTCCTAAGGAAAAAGCTGTGAAAGCAGCCATGTTGTGGCACTTTTGCACTCCCTTTTGGATGCCTTTCACAGCTCCAGTGTGCCTGGAGGTCTGGGCTTCCTGATTTTAAAAATCCTAGCACAAGGCCTACCTAACCCCAACCCGACGACGAGAAAGGCAAATCAGCCAGGAATTAGGGATGTCCCCAAGGAAATAGCTGTGGAGGCAGGCATGTGGTGGTACTTTTGTGCTCTTCTTGGGTAGTCCTTCGCAGCTGCTGTGTTCTTGGAACTCAGGGCTTTCTGGTTAAAAAACTCTAACCCTAGGCCTAACTCAAACCTCAACGCTAGGAAGGAAAATCAGCCTATGGTTGGGGATGGTCTCATGGAAATAGCAGTGGAGGCAGCCAAGTTGTGTCACTTTTGCACTCCCGTTGGGATGCCTTGAACAGCTGCAGTGTGCCTGGAACACAGGGCTTCCTGGTTTTAAAAGTCCTTGGCCCAAGCCTAACAGTAACCCTAGGAAGGTAAATCAGCCAGGTATTAGGGTTCTTCCTAAGGAAAAAGCTGTGAAAGCAGCCATGTTGTGGCACTTTTGCACTCCCTTTTGGATGCCTTTCACAGCTCCAGTGTGCCTGGAGGTCTGGGCTTCCTGATTTTAAAAATCCTAGCACAAGGCCTACCTAACCCCAACCCGACGACGAGAAAGGCAAATCAGCCAGGAATTAAGGATGTCCCCAAGGAAATAGCTGTGGAGGCAGGCATGTGGTGGTACTTTTGTGCTCTTCTTGGGTAGTCCTTCGCAGCTGCTGTGTTCTTGGACCTCAGGGCTTTCTGGTTAAAAAACTCTAACCCTAGGCCTAACTCAAACCTCAACGCTAGGAAGGAAAATCAGCCTATGGTTCAGGATGGTCTCATGGAAATAGCAGTGGAGGCAGCCAAGTTGTGTCACTTTTGCACTCCCGTTGGGATGCCTTGAACAGCTGCAGTGTTCCTGGAGCACAGGGCTTCCTGGTTTTAAAAGTCCTTGGCCCAAACCTAACAGTAACCCTAGGAAGGTAAATCAGCCGGGTATTAGGGTTCTTCCTAAGGAAAAAGCTGTGAAAGCAGCCATGTTGTGGCACTTTTGCACTCCCTTTTGGATGCCTTTCACAGCTCCAGTATGCCTGGAGGTCTGGGCTTCCTGATTTTAAAAATCCTAGCACAAGGCCTACCTAACCCCAACCCGACGACGAGAAAGGCAAATCAGCCAGGAATTAAGGATGTCCCCAAGGAAATAGCTGTGGAGGCAGGCATGTTGTGGTACTTTTGTGCTCTTCTTCGGTAGTCCTTCGCAGCTGCTGTGTTCTTGGAACTCAGGGCTTTCAGGTTAAAAGAACACTAACCATAGGCCTAACTCAAACCTCAACGCTAGGAAGGAAAACCAGCCTAAGGTTGGGGATGGTCTCATGGAAATAGCAGTGGAGGCAGCCAAGTTGTGTAACTTTTGCGCTCCCGTTGGGATGCCTTGAACAGCTGCAGTGTGCCTGGAGCACAGGGCTTCCTGGTTTTCAAAGTCCTTGGCCCAAGCCTAACAGTAACCCTAGGAAGGTAAATCAGCCGGGTATTAGGGTTCTTCCTAAGGAAAAAGCTGTGAAAGCAGCCATGTTGTGGCACTTTTGCACTCCCTTTTGGATGCCTTTCACAGCTCCAGTATGCCTGGAGGTCTGGGCTTCCTGATTTTAAAAATCCTAGCACAAGGCCTACCTAACCCCAACCCGACGACGAGAAAGGCAAATCAGCCAGGAATTAAGGATGTCCCCAAGGAAATAGCTGTGGAGGCAGGCATGTTGTGGTACTTTTGTGCTCTTCTTGGGTAGTCCTGCGCAGCTGCTGTGTTCTTGGAACTCAGGGCTTTCAGGTTAAAAGAACACTAACCATAGGCCTAACTCAAACCTCAACGCTAGGAAGGAAAACCAGCCTAAGGTTGGGGATGGTCTCATGGAAATAGCAGTGGAGGCAGCCAAGTTGTGTCACTTTTGCACTCCCGTTGGGATGCCTTGAACAGCTGCAGTGTGCCTGGAACACAGGGCTTCCTGGTTTTAAAAGTCCTTGGCCCAAGCCTAACAGTAACCCTAGGAAGGTAAATCAGCCGGGTATTAGGGTTCTTCCTAAGGAAAAAGCTGTGAAAGCAGCCATGTTGTGGCACTTTTGCACTCCCTTTTGGATGCCTTTCACAGCTCCAGTGTGCCTGGAGGTCTGGGCTTCCTGATTTTAAAAATCCTAGCACAAGGCCTACCTAACCCCAACCCGACGACGAGAAAGGCAAATCAGCCAGGAATTAAGGATGTCCCCAAGGAAATAGCTGTGGAGGCAGGCATGTGGTGGTACTTTTGTGCTCTTCTTGGGTAGTCCTTCGCAGCTGCTGTGTTCTTGGACCTCAGGGCTTTCTGGTTAAAAAACTCTAACCCTAGGCCTAACTCAAACCTCAACGCTAGGAAGGAAAATCAGCCTATGGTTCAGGATGGTCTCATGGAAATAGCAGTGGAGGCAGCCAAGTTGTGTCACTTTTGCACTCCCGTTGGGATGCCTTGAACAGCTGCAGTGTTCCTGGAGCACAGGGCTTCCTGGTTTTAAAAGTCCTTGGCCCAAACCTAACAGTAACCCTAGGAAGGTAAATCAGCCGGGTATTAGGGTTCTTCCTAAGGAAAAAGCTGTGAAAGCAGCCATGTTGTGGCACTTTTGCACTCCCTTTTGGATGCCTTTCACAGCTCCAGTGTGCCTGGAGGTCTGGGCTTCCTGATTTTAAAAATCCTAGCACAAGGCCTACCTAACCCCAACCCGACGACGAGAAAGGCAAATCAGCCAGGAATTAGGGATGTCCCCAAGGAAATAGCTGTGGAGGCAGGCATGTTGTGGTACTTTTGTGCTCTTCTTGGGTAGTCCTTCGCAGCTGCTGTGTTCTTGGAACTCAGGGCTTTCTGGTTAAAGAACACTTACCATAGGCCTAACTCAAACCTCAACGCTAGGAAGGAATATCAGCCTAAGGTTGGGGATGGTCTCATGGAAATAGCAGTGGAGGCAGCCAAGTTGTGTCACTTTTGCACTCCCGCTGGGATGCCTTGAACAGCTGCAGTGTTCCTGGAGCACAGGGCTTCCTGGTTTTCAAAGTCCTTGGCCCAAGCCTAACAGTAACCCTAGGAAGGTAAATCAGCCGGGTATTAGGGTTCTTCCTAAGGAAAAAGCTGTGAAAGCAGCCATGTTGTGGCACTTTTGCACTCCCTTTTGGATGCCTTTCACAGCTCCAGTATGCCTGGAGGTCTGGGCTTCCTGATTTTAAAAATCCTAGCACAAGGCCTACCTAACCCCAACCCGACGACGAGAAAGGCAAATCAGCCAGGAATTAAGGATGTCCCCAAGGAAATAGCTGTGGAGGCAGGCATGTTGTGGTACTTTTGTGCTCTTCTTCGGTAGTCCTTCGCAGCTGCTGTGTTCTTGGAACTCAGGGCTTTCAGGTTAAAAGAACACTAACCATAGGCCTAACTCAAACCTCAACGCTAGGAAGGAAAACCAGCCTAAGGTTGGGGATGGTCTCATGGAAATAGCAGTGGAGGCAGCCAAGTTGTGTAACTTTTGCGCTCCCGTTGGGATGCCTTGAACAGCTGCAGTGTTCCTGGAGCACAGGGCTTCCTGGTTTTAAAAGTCCTTGGCCCAAACCTAACAGTAACCCTAGGAAGGTAAATCAGCCGGGTATTAGGGTTCTTCCTAAGGAAAAAGCTGTGAAAGCAGCCATGTTGTGGCACTTTTGCACTCCCTTTTGGATGCCTTTCACAGCTCCAGTGTGCCTGGAGGTCTGGGCTTCCTGATTTTAAAAATCCTAGCACAAGGCCTACCTAACCCCAACCCGACGACGAGAAAGGCAAATCAGCCAGGAATTAGGGATGTCCCCAAGGAAATAGCTGTGGAGGCAGGCATGTGGTGGTACTTTTGTGCTCTTCTTGGGTAGTCCTTCGCAGCTGCTGTGTTCTTGGACCTCAGGGCTTTCTGGTTAAAGAACACTAACACTAGGCCTAACTCAAACCTCAACGCTAGGAAGGAAAATCAGCCTATGGTTGGGGATGGTCTCATGGAAATAGCAGTGGAGGCAGCCAAGTTGTGTCACTTTTGCACTCCCCTTGGGATGCCTTGAACAGCTGCAGTGTTCCTGGAGCACAGGGCTTCCTGGTTTTAAAAGTCCTTGGCCCAAGCCTAACAGTAACCCTAGGAAGGTAAATCAGCCGGGTATTAGGGTTCTTCCTAAGGAAAAAGCTGTGAAAGCAGCCATGTTGTGGCACTTTTGCACTCCCTTTTGGATGCCTTTCACAGCTCCAGTGTGCCTGGAGGTCTGGGCTTCCTGATTTTAAAAATCCTAGCACAAGGCCTACCTAACCCCAACCCGACGACGAGAAAGGCAAATCAGCCAGGAATTAGGGATGTCCCCAAGGAAATAGCTGTGGAGGCAGGCATGTGGTGGTACTTTTGTGCTCTTCTTGGGTAGTCCTTCGCAGCTGCTGTGTTCTTGGAACTCAGGGCTTTCTGGTTAAAAAACTCTAACCCTAGGCCTAACTCAAACCTCAACGCTAGGAAGGAAAATCAGCCTATGGTTGGGGATGGTCTCATGGAAATAGCAGTGGAGGCAGCCAAGTTGTGTCACTTTTGCACTCCCGTTGGGATGCCTTGAACAGCTGCAGTGTGCCTGGAACACAGGGCTTCCTGGTTTTAAAAGTCCTTGGCCCAAGCCTAACAGTAACCCTAGGAAGGTAAATCAGCCAGGTATTAGGGTTCTTCCTAAGGAAAAAGCTGTGAAAGCAGCCATGTTGTGGCACTTTTGCACTCCCTTTTGGATGCCTTTCACAGCTCCAGTGTGCCTGGAGGTCTGGGCTTCCTGATTTTAAAAATCCTAGCACAAGGCCTACCTAACCCCAACCCGACGACGAGAAAGGCAAATCAGCCAGGAATTAAGGATGTCCCCAAGGAAATAGCTGTGGAGGCAGGCATGTGGTGGTACTTTTGTGCTCTTCTTGGGTAGTCCTTCGCAGCTGCTGTGTTCTTGGACCTCAGGGCTTTCTGGTTAAAAAACTCTAACCCTAGGCCTAACTCAAACCTCAACGCTAGGAAGGAAAATCAGCCTATGGTTCAGGATGGTCTCATGGAAATAGCAGTGGAGGCAGCCAAGTTGTGTCACTTTTGCACTCCCGTTGGGATGCCTTGAACAGCTGCAGTGTTCCTGGAGCACAGGGCTTCCTGGTTTTAAAAGTCCTTGGCCCAAACCTAACAGTAACCCTAGGAAGGTAAATCAGCCGGGTATTAGGGTTCTTCCTAAGGAAAAAGCTGTGAAAGCAGCCATGTTGTGGCACTTTTGCACTCCCTTTTGGATGCCTTTCACAGCTCCAGTATGCCTGGAGGTCTGGGCTTCCTGATTTTAAAAATCCTAGCACAAGGCCTACCTAACCCCAACCCGACGACGAGAAAGGCAAATCAGCCAGGAATTAAGGATGTCCCCAAGGAAATAGCTGTGGAGGCAGGCATGTTGTGGTACTTTTGTGCTCTTCTTCGGTAGTCCTTCGCAGCTGCTCTGTTCTTGGAACTCAGGGCTTTCAGGTTAAAAGAACACTAACCATAGGCCTAACTCAAACCTCAACGCTAGGAAGGAAAACCAGCCTAAGGTTGGGGATGGTCTCATGGAAATAGCAGTGGAGGCAGCCAAGTTGTGTAACTTTTGCGCTCCCGTTGGGATGCCTTGAACAGCTGCAGTGTGCCTGGAGCACAGGGCTTCCTGGTTTTCAAAGTCCTTGGCCCAAGCCTAACAGTAACCCTAGGAAGGTAAATCAGCCGGGTATTAGGGTTCTTCCTAAGGAAAAAGCTGTGAAAGCAGCCATGTTGTGGCACTTTTGCACTCCCTTTTGGATGCCTTTCACAGCTCCAGTATGCCTGGAGGTCTGGGCTTCCTGATTTTAAAAATCCTAGCACAAGGCCTACCTAACCCCAACCCGACGACGAGAAAGGCAAATCAGCCAGGAATTAAGGATGTCCCCAAGGAAATAGCTGTGGAGGCAGGCATGTTGTGGTACTTTTGTGCTCTTCTTGGGTAGTCCTGCGCAGCTGCTGTGTTCTTGGAACTCAGGGCTTTCAGGTTAAAAGAACACTAACCATAGGCCTAACTCAAACCTCAACGCTAGGAAGGAAAACCAGCCTAAGGTTGGGGATGGTCTCATGGAAATAGCAGTGGAGGCAGCCAAGTTGTGTCACTTTTGCACTCCCGTTGGGATGCCTTGAACAGCTGCAGTGTGCCTGGAACACAGGGCTTCCTGGTTTTAAAAGTCCTTGGCCCAAGCCTAACAGTAACCCTAGGAAGGTAAATCAGCCGGGTATTAGGGTTCTTCCTAAGGAAAAAGCTGTGAAAGCAGCCATGTTGTGGCACTTTTGCACTCCCTTTTGGATGCCTTTCACAGCTCCAGTGTGCCTGGAGGTCTGGGCTTCCTGATTTTAAAAATCCTAGCACAAGGCCTACCTAACCCCAACCCGACGACGAGAAAGGCAAATCAGCCAGGAATTAAGGATGTCCCCAAGGAAATAGCTGTGGAGGCAGGCATGTGGTGGTACTTTTGTGCTCTTCTTGGGTAGTCCTTCGCAGCTGCTGTGTTCTTGGACCTCAGGGCTTTCTGGTTAAAAAACTCTAACCCTAGGCCTAACTCAAACCTCAACGCTAGGAAGGAAAATCAGCCTATGGTTCAGGATGGTCTCATGGAAATAGCAGTGGAGGCAGCCAAGTTGTGTCACTTTTGCACTCCCGTTGGGATGCCTTGAACAGCTGCAGTGTTCCTGGAGCACAGGGCTTCCTGGTTTTAAAAGTCCTTGGCCCAAACCTAACAGTAACCCTAGGAAGGTAAATCAGCCGGGTATTAGGGTTCTTCCTAAGGAAAAAGCTGTGAAAGCAGCCATGTTGTGGCACTTTTGCACTCCCTTTTGGATGCCTTTCACAGCTCCAGTGTGCCTGGAGGTCTGGGCTTCCTGATTTTAAAAATCCTAGCACAAGGCCTACCTAACCCCAACCCGACGACGAGAAAGGCAAATCAGCCAGGAATTAGGGATGTCCCCAAGGAAATAGCTGTGGAGGCAGGCATGTTGTGGTACTTTTGTGCTCTTCTTGGGTAGTCCTTCGCAGCTGCTGTGTTCTTGGAACTCAGGGCTTTCTGGTTAAAGAACACTTACCATAGGCCTAACTCAAACCTCAACGCTAGGAAGGAATATCAGCCTAAGGTTGGGGATGGTCTCATGGAAATAGCAGTGGAGGCAGCCAAGTTGTGTCACTTTTGCACTCCCGCTGGGATGCCTTGAACAGCTGCAGTGTTCCTGGAGCACAGGGCTTCCTGGTTTTCAAAGTCCTTGGCCCAAGCCTAACAGTAACCCTAGGAAGGTAAATCAGCCGGGTATTAGGGTTCTTCCTAAGGAAAAAGCTGTGAAAGCAGCCATGTTGTGGCACTTTTGCACTCCCTTTTGGATGCCTTTCACAGCTCCAGTATGCCTGGAGGTCTGGGCTTCCTGATTTTAAAAATCCTAGCACAAGGCCTACCTAACCCCAACCCGACGACGAGAAAGGCAAATCAGCCAGGAATTAAGGATGTCCCCAAGGAAATAGCTGTGGAGGCAGGCATGTTGTGGTACTTTTGTGCTCTTCTTCGGTAGTCCTTCGCAGCTGCTGTGTTCTTGGAACTCAGGGCTTTCAGGTTAAAAGAACACTAACCATAGGCCTAACTCAAACCTCAACGCTAGGAAGGAAAACCAGCCTAAGGTTGGGGATGGTCTCATGGAAATAGCAGTGGAGGCAGCCAAGTTGTGTAACTTTTGCGCTCCCGTTGGGATGCCTTGAACAGCTGCAGTGTGCCTGGAGCACAGGGCTTCCTGGTTTTCAAAGTCCTTGGCCCAAGCCTAACAGTAACCCTAGGAAGGTAAATCAGCCGGGTATTAGGGTTCTTCCTAAGGAAAAAGCTGTGAAAGCAGCCATGTTGTGGCACTTTTGCACTCCCTTTTGGATGCCTTTCACAGCTCCAGTATGCCTGGAGGTCTGGGCTTCCTGATTTTCAAAATCCTAGCACAAGGCCTACCTAACCCCAACCCGACGACGAGAAAGGCAAATCAGCCAGGAATTAAGGATGTCCCCAAGGAAATAGCTGTGGAGGCAGGCATGTTGTGGTACTTTTGTGCTCTTCTTGGGTAGTCCTTCGCAGCTGCTGTGTTCTTGGAACTCAGGGCTTTCAGGTTAAAAGAACACTAACCATAGGCCTAACTCAAACCTCAACGCTAGGAAGGAAAACCAGCCTAAGGTTGGGGATGGTCTCATGGAAATAGCAGTGGAGGCAGCCAAGTTGTGTAACTTTTGCGCTCCCCTTGGGATGCCTTGAACAGCTGCAGTGTGCCTGGAGCACAGGGCTTCCTGGTTTTAAAAGTCCTTGGCCCAAGCCTAACAGTAACCCTAGGAAGGTAAATCAGCCGGGTATTAGGGTTCTTCCTAAGGAAAAAGCTGTGAAAGCAGCCATGTTGTGGCACTTTTGCACTCCCTTTTGGATGCCTTTCACAGCTCCAGTGTGCCTGGAGGTCTGGGCTTCCTGATTTTCAAAATCCTAGCACAAGGCCTACCTAACCCCAACCCGACGACGAGAAAGGCAAATCAGCCAGGAATTAGGGATGTCCCCAAGGAAATAGCTGTGGAGGCAGGCATGTTGTGGTACTTTTGTGCTCTTCTTGGGTAGTCCTTCGCAGCTGCTGTGTTCTTGGAACTCAGGGCTTTCTGGTTAAAAAACTCTAACCCTAGGCCTAACTCAAACCTCAACGCTAGGAAGGAAAATCAGCCTATGGTTGGGGATGGTCTCATGGAAATAGCAGTGGAGGCAGCCAAGTTGTGTCACTTTTGCACTCCCCTTGGGATGCCTTGAACAGCTGCAGTGTTCCTGGAGCACAGGGCTTCCTGGTTTTAAAAGTCCTTGGCCCAAGCCTAACAGTAACCCTAGGAAGGTAAATCAGCGGGGTATTAGGGTTCTTCCTAAGGAAAAAGCTGTGAAAGCAGCCATGTTGTGGCACTTTTGCACTCCCTTTTGGATGCCTTTCACAGCTCCAGTGTGCCTGGAGGTCTGGGCTTCCTGATTTTAAAAATCCTAGCACAAGGCCTACCTAACCCCAACCCGACGACGAGAAAGGCAAATCAGCCAGGAATTAGGGATGTCCCCAAGGAAATAGCTGTGGAGACAGGCATGTTGTGGTACTTTTGTGCTCTTCTTGGGTAGTCCTTCGCAGCTGCTGTGTTCTTGGAACTCAGGGCTTTCTGGTTAAAAAACTCTAACCCTAGGCCTAACTCAAACCTCAACGCTAGGAAGGAAAATCAGCCTAAGGTTGGGGATGGTCTCATGGAAATAGCAGTGGAGGCAGCCAAGTTGTGTCACTTTTGCACTCCCGCTGGGATGCCTTGAACAGCTGCAGTGTTCCTGGAGCACAGGGCTTCCTGGTTTTAAAAGTCCTTGGCCCAAGCCTAACAGTAACCCTAGGAAGGTAAATCAGCCGGGTATTAGGGTTCTTCCTAAGGAAAAAGCTGTGAAAGCAGCCATGTTGTGGCACTTTTGCACTCCCTTTTGGATGCCTTTCACAGCTCCAGTATGCCTGGAGGTCTGGGCTTCCTGATTTTCAAAATCCTAGCACAAGGCCTACCTAACCCCAACCCGACGACGAGAAAGGCAAATCAGCCAGGAATTAAGGATGTCCCCAAGGAAATAGCTGTGGAGGCAGGCATGTTGTGGTACTTTTGTGCTCTTCTTGGGTAGTCCTTCGCAGCTGCTGTGTTCTTGGAACTCAGGGCTTTCAGGTTAAAAGAACACTAACCCTAGGCCTAACTCAAACCTCAACGCTAGGAAGGAAAATCAGCCTATGGTTCAGGATGGTCTCATGGAAATAGCAGTGGAGGCAGCCAAGTTGTGTCACTTTTGCGCTCCCCTTGGGATGCCTTGAACAGCTGCAGTGTGCCTGGAGCACAGGGCTTCCTGGTTTTAAAAGTCCTTGGCCCAAGCCTAACAGTAAACCTAGGAAGGTAAATCAGCCGGGTATTAGGGTTCTTCCTAAGGAAAAAGCTGTGAAAGCAGCCATGTTGTGGCACTTTTGCACTCCCTTTTGGATGCCTTTCACAGCTCCAGTGTGCCTGGAGGTCTGGGCTTCCTGATTTTAAAAATCCTAGCACAAGGCCTACCTAACCCCAACCCGACGACGAGAAAGGCAAATCAGCCAGGAATTAGGGATGTCCCCAAGGAAATAGCTGTGGAGACAGGCATGTTGTGGTACTTTTGTGCTCTTCTTGGGTGGTCCTTCGCAGCTGCTGTGTTCTTGGAACTCAGGGCTTTCTGGTTAAAAAACTCTAACCCTAGGCCTAACTCAAACCTCAACGCTAGGGAGGAAAATCAGCCTATGGTTGGGGATGGTCTCATGGAAATAGCAGTGGAGGCAGCCAAGTTGTGTCACTTTTGCACTCCCGTTGGGATGCCTTGAACAGCTGCAGTGTGCCTGGAGCACAGGGCTTCCTGGTTTTAAAAGTCCTTGGCCCAAGCCTAACAGTAACCCTAGGAAGGTAAATCAGCCGGGTATTAGGGTTCTTCCTAAGGAAAAAGCTGTGAAAGCAGCCATGTTGTGGCACTTTTGCACTCCCTTTTGGATGCCTTTCACAGCTCCAGTGTGCCTGGAGGTCTGGGCTTCCTGATTTTAGAAATCCTAGCACAAGGCCTACCTAACCCCAACCCGACGACGAGAAAGGCAAATCAGCCAGGAATTAGGGATGTCCCCAAGGAAATAGCTGTGGAGGCAGGCATGTGGTGGTACTTTTGTGCTCTTCTTGGGTAGTCCTTCGCAGCTGCTGTGTTCTTGGAACTCAGGGCTTTCTGGTTAAAAAACTCTAACCCTAGGCCTAACTCAAACCTCAACGCTAGGAAGGAAAATCAGCCTATGGTTGGGGATGGTCTCATGGAAATAGCAGTGGAGGCAGCCAAGTTGTGTCACTTTTGCGCTCCCCTTGGGATGCCTTGAACAGCTGCAGTGTGCCTGGAGCACAGGGCTTCCTGGTTTTAAATGTCCTTGGCCCAAGCCTAACAGTAAACCTAGGAAGGTAAATCAGCCGGGTATTAGGGTTCTTCCTAAGGAAAAAGCTGTGAAAGCAGCCATGTTGTGGCACTTTTGCACTCCCTTTTGGATGCCTTTCACAGCTCCAGTGTGCCTGGAGGTCTGGGCTTCCTGATTTTAAAAATCCTAGCACAAGGCCTACCTAACCCCAACCCGACGACGAGAAAGGTAAATCAGCCAGGAATTAGGGATGTCCCCAAGGAAATAGCTGTGGAGGCAGGCATGTGGTGGTACTTTTGTGCTCTTCTTGGGTAGTCCTTCGCAGCTGCTGTGTTCTTGGACCTCAGGGCTTTCTGGTTAAAGAACACTTACCATAGGCCTAACTCAAAACTCAACGCTAGGAAGGAAAACCAGCCTAAGGTTGGGGATGGTCTCATGGAAATAGCAGTGGAGGCAGCCAAGTTGTGTCACTTTTGCACTCCCCTTGGGATGCCTTGAACAGCTGCAGTGTGCCTGGAACACAGGGCTTCCTGGTTTTAAAAGTCCTTGGCCCAAGCCTAACAGTAACCCTAGGAAGGTAAATCAGCCGGGTATTAGGGTTCTTCCTAAGGAAAAAGCTGTGAAAGCAGCCATGTTGTGGCACTTTTGCACTCCCTTTTGGATGCCTTTCACAGCTCCAGTGTGCCTGGAGGTCAGGGCTTCCTGATTTTAAAAATCAGGAAAAAAGCTTTTTTTTTAAAAAGCTTTTCCACTATGTCTGGCTAGGAAAAACTGTGCCAGCACAGAAAACATCTCCCATCGTGTTCTAGAAGTTGCACGGATGTCTGCCAAGTGTTTGGCAGGAAGAAAAGAAAAGTTGTCCAAAACAGCTTCCAATCGAATGTTCCTGTGATTGGAAAAGTCAGGAGAGTGCAAAGGTACTGTTTTCTATCAGTTGGCAAGGTGCGCACACAATCCCAGTGTTGTACAGCTTGCTTCTTCACCTTCCCGAAGCTGCCGCTCTCGCCGGCTGCCGGAGCCCAAGAAGCGGCTTCTTCGCGCAAAGACGATTGTGCCGCTCACAGCGCTCTCCTTAGCGCGGCTTCTGCCGAAAGACGCCCGGCAGCGGCTCTTACCTCCGGAGAGCATCCTACCTTCCTCTTTAACTCCTCTTCTCATCTACACCTCGGCAACAAGCTTTTCCACTATGTCTGGCTAGGAAAAACTGTGCCAGCACAGAAAACATCTCCCCTCGTGTTCTAGAAGTTGCACGGATGTCTGCCAAGTGTTTGGCAGGAAGAAAAGAAAAGTTGTCCAAAACAGCTTCCAATCGAATGTTCCTGTGATTGGAAAAGTCAGGAGAGTGCAAAGGTACTGTTTTCTATCAGTTGGCAAGGTGCGCACACAATCCCAGTGTTGTACAGCTTGCTTCTTCACCTTCCCGAAGCTGCCGCTCTCGCCGGCTGCCGGAGCCCAAGAAGCGGCTTCTTCGCGCAAAGACGATTGTGCCGCTCACAGCGCTCTCCCTAGCGCGGCTTCTGCCGAAAGACGCCCGGCAGCGGCTCTTACCTCCGGAGAGCATCCTACCTTCCTCTTTAGCTCCTCTTCTCATCTACACCTCGGCAACAAGCTTTTCCACTATGTCTGGCTAGGAAAAACTGTGCCAGCACAGAAAACATCTCCCCTCGTGTTCTAGAAGTTGCACGGATGTCTGCCAAGTGTTTGGCAGGAAGAAAAGAAAAGTTGTCCAAAACAGCTTCCAATCGAATGTTCCTGTGATTGGAAAAGTCAGGAGAGTGCAAAGGTACTGTTTTCTATCAGTTGGCAAGGTGCGCACACAATCCCAGTGTTGTACAGCTTGCTTCTTCACCTTCCCGAAGCTGCCGCTCTCGCCGGCTGCCGGAGCCCAAGAAGCGGCTTCTTCGCGCAAAGACGATTGTGCCGCTCACAGTGCTCTCCTTAGCGCGGCTTCTGCCGAAAGACGCCCGGCAGCGGCTCTTACCTCCGGAGAGCATCCTACCTTCCTCTTTAGCTCCTCTTCTCATCTACACCTCGGCAACAAGCTTTTCCACTATGTCTGGCTAGGAAAAACTGTGCCAGCACAGAAAACATCTCCCCTCGTGTTCTAGAAGTTTCACGGATGTCTGCCAAGTGTTTGGCAGGAAGAAAAGAAAAGTTGTCCAAAACAGCTTCCAATCGAATGTTCCTGTGATTGGAAAAGTCAGGAGAGTGCAAAGGTACTGTTTTCTATCAGTTGGCAAGGTGCGCACACAATCCCAGTGTTGTACAGCTTGCTTCTTCACCTTCCCGAAGCTGCCGCTCTCGCCGGCTGCCGGAGCCCAAGAAGCGGCTTCTTCGCGCAAAGACGATTGTGCCGCTCACAGTGCTCTCCTTAGCGCGGCTTCTGCCGAAAGACGCCCGGCAGCGGCTCTTACCTCCGGAGAGCATCCTACCTTCCTCTTTAGCTCCTCTTCTCATCTACACCTCGGCAACAAGCTTTTCCACTATGTCTGGCTAGGAAAAACTGTGCCAGCACAGAAAACATCTCCCATCGTGTTCTAGAAGTTGCACGGATGTCTGCCAAGTGTTTGGCAGGAAGAAAAGAAAAGTTGTCCAAAACAGCTTCCAATCGAATGTTCCTGTGATTGGAAAAGTCAGGAGAGTGCAAAGGTACTGTTTTCTATCAGTTGGCAAGGTGCGCACACAATCCCAGTGTTGTACAGCTTGCTTCTTCACCTTCCCGAAGCTGCCGCTCTCGCCGGCTGCCGGAGCCCAAGAAGCGGCTTCTTCGCGCAAAGACGATTGTGCCGCTCACAGCGCTCTCCTTAGCGCGGCTTCTGCCGAAAGACGCCCGGCAGCGGCTCTTACCTCCGGAGAGCATCCTACCTTCCTCTTTAGCTCCTCTTCTCATCTACACCTCGGCAACAAGCTTTTCCACTATGTCTGGCTAGGAAAAACTGTGCCAGCACAGAAAACATCTCCCATCGTGTTCTAGAAGTTGCACGGATGTCTGCCAAGTGTTTGGCAGGAAGAAAAGAAAAGTTGTCCAAAACAGCTTCCAATCGAATGTTCCTGTGATTGGAAAAGTCAGGAGAGTGCAAAGGTACTGTTTTCTATCAGTTGGCAAGGTGCGCACACAATCCCAGTGTTGTACAGCTTGCTTCTTCACCTTCCCGAAGCTGCCGCTCTCGCCGGCTGCCGGAGCCCAAGAAGCGGCTTCTTCGCGCAAAGACGATTGTGCCGCTCACAGCGCTCTCCTTAGCGCGGCTTCTGCCGAAAGACGCCCGGCAGCGGCTCTTACCTCCGGAGAGCATCCTACCTTCCTCTTTAGCTCCTCTTCTCATCTACACCTCGGCAACAAGCTTTTCCACTATGTCTGGCTAGGAAAAACTGTGCCAGCACAGAAAACATCTCCCATCGTGTTCTAGAAGTTGCACGGATGTCTGCCAAGTGTTTGGCAGGAAGAAAAGAAAAGTTGTCCAAAACAGCTTCCAATCGAATGTTCCTGTGATTGGAAAAGTCAGGAGAGTGCAAAGGTACTGTTTTCTATCAGTTGGCAAGGTGCGCACACAATCCCAGTGTTGTACAGCTTGCTTCTTCACCTTCCCGAAGCTGCCGCTCTCGCCGGCTGCCGGAGCCCAAGAAGCGGCTTCTTCGCGCAAAGACGATTGTGCCGCTCACAGTGCTCTCCTTAGCGCGGCTTCTGCCGAAAGACGCCCGGCAGCGGCTCTTACCTCCGGAGAGCATCCTACCTTCCTCTTTAGCTCCTCTTCTCATCTACACCTCGGCAACAAGCTTTTCCACTATGTCTGGCTAGGAAAAACTGTGCCAGCACAGAAAACATCTCCCCTCGTGTTCTAGAAGTTGCACGGATGTCTGCCAAGTGTTTGGCAGGAAGAAAAGAAAAGTTGTCCAAAACAGCTTCCAATCGAATGTTCCTGTGATTGGAAAAGTCAGGAGAGTGCAAAGGTACTGTTTTCTATCAGTTGGCAAGGTGCGCACACAATCCCAGTGTTGTACAGCTTGCTTCTTCACCTTCCCGAAGCTGCCGCTCTCGCCGGCTGCCGGAGCCCAAGAAGCGGCTTCTTCGCGCAAAGACGATTGTGCCGCTCACAGTGCTCTCCTTAGCGCGGCTTCTGCCGAAAGACGCTCGGCAGCGGCTCTTACCTCCGGAGAGCATCCCACCTTCGTCTTTCGCGTCTTTTGTAGTCTACATCTTAGCAAAACGCTTTTCCACTATGTCTGGCTAGGAAAAACTGTGCCAGCACAGAAAACATCTCCCATCGTGTTCTAGAAGTTGCAGAGATGTCTGCCAAGTGTTTGGCAGGAAGAAAAGAAAAGTTGTCCAAAACAGCTTCCAATCGAATGTTCCTGTGATTGGAAAAGTCAGGAGAGTGCAAAGGTACTGTTTTCTATCAGTTGGCAAGGTGCGCACACAATCCCAGTGTTGTACAGCTTGCTTCTTCACCTTCCCGAAGCTGCCGCTCTCGCCGGCTGCCGGAGCCCAAGAAGCGGCTTCTTCGCGCAAAGACGATTGTGCCGCTCACAGCGCTCTCCTTAGCGCGGCTTCTGCCGAAAGACGCCCGGCAGCGGCTCTTACCTCCGGAGAGCATCCTACCTTCCTCTTTAGCTCCTCTTCTCATCTACACCTCGGCAACAAGCTTTTCCACTATGTCTGGCTAGGAAAAACTGTGCCAGCACAGAAAACATCTCCCCTCGTGTTCTAGAAGTTGCACGGATGTCTGCCAAGTGTTTGGCAGGAAGAAAAGAAAAGTTGTCCAAAACAGCTTCCAATCGAATGTTCCTGTGATTGGAAAAGTCAGGAGAGTGCAAAGGTACTGTTTTCTATCAGTTGGCAAGGTGCGCACACAATCCCAGTGTTGTACAGCTTGCTTCTTCACCTTCCCGAAGCTGCCGCTCTCGCCGGCTGCCGGAGCCCAAGAAGCGGCTTCTTCGCGCAAAGACGATTGTGCCGCTCACAGTGCTCTCCTTAGCGCGGCTTCTGCCGAAAGACGCCCGGCAGCGGCTCTTACCTCCGGAGAGCATCCTACCTTCCTCTTTAGCTCCTCTTCTCATCTACACCTCGGCAACAAGCTTTTCCACTATGTCTGGCTAGGAAAAACTGTGCCAGCACAGAAAACATCTCCCCTCGTGTTCTAGAAGTTGCACGGATGTCTGCCAAGTGTTTGGCAGGAAGAAAAGAAAAGTTGTCCAAAACAGCTTCCAATCGAATGTTCCTGTGATTGGAAAAGTCAGGAGAGTGCAAAGGTACTGTTTTCTATCAGTTGGCAAGGTGCGCACACAATCCCAGTGTTGTACAGCTTGCTTCTTCACCTTCCCGAAGCTGCCGCTCTCGCCGGCTGCCGGAGCCCAAGAAGCGGCTTCTTCGCGCAAAGACGATTGTGCCGCTCACAGTGCTCTCCTTAGCGCGGCTTCTGCCGAAAGACGCCCGGCAGCGGCTCTTACCTCCGGAGAGCATCCTACCTTCCTCTTTAGCTCCTCTTCTCATCTACACCTCGGCAACAAGCTTTTCCACTATGTCTGGCTAGGAAAAACTGTGCCAGCACAGAAAACATCTCCCCTCGTGTTCTAGAAGTTGCACGGATGTCTGCCAAGTGTTTGGCAGGAAGAAAAGAAAAGTTGTCCAAAACAGCTTCCAATCGAATGTTCCTGTGATTGGAAAAGTCAGGAGAGTGCAAAGGTACTGTTTTCTATCAGTTGGCAAGGTGCGCACACAATCCCAGTGTTGTACAGCTTGCTTCTTCACCTTCCCGAAGCTGCCGCTCTCGCCGGCTGCCGGAGCCGAAAAAGCGGCTTCTTCGCGCAAAGACGATTGTGCCGCTCACAGTGCTCTCCTTAGCGCGGCTTCTGCCGAAAGACGCTCGGCAGCGGCTCTTACCTCCGGAGAGCATCCTACCTTCGTCTTTAGCTCCTCTTCTCATCTACACCTCGGCAAAAGCTTTTCCACTATGTCTGGCTAGGAAAAACTGTGCCAGCACAGAAAACATCTCCCATCGTGTTCTAGAAGTTGCACGGATGTCTGCCAAGTGTTTGGCAGGAAGAAAAGAAAAGTTGTCCAAAACAGCTTCCAATCGAATGTTCCTGTGATTGGAAAAGTCAGGAGAGTGCAAAGGTACTGTTTTCTATCAGTTGGCAAGGTGCGCACACAATCCCAGTGTTGTACAGCTTGCTTCTTCACCTTCCCGAAGCTGCCGCTCTCGCCGGCTGCCGGAGCCCAAGAAGCGGCTTCTTCGCGCAAAGACGATTGTGCCGCTCACAGTGCTCTCCTTAGCGCGGCTTCTGCCGAAAGACGCCCGGCAGCGGCTCTTACCTCCGGAGAGCATCCTACCTTCCTCTTTAGCTCCTCTTCTCATCTACACCTCGGCAACAAGCTTTTCCACTATGTCTGGCTAGGAAAAACTGTGCCAGCACAGAAAACATCTCCCCTCGTGTTCTAGAAGTTGCACGGATGTCTGCCAAGTGTTTGGCAGGAAGAAAAGAAAAGTTGTCCAAAACAGCTTCCAATCGAATGTTCCTGTGATTGGAAAAGTCAGGAGAGTGCAAAGGTACTGTTTTCTATCAGTTGGCAAGGTGCGCACACAATCCCAGTGTTGTACAGCTTGCTTCTTCACCTTCCCGAAGCTGCCGCTCTCGCCGGCTGCCGGAGCCCAAGAAGCGGCTTCTTCGCGCAAAGACGATTGTGCCGCTCACAGTGCTCTCCTTAGCGCGGCTTCTGCCGAAAGACGCCCGGCAGCGGCTCTTACCTCCGGAGAGCATCCCACCTTCGTCTTTCGCGTCTTTTGTAGTCTACATCTTAGCAAAACGCTTTCCCACTATGTCTGGCTAGGAAAAACTGTGCCAGCACAGAAAACATCTCCCATCGTGTTCTAGAAGTTGCACGGATGTCTGCCAAGTGTTTGGCAGGAAGAAAAGAAAAGTTGTCCAAAACAGCTTCCAATCGAATGTTCCTGTGATTGGAAAAGTCAGGAGAGTGCAAAGGTACTGTTTTCTATCAGTTGGCAAGGTGCGCACACAATCCCAGTGTTGTACAGCTTGCTTCTTCACCTTCCCGAAGCTGCCGCTCTCGCCGGCTGCCGGAGCCCAAGAAGCGGCTTCTTCGCGCAAAGACGATTGTGCCGCTCACAGCGCTCTCCTTAGCGCGGCTTCTGCCGAAAGACGCCCGGCAGCGGCTCTTACCTCCGGAGAGCATCCTACCTTCCTCTTTAGCTCCTCTTCTCATCTACACCTCGGCAACAAGCTTTTCCACTATGTCTGGCTAGGAAAAACTGTGCCAGCACAGAAAACATCTCCCATCGTGTTCTAGAAGTTGCACGGATGTCTGCCAAGTGTTTGGCAGGAAGAAAAGAAAAGTTGTCCAAAACAGCTTCCAATCGAATGTTCCTGTGATTGGAAAAGTCAGGAGAGTGCAAAGGTACTGTTTTCTATCAGTTGGCAAGGTGCGCACACAATCCCAGTGTTGTACAGCTTGCTTCTTCACCTTCCCGAAGCTGCCGCTCTCGCCGGCTGCCGGAGCCCAAGAAGCGGCTTCTTCGCGCAAAGACGATTGTGCCGCTCACAGTGCTCTCCTTAGCGCGGCTTCTGCCGAAAGACGCCCGGCAGCGGCTCTTACCTCCGGAGAGCATCCTACCTTCCTCTTTAGCTCCTCTTCTCATCTACACCTCGGCAACAAGCTTTTCCACTATGTCTGGCTAGGAAAAACTGTGCCAGCACAGAAAACATCTCCCATCGTGTTCTAGAAGTTGCACGGATGTCTGCCAAGTGTTTGGCAGGAAGAAAAGAAAAGTTGTCCGAAACAGCTTCCAATCGAATGTTCCTGTGATTGGAAAAGTCAGGAGAGTGCAAAGGTACTGTTTTCTATCAGTTGGCAAGGTGCGCACACAATCCCAGTGTTGTACAGCTTGCTTCTTCACCTTCCCGAAGCTGCCGCTCTCGCCGGCTGCCGGAGCCCAAGAAGCGGCTTCTTCGCGCAAAGACGATTGTGCCGCTCACAGCGCTCTCCTTAGCGCGGCTTCTGCCGAAAGACGCCCGGCAGCGGCTCTTACCTCCGGAGAGCATCCTACCTTCCTCTTTAGCTCCTCTTCTCATCTACACCTCGGCAAAAGCTTTTCCACTATGTCTGGCTAGGAAAAACTGTGCCAGCACAGAAAACATCTCCCATCGTGTTCTAGAAGTTGCACGGATGTCTGCCAAGTGTTTGGCAGGAAGAAAAGAAAAGTTGTCCAAAACAGCTTCCAATCGAATGTTCCTGTGATTGGAAAAGTCAGGAGAGTGCAAAGGTACTGTTTTCTATCAGTTGGCAAGGTGCGCACACAATCCCAGTGTTGTACAGCTTGCTTCTTCACCTTCCCGAAGCTGCCGCTCTCGCCGGCTGCCGGAGCCCAAGAAGCGGCTTCTTCGCGCAAAGACGATTGTGCCGCTCACAGCGCTCTCCTTAGCGCGGCTTCTGCCGAAAGACGCCCGGCAGCGGCTCTTACCTCCGGAGAGCATCCTACCTTCCTCTTTAGCTCCTCTTCTCATCTACACCTCGGCAACAAGCTTTTCCACTATGTCTGGCTAGGAAAAACTGTGCCAGCACAGAAAACATCTCCCATCGTGTTCTAGAAGTTGCACGGATGTCTGCCAAGTGTTTGGCAGGAAGAAAAGAAAAGTTGTCCAAAACAGCTTCCAATCGAATGTTCCTGTGATTGGAAAAGTCAGGAGAGTGCAAAGGTACTGTTTTCTATCAGTTGGCAAGGTGCGCACACAATCCCAGTGTTGTACAGCTTGCTTCTTCACCTTCCCGAAGCTGCCGCTCTCGCCGGCTGCCGGAGCCCAAGAAGCGGCTTCTTCGCGCAAAGACGATTGTGCCGCTCACAGCGCTCTCCTTAGCGCGGCTTCTGCCGAAAGACGCCCGGCAGCGGCTCTTACCTCCGGAGAGCATCCTACCTTCCTCTTTAGCTCCTCTTCTCATCTACACCTCGGCAACAAGCTTTTCCACTATGTCTGGCTAGGAAAAACTGTGCCAGCACAGAAAACATCTCCCATCGTGTTCTAGAAGTTGCACGGATGTCTGCCAAGTGTTTGGCAGGAAGAAAAGAAAAGTTGTCCAAAACAGCTTCCAATCGAATGTTCCTGTGATTGGAAAAGTCAGGAGAGTGCAAAGGTACTGTTTTCTATCAGTTGGCAAGGTGCGCACACAATCCCAGTGTTGTACAGCTTGCTTCTTCACCTTCCCGAAGCTGCCGCTCTCGCCGGCTGCCGGAGCCCAAGAAGCGGCTTCTTCGCGCAAAGACGATTGTGCCGCTCACAGTGCTCTCCTTAGCGCGGCTTCTGCCGAAAGACGCCCGGCAGCGGCTCTTACCTCCGGAGAGCATCCTACCTTCCTCTTTAGCTCCTCTTCTCATCTACACCTCGGCAACAAGCTTTTCCACTATGTCTGGCTAGGAAAAACTGTGCCAGCACAGAAAACATCTCCCCTCGTGTTCTAGAAGTTGCACGGATGTCTGCCAAGTGTTTGGCAGGAAGAAAAGAAAAGTTGTCCAAAACAGCTTCCAATCGAATGTTCCTGTGATTGGAAAAGTCAGGAGAGTGCAAAGGTACTGTTTTCTATCAGTTGGCAAGGTGCGCACACAATCCCAGTGTTGTACAGCTTGCTTCTTCACCTTCCCGAAGCTGCCGCTCTCGCCGGCTGCCGGAGCCCAAGAAGCGGCTTCTTCGCGCAAAGACGATTGTGCCGCTCACAGTGCTCTCCTTAGCGCGGCTTCTGCCGAAAGACGCTCGGCAGCGGCTCTTACCTCCGGAGAGCATCCCACCTTCGTCTTTCGCGTCTTTTGTAGTCTACATCTTAGCAAAACGCTTTTCCACTATGTCTGGCTAGGAAAAACTGTGCCAGCACAGAAAACATCTCCCATCGTGTTCTAGAAGTTGCAGAGATGTCTGCCAAGTGTTTGGCAGGAAGAAAAGAAAAGTTGTCCAAAACAGCTTCCAATCGAATGTTCCTGTGATTGGAAAAGTCAGGAGAGTGCAAAGGTACTGTTTTCTATCAGTTGGCAAGGTGCGCACACAATCCCAGTGTTGTACAGCTTGCTTCTTCACCTTCCCGAAGCTGCCGCTCTCGCCGGCTGCCGGAGCCCAAGAAGCGGCTTCTTCGCGCAAAGACGATTGTGCCGCTCACAGCGCTCTCCTTAGCGCGGCTTCTGCCGAAAGACGCCCGGCAGCGGCTCTTACCTCCGGAGAGCATCCTACCTTCCTCTTTAGCTCCTCTTCTCATCTACACCTCGGCAACAAGCTTTTCCACTATGTCTGGCTAGGAAAAACTGTGCCAGCACAGAAAACATCTCCCCTCGTGTTCTAGAAGTTGCACGGATGTCTGCCAAGTGTTTGGCAGGAAGAAAAGAAAAGTTGTCCAAAACAGCTTCCAATCGAATGTTCCTGTGATTGGAAAAGTCAGGAGAGTGCAAAGGTACTGTTTTCTATCAGTTGGCAAGGTGCGCACACAATCCCAGTGTTGTACAGCTTGCTTCTTCACCTTCCCGAAGCTGCCGCTCTCGCCGGCTGCCGGAGCCCAAGAAGCGGCTTCTTCGCGCAAAGACGATTGTGCCGCTCACAGTGCTCTCCTTAGCGCGGCTTCTGCCGAAAGACGCCCGGCAGCGGCTCTTACCTCCGGAGAGCATCCTACCTTCCTCTTTAGCTCCTCTTCTCATCTACACCTCGGCAACAAGCTTTTCCACTATGTCTGGCTAGGAAAAACTGTGCCAGCACAGAAAACATCTCCCCTCGTGTTCTAGAAGTTGCACGGATGTCTGCCAAGTGTTTGGCAGGAAGAAAAGAAAAGTTGTCCAAAACAGCTTCCAATCGAATGTTCCTGTGATTGGAAAAGTCAGGAGAGTGCAAAGGTACTGTTTTCTATCAGTTGGCAAGGTGCGCACACAATCCCAGTGTTGTACAGCTTGCTTCTTCACCTTCCCGAAGCTGCCGCTCTCGCCGGCTGCCGGAGCCCAAGAAGCGGCTTCTTCGCGCAAAGACGATTGCGCCGCTCACAGTGCTCTCCTTAGCGCGGCTTCTGCCGAAAGACGCTCGGCAGCGGCTCTTACCTCCGGAGAGCATCCCACCTTCGTCTTTAGCTCCTCTTCTCATCTACACCTCGGCAAAAGCTTTTCCACTATGTCTGGCTAGGAAAAACTGTGCCAGCACAGAAAACATCTCCCATCGTGTTCTAGAAGTTGCACGGATGTCTGCCAAGTGTTTGGCAGGAAGAAAAGAAAAGTTGTCCAAAACAGCTTCCAATCGAATGTTCCTGTGATTGGAAAAGTCAGGAGAGTGCAAAGGTACTGTTTTCTATCAGTTGGCAAGGTGCGCACACAATCCCAGTGTTGTACAGCTTGCTTCTTCACCTTCCCGAAGCTGCCGCTCTCGCCGGCTGCCGGAGCCGAAAAAGCGGCTTCTTCGCGCAAAGACGATTGTGCCGCTCACAGTGCTCTCCTTAGCGCGGCTTCTGCCGAAAGACGCCCGGCAGCGGCTCTTACCTCCGGAGAGCATCCTACCTTCCTCTTTAGCTCCTCTTCTCATCTACACCTCGGCAACAAGCTTTTCCACTATGTCTGGCTAGGAAAAACTGTGCCAGCACAGAAAACATCTCCCATCGTGTTCTAGAAGTTGCACGGATGTCTGCCAAGTGTTTGGCAGGAAGAAAAGAAAAGTTGTCCAAAACAGCTTCCAATCGAATGTTCCTGTGATTGGAAAAGTCAGGAGAGTGCAAAGGTACTGTTTTCTATCAGTTGGCAAGGTGCGCACACAATCCCAGTGTTGTACAGCTTGCTTCTTCACCTTCCCGAAGCTGCCGCTCTCGCCGGCTGCCGGAGCCCAAGAAGCGGCTTCTTCGCGCAAAGACGATTGTGCCGCTCACAGTGCTCTCCTTAGCGCGGCTTCTGCCGAAAGACGCCCGGCAGCGGCTCTTACCTCCGGAGAGCATCCTACCTTCCTCTTTAGCTCCTCTTCTCATCTACACCTCGGCAACAAGCTTTTCCACTATGTCTGGCTAGGAAAAACTGTGCCAGCACAGAAAACATCTCCCATCGTGTTCTAGAAGTTGCACGGATGTCTGCCAAGTGTTTGGCAGGAAGAAAAGAAAAGTTGTCCGAAACAGCTTCCAATCGAATGTTCCTGTGATTGGAAAAGTCAGGAGAGTGCAAAGGTACTGTTTTCTATCAGTTGGCAAGGTGCGCACACAATCCCAGTGTTGTACAGCTTGCTTCTTCACCTTCCCGAAGCTGCCGCTCTCGCCGGCTGCCGGAGCCCAAGAAGCGGCTTCTTCGCGCAAAGACGATTGTGCCGCTCACAGCGCTCTCCTTAGCGCGGCTTCTGCCGAAAGACGCCCGGCAGCGGCTCTTACCTCCGGAGAGCATCCTACCTTCCTCTTTAGCTCCTCTTCTCATCTACACCTCGGCAAAAGCTTTTCCACTATGTCTGGCTAGGAAAAACTGTGCCAGCACAGAAAACATCTCCCATCGTGTTCTAGAAGTTGCACGGATGTCTGCCAAGTGTTTGGCAGGAAGAAAAGAAAAGTTGTCCAAAACAGCTTCCAATCGAATGTTCCTGTGATTGGAAAAGTCAGGAGAGTGCAAAGGTACTGTTTTCTATCAGTTGGCAAGGTGCGCACACAATCCCAGTGTTGTACAGCTTGCTTCTTCACCTTCCCGAAGCTGCCGCTCTCGCCGGCTGCCGGAGCCGAAAAAGCGGCTTCTTCGCGCAAAGACGATTGTGCCGCTCACAGTGCTCTCCTTAGCGCGGCTTCTGCCGAAAGACGCTCGGCAGCGGCTCTTACCTCCGGAGAGCATCCTACCTTCGTCTTTAGCTCCTCTTCTCATCTACACCTCGGCAAAAAGCTTTTCCACTATGTCTGGCTAGGAAAAACTGTGCCAGCACAGAAAACATCTCCCATCGTGTTCTAGAAGTTGCACGGATGTCTGCCAAGTGTTTGGCAGGAAGAAAAGAAAAGTTGTCCAAAACAGCTTCCAATCGAATGTTCCTGTGATTGGAAAAGTCAGGAGAGTGCAAAGGTACTGTTTTCTATCAGTTGGCAAGGTGCGCACACAATCCCAGTGTTGTACAGCTTGCTTCTTCACCTTCCCGAAGCTGCCGCTCTCGCCGGCTGCCGGAGCCCAAGAAGCGGCTTCTTCGCGCAAAGACGATTGTGCCGCTCACAGTGCTCTCCTTAGCGCGGCTTCTGCCGAAAGACGCCCGGCAGCGGCTCTTACCTCCGGAGAGCATCCTACCTTCCTCTTTAGCTCCTCTTCTCATCTACACCTCGGCAACAAGCTTTTCCACTATGTCTGGCTAGGAAAAACTGTGCCAGCACAGAAAACATCTCCCATCGTGTTCTAGAAGTTGCACGGATGTCTGCCAAGTGTTTGGCAGGAAGAAAAGAAAAGTTGTCCAAAACAGCTTCCAATCGAATGTTCCTGTGATTGGAAAAGTCAGGAGAGTGCAAAGGTACTGTTTTCTATCAGTTGGCAAGGTGCGCACACAATCCCAGTGTTGTACAGCTTGCTTCTTCACCTTCCCGAAGCTGCCGCTCTCGCCGGCTGCCGGAGCCCAAGAAGCGGCTTCTTCGCGCAAAGACGATTGTGCCGCTCACAGTGCTCTCCTTAGCGCGGCTTCTGCCGAAAGACGCCCGGCAGCGGCTCTTACCTCCGGAGAGCATCCCACCTTCGTCTTTCGCGTCTTTTGTAGTCTACATCTTAGCAAAACGCTTTCCCACTATGTCTGGCTAGGAAAAACTGTGCCAGCACAGAAAACATCTCCCATCGTGTTCTAAAAGTTGCACGGATGTCTGCCAAGTGTTTGGCAGGAAGAAAAGAAAAGTTGTCCAAAACAGCTTCCAATCGAATGTTCCTGTGATTGGAAAAGTCAGGAGAGTGCAAAGGTACTGTTTTCTATCAGTTGGCAAGGTGCGCACACAATCCCAGTGTTGTACAGCTTGCTTCTTCACCTTCCCGAAGCTGCCGCTCTCGCCGGCTGCCGGAGCCCAAGAAGCGGCTTCTTCGCGCAAAGACGATTGTGCCGCTCACAGTGCTCTCCTTAGCGCGGCTTCTGCCGAAAGACGCCCGGCAGCGGCTCTTACCTCCGGAGAGCATCCTACCTTCCTCTTTAGCTCCTCTTCTCATCTACACCTCGGCAAAAAGCTTTCCCACTATGTCTGGCTAGGAAAAACTGTGCCAGCACAGAAAACATCTCCCCTCGTGTTCTAGAAGTTGCACGGATGTCTGCCAAGTGTTTGGCAGGAAGAAAAGAAAAGTTGTCCAAAACAGCTTCCAATCGAATGTTCCTGTGATTGGAAAAGTCAGGAGAGTGCAAAGGTACTGTTTTCTATCAGTTGGCAAGGTGCGCACACAATCCCAGTGTTGTACAGCTTGCTTCTTCACCTTCCCGAAGCTGCCGCTCTCGCCGGCTGCCGGAGCCCAAGAAGCGGCTTCTTCGCGCAAAGACGATTGCGCCGCTCACAGTGCTCTCCTTAGCGCGGCTTCTGCCGAAAGACGCTCGGCAGCGGCTCTTACCTCCGGAGAGCATCCCACCTTCGTCTTTAGCTCCTCTTCTCATCTACACCTCGGCAAAAGCTTTTCCACTATGTCTGGCTAGGAAAAACTGTGCCAGCACAGAAAACATCTCCCATCGTGTTCTAGAAGTTGCACGGATGTCTGCCAAGTGTTTGGCAGGAAGAAAAGAAAAGTTGTCCAAAACAGCTTCCAATCGAATGTTCCTGTGATTGGAAAAGTCAGGAGAGTGCAAAGGTACTGTTTTCTATCAGTTGGCAAGGTGCGCACACAATCCCAGTGTTGTACAGCTTGCTTCTTCACCTTCCCGAAGCTGCCGCTCTCGCCGGCTGCCGGAGCCGAAAAAGCGGCTTCTTCGCGCAAAGACGATTGTGCCGCTCACAGTGCTCTCCTTAGCGCGGCTTCTGCCGAAAGACGCCCGGCAGCGGCTCTTACCTCCGGAGAGCATCCTACCTTCCTCTTTAGCTCCTCTTCTCATCTACACCTCGGCAACAAGCTTTTCCACTATGTCTGGCTAGGAAAAACTGTGCCAGCACAGAAAACATCTCCCATCGTGTTCTAGAAGTTGCACGGATGTCTGCCAAGTGTTTGGCAGGAAGAAAAGAAAAGTTGTCCAAAACAGCTTCCAATCGAATGTTCCTGTGATTGGAAAAGTCAGGAGAGTGCAAAGGTACTGTTTTCTATCAGTTGGCAAGGTGCGCACACAATCCCAGTGTTGTACAGCTTGCTTCTTCACCTTCCCGAAGCTGCCGCTCTCGCCGGCTGCCGGAGCCCAAGAAGCGGCTTCTTCGCGCAAAGACGATTGTGCCGCTCACAGTGCTCTCCTTAGCGCGGCTTCTGCCGAAAGACGCCCGGCAGCGGCTCTTACCTCCGGAGAGCATCCTACCTTCCTCTTTAGCTCCTCTTCTCATCTACACCTCGGCAACAAGCTTTTCCACTATGTCTGGCTAGGAAAAACTGTGCCAGCACAGAAAACATCTCCCATCGTGTTCTAGAAGTTGCACGGATGTCTGCCAAGTGTTTGGCAGGAAGAAAAGAAAAGTTGTCCAAAACAGCTTCCAATCGAATGTTCCTGTGATTGGAAAAGTCAGGAGAGTGCAAAGGTACTGTTTTCTATCAGTTGGCAAGGTGCGCACACAATCCCAGTGTTGTACAGCTTGCTTCTTCACCTTCCCGAAGCTGCCGCTCTCGCCGGCTGCCGGAGCCCAAGAAGCGGCTTCTTCGCGCAAAGACGATTGTGCCGCTCACAGTGCTCTCCTTAGCGCGGCTTCTGCCGAAAGACGCCCGGCAGCGGCTCTTACCTCCGGAGAGCATCCTACCTTCCTCTTTAGCTCCTCTTCTCATCTACACCTCGGCAAAAAGCTTTCCCACTATGTCTGGCTAGGAAAAACTGTGCCAGCACAGAAAACATCTCCCATCGTGTTCTAGAAGTTGCACGGATGTCTGCCAAGTGTTTGGCAGGAAGAAAAGAAAAGTTGTCCAAAACAGCTTCCAATCGAATGTTCCTGTGATTGGAAAAGTCAGGAGAGTGCAAAGGTACTGTTTTCTATCAGTTGGCAAGGTGCGCACACAATCCCAGTGTTGTACAGCTTGCTTCTTCACCTTCCCGAAGCTGCCGCTCTCGCCGGCTGCTGGAGCCCAAGAAGCGGCTTCTTCGCGCAAAGACGATTGTGCCGCTCACAGTGCTCTCCTTAGCGCGGCTTCTGCCGAAAGACGCCCGGCAGCGGCTCTTACCTCCGGAGAGCATCCTACCTTCCTCTTTAGCTCCTCTTCTCATCTACACCTCGGCAAAAAGCTTTTCCACTATGTCTGGCTAGGAAAAACTGTGCCAGCACAGAAAACATCTCCCATCGTGTTCTAGAAGTTGCACGGATGTCTGCCAAGTGTTTGGCAGGAAGAAAAGAAAAGTTGTCCAAAACAGCTTCCAATCGAATGTTCCTGTGATTGGAAAAGTCAGGAGAGTGCAAAGGTACTGTTTTCTATCAGTTGGCAAGGTGCGCACACAATCCCAGTGTTGTACAGCTTGCTTCTTCACCTTCCCGAAGCTGCCGCTCTCGCCGGCTGCCGGAGCCGAAAAAGCGGCTTCTTCGCGCAAAGACGATTGTGCCGCTCACAGTGCTCTCCTTAGCGCGGCTTCTGCCGAAAGACGCTCGGCAGCGGCTCTTACCTCCGGAGAGCATCCTACCTTCGTCTTTAGCTCCTCTTCTCATCTACACCTCGGCAAAAGCTTTTCCACTATGTCTGGCTAGGAAAAACTGTGCCAGCACAGAAAACATCTCCCATCGTGTTCTAGAAGTTGCAGAGATGTCTGCCAAGTGTTTGGCAGGAAGAAAAGAAAAGTTGTCCAAAACAGCTTCCAATCGAATGTTCCTGTGATTGGAAAAGTCAGGAGAGTGCAAAGGTACTGTTTTCTATCAGTTGGCAAGGTGCGCACACAATCCCAGTGTTGTACAGCTTGCTTCTTCACCTTCCCGAAGCTGCCGCTCTCGCCGGCTGCCGGAGCCGAAAAAGCGGCTTCTTCGCGCAAAGACGATTGTGCCGCTCACAGTGCTCTCCTTAGCGCGGCTTCTGCCGAAAGACGCTCGGCAGCGGCTCTTACCTCCGGAGAGCATCCTACCTTCGTCTTTAGCTCCTCTTCTCATCTACACCTCGGCAACAAGCTTTTCCACTATGTCTGGCTAGGAAAAACTGTGCCAGCACAGAAAACATCTCCCCTCGTGTTCTAGAAGTTGCACGGATGTCTGCCAAGTGTTTGGCAGGAAGAAAAGAAAAGTTGTCCAAAACAGCTTCCAATCGAATGTTCCTGTGATTGGAAAAGTCAGGAGAGTGCAAAGGTACTGTTTTCTATCAGTTGGCAAGGTGCGCACACAATCCCAGTGTTGTACAGCTTGCTTCTTCACCTTCCCGAAGCTGCCGCTCTCGCCGGCTGCCGGAGCCCAAGAAGCGGCTTCTTCGCGCAAAGACGATTGTGCCGCTCACAGTGCTCTCCTTAGCGCGGCTTCTGCCGAAAGACGCCCGGCAGCGGCTCTTACCTCCGGAGAGCATCCTACCTTCCTCTTTAGCTCCTCTTCTCATCTACACCTCGGCAAAAAGCTTTTCCACTATGTCTGGCTAGGAAAAACTGTGCCAGCACAGAAAACATCTCCCATCGTGTTCTAGAAGTTGCACGGATGTCTGCCAAGTGTTTGGCAGGAAGAAAAGAAAAGTTGTCCAAAACAGCTTCCAATCGAATGTTCCTGTGATTGGAAAAGTCAGGAGAGTGCAAAGGTACTGTTTTCTATCAGTTGGCAAGGTGCGCACACAATCCCAGTGTTGTACAGCTTGCTTCTTCACCTTCCCGAAGCTGCCGCTCTCGCCGGCTGCCGGAGCCGAAAAAGCGGCTTCTTCGCGCAAAGACGATTGTGCCGCTCACAGTGCTCTCCTTAGCGCGGCTTCTGCCGAAAGACGCTCGGCAGCGGCTCTTACCTCCGGAGAGCATCCTACCTTCGTCTTTAGCTCCTCTTCTCATCTACACCTCGGCAAAAGCTTTTCCACTATGTCTGGCTAGGAAAAACTGTGCCAGCACAGAAAACATCTCCCATCGTGTTCTAGAAGTTGCACGGATGTCTGCCAAGTGTTTGGCAGGAAGAAAAGAAAAGTTGTCCAAAACAGCTTCCAATCGAATGTTCCTGTGATTGGAAAAGTCAGGAGAGTGCAAAGGTACTGTTTTCTATCAGTTGGCAAGGTGCGCACACAATCCCAGTGTTGTACAGCTTGCTTCTTCACCTTCCCGAAGCTGCCGCTCTCGCCGGCTGCCGGAGCCGAAAAAGCGGCTTCTTCGCGCAAAGACGATTGTGCCGCTCACAGTGCTCTCCTTAGCGCGGCTTCTGCCGAAAGACGCTCGGCAGCGGCTCTTACCTCCGGAGAGCATCCTACCTTCGTCTTTAGCTCCTCTTCTCATCTACACCTCGGCAAAAAGCTTTTCCACTATGTCTGGCTAGGAAAAACTGTGCCAGCACAGAAAACATCTCCCATCGTGTTCTAGAAGTTGCACGGATGTCTGCCAAGTGTTTGGCAGGAAGAAAAGAAAAGTTGTCCAAAACAGCTTCCAATCGAATGTTCCTGTGATTGGAAAAGTCAGGAGAGTGCAAAGGTACTGTTTTCTATCAGTTGGCAAGGTGCGCACACAATCCCAGTGTTGTACAGCTTGCTTCTTCACCTTCCCGAAGCTGCCGCTCTCGCCGGCTGCCGGAGCCCAAGAAGCGGCTTCTTCGCGCAAAGACGATTGTGCCGCTCACAGTGCTCTCCTTAGCGCGGCTTCTGCCGAAAGACGCCCGGCAGCGGCTCTTACCTCCGGAGAGCATCCTACCTTCCTCTTTAGCTCCTCTTCTCATCTACACCTCGGCAAAAAGCTTTTCCACTATGTCTGGCTAGGAAAAACTGTGCCAGCACAGAAAACATCTCCCATCGTGTTCTAGAAGTTGCACGGATGTCTGCCAAGTGTTTGGCAGGAAGAAAAGAAAAGTTGTCCAAAACAGCTTCCAATCGAATGTTCCTGTGATTGGAAAAGTCAGGAGAGTGCAAAGGTACTGTTTTCTATCAGTTGGCAAGGTGCGCACACAATCCCAGTGTTGTACAGCTTGCTTCTTCACCTTCCCGAAGCTGCCGCTCTCGCCGGCTGCCGGAGCCCAAGAAGCGGCTTCTTCGCGCAAAGACGATTGTGCCGCTCACAGTGCTCTCCTTAGCGCGGCTTCTGCCGAAAGACGCCCGGCAGCGGCTCTTACCTCCGGAGAGCATCCTACCTTCCTCTTTAGCTCCTCTTCTCATCTACACCTCGGCAACAAGCTTTTCCACTATGTCTGGCTAGGAAAAACTGTGCCAGCACAGAAAACATCTCCCATCGTGTTCTAGAAGTTGCACGGATGTCTGCCAAGTGTTTGGCAGGAAGAAAAGAAAAGTTGTCCAAAACAGCTTCCAATCGAATGTTCCTGTGATTGGAAAAGTCAGGAGAGTGCAAAGGTACTGTTTTCTATCAGTTGGCAAGGTGCGCACACAATCCCAGTGTTGTACAGCTTGCTTCTTCACCTTCCCGAAGCTGCCGCTCTCGCCGGCTGCCGGAGCCCAAGAAGCGGCTTCTTCGCGCAAAGACGATTGTGCCGCTCACAGTGCTCTCCTTAGCGCGGCTTCTGCCGAAAGACGCCCGGCAGCGGCTCTTACCTCCGGAGAGCATCCTACCTTCGTCTTTAGCTCCTCTTCTCATCTACACCTCGGCAAAAAGCTTTTCCACTATGTCTGGCTAGGAAAAACTGTGCCAGCACAGAAAACATCTCCCATCGTGTTCTAGAAGTTGCACGGATGTCTGCCAAGTGTTTGGCAGGAAGAAAAGAAAAGTTGTCCAAAACAGCTTCCAATCGAATGTTCCTGTGATTGGAAAAGTCAGGAGAGTGCAAAGGTACTGTTTTCTATCAGTTGGCAAGGTGCGCACACAATCCCAGTGTTGTACAGCTTGCTTCTTCACCTTCCCGAAGCTGCCGCTCTCGCCGGCTGCCGGAGCCCAAGAAGCGGCTTCTTCGCGCAAAGACGATTGTGCCGCTCACAGTGCTCTCCTTAGCGCGGCTTCTGCCGAAAGACGCTCGGCAGCGGCTCTTACCTCCGGAGAGCATCCTACCTTCGTCTTTAGCTCCTCTTCTCATCTACACCTCGGCAAAAGCTTTTCCACTATGTCTGGCTAGGAAAAACTGTGCCAGCACAGAAAACATCTCCCATCGTGTTCTAGAAGTTGCACGGATGTCTGCCAAGTGTTTGGCAGGAAGAAAAGAAAAGTTGTCCAAAACAGCTTCCAATCGAATGTTCCTGTGATTGGAAAAGTCAGGAGAGTGCAAAGGTACTGTTTTCTATCAGTTGGCAAGGTGCGCACACAATCCCAGTGTTGTACAGCTTGCTTCTTCACCTTCCCGAAGCTGCCGCTCTCGCCGGCTGCCGGAGCCCAAGAAGCGGCTTCTTCGCGCAAAGACGATTGTGCCGCTCACAGTGCTCTCCTTAGCGCGGCTTCTGCCGAAAGACGCCCGGCAGCGGCTCTTACCTCCGGAGAGCATCCTACCTTCGTCTTTAGCTCCTCTTCTCATCTACACCTCGGCAACAAGCTTTTCCACTATGTCTGGCTAGGAAAAACTGTGCCAGCACAGAAAACATCTCCCATCGTGTTCTAGAAGTTGCACGGATGTCTGCCAAGTGTTTGGCAGGAAGAAAAGAAAAGTTGTCCAAAACAGCTTCCAATCGAATGTTCCTGTGATTGGAAAAGTCAGGAGAGTGCAAAGGTACTGTTTTCTATCAGTTGGCAAGGTGCGCACACAATCCCAGTGTTGTACAGCTTGCTTCTTCACCTTCCCGAAGCTGCCGCTCTCGCCGGCTGCCGGAGCCCAAGAAGCGGCTTCTTCGCGCAAAGACGATTGTGCCGCTCACAGTGCTCTCCTTAGCGCGGCTTCTGCCGAAAGACGCCCGGCAGCGGCTCTTACCTCCGGAGAGCATCCTACCTTCCTCTTTAGCTCCTCTTCTCATCTACACCTCGGCAACAAGCTTTTCCACTATGTCTGGCTAGGAAAAACTGTGCCAGCACAGAAAACATCTCCCATCGTGTTCTAGAAGTTGCACGGATGTCTGCCAAGTGTTTGGCAGGAAGAAAAGAAAAGTTGTCCAAAACAGCTTCCAATCGAATGTTCCTGTGATTGGAAAAGTCAGGAGAGTGCAAAGGTACTGTTTTCTATCAGTTGGCAAGGTGCGCACACAATCCCAGTGTTGTACAGCTTGCTTCTTCACCTTCCCGAAGCTGCCGCTCTCGCCGGCTGCCGGAGCCCAAGAAGCGGCTTCTTCGCGCAAAGACGATTGTGCCGCTCACAGTGCTCTCCTTAGCGCGGCTTCTGCCGAAAGACGCCCGGCAGCGGCTCTTACCTCCGGAGAGCATCCCACCTTCGTCTTTCGCGTCTTTTGTAGTCTACATCTTAGCAAAACGCTTTCCCACTATGTCTGGCTAGGAAAAACAGCACAGAAAACATCTCCCATCGTGTTCTAGAAGTTGCACGGATGTCTGCCAAGTGTTTGGCAGGAAGAAAAGAAAAGTTGTCCAAAACAGCTTCCAATCGAATGTTCCTGTGATTGGAAAAGTCAGGAGAGTGCAAAGGTACTGTTTTCTATCAGTTGGCAAGGTGCGCACACAATCCCAGTGTTGTACAGCTTGCTTCTTCACCTTCCCGAAGCTGCCGCTCTCGCCGGCTGCCGGAGCCCAAGAAGCGGCTTCTTCGCGCAAAGACGATTGTGCCGCTCACAGTGCTCTCCTTAGCGCGGCTTCTGCCGAAAGACGCCCGGCAGCGGCTCTTACCTCCGGAGAGCATCCTACCTTCCTCTTTAGCTCCTCTTCTCATCTACACCTCGGCAAAAAGCTTTCCCACTATGTCTGGCTAGGAAAAACTGTGCCAGCACAGAAAACATCTCCCATCGTGTTCTAGAAGTTGCACGGATGTCTGCCAAGTGTTTGGCAGGAAGAAAAGAAAAGTTGTCCAAAACAGCTTCCAATCGAATGTTCCTGTGATTGGAAAAGTCAGGAGAGTGCAAAGGTACTGTTTTCTATCAGTTGGCAAGGTGCGCACACAATCCCAGTGTTGTACAGCTTGCTTCTTCACCTTCCCGAAGCTGCCGCTCTCGCCGGCTGCCGGAGCCCAAGAAGCGGCTTCTTCGCGCAAAGACGATTGTGCCGCTCACAGTGCTCTCCTTAGCGCGGCTTCTGCCGAAAGACGCCCGGCAGCGGCTCTTACCTCCGGAGAGCATCCTACCTTCCTCTTTAGCTCCTCTTCTCATCTACACCTCGGCAAAAAGCTTTCCCACTATGTCTGGCTAGGAAAAACTGTGCCAGCACAGAAAACATCTCCCATCGTGTTCTAGAAGTTGCACGGATGTCTGCCAAGTGTTTGGCAGGAAGAAAAGAAAAGTTGTCCAAAACAGCTTCCAATCGAATGTTCCTGTGATTGGAAAAGTCAGGAGAGTGCAAAGGTACTGTTTTCTATCAGTTGGCAAGGTGCGCACACAATCCCAGTGTTGTACAGCTTGCTTCTTCACCTTCCCGAAGCTGCCGCTCTCGCCGGCTGCCGGAGCCGAAAAAGCGGCTTCTTCGCGCAAAGACGATTGTGCCGCTCACAGTGCTCTCCTTAGCGCGGCTTCTGCCGAAAGACGCCCGGCAGCGGCTCTTACCTCCGGAGAGCATCCTACCTTCCTCTTTAGCTCCTCTTCTCATCTACACCTCGGCAACAAGCTTTTCCACTATGTCTGGCTAGGAAAAACTGTGCCAGCACAGAAAACATCTCCCATCGTGTTCTAGAAGTTGCACGGATGTCTGCCAAGTGTTTGGCAGGAAGAAAAGAAAAGTTGTCCAAAACAGCTTCCAATCGAATGTTCCTGTGATTGGAAAAGTCAGGAGAGTGCAAAGGTACTGTTTTCTATCAGTTGGCAAGGTGCGCACACAATCCCAGTGTTGTACAGCTTGCTTCTTCACCTTCCCGAAGCTGCCGCTCTCGCCGGCTGCCGGAGCCGAAAAAGCGGCTTCTTCGCGCAAAGACGATTGTGCCGCTCACAGTGCTCTCCTTAGCGCGGCTTCTGCCGAAAGACGCTCGGCAGCGGCTCTTACCTCCGGAGAGCATCCTACCTTCGTCTTTAGCTCCTCTTCTCATCTACACCTCGGCAAAAGCTTTTCCACTATGTCTGGCTAGGAAAAACTGTGCCAGCACAGAAAACATCTCCCATCGTGTTCTAGAAGTTGCAGAGATGTCTGCCAAGTGTTTGGCAGGAAGAAAAGAAAAGTTGTCCAAAACAGCTTCCAATCGAATGTTCCTGTGATTGGAAAAGTCAGGAGAGTGCAAAGGTACTGTTTTCTATCAGTTGGCAAGGTGCGCACACAATCCCAGTGTTGTACAGCTTGCTTCTTCACCTTCCCGAAGCTGCCGCTCTCGCCGGCTGCCGGAGCCCAAGAAGCGGCTTCTTCGCGCAAAGACGATTGTGCCGCTCACAGTGCTCTCCTTAGCGCGGCTTCTGCCGAAAGACGCCCGGCAGCGGCTCTTACCTCCGGAGAGCATCCTACCTTCCTCTTTAGCTCCTCTTCTCATCTACACCTCGGCAAAAAGCTTTTCCACTATGTCTGGCTAGGAAAAACTGTGCCAGCACAGAAAACATCTCCCATCGTGTTCTAGAAGTTGCACGGATGTCTGCCAAGTGTTTGGCAGGAAGAAAAGAAAAGTTGTCCAAAACAGCTTCCAATCGAATGTTCCTGTGATTGGAAAAGTCAGGAGAGTGCAAAGGTACTGTTTTCTATCAGTTGGCAAGGTGCGCACACAATCCCAGTGTTGTACAGCTTGCTTCTTCACCTTCCCGAAGCTGCCGCTCTCGCCGGCTGCCGGAGCCCAAGAAGCGGCTTCTTCGCGCAAAGACGATTGTGCCGCTCACAGTGCTCTCCTTAGCGCGGCTTCTGCCGAAAGACGCCCGGCAGCGGCTCTTACCTCCGGAGAGCATCCTACCTTCGTCTTTAGCTCCTCTTCTCATCTACACCTCGGCAAAAAGCTTTTCCACTATGTCTGGCTAGGAAAAACTGTGCCAGCACAGAAAACATCTCCCATCGTGTTCTAGAAGTTGCACGGATGTCTGCCAAGTGTTTGGCAGGAAGAAAAGAAAAGTTGTCCAAAACAGCTTCCAATCGAATGTTCCTGTGATTGGAAAAGTCAGGAGAGTGCAAAGGTACTGTTTTCTATCAGTTGGCAAGGTGCGCACACAATCCCAGTGTTGTACAGCTTGCTTCTTCACCTTCCCGAAGCTGCCGCTCTCGCCGGCTGCCGGAGCCCAAGAAGCGGCTTCTTCGCGCAAAGACGATTGTGCCGCTCACAGTGCTCTCCTTAGCGCGGCTTCTGCCGAAAGACGCTCGGCAGCGGCTCTTACCTCCGGAGAGCATCCTACCTTCGTCTTTAGCTCCTCTTCTCATCTACACCTCGGCAAAAGCTTTTCCACTATGTCTGGCTAGGAAAAACTGTGCCAGCACAGAAAACATCTCCCATCGTGTTCTAGAAGTTGCACGGATGTCTGCCAAGTGTTTGGCAGGAAGAAAAGAAAAGTTGTCCAAAACAGCTTCCAATCGAATGTTCCTGTGATTGGAAAAGTCAGGAGAGTGCAAAGGTACTGTTTTCTATCAGTTGGCAAGGTGCGCACACAATCCCAGTGTTGTACAGCTTGCTTCTTCACCTTCCCGAAGCTGCCGCTCTCGCCGGCTGCCGGAGCCCAAGAAGCGGCTTCTTCGCGCAAAGACGATTGTGCCGCTCACAGTGCTCTCCTTAGCGCGGCTTCTGCCGAAAGACGCCCGGCAGCGGCTCTTACCTCCGGAGAGCATCCTACCTTCGTCTTTAGCTCCTCTTCTCATCTACACCTCGGCAACAAGCTTTTCCACTATGTCTGGCTAGGAAAAACTGTGCCAGCACAGAAAACATCTCCCATCGTGTTCTAGAAGTTGCACGGATGTCTGCCAAGTGTTTGGCAGGAAGAAAAGAAAAGTTGTCCAAAACAGCTTCCAATCGAATGTTCCTGTGATTGGAAAAGTCAGGAGAGTGCAAAGGTACTGTTTTCTATCAGTTGGCAAGGTGCGCACACAATCCCAGTGTTGTACAGCTTGCTTCTTCACCTTCCCGAAGCTGCCGCTCTCGCCGGCTGCCGGAGCCCAAGAAGCGGCTTCTTCGCGCAAAGACGATTGTGCCGCTCACAGTGCTCTCCTTAGCGCGGCTTCTGCCGAAAGACGCCCGGCAGCGGCTCTTACCTCCGGAGAGCATCCTACCTTCGTCTTTAGCTCCTCTTCTCATCTACACCTCGGCAACAAGCTTTTCCACTATGTCTGGCTAGGAAAAACTGTGCCAGCACAGAAAACATCTCCCATCGTGTTCTAGAAGTTGCACGGATGTCTGCCAAGTGTTTGGCAGGAAGAAAAGAAAAGTTGTCCAAAACAGCTTCCAATCGAATGTTCCTGTGATTGGAAAAGTCAGGAGAGTGCAAAGGTACTGTTTTCTATCAGTTGGCAAGGTGCGCACACAATCCCAGTGTTGTACAGCTTGCTTCTTCACCTTCCCGAAGCTGCCGCTCTCGCCGGCTGCCGGAGCCCAAGAAGCGGCTTCTTCGCGCAAAGACGATTGTGCCGCTCACAGTGCTCTCCTTAGCGCGGCTTCTGCCGAAAGACGCCCGGCAGCGGCTCTTACCTCCGGAGAGCATCCCACCTTCGTCTTTCGCGTCTTTTGTAGTCTACATCTTAGCAAAACGCTTTCCCACTATGTCTGGCTAGGAAAAACAGCACAGAAAACATCTCCCATCGTGTTCTAGAAGTTGCACGGATGTCTGCCAAGTGTTTGGCAGGAAGAAAAGAAAAGTTGTCCAAAACAGCTTCCAATCGAATGTTCCTGTGATTGGAAAAGTCAGGAGAGTGCAAAGGTACTGTTTTCTATCAGTTGGCAAGGTGCGCACACAATCCCAGTGTTGTACAGCTTGCTTCTTCACCTTCCCGAAGCTGCCGCTCTCGCCGGCTGCCGGAGCCCAAGAAGCGGCTTCTTCGCGCAAAGACGATTGTGCCGCTCACAGTGCTCTCCTTAGCGCGGCTTCTGCCGAAAGACGCCCGGCAGCGGCTCTTACCTCCGGAGAGCATCCTACCTTCCTCTTTAGCTCCTCTTCTCATCTACACCTCGGCAAAAAGCTTTCCCACTATGTCTGGCTAGGAAAAACTGTGCCAGCACAGAAAACATCTCCCATCGTGTTCTAGAAGTTGCACGGATGTCTGCCAAGTGTTTGGCAGGAAGAAAAGAAAAGTTGTCCAAAACAGCTTCCAATCGAATGTTCCTGTGATTGGAAAAGTCAGGAGAGTGCAAAGGTACTGTTTTCTATCAGTTGGCAAGGTGCGCACACAATCCCAGTGTTGTACAGCTTGCTTCTTCACCTTCCCGAAGCTGCCGCTCTCGCCGGCTGCCGGAGCCCAAGAAGCGGCTTCTTCGCGCAAAGACGATTGTGCCGCTCACAGTGCTCTCCTTAGCGCGGCTTCTGCCGAAAGACGCCCGGCAGCGGCTCTTACCTCCGGAGAGCATCCTACCTTCCTCTTTAGCTCCTCTTCTCATCTACACCTCGGCAAAAAGCTTTCCCACTATGTCTGGCTAGGAAAAACTGTGCCAGCACAGAAAACATCTCCCATCGTGTTCTAGAAGTTGCACGGATGTCTGCCAAGTGTTTGGCAGGAAGAAAAGAAAAGTTGTCCAAAACAGCTTCCAATCGAATGTTCCTGTGATTGGAAAAGTCAGGAGAGTGCAAAGGTACTGTTTTCTATCAGTTGGCAAGGTGCGCACACAATCCCAGTGTTGTACAGCTTGCTTCTTCACCTTCCCGAAGCTGCCGCTCTCGCCGGCTGCCGGAGCCGAAAAAGCGGCTTCTTCGCGCAAAGACGATTGTGCCGCTCACAGTGCTCTCCTTAGCGCGGCTTCTGCCGAAAGACGCTCGGCAGCGGCTCTTACCTCCGGAGAGCATCCTACCTTCGTCTTTAGCTCCTCTTCTCATCTACACCTCGGCAAAAGCTTTTCCACTATGTCTGGCTAGGAAAAACTGTGCCAGCACAGAAAACATCTCCCATCGTGTTCTAGAAGTTGCAGAGATGTCTGCCAAGTGTTTGGCAGGAAGAAAAGAAAAGTTGTCCAAAACAGCTTCCAATCGAATGTTCCTGTGATTGGAAAAGTCAGGAGAGTGCAAAGGTACTGTTTTCTATCAGTTGGCAAGGTGCGCACACAATCCCAGTGTTGTACAGCTTGCTTCTTCACCTTCCCGAAGCTGCCGCTCTCGCCGGCTGCCGGAGCCGAAAAAGCGGCTTCTTCGCGCAAAGACGATTGTGCCGCTCACAGTGCTCTCCTTAGCGCGGCTTCTGCCGAAAGACGCTCGGCAGCGGCTCTTACCTCCGGAGAGCATCCTACCTTCGTCTTTAGCTCCTCTTCTCATCTACACCTCGGCAACAAGCTTTTCCACTATGTCTGGCTAGGAAAAACTGTGCCAGCACAGAAAACATCTCCCCTCGTGTTCTAGAAGTTGCACGGATGTCTGCCAAGTGTTTGGCAGGAAGAAAAGAAAAGTTGTCCAAAACAGCTTCCAATCGAATGTTCCTGTGATTGGAAAAGTCAGAAGAGTGCAAAGGTACTGTTTTCTATCAGTTGGCAAGGTGCGCACACAATCCCAGTGTTGTACAGCTTGCTTCTTCACCTTCCCGAAGCTGCCGCTCTCGCCGGCTGCCGGAGCCCAAGAAGCGGCTTCTTCGCGCAAAGACGATTGTGCCGCTCACAGTGCTCTCCTTAGCGCGGCTTCTGCCGAAAGACGCCCGGCAGCGGCTCTTACCTCCGGAGAGCATCCTACCTTCCTCTTTAGCTCCTCTTCTCATCTACACCTCGGCAAAAAGCTTTCCCACTATGTCTGGCTAGGAAAAACTGTGCCAGCACAGAAAACATCTCCCATCGTGTTCTAGAAGTTGCACGGATGTCTGCCAAGTGTTTGGCAGGAAGAAAAGAAAAGTTGTCCAAAACAGCTTCCAATCGAATGTTCCTGTGATTGGAAAAGTCAGGAGAGTGCAAAGGTACTGTTTTCTATCAGTTGGCAAGGTGCGCACACAATCCCAGTGTTGTACAGCTTGCTTCTTCACCTTCCCGAAGCTGCCGCTCTCGCCGGCTGCCGGAGCCGAAAAAGCGGCTTCTTCGCGCAAAGACGATTGTGCCGCTCACAGTGCTCTCCTTAGCGCGGCTTCTGCCGAAAGACGCTCGGCAGCGGCTCTTACCTCCGGAGAGCATCCTACCTTCGTCTTTAGCTCCTCTTCTCATCTACACCTCGGCAAAAGCTTTTCCACTATGTCTGGCTAGGAAAAACTGTGCCAGCACAGAAAACATCTCCCATCGTGTTCTAGAAGTTGCAGAGATGTCTGCCAAGTGTTTGGCAGGAAGAAAAGAAAAGTTGTCCAAAACAGCTTCCAATCGAATGTTCCTGTGATTGGAAAAGTCAGGAGAGTGCAAAGGTACTGTTTTCTATCAGTTGGCAAGGTGCGCACACAATCCCAGTGTTGTACAGCTTGCTTCTTCACCTTCCCGAAGCTGCCGCTCTCGCCGGCTGCCGGAGCCGAAAAAGCGGCTTCTTCGCGCAAAGACGATTGTGCCGCTCACAGTGCTCTCCTTAGCGCGGCTTCTGCCGAAAGACGCTCGGCAGCGGCTCTTACCTCCGGAGAGCATCCTACCTTCGTCTTTAGCTCCTCTTCTCATCTACACCTCGGCAAAAAGCTTTTCCACTATGTCTGGCTAGGAAAAACTGTGCCAGCACAGAAAACATCTCCCATCGTGTTCTAGAAGTTGCACGGATGTCTGCCAAGTGTTTGGCAGGAAGAAAAGAAAAGTTGTCCAAAACAGCTTCCAATCGAATGTTCCTGTGATTGGAAAAGTCAGGAGAGTGCAAAGGTACTGTTTTCTATCAGTTGGCAAGGTGCGCACACAATCCCAGTGTTGTACAGCTTGCTTCTTCACCTTCCCGAAGCTGCCGCTCTCGCCGGCTGCCGGAGCCCAAGAAGCGGCTTCTTCGCGCAAAGACGATTGTGCCGCTCACAGTGCTCTCCTTAGCGCGGCTTCTGCCGAAAGACGCCCGGCAGCGGCTCTTACCTCCGGAGAGCATCCTACCTTCCTCTTTAGCTCCTCTTCTCATCTACACCTCGGCAACAAGCTTTTCCCACTATGTCTGGCTAGGAAAAACTGTGCCAGCACAGAAAACATCTCCCATCGTGTTCTAGAAGTTGCACGGATGTCTGCCAAGTGTTTGGCAGGAAGAAAAGAAAAGTTGTCCAAAACAGCTTCCAATCGAATGTTCCTGTGATTGGAAAAGTCAGGAGAGTGCAAAGGTACTGTTTTCTATCAGTTGGCAAGGTGCGCACACAATCCAGTGTTGTACAGCTTGCTTCTTCACCTTCCCGAAGCTGCCGCTCTCGCCGGCTGCCGGAGCCCAAGAAGCGGCTTCTTCGCGCAAAGACGATTGTGCCGCTCACAGTGCTCTCCTTAGCGCGGCTTCTGCCGAAAGACGCCGGCAGCGGCTCTTACCTCCGGAGAGCATCCTGCCTTCCTCTTTAGCTCCTCTTCTCATCTACACCTCGGCAACAAGCTTTTCCACTATGTCTGGCTAGGAAAAACTGTGCCAGCACAGAAAACATCTCCCATCGTGTTCTAGAAGTTGCACGGATGTCTGCCAAGTGTTTGGCAGGAAGAAAAGAAAAGTTGTCCAAACAGCTTCCAATCGAATGTTCCTGTGATTGGAAAAGTCAGGAGAGTGCAAAGGTACTGTTTTCTATCAGTTGGCAAGGTGCGCACACAATCCCAGTGTTGTACAGCTTGCTTCTTCACCTTCCCGAAGCTGCCGCTCTCGCCGGCTGCCGGAGCCCAAGAAGCGGCTTCTTCGCGCAAAGACGATTGTGCCGCTCACAGTGCTCTCCTTAGCGCGGCTTCTGCCGAAAGACGCCCGGCAGCGGCTCTTACCTCCGGAGAGCATCCTACCTTCGTCTTTAGCTCCTCTTCTCATCTACACCTCGGCAACAAGCTTTTCCACTATGTCTGGCTAGGAAAAACTGTGCCAGCACAGAAAAAATCTCCCCTCGTGTTCTAGAAGTTGCACGGATGTCTGCCAAGTGTTTGGCAGGAAGAAAAGAAAAGTTGTCCAAACAGCTTCCAATCGAATGTTCCTGTGATTGGAAAAGTCAGGAGAGTGCAAAGGTACTGTTTTCTATCAGTGGCAAGGTGCGCACACAATCCCAGTGTTGTACAGCTTGCTTCTTCACCTTCCCGAAGCTGCCGCTCTCGCCGGCTGCCGGAGCCCAAGAAGCGGCTTCTTCGCGCAAAGACGATTGTGCCGCTCACAGTGCTCTCCTTAGCGCCGGCTTCTGCCGAAAGACGCTCGGCAGCGGCTCTTACCTCCGGAGAGCATCCTCCCTTCGTCTTTAGCTCCTCTTCTCATCTACACCTCGGCAACAAGCTTTTCCACTATGTCTGGCTAGGAAAAAACTGTGCGCCAGCACAGAAAACATCTCCCATCGTGTTCTAGAAGTTGCACGGATGTCTGCCAAGTGTTTGGCAGGAAGAAAAGAAAAGTTGTCCAAAACAGCTTCCAATCGAATGTTCCTGTGATTGGAAAAGTCAGGAGAGTGCAAAGGTACTGTTTTCTATCAGTTGGCAAGGTGCGCACACAATCCCAGTGTTGTACAGCTTGCTTCTTCACCTTCCCGAAGCTGCCGCTCTCGCCGGCTGCCGGAGCCCAAGAAGCGGCTTCTTCGCGCAAAGACGATTGTGCCGCTCACAGTGCTCTCCTTAGCGTGGCTTCTGGCGAAAGACGCTCGGCAGCGGCTCTTACCTCCGGAGAGCATCCTACCTTCGTCTTTAGCTCCTCTTCTCATCTACACCTCGGCAAAAAGCTTTTCCACTATGTCTGGCTAGGAAAAACTGTGCCAGCACAGAAAACATCTCCCATCGTGTTCTAGAAGTTGCACGGATGTCTGCCAAGTGTTTGGCAGGAAGAAAAGAAAAGTTGTCCAAAACAGCTTCCAATCGAATGTTCCTGTGATTGGAAAAGTCAGGAGAGTGCAAAGGTACTGTTTTCTATCAGTTGGCAAGGTGCGCACACAATCCCAGTGTTGTACAGCTTGCTTCTTCACCTTCCCGAAGCTGCCGCTCTCGCCGGCTGCCGGAGCCCAAGAAGCGGCTTCTTCGCGCAAAGACGATTGTGCCGCTCACAGTGCTCTCCTTAGCGCGGCTTCTGCCGAAAGACGCCCGGCAGCGGCTCTTACCTCCGGAGAGCATCCTACCTTCCTCTTTAGCTCCTCTTCTCATCTACACCTCGGCAAAAAGCTTTTCCACTATGTCTGGCTAGGAAAAACTGTGCCAGCACAGAAAACATCTCCCATCGTGTTCTAGAAGTTGCACGGATGTCTGCCAAGTGTTTGGCAGGAAGAAAAGAAAAGTTGTCCAAAACAGCTTCCAATCGAATGTTCCTGTGATTGGAAAAGTCAGGAGAGTGCAAAGGTACTGTTTTCTATCAGTTGGCAAGGTGCGCACACAATCCCAGTGTTGTACAGCTTGCTTCTTCACCTTCCCGAAGCTGCCGCTCTCGCCGGCTGCCGGAGCCCAAGAAGCGGCTTCTTCGCGCAAAGACGATTGTGCCGCTCACAGTGCTCTCCTTAGCGCGGCTTCTGCCGAAAGACGCCCGGCAGCGGCTCTTACCTCCGGAGAGCATCCCACCTTCGTCTTTCGCGTCTTTTGTAGTCTACATCTTAGCAAAACGCTTTCCCACTATGTCTGGCTAGGAAAAACTGTGCCAGCACAGAAAACATCTCCCATCGTGTTCTAGAAGTTGCACGGATGTCTGCCAAGTGTTTGGCAGGAAGAAAAGAAAAGTTGTCCAAAACAGCTTCCAATCGAATGTTCCTGTGATTGGAAAAGTCAGGAGAGTGCAAAGGTACTGTTTTCTATCAGTTGGCAAGGTGCGCACACAATCCCAGTGTTGTACAGCTTGCTTCTTCACCTTCCCGAAGCTGCCGCTCTCGCCGGCTGCCGGAGCCCAAGAAGCGGCTTCTTCGCGCAAAGACGATTGTGCCGCTCACAGTGCTCTCCTTAGCGCGGCTTCTGCCGAAAGACGCCCGGCAGCGGCTCTTACCTCCGGAGAGCATCCTACCTTCCTCTTTAGCTCCTCTTCTCATCTACACCTCGGCAAAAAGCTTTTCCACTATGTCTGGCTAGGAAAAACTGTGCCAGCACAGAAAACATCTCCCATCGTGTTCTAGAAGTTGCACGGATGTCTGCCAAGTGTTTGGCAGGAAGAAAAGAAAAGTTGTCCAAAACAGCTTCCAATCGAATGTTCCTGTGATTGGAAAAGTCAGGAGAGTGCAAAGGTACTGTTTTCTATCAGTTGGCAAGGTGCGCACACAATCCCAGTGTTGTACAGCTTGCTTCTTCACCTTCCCGAAGCTGCCGCTCTCGCCGGCTGCCGGAGCCCAAGAAGCGGCTTCTTCGCGCAAAGACGATTGTGCCGCTCACAGTGCTCTCCTTAGCGCGGCTTCTGCCGAAAGACGCCCGGCAGCGGCTCTTACCTCCGGAGAGCATCCTACCTTCCTCTTTAGCTCCTCTTCTCATCTACACCTCGGCAAAAAGCTTTCCCACTATGTCTGGCTAGGAAAAACTGTGCCAGCACAGAAAACATCTCCCATCGTGTTCTAGAAGTTGCATGGATGTCTGCCAAGTGTTTGGCAGGAAGAAAAGAAAAGTTGTCCAAAACAGCTTCCAATCGAATGTTCCTGTGATTGGAAAAGTCAGGAGAGTGCAAAGGTACTGTTTTCTATCAGTTGGCAAGGTGCGCACACAATCCCAGTGTTGTACAGCTTGCTTCTTCACCTTCCCGAAGCTGCCGCTCTCGCCGGCTGCCGGAGCCCAAGAAGCGGCTTCTTCGCGCAAAGACGATTGCGCCGCTCACAGTGCTCTCCTTAGCGCGGCTTCTGCCGAAAGACGCTCGGCAGCGGCTCTTACCTCCGGAGAGCATCCCACCTTCGTCTTTAGCTCCTCTTCTCATCTACACCTCGGCAAAAGCTTTTCCACTATGTCTGGCTAGGAAAAACTGTGCCAGCACAGAAAACATCTCCCATCGTGTTCTAGAAGTTGCACGGATGTCTGCCAAGTGTTTGGCAGGAAGAAAAGAAAAGTTGTCCAAAACAGCTTCCAATCGAATGTTCCTGTGATTGGAAAAGTCAGGAGAGTGCAAAGGTACTGTTTTCTATCAGTTGGCAAGGTGCGCACACAATCCCAGTGTTGTACAGCTTGCTTCCTCACCTTCCCGAAGCTGCCGCTCTCGCCGTCTGCCGGAGCCGAAAAAGCGGCTTCTTCGCGCAAAGACGATTGTGCCGCTCACAGTGCTCTCCTTAGCGCGGCTTCTGCCGAAAGACGCCCGGCAGCGGCTCTTACCTCCGGAGAGCATCCTACCTTCGTCTTTAGCTCCTCTTCTCATCTACACCTCGGCAAAAAGCTTTTCCACTATGTCTGGCTAGGAAAAACTGTGCCAGCACAGAAAACATCTCCCATCGTGTTCTAGAAGTTGCAGAGATGTCTGCCAAGTGTTTGGCAGGAAGAAAAGAAAAGTTGTCCAAAACAGCTTCCAATCGAATGTTCCTGTGATTGGAAAAGTCAGGAGAGTGCAAAGGTACTGTTTTCTATCAGTTGGCAAGGTGCGCACACAATCCCAGTGTTGTACAGCTTGCTTCTTCACCTTCCCGAAGCTGCCGCTCTCGCCGGCTGCCGGAGCCCAAGAAGCGGCTTCTTCGCGCAAAGACGATTGTGCCGCTCACAGTGCTCTCCTTAGCGCGGCTTCTGCCGAAAGACGCCCGGCAGCGGCTCTTACCTCCGGAGAGCATCCCACCTTCGTCTTTCGCGTCTTTTGTAGTCTACAACTTAGCAAAACGCTTTCCCACTATGTCTGGCTAGGAAAAACTGTGCCAGCACAGAAAACATCTCCCATCGTGTTCTAGAAGTTGCACGGATGTCTGCCAAGTGTTTGGCAGGAAGAAAAGAAAAGTTGTCCAAAACAGCTTCCAATCGAATGTTCCTGTGATTGGAAAAGTCAGGAGAGTGCAAAGGTACTGTTTTCTATCAGTTGGCAAGGTGCGCACACAATCCCAGTGTTGTACAGCTTGCTTCTTCACCTTCCCGAAGCTGCCGCTCTCGCCGGCTGCCGGAGCCCAAGAAGCGGCTTCTTCGCGCAAAGACGATTGTGCCGCTCACAGTGCTCTCCTTAGCGCGGCTTCTGCCGAAAGACGCCCGGCAGCGGCTCTTTCCTCCGGAGAGCATCCTACCTTCGTCTTTCGCCTCTTTTGTACTCTACATCTTAGCAAAACGCTTTCCCACTATGTCTGGCTAGGAAAAACTGTGCCAGCACAGAAAACATCTCCCATCGTGTTCTAGAAGTTGCACGGATGTCTGCCAAGTGTTTGGCAGGAAGAAAAGAAAAGTTGTCCAAAACAGCTTCCAATCGAATGTTCCTGTGATTGGAAAAGTCAGGAGAGTGCAAAGGTACTGTTTTCTATCAGTGGGCAAGGTGCGCACACAATCCCAGTGTTGTACAGCTTGCTTCTTCACCTTCCCGAAGCTGCCGCTCTCGCCGGCTGCCGGAGCCCAAGAAGCGGCTTCTTCGCGCAAAGACGATTGTGCCGCTCACAGTGCTCTCCTTAGCGCGGCTTCTGCCGAAAGACGCCCGGCAGCGGCTCTTACCTCCGGAGAGCATCCTACCTTCCTCTTTAGCTCCTCTTCTCATCTACACCTCGGCAACAAGCTTTTCCACTATGTCTGGCTAGGAAAAACTGTGCCAGCACAGAAAACATCTCCCATCGTGTTCTAGAAGTTGCACGGATGTCTGCCAAGTGTTTGGCAGGAAGAAAAGAAAAGTTGTCCAAAACAGCTTCCAATCGAATGTTCCTGTGATTGGAAAAGTCAGGAGAGTGCAAAGGTACTGTTTTCTATCAGTTGGCAAGGTGCGCACACAATCCCAGTGTTGTACAGCTTGCTTCTTCACCTTCCCGAAGCTGCCGCTCTCGCCGGCTGCCGGAGCCCAAGAAGCGGCTTCTTCGCGCAAAGACGATTGTGCCGCTCACAGTGCTCTCCTTAGCGCGGCTTCTGCCGAAAGACGCCCGGCAGCGGCTCTTACCTCCGGAGAGCATCCTACCTTCCTCTTTAGCTCCTCTTCTCATCTACACCTCGGCAAAAAGCTTTCCCACTATGTCTGGCTAGGAAAAACTGTGCCAGCACAGAAAACATCTCCCATCGTGTTCTAGAAGTTGCACGGATGTCTGCCAAGTGTTTGGCAGGAAGAAAAGAAAAGTTGTCCAAAACAGCTTCCAATCGAATGTTCCTGTGATTGGAAAAGTCAGGAGAGTGCAAAGGTACTGTTTTCTATCAGTTGGCAAGGTGCGCACACAATCCCAGTGTTGTACAGCTTGCTTCTTCACCTTCCCGAAGCTGCCGCTCTCGCCGGCTGCCGGAGCCCAAGAAGCGGCTTCTTCGCGCAAAGACGATTGTGCCGCTCACAGTGCTCTCCTTAGCGCGGCTTCTGCCGAAAGACGCTCGGCAGCGGCTCTTACCTCCGGAGAGCATCCTACCTTCGTCTTTAGCTCCTCTTCTCATCTACACCTCGGCAACAAGCTTTTCCACTATGTCTGGCTAGGAAAAACTGTGCCAGCACAGAAAACATCTCCCATCGTGTTCTAGAAGTTGCAGAGATGTCTGCCAAGTGTTTGGCAGGAAGAAAAGAAAAGTTGTCCAAAACAGCTTCCAATTGAATGTTCCTGTGATTGGAAAAGTCAGGAGAGTGCAAAGGTACTGTTTTCTATCAGTTGGCAAGGTGCGCACACAATCCCAGTGTTGTACAGCTTGCTTCTTCACCTTCCCGAAGCTGCCGCTCTCGCCGGCTGCCGGAGCCGAAAAAGCGGCTTCTTCGCGCAAAGACGATTGTGCCGCTCACAGTGCTCTCCTTAGCGCGGCTTCTGCCGAAAGACGCCCGGCAGCGGCTCTTACCTCCGGAGAGCATCCTACCTTCGTCTTTAGCTCCTCTTCTCATCTACACCTCGGCAAAAAGCTTTTCCACTATGTCTGGCTAGGAAAAACTGTGCCAGCACAGAAAACATCTCCCATCGTGTTCTAGAAGTTGCACGGATGTCTGCCAAGTGTTTGGCAGGAAGAAAAGAAAAGTTGTCCAAAACAGCTTCCAATCGAATGTTCCTGTGATTGGAAAAGTCAGGAGAGTGCAAAGGTACTGTTTTCTATCAGTTGGCAAGGTGCGCACACAATCCCAGTGTTGTACAGCTTGCTTCTTCACCTTCCCGAAGCTGCCGCTCTCGCCGGCTGCCGGAGCCCAAGAAGCGGCTTCTTCGCGCAAAGACGATTGTGCCGCTCACAGTGCTCTCCTTAGCGCGGCTTCTGCCGAAAGACGCCCGGCAGCGGCTCTTACCTCCGGAGAGCATCCCACCTTCGTCTTTCGCGTCTTTTGTAGTCTACATCTTAGCAAAACGCTTTCCCACTATGTCTGGCTAGGAAAAACTGTGCCAGCACAGAAAACATCTCCCATCGTGTTCTAGAAGTTGCACGGATGTCTGCCAAGTGTTTGGCAGGAAGAAAAGAAAAGTTGTCCAAAACAGCTTCCAATCGAATGTTCCTGTGATTGGAAAAGTCAGGAGAGTGCAAAGGTACTGTTTTCTATCAGTTGGCAAGGTGCGCACACAATCCCAGTGTTGTACAGCTTGCTTCTTCACCTTCCCGAAGCTGCCGCTCTCGCCGGCTGCCGGAGCCCAAGAAGCGGCTTCTTCGCGCAAAGACGATTGTGCCGCTCACAGTGCTCTCCTTAGCGCGGCTTCTGCCGAAAGACGCCCGGCAGCGGCTCTTACCTCCGGAGAGCATCCCACCTTCGTCTTTCGCGTCTTTTGTAGTCTACAACTTAGCAAAACGCTTTCCCACTATGTCTGGCTAGGAAAAACTGTGCCAGCACAGAAAACATCTCCCATCGTGTTCTAGAAGTTGCACGGATGTCTGCCAAGTGTTTGGCAGGAAGAAAAGAAAAGTTGTCCAAAACAGCTTCCAATCGAATGTTCCTGTGATTGGAAAAGTCAGGAGAGTGCAAAGGTACTGTTTTCTATCAGTTGGCAAGGTGCGCACACAATCCCAGTGTTGTACAGCTTGCTTCTTCACCTTCCCGAAGCTGCCGCTCTCGCCGGCTGCCGGAGCCCAAGAAGCGGCTTCTTCGCGCAAAGACGATTGTGCCGCTCACAGTGCTCTCCTTAGCGCGGCTTCTGCCGAAAGACGCCCGGCAGCGGCTCTTTCCTCCGGAGAGCATCCTACCTTCGTCTTTCGCCTCTTTTGTACTCTACATCTTAGCAAAACGCTTTCCCACTATGTCTGGCTAGGAAAAACTGTGCCAGCACAGAAAACATCTCCCATCGTGTTCTAGAAGTTGCACGGATGTCTGCCAAGTGTTTGGCAGGAAGAAAAGAAAAGTTGTCCAAAACAGCTTCCAATCGAATGTTCCTGTGATTGGAAAAGTCAGGAGAGTGCAAAGGTACTGTTTTCTATCAGTTGGCAAGGTGCGCACACAATCCCAGTGTTGTACAGCTTGCTTCTTCACCTTCCCGAAGCTGCCGCTCTCGCCGGCTGCCGGAGCCCAAGAAGCGGCTTCTTCGCGCAAAGACGATTGTGCCGCTCACAGTGCTCTCCTTAGCGCGGCTTCTGCCGAAAGACGCCCGGCAGCGGCTCTTACCTCCGGAGAGCATCCTACCTTCCTCTTTAGCTCCTCTTCTCATCTACACCTCGGCAACAAGCTTTTCCACTATGTCTGGCTAGGAAAAACTGTGCCAGCACAGAAAACATCTCCCATCGTGTTCTAGAAGTTGCACGGATGTCTGCCAAGTGTTTGGCAGGAAGAAAAGAAAAGTTGTCCAAAACAGCTTCCAATCGAATGTTCCTGTGATTGGAAAAGTCAGGAGAGTGCAAAGGTACTGTTTTCTATCAGTTGGCAAGGTGCGCACACAATCCCAGTGTTGTACAGCTTGCTTCTTCACCTTCCCGAAGCTGCCGCTCTCGCCGGCTGCCGGAGCCCAAGAAGCGGCTTCTTCGCGCAAAGACGATTGTGCCGCTCACAGTGCTCTCCTTAGCGCGGCTTCTGCCGAAAGACGCCCGGCAGCGGCTCTTACCTCCGGAGAGCATCCTACCTTCCTCTTTAGCTCCTCTTCTCATCTACACCTCGGCAAAAAGCTTTCCCACTATGTCTGGCTAGGAAAAACTGTGCCAGCACAGAAAACATCTCCCATCGTGTTCTAGAAGTTGCACGGATGTCTGCCAAGTGTTTGGCAGGAAGAAAAGAAAAGTTGTCCAAAACAGCTTCCAATCGAATGTTCCTGTGATTGGAAAAGTCAGGAGAGTGCAAAGGTACTGTTTTCTATCAGTTCGCAAGGTGCGCACACAATCCCAGTGTTGTACAGCTTGCTTCTTCACCTTCCCGAAGCTGCCGCTCTCGCCGGCTGCCGGAGCCCAAGAAGCGGCTTCTTCGCGCAAAGACGATTGTGCCGCTCACAGTGCTCTCCTTAGCGCGGCTTCTGCCGAAAGACGCCCGGCAGCGGCTCTTACCTCCGGAGAGCATCCTACCTTCGTCTTTAGCTCCTCTTCTCATCTACACCTCGGCAAAAAGCTTTTCCACTATGTCTGGCTAGGAAAAACTGTGCCAGCACAGAAAACATCTCCCCTCGTGTTCTAGAAGTTGCACGGATGTCTGCCAAGTGTTTGGCAGGAAGAAAAGAAAAGTTGTCCAAAACAGCTTCCAATCGAATGTTCCTGTGATTGGAAAAGTCAGGAGAGTGCAAAGGTACTGTTTTCTATCAGTTGGCAAGGTGCGCACACAATCCCAGTGTTGTACAGCTTGCTTCTTCACCTTCCCGAAGCTGCCGCTCTCGCCGGCTGCCGGAGCCGAAAAAGCGGCTTCTTCGCGCAAAGACGATTGTGCCGCTCACAGTGCTCTCCTTAGCGCGGCTTCTGCCGAAAGACGCTCGGCAGCGGCTCTTACCTCCGGAGAGCATCCTACCTTCGTCTTTAGCTCCTCTTCTCATCTACACCTCGGCAAAAAGCTTTTCCACTATGTCTGGCTAGGAAAAACTGTGCCAGCACAGAAAACATCTCCCATCGTGTTCTAGAAGTTGCACGGATGTCTGCCAAGTGTTTGGCAGGAAGAAAAGAAAAGTTGTCCAAAACAGCTTCCAATCGAATGTTCCTGTGATTGGAAAAGTCAGGAGAGTGCAAAGGTACTGTTTTCTATCAGTTGGCAAGGTGCGCACACAATCCCAGTGTTGTACAGCTTGCTTCTTCACCTTCCCGAAGCTGCCGCTCTCGCCGGCTGCCGGAGCCCAAGAAGCGGCTTCTTCGCGCAAAGACGATTGTGCCGCTCACAGTGCTCTCCTTAGCGCGGCTTCTGCCGAAAGACGCCCGGCAGCGGCTCTTACCTCCGGAGAGCATCCCACCTTCGTCTTTCGCGTCTTTTGTAGTCTACATCTTAGCAAAACGCTTTCCCACTATGTCTGGCTAGGAAAAACTGTGCCAGCACAGAAAACATCTCCCATCGTGTTCTAGAAGTTGCACGGATGTCTGCCAAGTGTTTGGCAGGAAGAAAAGAAAAGTTGTCCAAAACAGCTTCCAATCGAATGTTCCTGTGATTGGAAAAGTCAGGAGAGTGCAAAGGTACTGTTTTCTATCAGTTGGCAAGGTGCGCACACAATCCCAGTGTTGTACAGCTTGCTTCTTCACCTTCCCGAAGCTGCCGCTCTCGCCGGCTGCCGGAGCCCAAGAAGCGGCTTCTTCGCGCAAAGACGATTGTGCCGCTCACAGTGCTCTCCTTAGCGCGGCATCTGCCGAAAGACGCCCGGCAGCGGCTCTTACCTCCGGAGAGCATCCTACCTTCCTCTTTAGCTCCTCTTCTCATCTACACCTCGGCAAAAAGCTTTTCCACTATGTCTGGCTAGGAAAAACGGTGCCAGCACAGAAAACATCTCCCCTCGTGTTCTAGAAGTTGCACGGCTGTCTGCCAAGTGTTTGGCAGGAAGAAAAGAAAAGTTGTCCAAAACAGCTTCCAATCGAATGTTCCTGTGATTGGAAAAGTCAGGAGAGTGCAAAGGTACTGTTTTCTATCAGTTGGCAAGGTGCGCACACAATCCCAGTGTTGTACAGCTTGCTTCTTCACCTTCCCGAAGCTGCCGCTCTCGCCGGCTGCCGGAGCCGAAAAAGCGGCTTCTTCGCGCAAAGACGATTGTGCCGCTCACAGTGCTCTCCTTAGCGCGGCTTCTGCCGAAAGACGCTCGGCAGCGGCTCTTACCTCCGGAGAGCATCCTACCTTCGTCTTTAGCTCCTCTTCTCATCTACACCTCGGCAAAAAGCTTTTCCACTATGTCTGGCTAGGAAAAACTGTGCCAGCACAGAAAACATCTCCCATCGTGTTCTAGAAGTTGCACGGATGTCTGCCAAGTGTTTGGCAGGAAGAAAAGAAAAGTTGTCCAAAACAGCTTCCAATCGAATGTTCCTGTGATTGGAAAAGTCAGGAGAGTGCAAAGGTACTGTTTTCTATCAGTTGGCAAGGTGCGCACACAATCCCAGTGTTGTACAGCTTGCTTCTTCACCTTCCCGAAGCTGCCGCTCTCGCCGGCTGCCGGAGCCCAAGAAGCGGCTTCTTCGCGCAAAGACGATTGTGCCGCTCACAGTGCTCTCCTTAGCGCGGCTTCTGCCGAAAGACGCCCGGCAGCGGCTCTTACCTCCGGAGAGCATCCCACCTTCGTCTTTCGCGTCTTTTGTAGTCTACATCTTAGCAAAACGCTTTCCCACTATGTCTGGCTAGGAAAAACTGTGCCAGCACAGAAAACATCTCCCATCGTGTTCTAGAAGTTGCACGGATGTCTGCCAAGTGTTTGGCAGGAAGAAAAGAAAAGTTGTCCAAAACAGCTTCCAATCGAATGTTCCTGTGATTGGAAAAGTCAGGAGAGTGCAAAGGTACTGTTTTCTATCAGTTGGCAAGGTGCGCACACAATCCCAGTGTTGTACAGCTTGCTTCTTCACCTTCCCGAAGCTGCCGCTCTCGCCGGCTGCCGGAGCCCAAGAAGCGGCTTCTTCGCGCAAAGACGATTGTGCCGCTCACAGTGCTCTCCTTAGCGCGGCATCTGCCGAAAGACGCCCGGCAGCGGCTCTTACCTCCGGAGAGCATCCTACCTTCCTCTTTAGCTCCTCTTCTCATCTACACCTCGGCAAAAAGCTTTTCCACTATGTCTGGCTAGGAAAAACGGTGCCAGCACAGAAAACATCTCCCCTCGTGTTCTAGAAGTTGCACGGCTGTCTGCCAAGTGTTTGGCAGGAAGAAAAGAAAAGTTGTCCAAAACAGCTTCCAATCGAATGTTCCTGTGATTGGAAAAGTCAGGAGAGTGCAAAGGTACTGTTTTCTATCAGTTGGCAAGGTGCGCACACAATCCCAGTGTTGTACAGCTTGCTTCTTCACCTTCCCGAAGCTGCCGCTCTCGCCGGCTGCCGGAGCCCAAGAAGCGGCTTCTTCGCGCAAAGACGATTGTGCCGCTCACAGTGCTCTCCTTAGCGCGGCTTCTGCCGAAAGACGCCCGGCAGCGGCTCTTACCTCCGGAGAGCATCCTACCTTCCTCTTTAGCTCCTCTTCTCATCTACACCTCGGCAAAAAGCTTTCCCACTCTGTCTGGCTAGGAAAAACTGTGCCAGCACAGAAAACATCTCCCATCGTGTTCTAGAAGTTGCACGGATGTCTGCCAAGTGTTTGGCAGGAAGAAAAGAAAAGTTGTCCAAAACAGCTTCCAATCGAATGTTCCTGTGATTGGAAAAGTCAGGAGAGTGCAAAGGTACTGTTTTCTATCAGTTGGCAAGGTGCGCACACAATCCCAGTGTTGTACAGCTTGCTTCTTCACCTTCCCGAAGCTGCCGCTCTCGCCGGCTGCCGGAGCCCAAGAAGCGGCTTCTTCGCGCAAAGACGATTGTGCCGCTCACAGTGCTCTCCTTAGCGCGGCTTCTGCCGAAAGACGCTCGGCAGCGGCTCTTACCTCCGGAGAGCATCCTACCTTCCTCTTTAGCTCCTCTTCTCATCTACACCTCGGCAAAAAGCTTTTCCACTATGTCTGGCTAGGAAAAACTGTGCCAGCACAGAAAACATCTCCCATCGTGTTCTAGAAGTTGCACGGATGTCTGCCAAGTGTTTGGCAGGAAGAAAAGAAAAGTTGTCCAAAACAGCTTCCAATCGAATGTTCCTGTGATTGGAAAAGTCAGGAGAGTGCAAAGGTACTGTTTTCTATCAGTTGGCAAGGTGCGCACACAATCCCAGTGTTGTACAGCTTGCTTCTTCACCTTCCCGAAGCTGCCGCTCTCGCCGGCTGCCGGAGCCCAAGAAGCGGCTTCTTCGCGCAAAGACGATTGTGCCGCTCACAGTGCTCTCCTTAGCGCGGCTTCTGCCGAAAGACGCCCGGCAGCGGCTCTTACCTCCGGAGAGCATCCTACCTTCCTCTTTAGCTCCTCTTCTCATCTACACCTCGGCAAAAAGCTTTTCCACTATGTCTGGCTAGGAAAAACTGTGCCAGCACAGAAAACATCTCCCATCGTGTTCTAGAAGTTGCACGGATGTCTGCCAAGTGTTTGGCAGGAAGAAAAGAAAAGTTGTCCAAAACAGCTTCCAATCGAATGTTCCTGTGATTGGAAAAGTCAGGAGAGTGCAAAGGTACTGTTTTCTATCAGTTGGCAAGGTGCGCACACAATCCCAGTGTTGTACAGCTTGCTTCTTCACCTTCCCGAAGCTGCCGCTCTCGCCGGCTGCCGGAGCCCAAGAAGCGGCTTCTTCGCGCAAAGACGATTGTGCCGCTCACAGTGCTCTCCTTAGCGCGGCTTCTGCCGAAAGACGCCCGGCAGCGGCTCTTACCTCCGGAGAGCATCCCACCTTCGTCTTTCGCGTCTTTTGTAGTCTACATCTTAGCAAAACGCTTTCCCACTATGTCTGGCTAGGAAAAACTGTGCCAGCACAGAAAACATCTCCCATCGTGTTCTAGAAGTTGCACGGATGTCTGCCAAGTGTTTGGCAGGAAGAAAAGAAAAGTTGTCCAAAACAGCTTCCAATCGAATGTTCCTGTGATTGGAAAAGTCAGGAGAGTGCAAAGGTACTGTTTTCTATCAGTTGGCAAGGTGCGCACACAATCCCAGTGTTGTACAGCTTGCTTCTTCACCTTCCCGAAGCTGCCGCTCTCGCCGGCTGCCGGAGCCCAAGAAGCGGCTTCTTCGCGCAAAGACGATTGTGCCGCTCACAGTGCTCTCCTTAGCGCGGCTTCTGCCGAAAGACGCCCGGCAGCGGCTCTTACCTCCGGAGAGCATCCTACCTTCCTCTTTAGCTCCTCTTCTCATCTACACCTCGGCAACAAGCTTTTCCACTATGTCTGGCTAGGAAAAACTGTGCCAGCACAGAAAACATCTCCCATCGTGTTCTAGAAGTTGCACGGATGTCTGCCAAGTGTTTGGCAGGAAGAAAAGAAAAGTTGTCCAAAACAGCTTCCAATCGAATGTTCCTGTGATTGGAAAAGTCAGGAGAGTGCAAAGGTACTGTTTTCTATCAGTTGGCAAGGTGCGCACACAATCCCAGTGTTGTACAGCTTGCTTCTTCACCTTCCCGAAGCTGCCGCTCTCGCCGGCTGCCGGAGCCCAAGAAGCGGCTTCTTCGCGCAAAGACGATTGTGCCGCTCACAGTGCTCTCCTTAGCGCGGCTTCTGCCGAAAGACGCTCGGCAGCGGCTCTTACCTCCGGAGAGCATCCTACCTTCCTCTTTAGCTCCTCTTCTCATCTACACCTCGGCAACAAGCTTTTCCACTATGTCTGGCTAGGAAAAACTGTGCCAGCACAGAAAACATCTCCCATCGTGTTCTAGAAGTTGCAGAGATGTCTGCCAAGTGTTTGGCAGGAAGAAAAGAAAAGTTGTCCAAAACAGCTTCCAATCGAATGTTCCTGTGATTGGAAAAGTCAGGAGAGTGCAAAGGTACTGTTTTCTATCAGTTGGCAAGGTGCGCACACAATCCCAGTGTTGTACAGCTTGCTTCTTCACCTTCCCGAAGCTGCCGCTCTCGCCGGCTGCCGGAGCCGAAAAAGCGGCTTCTTCGCGCAAAGACGATTGTGCCGCTCACAGTGCTCTCCTTAGCGCGGCTTCTGCCGAAAGACGCTCGGCAGCGGCTCTTACCTCCGGAGAGCATCCTACCTTCGTCTTTAGCTCCTCTTCTCATCTACACCTCGGCAAAAAGCTTTTCCACTATGTCTGGCTAGGAAAAACTGTGCCAGCACAGAAAACATCTCCCATCGTGTTCTAGAAGTTGCACGGATGTCTGCCAAGTGTTTGGCAGGAAGAAAAGAAAAGTTGTCCAAAACAGCTTCCAATCGAATGTTCCTGTGATTGGAAAAGTCAGGAGAGTGCAAAGGTACTGTTTTCTATCAGTTGGCAAGGTGCGCACACAATCCCAGTGTTGTACAGCTTGCTTCTTCACCTTCCCGAAGCTGCCGCTCTCGCCGGCTGCCGGAGCCCAAGAAGCGGCTTCTTCGCGCAAAGACGATTGTGCCGCTCACAGTGCTCTCCTTAGCGCGGCTTCTGCCGAAAGACGCCCGGCAGCGGCTCTTACCTCCGGAGAGCATCCTACCTTCGTCTTTAGCTCCTCTTCTCATCTACACCTCGGCAAAAAGCTTTTCCACTATGTCTGGCTAGGAAAAACTGTGCCAGCACAGAAAACATCTCCCATCGTGTTCTAGAAGTTGCACGGATGTCTGCCAAGTGTTTGGCAGGAAGAAAAGAAAAGTTGTCCAAAACAGCTTCCAATCGAATGTTCCTGTGATTGGAAAAGTCAGGAGAGTGCAAAGGTACTGTTTTCTATCAGTTGGCAAGGTGCGCACACAATCCCAGTGTTGTACAGCTTGCTTCTTCACCTTCCCGAAGCTGCCGCTCTCGCCGGCTGCCGGAGCCCAAGAAGCGGCTTCTTCGCGCAAAGACGATTGTGCCGCTCACAGTGCTCTCCTTAGCGCGGCTTCTGCCGAAAGACGCCCGGCAGCGGCTCTTACCTCCGGAGAGCATCCCACCTTCGTCTTTCGCGTCTTTTGTAGTCTACAACTTAGCAAAACGCTTTCCCACTATGTCTGGCTAGGAAAAACTGTGCCAGCACAGAAAACATCTCCCATCGTGTTCTAGAAGTTGCACGGATGTCTGCCAAGTGTTTGGCAGGAAGAAAAGAAAAGTTGTCCAAAACAGCTTCCAATCGAATGTTCCTGTGATTGGAAAAGTCAGGAGAGTGCAAAGGTACTGTTTTCTATCAGTTGGCAAGGTGCGCACACAATCCCAGTGTTGTACAGCTTGCTTCTTCACCTTCCCGAAGCTGCCGCTCTCGCCGGCTGCCGGAGCCCAAGAAGCGGCTTCTTCGCGCAAAGACGATTGTGCCGCTCACAGTGCTCTCCTTAGCGCGGCTTCTGCCGAAAGACGCCCGGCAGCGGCTCTTACCTCCGGAGAGCATCCTACCTTCCTCTTTAGCTCCTCTTCTCATCTACACCTCGGCAAAAAGCTTTTCCACTATGTCTGGCTAGGAAAAACGGTGCCAGCACAGAAAACATCTCCCCTCGTGTTCTAGAAGTTGCACGGATGTCTGCCAAGTGTTTGGCAGGAAGAAAAGAAAAGTTGTCCAAAACAGCTTCCAATCGAATGTTCCTGTGATTGGAAAAGTCAGGAGAGTGCACAGGTACTGTTTTCTATCAGTTGGCAAGGTGCGCACACAATCCCAGTGTTGTACAGCTTGCTTCTTCACCTTCCCGAAGCTGCCGCTCTCGCCGGCTGCCGGAGCCCAAGAAGCGGCTTCTTCGCGCAAAGACGATTGTGCCGCTCACAGTGCTCTCCTTAGCGCGGCTTCTGCCGAAAGACGCCCGGCAGCGGCTCTTACCTCCGGAGAGCATCCTACCTTCCTCTTTAGCTCCTCTTCTCATCTACACCTCGGCAAAAAGCTTTCCCACTATGTCTGGCTAGGAAAAACTGTGCCAGCACAGAAAACATCTCCCATCGTGTTCTAGAAGTTGCACGGATGTCTGCCAAGTGTTTGGCAGGAAGAAAAGAAAAGTTGTCCAAAACAGCTTCCAATCGAATGTTCCTGTGATTGGAAAAGTCAGGAGAGTGCAAAGGTACTGTTTTCTATCAGTTGGCAAGGTGCGCACACAATCCCAGTGTTGTACAGCTTGCTTCTTCACCTTCCCGAAGCTGCCGCTCTCGCCGGCTGCCGGAGCCCAAGAAGCGGCTTCTTCGCGCAAAGACGATTGTGCCGCTCACAGTGCTCTCCTTAGCGCGGCTTCTGCCGAAAGACGCTCGGCAGCGGCTCTTACCTCCGGAGAGCATCCTACCTTCCTCTTTAGCTCCTCTTCTCATCTACACCTCGGCAAAAAGCTTTTCCACTATGTCTGGCTAGGAAAAACTGTGCCAGCACAGAAAACATCTCCCATCGTGTTCTAGAAGTTGCACGGATGTCTGCCAAGTGTTTGGCAGGAAGAAAAGAAAAGTTGTCCAAAACAGCTTCCAATCGAATGTTCCTGTGATTGGAAAAGTCAGGAGAGTGCAAAGGTACTGTTTTCTATCAGTTGGCAAGGTGCGCACACAATCCCAGTGTTGTACAGCTTGCTTCTTCACCTTCCCGAAGCTGCCGCTCTCGCCGGCTGCCGGAGCCCAAGAAGCGGCTTCTTCGCGCAAAGACGATTGTGCCGCTCACAGTGCTCTCCTTAGCGCGGCTTCTGCCGAAAGACGCCCGGCAGCGGCTCTTACCTCCGGAGAGCATCCTACCTTCCTCTTTAGCTCCTCTTCTCATCTACACCTCGGCAAAAAGCTTTTCCACTATGTCTGGCTAGGAAAAACTGTGCCAGCACAGAAAACATCTCCCATCGTGTTCTAGAAGTTGCACGGATGTCTGCCAAGTGTTTGGCAGGAAGAAAAGAAAAGTTGTCCAAAACAGCTTCCAATCGAATGTTCCTGTGATTGGAAAAGTCAGGAGAGTGCAAAGGTACTGTTTTCTATCAGTTGGCAAGGTGCGCACACAATCCCAGTGTTGTACAGCTTGCTTCTTCACCTTCCCGAAGCTGCCGCTCTCGCCGGCTGCCGGAGCCCAAGAAGCGGCTTCTTCGCGCAAAGACGATTGTGCCGCTCACAGTGCTCTCCTTAGCGCGGCTTCTGCCGAAAGACGCCCGGCAGCGGCTCTTACCTCCGGAGAGCATCCCACCTTCGTCTTTCGCGTCTTTTGTAGTCTACATCTTAGCAAAACGCTTTCCCACTATGTCTGGCTAGGAAAAACTGTGCCAGCACAGAAAACATCTCCCATCGTGTTCTAGAAGTTGCACGGATGTCTGCCAAGTGTTTGGCAGGAAGAAAAGAAAAGTTGTCCAAAACAGCTTCCAATCGAATGTTCCTGTGATTGGAAAAGTCAGGAGAGTGCAAAGGTACTGTTTTCTATCAGTTGGCAAGGTGCGCACACAATCCCAGTGTTGTACAGCTTGCTTCTTCACCTTCCCGAAGCTGCCGCTCTCGCCGGCTGCCGGAGCCCAAGAAGCGGCTTCTTCGCGCAAAGACGATTGTGCCGCTCACAGTGCTCTCCTTAGCGCGGCTTCTGCCGAAAGACGCCCGGCAGCGGCTCTTACCTCCGGAGAGCATCCTACCTTCCTCTTTAGCTCCTCTTCTCATCTACACCTCGGCAAAAAGCTTTTCCACTATGTCTGGCTAGGAAAAACTGTGCCAGCACAGAAAACATCTCCCATCGTGTTCTAGAAGTTGCAGAGATGTCTGCCAAGTGTTTGGCAGGAAGAAAAGAAAAGTTGTCCAAAACAGCTTCCAATCGAATGTTCCTGTGATTGGAAAAGTCAGGAGAGTGCAAAGGTACTGTTTTCTATCAGTTGGCAAGGTGCGCACACAATCCCAGTGTTGTACAGCTTGCTTCTTCACCTTCCCGAAGCTGCCGCTCTTGCCGGCTGCCGGAGCCCAAGAAGCGGCTTCTTCGCGCAAAGACGATTGTGCCGCTCACAGTGCTCTCCTTAGCGCGGCTTCTGCCGAAAGACGCCCGGCAGCGGCTCTTACCTCCGGAGAGCATCCTACCTTCCTCTTTAGCTCCTCTTCTCATCTACACCTCGGCAAAAAGCTTTCCCACTATGTCTGGCTAGGAAAAACTGTGCCAGCACAGAAAACATCTCCCATCGTGTTCTAGAAGTTGCACGGATGTCTGCCAAGTGTTTGGCAGGAAGAAAAGAAAAGTTGTCCAAAACAGCTTCCAATCGAATGTTCCTGTGATTGGAAAAGTCAGGAGAGTGCAAAGGTACTGTTTTCTATCAGTTGGCAAGGTGCGCACACAATCCCAGTGTTGTACAGCTTGCTTCTTCACCTTCCCGAAGCTGCCGCTCTCGCCGGCTGCCGGAGCCCAAGAAGCGGCTTCTTCGCGCAAAGACGATTGCGCCGCTCACAGTGCTCTCCTTAGCGCGGCTTCTGCCGAAAGACGCTCGGCAGCGGCTCTTACCTCCGGAGAGCATCCCACCTTCGTCTTTAGCTCCTCTTCTCATCTACACCTCGGCAAAAGCTTTTCCACTATGTCTGGCTAGGAAAAACTGTGCCAGCACAGAAAACATCTCCCATCGTGTTCTAGAAGTTGCACGGATGTCTGCCAAGTGTTTGGCAGGAAGAAAAGAAAAGTTGTCCAAAACAGCTTCCAATCGAATGTTCCTGTGATTGGAAAAGTCAGGAGAGTGCAAAGGTACTGTTTTCTATCAGTTGGCAAGGTGCGCACACAATCCCAGTGTTGTACAGCTTGCTTCTTCACCTTCCCGAAGCTGCCGCTCTCGCCGGCTGCCGGAGCCGAAAAAGCGGCTTCTTCGCGCAAAGACGATTGTGCCGCTCACAGTGCTCTCCTTAGAGCGGCTTCTGCCGAAAGACGCCCGGCAGCGGCTCTTACCTCCGGAGAGCATCCTACCTTCCTCTTTAGCTCCTCTTCTCATCTACACCTCGGCAACAAGCTTTTCCACTATGTCTGGCTAGGAAAAACTGTGCCAGCACAGAAAACATCTCCCATCGTGTTCTAGAAGTTGCAGAGATGTCTGCCAAGTGTTTGGCAGGAAGAAAAGAAAAGTTGTCCAAAACAGCTTCCAATCGAATGTTCCTGTGATTGGAAAAGTCAGGAGAGTGCAAAGGTACTGTTTTCTATCAGTTGGCAAGGTGCGCACACAATCCCAGTGTTGTACAGCTTGCTTCTTCACCTTCCCGAAGCTGCCGCTCTCGCCGGCTGCCGGAGCCCAAGAAGCGGCTTCTTCGCGCAAAGACGATTGTGCCGCTCACAGTGCTCTCCTTAGCGCGGCTTCTGCCGAAAGACGCCCGGCAGCGGCTCTTACCTCCGGAGAGCATCCCACCTTCGTCTTTCGCGTCTTTTGTAGTCTACATCTTAGCAAAACGCTTTCCCACTATGTCTGGCTAGGAAAAACTGTGCCAGCACAGAAAACATCTCCCATCGTGTTCTAGAAGTTGCACGGATGTCTGCCAAGTGTTTGGCAGGAAGAAAAGAAAAGTTGTCCAAAACAGCTTCCAATCGAATGTTCCTGTGATTGGAAAAGTCAGGAGAGTGCAAAGGTACTGTTTTCTATCAGTTGGCAAGGTGCGCACACAATCCCAGTGTTGTACAGCTTGCTTCTTCACCTTCCCGAAGCTGCCGCTCTCGCCGGCTGCCGGAGCCCAAGAAGCGGCTTCTTCGCGCAAAGACGATTGTGCCGCTCACAGTGCTCTCCTTAGCGCGGCATCTGCCGAAAGACGCCCGGCAGCGGCTCTTACCTCCGGAGAGCATCCTACCTTCCTCTTTAGCTCCTCTTCTCATCTACACCTCGGCAAAAAGCTTTTCCACTATGTCTGGCTAGGAAAAACGGTGCCAGCACAGAAAACATCTCCCCTCGTGTTCTAGAAGTTGCACGGATGTCTGCCAAGTGTTTGGCAGGAAGAAAAGAAAAGTTGTCCAAAACAGCTTCCAATCGAATGTTCCTGTGATTGGAAAAGTCAGGAGAGTGCAAAGGTACTGTTTTCTATCAGTTCGCAAGGTGCGCACACAATCCCAGTGTTGTACAGCTTGCTTCTTCACCTTCCCGAAGCTGCCGCTCTCGCCGGCTGCCGGAGCCCAAGAAGCGGCTTCTTCGCGCAAAGACGATTGTGCCGCTCACAGTGCTCTCCTTAGCGCGGCTTCTGCCGAAAGACGCCCGGCAGCGGCTCTTACCTCCGGAGAGCATCCTACCTTCCTCTTTAGCTCCTCTTCTCATCTACACCTCGGCAAAAAGCTTTCCCACTATGTCTGGCTAGGAAAAACTGTGCCAGCACAGAAAACATCTCCCATCGTGTTCTAGAAGTTGCACGGATGTCTGCCAAGTGTTTGGCAGGAAGAAAAGAAAAGTTGTCCAAAACAGCTTCCAATCGAATGTTCCTGTGATTGGAAAAGTCAGGAGAGTGCAAAGGTACTGTTTTCTATCAGTTGGCAAGGTGCGCACACAATCCCAGTGTTGTACAGCTTGCTTCTTCACCTTCCCGAAGCTGCCGCTCTCGCCGGCTGCCGGAGCCCAAGAAGCGGCTTCTTCGCGCAAAGACGATTGTGCCGCTCACAGTGCTCTCCTTAGCGCGGCTTCTGCCGAAAGACGCTCGGCAGCGGCTCTTACCTCCGGAGAGCATCCTACCTTCCTCTTTAGCTCCTCTTCTCATCTACACCTCGGCAAAAAGCTTTTCCACTATGTCTGGCTAGGAAAAACTGTGCCAGCACAGAAAACATCTCCCATCGTGTTCTAGAAGTTGCACGGATGTCTGCCAAGTGTTTGGCAGGAAGAAAAGAAAAGTTGTCCAAAACAGCTTCCAATCGAATGTTCCTGTGATTGGAAAAGTCAGGAGAGTGCAAAGGTACTGTTTTCTATCAGTTGGCAAGGTGCGCACACAATCCCAGTGTTGTACAGCTTGCTTCTTCACCTTCCCGAAGCTGCCGCTCTCGCCGGCTGCCGGAGCCCAAGAAGCGGCTTCTTCGCGCAAAGACGATTGTGCCGCTCACAGTGCTCTCCTTAGCGCGGCTTCTGCCGAAAGACGCCCGGCAGCGGCTCTTACCTCCGGAGAGCATCCTACCTTCCTCTTTAGCTCCTCTTCTCATCTACACCTCGGCAAAAAGCTTTTCCACTATGTCTGGCTAGGAAAAACTGTGCCAGCACAGAAAACATCTCCCATCGTGTTCTAGAAGTTGCACGGATGTCTGCCAAGTGTTTGGCAGGAAGAAAAGAAAAGTTGTCCAAAACAGCTTCCAATCGAATGTTCCTGTGATTGGAAAAGTCAGGAGAGTGCAAAGGTACTGTTTTCTATCAGTTGGCAAGGTGCGCACACAATCCCAGTGTTGTACAGCTTGCTTCTTCACCTTCCCGAAGCTGCCGCTCTCGCCGGCTGCCGGAGCCCAAGAAGCGGCTTCTTCGCGCAAAGACGATTGTGCCGCTCACAGTGCTCTCCTTAGCGCGGCTTCTGCCGAAAGACGCCCGGCAGCGGCTCTTACCTCCGGAGAGCATCCCACCTTCGTCTTTCGCGTCTTTTGTAGTCTACATCTTAGCAAAACGCTTTCCCACTATGTCTGGCTAGGAAAAACTGTGCCAGCACAGAAAACATCTCCCATCGTGTTCTAGAAGTTGCACGGATGTCTGCCAAGTGTTTGGCAGGAAGAAAAGAAAAGTTGTCCAAAACAGCTTCCAATCGAATGTTCCTGTGATTGGAAAAGTCAGGAGAGTGCAAAGGTACTGTTTTCTATCAGTTGGCAAGGTGCGCACACAATCCCAGTGTTGTACAGCTTGCTTCTTCACCTTCCCGAAGCTGCCGCTCTCGCCGGCTGCCGGAGCCGAAAAAGCGGCTTCTTCGCGCAAAGACGATTGTGCCGCTCACAGTGCTCTCCTTAGAGCGGCTTCTGCCGAAAGACGCCCGGCAGCGGCTCTTACCTCCGGAGAGCATCCTACCTTCCTCTTTAGCTCCTCTTCTCATCTACACCTCGGCAACAAGCTTTTCCACTATGTCTGGCTAGGAAAAACTGTGCCAGCACAGAAAACATCTCCCATCGTGTTCTAGAAGTTGCAGAGATGTCTGCCAAGTGTTTGGCAGGAAGAAAAGAAAAGTTGTCCAAAACAGCTTCCAATCGAATGTTCCTGTGATTGGAAAAGTCAGGAGAGTGCAAAGGTACTGTTTTCTATCAGTTGGCAAGGTGCGCACACAATCCCAGTGTTGTACAGCTTGCTTCTTCACCTTCCCGAAGCTGCCGCTCTCGCCGGCTGCCGGAGCCCAAGAAGCGGCTTCTTCGCGCAAAGACGATTGTGCCGCTCACAGTGCTCTCCTTAGCGCGGCTTCTGCCGAAAGACGCCCGGCAGCGGCTCTTACCTCCGGAGAGCATCCCACCTTCGTCTTTCGCGTCTTTTGTAGTCTACATCTTAGCAAAACGCTTTCCCACTATGTCTGGCTAGGAAAAACTGTGCCAGCACAGAAAACATCTCCCATCGTGTTCTAGAAGTTGCACGGATGTCTGCCAAGTGTTTGGCAGGAAGAAAAGAAAAGTTGTCCAAAACAGCTTCCAATCGAATGTTCCTGTGATTGGAAAAGTCAGGAGAGTGCAAAGGTACTGTTTTCTATCAGTTGGCAAGGTGCGCACACAATCCCAGTGTTGTACAGCTTGCTTCTTCACCTTCCCGAAGCTGCCGCTCTCGCCGGCTGCCGGAGCCGAAAAAGCGGCTTCTTCGCGCAAAGACGATTGTGCCGCTCACAGTGCTCTCCTTAGCGCGGCTTCTGCCGAAAGACGCTCGGCAGCGGCTCTTACCTCCGGAGAGCATCCTACCTTCGTCTTTAGCTCCTCTTCTCATCTACACCTCGGCAAAAAGCTTTTCCACTATGTCTGGCTAGGAAAAACTGTGCCAGCACAGAAAACATCTCCCATCGTGTTCTAGAAGTTGCACGGATGTCTGCCAAGTGTTTGGCAGGAAGAAAAGAAAAGTTGTCCAAAACAGCTTCCAATCGAATGTTCCTGTGATTGGAAAAGTCAGGAGAGTGCAAAGGTACTGTTTTCTATCAGTTGGCAAGGTGCGCACACAATCCCAGTGTTGTACAGCTTGCTTCTTCACCTTCCCGAAGCTGCCGCTCTCGCCGGCTGCCGGAGCCCAAGAAGCGGCTTCTTCGCGCAAAGACGATTGTGCCGCTCACAGTGCTCTCCTCAGCGCGGCTTCTGCCGAAAGACGCCCGGCAGCGGCTCTTACCTCCGGAGAGCATCCTACCTTCGTCTTTAGCTCCTCTTCTCATCTACACCTCGGCAAAAAGCTTTTCCACTATGTCTGGCTAGGAAAAACTGTGCCAGCACAGAAAACATCTCCCATCGTGTTCTAGAAGTTGCACGGATGTCTGCCAAGTGTTTGGCAGGAAGAAAAGAAAAGTTGTCCAAAACAGCTTCCAATCGAATGTTCCTGTGATTGGAAAAGTCAGGAGAGTGCAAAGGTACTGTTTTCTATCAGTTGGCAAGGTGCGCACACAATCCCAGTGTTGTACAGCTTGCTTCTTCACCTTCCCGAAGCTGCCGCTCTCGCCGGCTGCCGGAGCCCAAGAAGCGGCTTCTTCGCGCAAAGACGATTGTGCCGCTCACAGTGCTCTCCTTAGCGCGGCTTCTGCCGAAAGACGCCCGGCAGCGGCTCTTACCTCCGGAGAGCATCCCACCTTCGTCTTTCGCGTCTTTTGTAGTCTACAACTTAGCAAAACGCTTTCCCACTATGTCTGGCTAGGAAAAACTGTGCCAGCACAGAAAACATCTCCCATCGTGTTCTAGAAGTTGCACGGATGTCTGCCAAGTGTTTGGCAGGAAGAAAAGAAAAGTTGTCCAAAACAGCTTCCAATCGAATGTTCCTGTGATTGGAAAAGTCAGGAGAGTGCAAAGGTACTGTTTTCTATCAGTTGGCAAGGTGCGCACACAATCCCAGTGTTGTACAGCTTGCTTCTTCACCTTCCCGAAGCTGCCGCTCTCGCCGGCTGCCGGAGCCCAAGAAGCGGCTTCTTCGCGCAAAGACGATTGTGCCGCTCACAGTGCTCTCCTTAGCGCGGCTTCTGCCGAAAGACGCCCGGCAGCGGCTCTTACCTCCGGAGAGCATCCTACCTTCCTCTTTAGCTCCTCTTCTCATCTACACCTCGGCAAAAAGCTTTTCCACTATGTCTGGCTAGGAAAAACGGTGCCAGCACAGAAAACATCTCCCATCGTGTTCTAGAAGTTGCACGGATGTCTGCCAAGTGTTTGGCAGGAAGAAAAGAAAAGTTGTCCAAAACAGCTTCCAATCGAATGTTCCTGTGATTGGAAAAGTCAGGAGAGTGCAAAGGTACTGTTTTCTATCAGTTGGCAAGGTGCGCACACAATCCCAGTGTTGTACAGCTTGCTTCTTCACCTTCCCGAAGCTGCCGCTCTCGCCGGCTGCCGGAGCCCAAGAAGCGGCTTCTTCGCGCAAAGACGATTGTGCCGCTCACAGTGCTCTCCTTAGCGCGGCTTCTGCCGAAAGACGCTCGGCAGCGGCTCTTACCTCCGGAGAGCATCCTACCTTCCTCTTTAGCTCCTCTTCTCATCTACACCTCGGCAAAAAGCTTTTCCACTATGTCTGGCTAGGAAAAACTGTGCCAGCACAGAAAACATCTCCCATCGTGTTCTAGAAGTTGCACGGATGTCTGCCAAGTGTTTGGCAGGAAGAAAAGAAAAGTTGTCCAAAACAGCTTCCAATCGAATGTTCCTGTGATTGGAAAAGTCAGGAGAGTGCAAAGGTACTGTTTTCTATCAGTTGGCAAGGTGCGCACACAATCCCAGTGTTGTACAGCTTGCTTCTTCACCTTCCCGAAGCTGCCGCTCTCGCCGGCTGCCGGAGCCCAAGAAGCGGCTTCTTCGCGCAAAGACGATTGTGCCGCTCACAGTGCTCTCCTTAGCGCGGCTTCTGCCGAAAGACGCCCGGCAGCGGCTCTTACCTCCGGAGAGCATCCTACCTTCCTCTTTAGCTCCTCTTCTCATCTACACCTCGGCAAAAAGCTTTTCCACTATGTCTGGCTAGGAAAAACTGTGCCAGCACAGAAAACATCTCCCATCGTGTTCTAGAAGTTGCACGGATGTCTGCCAAGTGTTTGGCAGGAAGAAAAGAAAAGTTGTCCAAAACAGCTTCCAATCGAATGTTCCTGTGATTGGAAAAGTCAGGAGAGTGCAAAGGTACTGTTTTCTATCAGTTGGCAAGGTGCGCACACAATCCCAGTGTTGTACAGCTTGCTTCTTCACCTTCCCGAAGCTGCCGCTCTCGCCGGCTGCCGGAGCCCAAGAAGCGGCTTCTTCGCGCAAAGACGATTGTGCCGCTCACAGTGCTCTCCTTAGCGCGGCTTCTGCCGAAAGACGCCCGGCAGCGGCTCTTACCTCCGGAGAGCATCCCACCTTCGTCTTTCGCGTCTTTTGTAGTCTACATCTTAGCAAAACGCTTTCCCACTATGTCTGGCTAGGAAAAACTGTGCCAGCACAGAAAACATCTCCCATCGTGTTCTAGAAGTTGCACGGATGTCTGCCAAGTGTTTGGCAGGAAGAAAAGAAAAGTTGTCCAAAACAGCTTCCAATCGAATGTTCCTGTGATTGGAAAAGTCAGGAGAGTGCAAAGGTACTGTTTTCTATCAGTTGGCAAGGTGCGCACACAATCCCAGTGTTGTACAGCTTGCTTCTTCACCTTCCCGAAGCTGCCGCTCTCGCCGGCTGCCGGAGCCCAAGAAGCGGCTTCTTCGCGCAAAGACGATTGTGCCGCTCACAGTGCTCTCCTTAGCGCGGCTTCTGCCGAAAGACGCCCGGCAGCGGCTCTTACCTCCGGAGAGCATCCTACCTTCCTCTTTAGCTCCTCTTCTCATCTACACCTCGGCAACAAGCTTTCCCACTATGTCTGGCTAGGAAAAACTGTGCCAGCACAGAAAACATCTCCCATCGTGTTCTAGAAGTTGCACGGATGTCTGCCAAGTGTTTGGCAGGAAGAAAAGAAAAGTTGTCCAAAACAGCTTCCAATCGAATGTTCCTGTGATTGGAAAAGTCAGGAGAGTGCAAAGGTACTGTTTTCTATCAGTTGGCAAGGTGCGCACACAATCCCAGTGTTGTACAGCTTGCTTCTTCACCTTCCCGAAGCTGCCGCTCTCGCCGGCTGCCGGAGCCCAAGAAGCGGCTTCTTCGCGCAAAGACGATTGCGCCGCTCACAGTGCTCTCCTTAGCGCGGCTTCTGCCGAAAGACGCTCGGCAGCGGCTCTTACCTCCGGAGAGCATCCCACCTTCGTCTTTAGCTCCTCTTCTCATCTACACCTCGGCAAAAGCTTTTCCACTATGTCTGGCTAGGAAAAACTGTGCCAGCACAGAAAACATCTCCCATCGTGTTCTAGAAGTTGCACGGATGTCTGCCAAGTGTTTGGCAGGAAGAAAAGAAAAGTTGTCCAAAACAGCTTCCAATCGAATGTTCCTGTGATTGGAAAAGTCAGGAGAGTGCAAAGGTACTGTTTTCTATCAGTTGGCAAGGTGCGCACACAATCCCAGTGTTGTACAGCTTGCTTCTTCACCTTCCCGAAGCTGCCGCTCTCGCCGGCTGCCGGAGCCGAAAAAGCGGCTTCTTCGCGCAAAGACGATTGTGCCGCTCACAGTGCTCTCCTTAGAGCGGCTTCTGCCGAAAGACGCCCGGCAGCGGCTCTTACCTCCGGAGAGCATCCTACCTTCCTCTTTAGCTCCTCTTCTCATCTACACCTCGGCAACAAGCTTTTCCACTATGTCTGGCTAGGAAAAACTGTGCCAGCACAGAAAACATCTCCCATCGTGTTCTAGAAGTTGCAGAGATGTCTGCCAAGTGTTTGGCAGGAAGAAAAGAAAAGTTGTCCAAAACAGCTTCCAATCGAATGTTCCTGTGATTGGAAAAGTCAGGAGAGTGCAAAGGTACTGTTTTCTATCAGTTGGCAAGGTGCGCACACAATCCCAGTGTTGTACAGCTTGCTTCTTCACCTTCCCGAAGCTGCCGCTCTCGCCGGCTGCCGGAGCCCAAGAAGCGGCTTCTTCGCGCAAAGACGATTGTGCCGCTCACAGTGCTCTCCTTAGCGCGGCTTCTGCCGAAAGACGCCCGGCAGCGGCTCTTACCTCCGGAGAGCATCCTACCTTCCTCTTTAGCTCCTCTTCTCATCTACACCTCGGCAAAAAGCTTTTCCACTATGTCTGGCTAGGAAAAACTGTGCCAGCACAGAAAACATCTCCCATCGTGTTCTAGAAGTTGCACGGATGTCTGCCAAGTGTTTGGCAGGAAGAAAAGAAAAGTTGTCCAAAACAGCTTCCAATCGAATGTTCCTGTGATTGGAAAAGTCAGGAGAGTGCAAAGGTACTGTTTTCTATCAGTTGGCAAGGTGCGCACACAATCCCAGTGTTGTACAGCTTGCTTCTTCACCTTCCCGAAGCTGCCGCTCTCGCCGGCTGCCGGAGCCCAAGAAGCGGCTTCTTCGCGCAAAGACGATTGTGCCGCTCACAGTGCTCTCCTTAGCGCGGCTTCTGCCGAAAGACGCCCGGCAGCGGCTCTTACCTCCGGAGAGCATCCCACCTTCGTCTTTCGCGTCTTTTGTAGTCTACATCTTAGCAAAACGCTTTCCCACTATGTCTGGCTAGGAAAAACTGTGCCAGCACAGAAAACATCTCCCATCGTGTTCTAGAAGTTGCACGGATGTCTGCCAAGTGTTTGGCAGGAAGAAAAGAAAAGTTGTCCAAAACAGCTTCCAATCGAATGTTCCTGTGATTGGAAAAGTCAGGAGAGTGCAAAGGTACTGTTTTCTATCAGTTGGCAAGGTGCGCACACAATCCCAGTGTTGTACAGCTTGCTTCTTCACCTTCCCGAAGCTGCCGCTCTCGCCGGCTGCCGGAGCCCAAGAAGCGGCTTCTTCGCGCAAAGACGATTGTGCCGCTCACAGTGCTCTCCTTAGCGCGGCTTCTGCCGAAAGACGCCCGGCAGCGGCTCTTACCTCCGGAGAGCATCCTACCTTCCTCTTTAGCTCCTCTTCTCATCTACACCTCGGCAAAAAGCTTTTCCACTATGTCTGGCTAGGAAAAACTGTGCCAGCACAGAAAACATCTCCCATCGTGTTCTAGAAGTTGCACGGATGTCTGCCAAGTGTTTGGCAGGAAGAAAAGAAAAGTTGTCCAAAACAGCTTCCAATCGAATGTTCCTGTGATTGGAAAAGTCAGGAGAGTGCAAAGGTACTGTTTTCTATCAGTTGGCAAGGTGCGCACACAATCCCAGTGTTGTACAGCTTGCTTCTTCACCTTCCCGAAGCTGCCGCTCTCGCCGGCTGCCGGAGCCCAAGAAGCGGCTTCTTCGCGCAAAGACGATTGTGCCGCTCACAGTGCTCTCCTTAGCGCGGCTTCTGCCGAAAGACGCCCGGCAGCGGCTCTTACCTCCGGAGAGCATCCTACCTTCCTCTTTAGCTCCTCTTCTCATCTACACCTCGGCAAAAAGCTTTCCCACTATGTCTGGCTAGGAAAAACTGTGCCAGCACAGAAAACATCTCCCATCGTGTTCTAGAAGTTGCACGGATGTCTGCCAAGTGTTTGGCAGGAAGAAAAGAAAAGTTGTCCAAAACAGCTTCCAATCGAATGTTCCTGTGATTGGAAAAGTCAGGAGAGTGCAAAGGTACTGTTTTCTATCAGTTGGCAAGGTGCGCACACAATCCCAGTGTTGTACAGCTTGCTTCTTCACCTTCCCGAAGCTGCCGCTCTCGCCGGCTGCCGGAGCCCAAGAAGCGGCTTCTTCGCGCAAAGACGATTGCGCCGCTCACAGTGCTCTCCTTAGCGCGGCTTCTGCCGAAAGACGCTCGGCAGCGGCTCTTACCTCCGGAGAGCATCCCACCTTCGTCTTTAGCTCCTCTTCTCATCTACACCTCGGCAAAAGCTTTTCCACTATGTCTGGCTAGGAAAAACTGTGCCAGCACAGAAAACATCTCCCATCGTGTTCTAGAAGTTGCACGGATGTCTGCCAAGTGTTTGGCAGGAAGAAAAGAAAAGTTGTCCAAAACAGCTTCCAATCGAATGTTCCTGTGATTGGAAAAGTCAGGAGAGTGCAAAGGTACTGTTTTCTATCAGTTGGCAAGGTGCGCACACAATCCCAGTGTTGTACAGCTTGCTTCTTCACCTTCCCGAAGCTGCCGCTCTCGCCGGCTGCCGGAGCCGAAAAAGCGGCTTCTTCGCGCAAAGACGATTGTGCCGCTCACAGTGCTCTCCTTAGAGCGGCTTCTGCCGAAAGACGCCCGGCAGCGGCTCTTACCTCCGGAGAGCATCCTACCTTCCTCTTTAGCTCCTCTTCTCATCTACACCTCGGCAACAAGCTTTTCCACTATGTCTGGCTAGGAAAAACTGTGCCAGCACAGAAAACATCTCCCATCGTGTTCTAGAAGTTGCAGAGATGTCTGCCAAGTGTTTGGCAGGAAGAAAAGAAAAGTTGTCCAAAACAGCTTCCAATCGAATGTTCCTGTGATTGGAAAAGTCAGGAGAGTGCAAAGGTACTGTTTTCTATCAGTTGGCAAGGTGCGCACACAATCCCAGTGTTGTACAGCTTGCTTCTTCACCTTCCCGAAGCTGCCGCTCTCGCCGGCTGCCGGAGCCCAAGAAGCGGCTTCTTCGCGCAAAGACGATTGTGCCGCTCACAGTGCTCTCCTTAGCGCGGCTTCTGCCGAAAGACGCCCGGCAGCGGCTCTTACCTCCGGAGAGCATCCTACCTTCCTCTTTAGCTCCTCTTCTCATCTACACCTCGGCAAAAAGCTTTTCCACTATGTCTGGCTAGGAAAAACTGTGCCAGCACAGAAAACATCTCCCATCGTGTTCTAGAAGTTGCACGGATGTCTGCCAAGTGTTTGGCAGGAAGAAAAGAAAAGTTGTCCAAAACAGCTTCCAATCGAATGTTCCTGTGATTGGAAAAGTCAGGAGAGTGCAAAGGTACTGTTTTCTATCAGTTGGCAAGGTGCGCACACAATCCCAGTGTTGTACAGCTTGCTTCTTCACCTTCCCGAAGCTGCCGCTCTCGCCGGCTGCCGGAGCCCAAGAAGCGGCTTCTTCGCGCAAAGACGATTGCGCCGCTCACAGTGCTCTCCTTAGCGCGGCTTCTGCCGAAAGACGCCCGGCAGCGGCTCTTTCCTCCGGAGAGCATCCTACCTTCGTCTTTCGCCTCTTTTGTACTCTACATCTTAGCAAAACGCTTTCCCACTATGTCTGGCTAGGAAAAACTGTGCCAGCACAGAAAACATCTCCCATCGTGTTCTAGAAGTTGCACGGATGTCTGCCAAGTGTTTGGCAGGAAGAAAAGAAAAGTTGTCCAAAACAGCTTCCAATCGAATGTTCCTGTGATTGGAAAAGTCAGGAGAGTGCAAAGGTACTGTTTTCTATCAGTTGGCAAGGTGCGCACACAATCCCAGTGTTGTACAGCTTGCTTCTTCACCTTCCCGAAGCTGCCGCTCTCGCCGGCTGCCGGAGCCCAAGAAGCGGCTTCTTCGCGCAAAGACGATTGCGCCGCTCACAGTGCTCTCCTTAGCGCGGCTTCTGCCGAAAGACGCTCGGCAGCGGCTCTTACCTCCGGAGAGCATCCTACCTTCGTCTTTAGCTCCTCTTCTCATCTACACCTCGGCAAAAGCTTTTCCACTATGTCTGGCTAGGAAAAACTGTGCCAGCACAGAAAACATCTCCCATCGTGTTCTAGAAGTTGCACGGATGTCTGCCAAGTGTTTGGCAGGAAGAAAAGAAAAGTTGTCCAAAACAGCTTCCAATCGAATGTTCCTGTGATTGGAAAAGTCAGGAGAGTGCAAAGGTACTGTTTTCTATCAGTTGGCAAGGTGCGCACACAATCCCAGTGTTGTACAGCTTGCTTCTTCACCTTCCCGAAGCTGCCGCTCTCGCCGGCTGCCGGAGCCGAAAAAGCGGCTTCTTCGCGCAAAGACGATTGTGCCGCTCACAGTGCTCTCCTTAGAGCGGCTTCTGCCGAAAGACGCCCGGCAGCGGCTCTTACCTCCGGAGAGCATCCTACCTTCCTCTTTAGCTCCTCTTCTCATCTACACCTCGGCAACAAGCTTTTCCACTATGTCTGGCTAGGAAAAACTGTGCCAGCACAGAAAACATCTCCCATCGTGTTCTAGAAGTTGCAGAGATGTCTGCCAAGTGTTTGGCAGGAAGAAAAGAAAAGTTGTCCAAAACAGCTTCCAATCGAATGTTCCTGTGATTGGAAAAGTCAGGAGAGTGCAAAGGTACTGTTTTCTATCAGTTGGCAAGGTGCGCACACAATCCCAGTGTTGTACAGCTTGCTTCTTCACCTTCCCGAAGCTGCCGCTCTCGCCGGCTGCCGGAGCCCAAGAAGCGGCTTCTTCGCGCAAAGACGATTGTGCCGCTCACAGTGCTCTCCTTAGCGCGGCTTCTGCCGAAAGACGCCCGGCAGCGGCTCTTACCTCCGGAGAGCATCCTACCTTCCTCTTTAGCTCCTCTTCTCATCTACACCTCGGCAAAAAGCTTTTCCACTATGTCTGGCTAGGAAAAACTGTGCCAGCACAGAAAACATCTCCCATCGTGTTCTAGAAGTTGCACGGATGTCTGCCAAGTGTTTGGCAGGAAGAAAAGAAAAGTTGTCCAAAACAGCTTCCAATCGAATGTTCCTGTGATTGGAAAAGTCAGGAGAGTGCAAAGGTACTGTTTTCTATCAGTTGGCAAGGTGCGCACACAATCCCAGTGTTGTACAGCTTGCTTCTTCACCTTCCCGAAGCTGCCGCTCTCGCCGGCTGCCGGAGCCCAAGAAGCGGCTTCTTCGCGCAAAGACGATTGCGCCGCTCACAGTGCTCTCCTTAGCGCGGCTTCTGCCGAAAGACGCCCGGCAGCGGCTCTTTCCTCCGGAGAGCATCCTACCTTCGTCTTTCGCCTCTTTTGTACTCTACATCTTAGCAAAACGCTTTCCCACTATGTCTGGCTAGGAAAAACTGTGCCAGCACAGAAAACATCTCCCATCGTGTTCTAGAAGTTGCACGGATGTCTGCCAAGTGTTTGGCAGGAAGAAAAGAAAAGTTGTCCAAAACAGCTTCCAATCGAATGTTCCTGTGATTGGAAAAGTCAGGAGAGTGCAAAGGTACTGTTTTCTATCAGTTGGCAAGGTGCGCACACAATCCCAGTGTTGTACAGCTTGCTTCTTCACCTTCCCGAAGCTGCCGCTCTCGCCGGCTGCCGGAGCCCAAGAAGCGGCTTCTTCGCGCAAAGACGATTGCGCCGCTCACAGTGCTCTCCTTAGCGCGGCTTCTGCCGAAAGACGCTCGGCAGCGGCTCTTACCTCCGGAGAGCATCCTACCTTCGTCTTTAGCTCCTCTTCTCATCTACACCTCGGCAAAAGCTTTTCCACTATGTCTGGCTAGGAAAAACTGTGCCAGCACAGAAAACATCTCCCATCGTGTTCTAGAAGTTGCACGGATGTCTGCCAAGTGTTTGGCAGGAAGAAAAGAAAAGTTGTCCAAAACAGCTTCCAATCGAATGTTCCTGTGATTGGAAAAGTCAGGAGAGTGCAAAGGTACTGTTTTCTATCAGTTGGCAAGGTGCGCACACAATCCCAGTGTTGTACAGCTTGCTTCTTCACCTTCCCGAAGCTGCCGCTCTCGCCGGCTGCCGGAGCCGAAAAAGCGGCTTCTTCGCGCAAAGACGATTGTGCCGCTCACAGTGCTCTCCTTAGAGCGGCTTCTGCCGAAAGACGCCCGGCAGCGGCTCTTACCTCCGGAGAGCATCCTACCTTCCTCTTTAGCTCCTCTTCTCATCTACACCTCGGCAACAAGCTTTTCCACTATGTCTGGCTAGGAAAAACTGTGCCAGCACAGAAAACATCTCCCATCGTGTTCTAGAAGTTGCAGAGATGTCTGCCAAGTGTTTGGCAGGAAGAAAAGAAAAGTTGTCCAAAACAGCTTCCAATCGAATGTTCCTGTGATTGGAAAAGTCAGGAGAGTGCAAAGGTACTGTTTTCTATCAGTTGGCAAGGTGCGCACACAATCCCAGTGTTGTACAGCTTGCTTCTTCACCTTCCCGAAGCTGCCGCTCTCGCCGGCTGCCGGAGCCCAAGAAGCGGCTTCTTCGCGCAAAGACGATTGTGCCGCTCACAGTGCTCTCCTTAGCGCGGCTTCTGCCGAAAGACGCCCGGCAGCGGCTCTTACCTCCGGAGAGCATCCTACCTTCCTCTTTAGCTCCTCTTCTCATCTACACCTCGGCAACAAGCTTTTCCACTATGTCTGGCTAGGAAAAACTGTGCCAGCACAGAAAACATCTCCCATCGTGTTCTAGAAGTTGCACGGATGTCTGCCAAGTGTTTGGCAGGAAGAAAAGAAAAGTTGTCCAAAACAGCTTCCAATCGAATGTTCCTGTGATTGGAAAAGTCAGGAGAGTGCAAAGGTACTGTTTTCTATCAGTTGGCAAGGTGCGCACACAATCCCAGTGTTGTACAGCTTGCTTCTTCACCTTCCCGAAGCTGCCGCTCTCGCCGGCTGCCGGAGCCCAAGAAGCGGCTTCTTCGCGCAAAGACGATTGCGCCGCTCACAGTGCTCTCCTTAGCGCGGCTTCTGCCGAAAGACGCCCGGCAGTGGCTCTTTCCTCCGGAGAGCATCCTACCTTCGTCTTTCGCCTCTTTTGTACTCTACATCTTAGCAAAACGCTTTCCCACTATGTCTGGCTAGGAAAAACTGTGCCAGCACAGAAAACATCTCCCATCGTGTTCTAGAAGTTGCACGGATGTCTGCCAAGTGTTTGGCAGGAAGAAAAGAAAAGTTGTCCAAAACAGCTTCCAATCGAATGTTCCTGTGATTGGAAAAGTCAGGAGAGTGCAAAGGTACTGTTTTCTATCAGTTGGCAAGGTGCGCACACAATCCCAGTGTTGTACAGCTTGCTTCTTCACCTTCCCGAAGCTGCCGCTCTCGCCGGCTGCCGGAGCCCAAGAAGCGGCTTCTTCGCGCAAAGACGATTGCGCCGCTCACAGTGCTCTCCTTAGCGCGGCTTCTGCCGAAAGACGCTCGGCAGCGGCTCTTACCTCCGGAGAGCATCCTACCTTCGTCTTTAGCTCCTCTTCTCATCTACACCTCGGCAAAAGCTTTTCCACTATGTCTGGCTAGGAAAAACTGTGCCAGCACAGAAAACATCTCCCATCGTGTTCTAGAAGTTGCACGGATGTCTGCCAAGTGTTTGGCAGGAAGAAAAGAAAAGTTGTCCAAAACAGCTTCCAATCGAATGTTCCTGTGATTGGAAAAGTCAGGAGAGTGCAAAGGTACTGTTTTCTATCAGTTGGCAAGGTGCGCACACAATCCCAGTGTTGTACAGCTTGCTTCTTCACCTTCCCGAAGCTGCCGCTCTCGCCGGCTGCCGGAGCCCAAGAAGCGGCTTCTTCGCGCAAAGACGATTGTGCCGCTCACAGTGCTCTCCTTAGCGCGGCTTCTGCCGAAAGACGCCCGGCAGCGGCTCTTACCTCCGGAGAGCATCCTACCTTCGTCTTTAGCTCCTCTTCTCATCTACACCTCGGCAAAAAGCTTTTCCACTATGTCTGGCTAGGAAAAACTGTGCCAGCACAGAAAACATCTCCCATCGTGTTCTAGAAGTTGCACGGATGTCTGCCAAGTGTTTGGCAGGAAGAAAAGAAAAGTTGTCCAAAACAGCTTCCAATCGAATGTTCCTGTGATTGGAAAAGTCAGGAGAGTGCAAAGGTACTGTTTTCTATCAGTTGGCAAGGTGCGCACACAATCCCAGTGTTGTACAGCTTGCTTCTTCACCTTCCCGAAGCTGCCGCTCTCGCCGGCTGCCGGAGCCCAAGAAGCGGCTTCTTCGCGCAAAGACGATTGTGCCGCTCACAGTGCTCTCCTTAGCGCGGCTTCTGCCGAAAGACGCCCGGCAGCGGCTCTTACCTCCGGAGAGCATCCTACCTTCCTCTTTAGCTCCTCTTCTCATCTACACCTCGGCAAAAAGCTTTCCCACTATGTCTGGCTAGGAAAAACTGTGCCAGCACAGAAAACATCTCCCATCGTGTTCTAGAAGTTGCACGGATGTCTGCCAAGTGTTTGGCAGGAAGAAAAGAAAAGTTGTCCAAAACAGCTTCCAATCGAATGTTCCTGTGATTGGAAAAGTCAGGAGAGTGCAAAGGTACTGTTTTCTATCAGTTGGCAAGGTGCGCACACAATCCCAGTGTTGTACAGCTTGCTTCTTCACCTTCCCGAAGCTGCCGCTCTCGCCGGCTGCCGGAGCCGAAAAAGCGGCTTCTTCGCGCAAAGACGATTGTGCCGCTCACAGTGCTCTCCTTAGCGCGGCTTCTGCCGAAAGATGCTCGGCAGCGGCTCTTTCCTCCGGAGAGCATCCTATCTTCGTCTTTGGCGTCCTTTGTAGTCTACATCTTAGCAAAACGCTTTCCCACTATGTCTGGCTAGGAAAAACTGTGCCAGCACAGAAAACATCTCCCATCGTGTTCTAGAAGTTGCACGGATGTCTGCCAAGTGTTTGGCAGGAAGAAAAGAAAAGTTGTCCAAAACAGCTTCCAATCGAATGTTCCTGTGATTGGAAAAGTCAGGAGAGTGCAAAGGTACTGTTTTCTATCAGTTGGCAAGGTGCGCACACAATCCCAGTGTTGTACAGCTTGCTTCTTCACCTTCCCGAAGCTGCCGCTCTCGCCGGCTGCCGGAGCCCAAGAAGCGGCTTCTTCGCGCAAAGACGATTGTGCCGCTCACAGTGCTCTCCTTAGCGCGGCTTCTGCCGAAAGACGCCCGGCAGCGGCTCTTACCTCCGGAGAGCATCCTACCTTCCTCTTTAGCTCCTCTTCTCATCTACACCTCGGCAAAAAGCTTTTCCACTATGTCTGGCTAGGAAAAACTGTGCCAGCACAGAAAACATCTCCCATCGTGTTCTAGAAGTTGCAGAGATGTCTGCCAAGTGTTTGGCAGGAAGAAAAGAAAAGTTGTCCAAAACAGCTTCCAATCGAATGTTCCTGTGATTGGAAAAGTCAGGAGAGTGCAAAGGTACTGTTTTCTATCAGTTGGCAAGGTGCGCACACAATCCCAGTGTTGTACAGCTTGCTTCTTCACCTTCCCGAAGCTGCCGCTCTCGCCGGCTGCCGGAGCCCAAGAAGCGGCTTCTTCGCGCAAAGACGATTGTGCCGCTCACAGTGCTCTCCTTAGCGCGGCTTCTGCCGAAAGACGCCCGGCAGCGGCTCTTACCTCCGGAGAGCATCCTACCTTCCTCTTTAGCTCCTCTTCTCATCTACACCTCGGCAACAAGCTTTTCCACTATGTCTGGCTAGGAAAAACTGTGCCAGCACAGAAAACATCTCCCATCGTGTTCTAGAAGTTGCACGGATGTCTGCCAAGTGTTTGGCAGGAAGAAAAGAAAAGTTGTCCAAAACAGCTTCCAATCGAATGTTCCTGTGATTGGAAAAGTCAGGAGAGTGCAAAGGTACTGTTTTCTATCAGTTGGCAAGGTGCGCACACAATCCCAGTGTTGTACAGCTTGCTTCTTCACCTTCCCGAAGCTGCCGCTCTCGCCGGCTGCCGGAGCCCAAGAAGCGGCTTCTTCGCGCAAAGACGATTGTGCCGCTCACAGTGCTCTCCTTAGCGCGGCTTCTGCCGAAAGACGCCCGGCAGCGGCTCTTACCTCCGGAGAGCATCCTACCTTCCTCTTTAGCTCCTCTTCTCATCTACACCTCGGCAAAAAGCTTTCCCACTATGTCTGGCTAGGAAAAACTGTGCCAGCACAGAAAACATCTCCCATCGTGTTCTAGAAGTTGCACGGATGTCTGCCAAGTGTTTGGCAGGAAGAAAAGAAAAGTTGTCCAAAACAGCTTCCAATCGAATGTTCCTGTGATTGGAAAAGTCAGGAGAGTGCAAAGGTACTGTTTTCTATCAGTTGGCAAGGTGCGCACACAATCCCAGTGTTGTACAGCTTGCTTCTTCACCTTCCCGAAGCTGCCGCTCTCGCCGGCTGCCGGAGCCCAAGAAGCGGCTTCTTCGCGCAAAGACGATTGTGCCGCTCACAGTGCTCTCCTTAGCGCGGCTTCTGCCGAAAGATGCTCGGCAGCGGCTCTTTCCTCCGGAGAGCATCCTATCTTCGTCTTTGGCGTCTTTTGTAGTCTACATCTTAGCAAAACGCTTTCCCACTATGTCTGGCTAGGAAAAACTGTGCCAGCACAGAAAACATCTCCCATCGTGTTCTAGAAGTTGCAGAGATGTCTGCCAAGTGTTTGGCAGGAAGAAAAGAAAAGTTGTCCAAAACAGCTTCCAATCGAATGTTCATGTGATTGGAAAAGTCAGGAGAGTGCAAAGGTACTGTTTTCTATCAGTTGGCAAGGTGCGCACACAATCCCAGTGTTGTACAGCTTGCTTCTTCACCTTCCCGAAGCTGCCGCTCTCGCCGGCTGCCGGAGCCCAAGAAGCGGCTTCTTCGCGCAAAGACGATTGTGCCGCTCACAGTGCTCTCCTTAGCGCGGCTTCTGCCGAAAGACGCCCGGCAGCGGCTCTTACCTCCGGAGAGCATCCTACCTTCGTCTTTAGCTCCTCTTCTCATCTACACCTCGGCAAAAAGCTTTCCCACTATGTCTGGCTAGGAAAAACTGTGCCAGCACAGAAAACATCTCCCATCGTGTTCTAGAAGTTGCACGGATGTCTGCCAAGTGTTTGGCAGGAAGAAAAGAAAAGTTGTCCAAAACAGCTTCCAATCGAATGTTCCTGTGATTGGAAAAGTCAGGAGAGTGCAAAGGTACTGTTTTCTATCAGTTGGCAAGGTGCGCACACAATCCCAGTGTTGTACAGCTTGCTTCTTCACCTTCCCGAAGCTGCCGCTCTCGCCGGCTGCCGGAGCCCAAGAAGCGGCTTCTTCGCGCAAAGACGATTGTGCCGCTCACAGTGCTCTCCTTAGCGCGGCTTCTGCCGAAAGACGCCCGGCAGCGGCTCTTACCTCCGGAGAGCATCCTACCTTCGTCTTTAGCTCCTCTTCTCATCTACACCTCGGCAAAAAGCTTTTCCACTATGTCTGGCTAGGAAAAACTGTGCCAGCACAGAAAACATCTCCCATCGTGTTCTAGAAGTTGCACGGATGTCTGCCAAGTGTTTGGCAGGAAGAAAAGAAAAGTTGTCCAAAACAGCTTCCAATCGAATGTTCCTGTGATTGGAAAAGTCAGGAGAGTGCAAAGGTACTGTTTTCTATCAGTTGGCAAGGTGCGCACACAATCCCAGTGTTGTACAGCTTGCTTCTTCACCTTCCCGAAGCTGCAGCTCTCGCCGGCTGCCGGAGCCCAAGAAGCGGCTTCTTCGCGCAAAGACGATTGTGCCGCTCACAGCGCTCTCCCTAGCGCGGCTTCTGCCGAAAGACGCCCGGCAGCGGCTCTTACCTCCGGAGAGCAACCTACCTTCCTCTTTAGCTCCTCTTCTCATCTACACCTCGGCAAAAAGCTTTTCCACTATGTCTGGCTAGGAAAAACTGTGCCAGCACAGAAAACATCTCCCATCGTGTTCTAGAAGTTGCAGAGATGTCTGCCAAGTGTTTGGCAGGAAGAAAAGAAAAGTTGTCCAAAACAGCTTCCAATCGAATGTTCCTGTGATTGGAAAAGTCAGGAGAGTGCAAAGGTACTGTTTTCTATCAGTTGGCAAGGTGCGCACACAATCCCAGTGTTGTACAGCTTGCTTCTTCACCTTCCCGAAGCTGCCGCTCTCGCCGGCTGCCGGAGCCCAAGAAGCGGCTTCTTCGCGCAAAGACGATTGCGCCGCTCACAGTGCTCTCCTTAGCGCGGCTTCTGCCGAAAGACGCTCGGCAGCGGCTCTTACCTCCGGAGAGCATCCTACCTTCGTCTTTAGCTCCTCTTCTCATCTACACCTCGGCAAAAAGCTTTTCCACTATGTCTGGCTAGGAAAAACTGTGCCAGCACAGAAAACATCTCCCATCGTGTTCTAGAAGTTGCACGGATGTCTGCCAAGTGTTTGGCAGGAAGAAAAGAAAAGTTGTCCAAAACAGCTTCCAATCGAATGTTCCTGTGATTGGAAAAGTCAGGAGAGTGCAAAGGTACTGTTTTCTATCAGTTGGCAAGGTGCGCACACAATCCCAGTGTTGTACAGCTTGCTTCTTCACCTTCCCGAAGCTGCCGCTCTCGCCGGCTGCCGGAGCCCAAGAAGCGGCTTCTTCGCGCAAAGACGATTGTGCCGCTCACAGTGCTCTCCTTAGCGCGGCTTCTGCCGAAAGACGCTCGGCAGCGGCTCTTACCTCCGGAGAGCATCCCACCTTCGTCTTTCGCGTCTTTTGTAGTCTACATCTTAGCAAAACGCTTTTCCACTATGTCTGGCTAGGAAAAACTGTGCCAGCACAGAAAACATCTCCCATCGTGTTCTAGAAGTTGCAGAGATGTCTGCCAAGTGTTTGGCAGGAAGAAAAGAAAAGTTGTCCAAAACAGCTTCCAATCGAATGTTCCTGTGATTGGAAAAGTCAGGAGAGTGCAAAGGTACTGTTTTCTATCAGTTGGCAAGGTGCGCACACAATCCCAGTGTTGTACAGCTTGCTTCTTCACCTTCCCGAAGCTGCCGCTCTCGCCGGCTGCCGGAGCCCAAGAAGCGGCTTCTTCGCGCAAAGACGATTGTGCCGCTCACAGTGCTCTCCTTAGCGCGGCTTCTGCCGAAAGACGCCCGGCAGCGGCTCTTACCTCCGGAGAGCATCCTACCTTCCTCTTTAGCTCCTCTTCTCATCTACACCTCGGCAACAAGCTTTTCCACTATGTCTGGCTAGGAAAAACTGTGCCAGCACAGAAAACATCTCCCATCGTGTTCTAGAAGTTGCACGGATGTCTGCCAAGTGTTTGGCAGGAAGAAAAGAAAAGTTGTCCAAAACAGCTTCCAATCGAATGTTCCTGTGATTGGAAAAGTCAGGAGAGTGCAAAGGTACTGTTTTCTATCAGTTGGCAAGGTGCGCACACAATCCCAGTGTTGTACAGCTTGCTTCTTCACCTTCCCGAAGCTGCCGCTCTCGCCGGCTGCCGGAGCCCAAGAAGCGGCTTCTTCGCGCAAAGACGATTGTGCCGCTCACAGTGCTCTCCTTAGCGCGGCTTCTGCCGAAAGACGCCCGGCAGCGGCTCTTACCTCCGGAGAGCATCCTACCTTCCTCTTTAGCTCCTCTTCTCATCTACACCTCGGCAAAAAGCTTTTCCACTATGTCTGGCTAGGAAAAACTGTGCCAGCACAGAAAACATCTCCCATCGTGTTCTAGAAGTTGCACGGATGTCTGCCAAGTGTTTGGCAGGAAGAAAAGTTGTCCAAAACAGCTTCCAATCGAATGTTCATGTGATTGGAAAAGTCAGGAGAGTGCAAAGGTACTGTTTTCTATCAGTTGGCAAGGTGCGCACACAATCCCAGTGTTGTACAGCTTGCTTCTTCACCTTCCCGAAGCTGCCGCTCTCGCCGGCTGCCGGAGCCCAAGAAGCGGCTTCTTCGCGCAAAGACGATTGTGCCGCTCACAGTGCTCTCCTTAGCGCGGCTTCTGCCGAAAGACGCCCGGCAGCGGCTCTTACCTCCGGAGAGCATCCTACCTTCCTCTTTAGCTCCTCTTCTCATCTACACCTCGGCAACAAGCTTTTCCACTATGTCTGGCTAGGAAAAACTGTGCCAGCACAGAAAACATCTCCCATCGTGTTCTAGAAGTTGCACGGATGTCTGCCAAGTGTTTGGCAGGAAGAAAAGAAAAGTTGTCCAAAACAGCTTCCAATCGAATGTTCCTGTGATTGGAAAAGTCAGGAGAGTGCAAAGGTACTGTTTTCTATCAGTTGGCAAGGTGCGCACACAATCCCAGTGTTGTACAGCTTGCTTCTTCACCTTCCCGAAGCTGCCGCTCTCGCCGGCTGCCGGAGCCCAAGAAGCGGCTTCTTCGCGCAAAGACGATTGTGCCGCTCACAGTGCTCTCCTTAGCGCGGCTTCTGCCGAAAGACGCCCGGCAGCGGCTCTTACCTCCGGAGAGCATCCCACCTTCGTCTTTCGCCTCTTTTGTAGTCTACATCTTAGCAAAACGCTTTCCCACTATGTCTGGCTAGGAAAAACTGTGCCAGCACAGAAAACATCTCCCATCGTGTTCTAGAAGTTGCAGAGATGTCTGCCAAGTGTTTGGCAGGAAGAAAAGAAAAGTTGTCCAAAACAGCTTCCAATCGAATGTTCCTGTGATTGGAAAAGTCAGGAGAGTGCAAAGGTACTGTTTTCTATCAGTTGGCAAGGTGCGCACACAATCCCAGTGTTGTACAGCTTGCTTCTTCACCTTCCCGAAGCTGCCGCTCTCGCCGGCTGCCGGAGCCCAAGAAGCGGCTTCTTCGCGCAAAGACGATTGTGCCGCTCACAGTGCTCTCCTTAGCGCGGCTTCTGCCGAAAGACGCCCGGCAGCGGCTCTTACCTCCGGAGAGCATCCCACCTTCGTCTTTCGCCTCTTTTGTAGTCTATATCTTAGCAAAACGCTTTCCCACTATGTCTGGCTAGGAAAAACTGTGCCAGCACAGAAAACATCTCCCATCGTGTTCTAGAAGTTGCACGGATGTCTGCCAAGTGTTTGGCAGGAAGAAAAGAAAAGTTGTCCAAAACAGCTTCCAATCGAATGTTCCTGTGATTGGAAAAGTCAGGAGAGTGCAAAGGTACTGTTTTCTATCAGTTGGCAAGGTGCGCACACAATCCCAGTGTTGTACAGCTTGCTTCTTCACCTTCCCGAAGCTGCCGCTCTCGCCGGCTGCCGGAGCCCAAGAAGCGGCTTCTTCGCGCAAAGACGATTGTGCCGCTCACAGTGCTCTCCTTAGCGCGGCTTCTGCCGAAAGACGCCCGGCAGCGGCTCTTACCTCCGGAGAGCATCCTACCTTCCTCTTTAGCTCCTCTTCTCATCTACACCTCGGCAAAAAGCTTTTCCACTATGTCTGGCTAGGAAAAACTGTGCCAGCACAGAAAACATCTCCCATCGTGTTCTAGAAGTTGCACGGATGTCTGCCAAGTGTTTGGCAGGAAGAAAAGAAAAGTTGTCCAAAACAGCTTCCAATCGAATGTTCCTGTGATTGGAAAAGTCAGGAGAGTGCAAAGGTACTGTTTTCTATCAGTTGGCAAGGTGCGCACACAATCCCAGTGTTGTACAGCTTGCTTCTTCACCTTCCCGAAGCTGCCGCTCTCGCCGGCTGCCGGAGCCCAAGAAGCGGCTTCCTCGCGCAAAGACGATTGTGCCGCTCACAGTGCTCTCCTTAGCGCGGCTTCTGCCGAAAGACGCCCGGCAGCGGCTCTTACCTCCGGAGAGCATCCTACCTTCCTCTTTAGCTCCTCTTCTCATCTACACCTCGGCAAAAAGCTTTTCCACTATGTCTGGCTAGGAAAAACTGTGCCAGCACAGAAAACATCTCCCATCGTGTTCTAGAAGTTGCACGGATGTCTGCCAAGTGTTTGGCAGGAAGAAAAGAAAAGTTGTCCAAAACAGCTTCCAATCGAATGTTCCTGTGATTGGAAAAGTCAGGAGAGTGCAAAGGTACTGTTTTCTATCAGTTGGCAAGGTGCGCACACAATCCCAGTGTTGTACAGCTTGCTTCTTCACCTTCCCGAAGCTGCCGCTCTCGCCGGCTGCCGGAGCCCAAGAAGCGGCTTCCTCGCGCAAAGACGATTGTGCCGCTCACAGTGCTCTCCTTAGCGCGGCTTCTGCCGAAAGACGCTCGGCAGCGGCTCTTACCTCCGGAGAGCATCCTACCTTCGTCTTTAGCTCCTCTTCTCATCTACACCTCGGCAACAAGCTTTTCCACTATGTCTGGCTAGGAAAAACTGTGCCAGCACAGAAAACATCTCCCATCGTGTTCTAGAAGTTGCACGGATGTCTGCCAAGTGTTTGGCAGGAAGAAAAGAAAAGTTGTCCAAAACAGCTTCCAATCGAATGTTCCTGTGATTGGAAAAGTCAGGAGAGTGCAAAGGTACTGTTTTCTATCAGTTGGCAAGGTGCGCACACAATCCCAGTGTTGTACAGCTTGCTTCTTCACCTTCCCGAAGCTGCCGCTCTCGCCGGCTGCCGGAGCCCAAGAAGCGGCTTCTTCGCGCAAAGACGATTGTGCCGCTCACAGTGCTCTCCTTAGCGCGGCTTCTGCCGAAAGACGCTCGGCAGCGGCTCTTACCTCCGGAGAGCATCCCACCTTCGTCTTTCGCGTCTTTTGTAGTCTACATCTTAGCAAAACGCTTTTCCACTATGTCTGGCTAGGAAAAACTGTGCCAGCACAGAAAACATCTCCCATCGTGTTCTAGAAGTTGCAGAGATGTCTGCCAAGTGTTTGGCAGGAAGAAAAGAAAAGTTGTCCAAAACAGCTTCCAATCGAATGTTCCTGTGATTGGAAAAGTCAGGAGAGTGCAAAGGTACTGTTTTCTATCAGTTGGCAAGGTGCGCACACAATCCCAGTGTTGTACAGCTTGCTTCTTCACCTTCCCGAAGCTGCCGCTCTCGCCGGCTGCCGGAGCCCAAGAAGCGGCTTCTTCGCGCAAAGACGATTGTGCCGCTCACAGTGCTCTCCTTAGCGCGGCTTCTGCCGAAAGACGCCCGGCAGCGGCTCTTACCTCCGGAGAGCATCCTACCTTCCTCTTTAGCTCCTCTTCTCATCTACACCTCGGCAACAAGCTTTTCCACTATGTCTGGCTAGGAAAAACTGTGCCAGCACAGAAAACATCTCCCATCGTGTTCTAGAAGTTGCACGGATGTCTGCCAAGTGTTTGGCAGGAAGAAAAGAAAAGTTGTCCAAAACAGCTTCCAATCGAATGTTCCTGTGATTGGAAAAGTCAGGAGAGTGCAAAGGTACTGTTTTCTATCAGTTGGCAAGGTGCGCACACAATCCCAGTGTTGTACAGCTTGCTTCTTCACCTTCCCGAAGCTGCCGCTCTCGCCGGCTGCCGGAGCCCAAGAAGCGGCTTCTTCGCGCAAAGACGATTGTGCCGCTCACAGTGCTCTCCTTAGCGCGGCTTCTGCCGAAAGACGCCCGGCAGCGGCTCTTACCTCCGGAGAGCATCCTACCTTCCTCTTTAGCTCCTCTTCTCATCTACACCTCGGCAAAAAGCTTTTCCACTATGTCTGGCTAGGAAAAACTGTGCCAGCACAGAAAACATCTCCCATCGTGTTCTAGAAGTTGCACGGATGTCTGCCAAGTGTTTGGCAGGAAGAAAAGTTGTCCAAAACAGCTTCCAATCGAATGTTCATGTGATTGGAAAAGTCAGGAGAGTGCAAAGGTACTGTTTTCTATCAGTTGGCAAGGTGCGCACACAATCCCAGTGTTGTACAGCTTGCTTCTTCACCTTCCCGAAGCTGCCGCTCTCGCCGGCTGCCGGAGCCCAAGAAGCGGCTTCTTCGCGCAAAGACGATTGTGCCGCTCACAGTGCTCTCCTTAGCGCGGCTTCTGCCGAAAGACGCCCGGCAGCGGCTCTTACCTCCGGAGAGCATCCTACCTTCCTCTTTAGCTCCTCTTCTCATCTACACCTCGGCAACAAGCTTTTCCACTATGTCTGGCTAGGAAAAACTGTGCCAGCACAGAAAACATCTCCCATCGTGTTCTAGAAGTTGCACGGATGTCTGCCAAGTGTTTGGCAGGAAGAAAAGAAAAGTTGTCCAAAACAGCTTCCAATCGAATGTTCCTGTGATTGGAAAAGTCAGGAGAGTGCAAAGGTACTGTTTTCTATCAGTTGGCAAGGTGCGCACACAATCCCAGTGTTGTACAGCTTGCTTCTTCACCTTCCCGAAGCTGCCGCTCTCGCCGGCTGCCGGAGCCCAAGAAGCGGCTTCTTCGCGCAAAGACGATTGTGCCGCTCACAGTGCTCTCCTTAGCGCGGCTTCTGCCGAAAGACGCCCGGCAGCGGCTCTTACCTCCGGAGAGCATCCCACCTTCGTCTTTCGCCTCTTTTGTAGTCTACATCTTAGCAAAACGCTTTCCCACTATGTCTGGCTAGGAAAAACTGTGCCAGCACAGAAAACATCTCCCATCGTGTTCTAGAAGTTGCAGAGATGTCTGCCAAGTGTTTGGCAGGAAGAAAAGAAAAGTTGTCCAAAACAGCTTCCAATCGAATGTTCCTGTGATTGGAAAAGTCAGGAGAGTGCAAAGGTACTGTTTTCTATCAGTTGGCAAGGTGCGCACACAATCCCAGTGTTGTACAGCTTGCTTCTTCACCTTCCCGAAGCTGCCGCTCTCGCCGGCTGCCGGAGCCCAAGAAGCGGCTTCTTCGCGCAAAGACGATTGTGCCGCTCACAGTGCTCTCCTTAGCGCGGCTTCTGCCGAAAGACGCCCGGCAGCGGCTCTTACCTCCGGAGAGCATCCCACCTTCGTCTTTCGCCTCTTTTGTAGTCTATATCTTAGCAAAACGCTTTCCCACTATGTCTGGCTAGGAAAAACTGTGCCAGCACAGAAAACATCTCCCATCGTGTTCTAGAAGTTGCACGGATGTCTGCCAAGTGTTTGGCAGGAAGAAAAGAAAAGTTGTCCAAAACAGCTTCCAATCGAATGTTCCTGTGATTGGAAAAGTCAGGAGAGTGCAAAGGTACTGTTTTCTATCAGTTGGCAAGGTGCGCACACAATCCCAGTGTTGTACAGCTTGCTTCTTCACCTTCCCGAAGCTGCCGCTCTCGCCGGCTGCCGGAGCCCAAGAAGCGGCTTCTTCGCGCAAAGACGATTGTGCCGCTCACAGTGCTCTCCTTAGCGCGGCTTCTGCCGAAAGACGCCCGGCAGCGGCTCTTACCTCCGGAGAGCATCCTACCTTCCTCTTTAGCTCCTCTTCTCATCTACACCTCGGCAAAAAGCTTTTCCACTATGTCTGGCTAGGAAAAACTGTGCCAGCACAGAAAACATCTCCCATCGTGTTCTAGAAGTTGCACGGATGTCTGCCAAGTGTTTGGCAGGAAGAAAAGAAAAGTTGTCCAAAACAGCTTCCAATCGAATGTTCCTGTGATTGGAAAAGTCAGGAGAGTGCAAAGGTACTGTTTTCTATCAGTTGGCAAGGTGCGCACACAATCCCAGTGTTGTACAGCTTGCTTCTTCACCTTCCCGAAGCTGCCGCTCTCGCCGGCTGCCGGAGCCCAAGAAGCGGCTTCCTCGCGCAAAGACGATTGTGCCGCTCACAGTGCTCTCCTTAGCGCGGCTTCTGCCGAAAGACGCCCGGCAGCGGCTCTTACCTCCGGAGAGCATCCTACCTTCCTCTTTAGCTCCTCTTCTCATCTACACCTCGGCAAAAAGCTTTTCCACTATGTCTGGCTAGGAAAAACTGTGCCAGCACAGAAAACATCTCCCATCGTGTTCTAGAAGTTGCACGGATGTCTGCCAAGTGTTTGGCAGGAAGAAAAGAAAAGTTGTCCAAAACAGCTTCCAATCGAATGTTCCTGTGATTGGAAAAGTCAGGAGAGTGCAAAGGTACTGTTTTCTATCAGTTGGCAAGGTGCGCACACAATCCCAGTGTTGTACAGCTTGCTTCTTCACCTTCCCGAAGCTGCCGCTCTCGCCGGCTGCCGGAGCCCAAGAAGCGGCTTCTTCGCGCAAAGACGATTGCGCCGCTCACAGTGCTCTCCTTAGCGCGGCTTCTGCCGAAAGACGCTCGGCAGCGGCTCTTACCTCCGGAGAGCATCCTACCTTCGTCTTTAGCTCCTCTTCTCATCTACACCTCGGCAACAAGCTTTTCCACTATGTCTGGCTAGGAAAAACTGTGCCAGCACAGAAAACATCTCCCATCGTGTTCTAGAAGTTGCACGGATGTCTGCCAAGTGTTTGGCAGGAAGAAAAGAAAAGTTGTCCAAAACAGCTTCCAATTGAATGTTCCTGTGATTGGAAAAGTCAGGAGAGTGCAAAGGTACTGTTTTCTATCAGTTGGCAAGGTGCGCACACAATCCCAGTGTTGTACAGCTTGCTTCTTCACCTTCCCGAAGCTGCCGCTCTCGCCGGCTGCCGGAGCCCAAGAAGCGGCTTCTTCGCGCAAAGACGATTGTGCCGCTCACAGTGCTCTCCTTAGCGCGGCTTCTGCCGAAAGACGCCCGGCAGCGGCTCTTACCTCCGGAGAGCATCCCACCTTCGTCTTTCGCGTCTTTTGTAGTCTACATCTTAGCAAAACGCTTTTCCACTATGTCTGGCTAGGAAAAACTGTGCCAGCACAGAAAACATCTCCCATCGTGTTCTAGAAGTTGCACGGATGTCTGCCAAGTGTTTGGCAGGAAGAAAAGAAAAGTTGTCCAAAACAGCTTCCAATCGAATGTTCCTGTGATTGGAAAAGTCAGGAGAGTGCAAAGGTACTGTTTTCTATCAGTTGGCAAGGTGCGCACACAATCCCAGTGTTGTACAGCTTGCTTCTTCACCTTCCCGAAGCTGCCGCTCTCGCCGGCTGCCGGAGCCCAAGAAGCGGCTTCTTCGCGCAAAGACGATTGTGCCGCTCACAGTGCTCTCCTTAGCGCGGCTTCTGCCGAAAGACGCCCGGCAGCGGTTCTTACCTCCGGAGAGCAACCTACCTTCCTCTTTAGCTCCTCTTCTCATCTACACCTCGGCAAAAAGCTTTTCCACTATGTCTGGCTAGGAAAAACTGTGCCAGCACAGAAAACATCTCCCATCGTGTTCTAGAAGTTGCAGAGATGTCTGCCAAGTGTTTGGCAGGAAGAAAAGAAAAGTTGTCCAAAACAGCTTCCAATCGAATGTTCCTGTGATTGGAAAAGTCAGGAGAGTGCAAAGGTACTGTTTTCTATCAGTTGGCAAGGTGCGCACACAATCCCAGTGTTGTACAGCTTGCTTCTTCACCTTCCCGAAGCTGCCGCTCTCGCCGGCTGCCGGAGCCCAAGAAGCGGCTTCTTCGCGCAAAGACGATTGCGCCGCTCACAGTGCTCTCCTTAGCGCGGCTTCTGCCGAAAGACGCTCGGCAGCGGCTCTTACCTCCGGAGAGCATCCTACCTTCGTCTTTAGCTCCTCTTCTCATCTACACCTCGGCAAAAAGCTTTTCCACTATGTCTGGCTAGGAAAAACTGTGCCAGCACAGAAAACATCTCCCATCGTGTTCTAGAAGTTGCACGGATGTCTGCCAAGTGTTTGGCAGGAAGAAAAGAAAAGTTGTCCAAAACAGCTTCCAATCGAATGTTCCTGTGATTGGAAAAGTCAGGAGAGTGCAAAGGTACTGTTTTCTATCAGTTGGCAAGGTGTGCACACAATCCCAGTGTTGTACAGCTTGCTTCTTCACCTTCCCGAAGCTGCCGCTCTCGCCGGCTGCCGGAGCCCAAGAAGCGGCTTCTTCGCGCAAAGACGATTGTGCCGCTCACAGTGCTCTCCTTAGCGCGGCTTCTGCCGAAAGACGCCCGGCAGCGGTTCTTACCTCCGGAGAGCAACCTACCTTCCTCTTTAGCTCCTCTTCTCATCTACACCTCGGCAAAAAGCTTTTCCACTATGTCTGGCTAGGAAAAACTGTGCCAGCACAGAAAACATCTCCCATCGTGTTCTAGAAGTTGCACGGATGTCTGCCAAGTGTTTGGCAGGAAGAAAAGAAAAGTTGTCCAAAACAGCTTCCAATCGAATGTTCCTGTGATTGGAAAAGTCAGGAGAGTGCAAAGGTACTGTTTTCTATCAGTTGGCAAGGTGCGCACACAATCCCAGTGTTGTACAGCTTGCTTCTTCACCTTCCCGAAGCTGCCGCTCTCGCCGGCTGCCGGAGCCCAAGAAGCGGCTTCTTCGCGCAAAGACGATTGTGCCGCTCACAGTGCTCTCCTTAGCGCGGCTTCTGCCGAAAGACGCCCGGCAGCGGCTCTTACCTCCGGAGAGCATCCCACCTTCGTCTTTCGCGTCTTTTGTAGTCTACATCTTAGCAAAACGCTTTTCCACTATGTCTGGCTAGGAAAAACTGTGCCAGCACAGAAAACATCTCCCATCGTGTTCTAGAAGTTGCAGAGATGTCTGCCAAGTGTTTGGCAGGAAGAAAAGAAAAGTTGTCCAAAACAGCTTCCAATCGAATGTTCCTGTGATTGGAAAAGTCAGGAGAGTGCAAAGGTACTGTTTTCTATCAGTTGGCAAGGTGCGCACACAATCCCAGTGTTGTACAGCTTGCTTCTTCACCTTCCCGAAGCTGCCGCTCTCGCCGGCTGCCGGAGCCCAAGAAGCGGCTTCTTCGCGCAAAGACGATTGTGCCGCTCACAGTGCTCTCCTTAGCGCGGCTTCTGCCGAAAGACGCCCGGCAGCGGCTCTTACCTCCGGAGAGCATCCTACCTTCCTCTTTAGCTCCTCTTCTCATCTACACCTCGGCAACAAGCTTTTCCACTATGTCTGGCTAGGAAAAACTGTGCCAGCACAGAAAACATCTCCCATCGTGTTCTAGAAGTTGCACGGATGTCTGCCAAGTGTTTGGCAGGAAGAAAAGAAAAGTTGTCCAAAACAGCTTCCAATCGAATGTTCCTGTGATTGGAAAAGTCAGGAGAGTGCAAAGGTACTGTTTTCTATCAGTTGGCAAGGTGCGCACACAATCCCAGTGTTGTACAGCTTGCTTCTTCACCTTCCCGAAGCTGCCGCTCTCGCCGGCTGCCGGAGCCCAAGAAGCGGCTTCTTCGCGCAAAGACGATTGTGCCGCTCACAGTGCTCTCCTTAGCGCGGCTTCTGCCGAAAGACGCCCGGCAGCGGCTCTTACCTCCGGAGAGCATCCTACCTTCCTCTTTAGCTCCTCTTCTCATGTACACCTCGGCAAAAAGCTTTTCCACTATGTCTGGCTAGGAAAAACTGTGCCAGCACAGAAAACATCTCCCATCGTGTTCTAGAAGTTGCACGGATGTCTGCCAAGTGTTTGGCAGGAAGAAAAGTTGTCCAAAACAGCTTCCAATCGAATGTTCCTGTGATTGGAAAAGTCAGGAGAGTGCAAAGGTACTGTTTTCTATCAGTTGGCAAGGTGCGCACACAATCCCAGTGTTGTACAGCTTGCTTCTTCACCTTCCCGAAGCTGCCGCTCTCGCCGGCTGCCGGAGCCCAAGAAGCGGCTTCTTCGCGCAAAGACGATTGTGCCGCTCACAGTGCTCTCCTTAGCGCGGCTTCTGCCGAAAGACGCCCGGCAGCGGCTCTTACCTCCGGAGAGCATCCTACCTTCCTCTTTAGCTCCTCTTCTCATCTACACCTCGGCAACAAGCTTTTCCACTATGTCTGGCTAGGAAAAACTGTGCCAGCACAGAAAACATCTCCCATCGTGTTCTAGAAGTTGCACGGATGTCTGCCAAGTGTTTGGCAGGAAGAAAAGAAAAGTTGTCCAAAACAGCTTCCAATCGAATGTTCCTGTGATTGGAAAAGTCAGGAGAGTGCAAAGGTACTGTTTTCTATCAGTTGGCAAGGTGCGCACACAATCCCAGTGTTGTACAGCTTGCTTCTTCACCTTCCCGAAGCTGCCGCTCTCGCCGGCTGCCGGAGCCCAAGAAGCGGCTTCTTCGCGCAAAGACGATTGTGCCGCTCGCAGTGCTCTCCTTAGCGCGGCTTCTGCCGAAAGACGCTCGGCAGCGGCTCTTACCTCCGGAGAGCATCCCACCTTCGTCTTTCGCGTCTTTTGTAGTCTACATCTTAGCAAAACGCTTTTCCACTATGTCTGGCTAGGAAAAACTGTGCCAGCACAGAAAACATCTCCCATCGTGTTCTAGAAGTTGCAGAGATGTCTGCCAAGTGTTTGGCAGGAAGAAAAGAAAAGTTGTCCAAAACAGCTTCCAATCGAATGTTCCTGTGATTGGAAAAGTCAGGAGAGTGCAAAGGTACTGTTTTCTATCAGTTGGCAAGGTGCGCACACAATCCCAGTGTTGTACAGCTTGCTTCTTCACCTTCCCGAAGCTGCCGCTCTCGCCGGCTGCCGGAGCCCAAGAAGCGGCTTCTTCGCGCAAAGACGATTGTGCCGCTCACAGTGCTCTCCTTAGCGCGGCTTCTGCCGAAAGACGCTCGGCAGCGGCTCTTACCTCCGGAGAGCATCCTACCTTCCTCTTTAGCTCCTCTTCTCATCTACACCTCGGCAAAAAGCTTTTCCACTATGTCTGGCTAGGAAAAACTGTGCCAGCACAGAAAACATCTCCCATCGTGTTCTAGAAGTTGCACGGATGTCTGCCAAGTGTTTGGCAGGAAGAAAAGAAAAGTTGTCCAAAACAGCTTCCAATCGAATGTTCCTGTGATTGGAAAAGTCAGGAGAGTGCAAAGGTACTGTTTTCTATCAGTTGGCAAGGTGCGCACACAATCCCAGTGTTGTACAGCTTGCTTCTTCACCTTCCCGAAGCTGCCGCTCTCGCCGGCTGCCGGAGCCCAAGAAGCGGCTTCTTCGCGCAAAGACGATTGTGCCGCTCACAGTGCTCTCCTTAGCGCGGCTTCTGCCGAAAGACGCCCGGCAGCGGCTCTTACCTCCGGAGAGCATCCTACCTTCCTCTTTAGCTCCTCTTCTCATCTACACCTCGGCAAAAAGCTTTTCCACTATGTCTGGCTAGGAAAAACTGTGCCAGCACAGAAAACATCTCCCATCGTGTTCTAGAAGTTGCACGGATGTCTGCCAAGTGTTTGGCAGGAAGAAAAGTTGTCCAAAACAGCTTCCAATCGAATGTTCATGTGATTGGAAAAGTCAGGAGAGTGCAAAGGTACTGTTTTCTATCAGTTGGCAAGGTGCGCACACAATCCCAGTGTTGTACAGCTTGCTTCTTCACCTTCCCGAAGCTGCCGCTCTCGCCGGCTGCCGGAGCCCAAGAAGCGGCTTCTTCGCGCAAAGACGATTGTGCCGCTCACAGTGCTCTCCTTAGCGCGGCTTCTGCCGAAAGACGCCCGGCAGCGGCTCTTACCTCCGGAGAGCAACCTACCTTCCTCTTTAGCTCCTCTTCTCATCTACACCTCGGCAACAAGCTTTTCCACTATGTCTGGCTAGGAAAAACTGTGCCAGCACAGAAAACATCTCCCATCGTGTTCTAGAAGTTGCACGGATGTCTGCCAAGTGTTTGGCAGGAAGAAAAGAAAAGTTGTCCAAAACAGCTTCCAATCGAATGTTCCTGTGATTGGAAAAGTCAGGAGAGTGCAAAGGTACTGTTTTCTATCAGTTGGCAAGGTGCGCACACAATCCCAGTGTTGTACAGCTTGCTTCTTCACCTTCCCGAAGCTGCCGCTCTCGCCGGCTGCCGGAGCCCAAGAAGCGGCTTCTTCGCGCAAAGACGATTGTGCCGCTCACAGTGCTCTCCTTAGCGCGGCTTCTGCCGAAAGACGCCCGGCAGCGGCTCTTACCTCCGGAGAGCATCCCACCTTCGTCTTTCGCGTCTTTTGTAGTCTACATCTTAGCAAAACGCTTTCCCACTATGTCTGGCTAGGAAAAACTGTGCCAGCACAGAAAACATCTCCCATCGTGTTCTAGAAGTTGCAGAGATGTCTGCCAAGTGTTTGGCAGGAAGAAAAGAAAAGTTGTCCAAAACAGCTTCCAATCGAATGTTCCTGTGATTGGAAAAGTCAGGAGAGTGCAAAGGTACTGTTTTCTATCAGTTGGCAAGGTGCGCACACAATCCCAGTGTTGTACAGCTTGCTTCTTCACCTTCCCGAAGCTGCCGCTCTCGCCGGCTGCCGGAGCCCAAGAAGCGGCTTCTTCGCGCAAAGACGATTGTGCCGCTCACAGTGCTCTCCTTAGCGCGGCTTCTGCCGAAAGACGCCCGGCAGCGGCTCTTACCTCCGGAGAGCATCCCACCTTCGTCTTTCGCGTCTTTTGTAGTCTACATCTTAGCAAAACGCTTTCCCACTATGTCTGGCTAGGAAAAACTGTGCCAGCACAGAAAACATCTCCCATCGTGTTCTAGAAGTTGCACGGATGTCTGCCAAGTGTTTGGCAGGAAGAAAAGAAAAGTTGTCCAAAACAGCTTCCAATCGAATGTTCCTGTGATTGGAAAAGTCAGGAGAGTGCAAAGGTACTGTTTTCTATCAGTTGGCAAGGTGCGCACACAATCCCAGTGTTGTACAGCTTGCTTCTTCACCTTCCCGAAGCTGCCGCTCTCGCCGGCTGCCGGAGCCCAAGAAGCGGCTTCTTCGCGCAAAGACGATTGTGCCGCTCACAGTGCTCTCCTTAGCGCGGCTTCTGCCGAAAGACGCCCGGCAGCGGCTCTTACCTCCGGAGAGCATCCTACCTTCCTCTTTAGCTCCTCTTCTCATCTACACCTCGGCATAAACGCTTTTCCACTATGTCTGGCTAGGAAAAACTGTGCCAGCACAGAAAACATCTCCCATCGTGTTCTAGAAGTTGCACGGATGTCTGCCAAGTGTTTGGCAGGAAGAAAAGAAAAGTTGTCCAAAACAGCTTCCAATCGAATGTTCCTGTGATTGGAAAAGTCAGGAGAGTGCAAAGGTACTGTTTTCTATCAGTTGGCAAGGTGCGCACACAATCCCAGTGTTGTACAGCTTGCTTCTTCACCTTCCCGAAGCTGCCGCTCTCGCCGGCTGCCGGAGCCCAAGAAGCGGCTTCTTCGCGCAAAGACGATTGTGCCGCTCACAGTGCTCTCCTTAGCGCGGCTTCTGCCGAAAGACGCCCGGCAGCGGCTCTTACCTGCGGAGAGCATCCTACCTTCCTCTTTAGCTCCTCTTCTCATCTACACCTCGGCAAAAAGCTTTTCCACTATGTCTGGCTAGGAAAAACTGTGCCAGCACAGAAAACATCTCCCATCGTGTTCTAGAAGTTGCACGGATGTCTGCCAAGTGTTTGGCAGGAAGAAAAGAAAAGTTGTCCAAAACAGCTTCCAATCGAATGTTCCTGTGATTGGAAAAGTCAGGAGAGTGCAAAGGTACTGTTTTCTATCAGTTGGCAAGGTGCGCACACAATCCCAGTGTTGTACAGCTTGCTTCTTCACCTTCCCGAAGCTGCCGCTCTCGCCGGCTGCCGGAGCCCAAGAAGCGGCTTCCTCGCGCAAAGACGATTGTGCCGCTCACAGTGCTCTCCTTAGCGCGGCTTCTGCTGAAAGACGCCCGGCAGCGGCTCTTACCTCCGGAGAGCATCCTACCTTCCTCTTTAGCTCCTCTTCTCATCTACACCTCGGCAACAAGCTTTTCCACTATGTCTGGCTAGGAAAAACTGTGCCAGCACAGAAAACATCTCCCATCGTGTTCTAGAAGTTGCACGGATGTCTGCCAAGTGTTTGGCAGGAAGAAAAGAAAAGTTGTCCAAAACAGCTTCCAATCGAATGTTCCTGTGATTGGAAAAGTCAGGAGAGTGCAAAGGTACTGTTTTCTATCAGTTGGAAAGGTGCGCACACAATCCCAGTGTTGTACAGCTTGCTTCTTCACCTTCCCGAAGCTGCCGCTCTCGCCGGCTGCCGGAGCCCAAGAAGCGGCTTCTTCGCGCAAAGACGATTGTGCCGCTCACAGTGCTCTCCTTAGCGCGGCTTCTGCCGAAAGACGCCCGGCAGCGGCTCTTACCTCCGGAGAGCATCCTACCTTCGTCTTTAGCTCCTCTTCTCATCTACACCTCGGCAAAAAGCTTTTCCACTATGTCTGGCTAGGAAAAACTGTGCCAGCACAGAAAACATCTCCCCTCGTGTTCTAGAAGTTGCACGGATGTCTGCCAAGTGTTTGGCAGGAAGAAAAGAAAAGTTGTCCAAAACAGCTTCCAATCGAATGTTCCTGTGATTGGAAAAGTCAGGAGAGTGCAAAGGTACTGTTTTCTATCAGTTGGCAAGATGCGCACACAATCCCAGTGTTGTACAGCTTGCTTCTTCACCTTCCCGAAGCTGCCGCTCTCGCCGGCTGCCGGAGCCCAAGAAGCGGCTTCTTCGCGCAAAGACGATTGTGCCGCTCACAGTGCTCTCCTTAGCGCGGCTTCTGCCGAAAGACGCCCGGCAGCGGTTCTTACCTCCGGAGAGCAACCTACCTTCCTCTTTAGCTCCTCTTCTCATCTACACCTCGGCAAAAAGCTTTTCCACTATGTCTGGCTAGGAAAAACTGTGCCAGCACAGAAAACATCTCCCATCGTGTTCTAGAAGTTGCACGGATATCTGCCAAGTGTTTGGCAGGAAGAAAAGAAAAGTTGTCCAAAACAGCTTCCAATCGAATGTTCCTGTGATTGGAAAAGTCAGGAGAGTGCAAAGGTACTGTTTTCTATCAGTTGGCAAGGTGCGCACACAATCCCAGTGTTGTACAGCTTGCTTCTTCACCTTCCCGAAGCTGCCGCTCTCGCCGGCTGCCGGAGCCGAAAAAGCGGCTTCTTCGCGCAAAGACGATTGTGCCGCTCACAGTGCTCTCCTTAGCGCGGCTTCTGCCGAAAGACGCCCGGCAGCGGCTCTTACCTCCGGAGAGCATCCTACCTTCCTCTTTAGCTCCTCTTCTCATCTACACCTCGGCAACAAGCTTTTCCACTATGTCTGGCTAGGAAAAACTGTGCCAGCACAGAAAACATCTCCCATCGTGTTCTAGAAGTTGCACGGATGTCTGCCAAGTGTTTGGCAGGAAGAAAAGAAAAGTTGTCCAAAACAGCTTCCAATCGAATGTTCCTGTGATTGGAAAAGTCAGGAGAGTGCAAAGGTACTGTTTTCTATCAGTTGGCAAGGTGCGCACACAATCCCAGTGTTGTACAGCTTGCTTCTTCACCTTCCCGAAGCTGCCGCTCTCGCCGGCTGCCGGAGCCCAAGAAGCGGCTTCTTCGCGCAAAGACGATTGTGCCGCTCACAGTGCTCTCCTTAGCGCGGCTTCTGCCGAAAGACGCCCGGCAGCGGCTCTTACCTGCGGAGAGCATCCTACCTTCCTCTTTAGCTCCTCTTCTCATCTACACCTCGGCAAAAAGCTTTTCCACTATGTCTGGCTAGGAAAAACTGTGCCAGCACAGAAAACATCTCCCATCGTGTTCTAGAAGTTGCACGGATGTCTGCCAAGTGTTTGGCAGGAAGAAAAGAAAAGTTGTCCAAAACAGCTTCCAATCGAATGTTCCTGTGATTGGAAAAGTCAGGAGAGTGCAAAGGTACTGTTTTCTATCAGTTGGCAAGGTGCGCACACAATCCCAGTGTTGTACAGCTTGCTTCTTCACCTTCCCGAAGCTGCCGCTCTCGCCGGCTGCCGGAGCCGAAAAAGCGGCTTCTTCGCGCAAAGACGATTGTGCCGCTCACAGTGCTCTCCTTAGCGCGGCTTCTGCCGAAAGACGCCCGGCAGCGGCTCTTACCTCCGGAGAGCATCCTACCTTCCTCTTTAGCTCCTCTTCTCATCTACACCTCGGCAACAAGCTTTTCCACTATGTCTGGCTAGGAAAAACTGTGCCAGCACAGAAAACATCTCCCATCGTGTTCTAGAAGTTGCACGGATGTCTGCCAAGTGTTTGGCAGGAAGAAAAGAAAAGTTGTCCAAAACAGCTTCCAATCGAATGTTCCTGTGATTGGAAAAGTCAGGAGAGTGCAAAGGTACTGTTTTCTATCAGTTGGCAAGGTGCGCACACAATCCCAGTGTTGTACAGCTTGCTTCTTCACCTTCCCGAAGCTGCCGCTCTCGCCGGCTGCCGGAGCCCAAGAAGCGGCTTCTTCGCGCAAAGACGATTGTGCCGCTCACAGTGCTCTCCTTAGCGCGGCTTCTGCCGAAAGACGCCCGGCAGCGGCTCTTACCTCCGGAGAGCATCCTACCTTCCTCTTTAGCTCCTCTTCTCATCTACACCTCGGCAACAAGCTTTTCCACTATGTCTGGCTAGGAAAAACTGTGCCAGCACAGAAAACATCTCCCCTCGTGTTCTAGAAGTTGCACGGATGTCTGCCAAGTGTTTGGCAGGAAGAAAAGAAAAGTTGTCCAAAACAGCTTCCAATCGAATGTTCCTGTGATTGGAAAAGTCAGGAGAGTGCAAAGGTACTGTTTTCTATCAGTTGGCAAGGTGCGCACACAATCCCAGTGTTGTACAGCTTGCTTCTTCACCTTCCCGAAGCTGCCGCTCTCGCCGGCTGCCGGAGCCCAAGAAGCGGCTTCTTCGCGCAAAGACGATTGTGCCGCTCACAGCGCTCTCCTTAGCGCGGCTTCTGCCGAAAGACGCCCGGCAGCGGCTCTTACCTCCGGAGAGCATCCTACCTTCCTCTTTAGCTCCTCTTCTCATCTACACCTCGGCAAAAAGCTTTTCCACTATGTCTGGCTAGGAAAAACTGTGCCAGCACAGAAAACATCTCCCATCGTGTTCTAGAAGTTGCACGGATGTCTGCCAAGTGTTTGGCAGGAAGAAAAGAAAAGTTGTCCAAAACAGCTTCCAATCGAATGTTCCTGTGATTGGAAAAGTCAGGAGAGTGCAAAGGTACTGTTTTCTATCAGTTGGCAAGGTGCGCACACAATCCCAGTGTTGTACAGCTTGCTTCTTCACCTTCCCGAAGCTGCCGCTCTCGCCGGCTGCCGGAGCCCAAGAAGCGGCTTCTTCGCGCAAAGACGATTGTGCCGCTCACAGTGCTCTCCTTAGCGCGGCTTCTGCCGAAAGACGCCCGGCAGCGGCTCTTACCTCCGGAGAGCATCCTACCTTCCTCTTTAGCTCCTCTTCTCATCTACACCTCGGCAAAAAGCTTTTCCACTATGTCTGGCTAGGAAAAACTGTGCCAGCACAGAAAACATCTCCCATCGTGTTCTAGAAGTTGCACGGATGTCTGCCAAGTGTTTGGCAGGAAGAAAAGAAAAGTTGTCCAAAACAGCTTCCAATCGAATGTTCCTGTGATTGGAAAAGTCAGGAGAGTGCAAAGGTACTGTTTTCTATCAGTTGGCAAGGTGCGCACACAATCCCAGTGTTGTACAGCTTGCTTCTTCACCTTCCCGAAGCTGCCGCTCTCGCCGGCTGCCGGAGCCCAAGAAGCGGCTTCTTCGCGCAAAGACGATTGTGCCGCTCACAGTGCTCTCCTTAGCGCGGCTTCTGCCGAAAGACGCCCGGCAGCGGCTCTTACCTCCGGAGAGCAACCTACCTTCCTCTTTAGCTCCTCTTCTCATCTACACCTCGGCAAAAAGCTTTTCCACTATGTCTGGCTAGGAAAAACTGTGCCAGCACAGAAAACATCTCCCATCGTGTTCTAGAAGTTGCAGAGATGTCTGCCAAGTGTTTGGCAGGAAGAAAAGAAAAGTTGTCCAAAACAGCTTCCAATCGAATGTTCCTGTGATTGGAAAAGTCAGGAGAGTGCAAAGGTACTGTTTTCTATCAGTTGGCAAGGTGCGCACACAATCCCAGTGTTGTACAGCTTGCTTCTTCACCTTCCCGAAGCTGCCGCTCTCGCCGGCTGCCGGAGCCCAAGAAGCGGCTTCTTCGCGCAAAGACGATTGTGCCGCTCACAGTGCTCTCCTTAGCGCGGCTTCTGCCGAAAGACGCCCGGGAACAGCACTTTTCTCCGGACAGGACGGTACCATCGCCTTTAGCGTCTTTTGTGGTCTACATCGAAGCAGAAAGCTTTTCCACTATGTCTGGCAGGGAGAAACTGTGCCAGCACAGAAAACAACTCCCACCGTGGTCGAGAGGATGCACGGAGGTCTGCCAGCTGTTTTGCAGGGAGAAAAGAAAAGGTGTCCAAAACAGCTTCCAATCAAAGGTTCCTGTGATTGGAAAAGTCAGGAGAGTGCAAAGGTACTGTTTTCTATCAGTTGGCAAGGTGCGCACACAATCCCAGTGTTGTACAGCTTGCTTCTTCACCTTCCCGAAGCTGCCGCTCTCGCCGGCTGCCGGAGCCCAAGAAGCGGCTTCTTCGCGCAAAGACGATTGTGCCGCTCACAGTGCTCTCCTTAGCGCGGCTTCTGCCGAAAGACGCCCGGCAGCGGCTCTTACCTCCGGAGAGCATCCTACCTTCGTCTTTAGCTCCTCTTCTCATCTACACCTCGGCAAAAAGCTTTTCCACTATGTCTGGCTAGGAAAAACTGTGCCAGCACAGAAAACATCTCCCATCGTGTTCTAGAAGTTGCACGGATGTCTGCCAAGTGTTTGGCAGGAAGAAAAGAAAAGTTGTCCAAAACAGCTTCCAATCGAATGTTCCTGTGATTGGAAAAGTCAGGAGAGTGCAAAGGTACTGTTTTCTATCAGTTGGCAAGGTGCGCACACAATCCCAGTGTTGTACAGCTTGCTTCTTCACCTTCCCGAAGCTGCCGCTCTCGCCGGCTGCCGGAGCCCAAGAAGCGGCTTCCTCGCGCAAAGACGATTGTGCCGCTCACAGTGCTCTCCTTAGCGCGGCTTCTGCCGAAAGACGCCCGGCAGCGGCTCTTACCTCCGGAGAGCATCCTACCTTCGTCTTTAGCTCCTCTTCTCATCTACACCTCGGCAAAAAGCTTTCCCACTATGTCTGGCTAGGAAAAACTGTGCCAGCACAGAAAACATCTCCCATCGTGTTCTAGAAGTTGCACGGATGTCTGCCAAGTGTTTGGCAGGAAGAAAAGAAAAGTTGTCCAAAACAGCTTCCAATCGAATGTTCCTGTGATTGGAAAAGTCAGGAGAGTGCAAAGGTACTGTTTTCTATCAGTTGGCAAGGTGCGCACACAATCCCAGTGTTGTACAGCTTGCTTCTTCACCTTCCCGAAGCTGCCGCTCTCGCCGGCTGCCGGAGCCGAAAAAGCGGCTTCTTCGCGCAAAGACGATTGTGCCGCTCACAGTGCTCTCCTTAGCGCGGCTTCTGCCGAAAGACGCCCGGCAGCGGCTCTTACCTCCGGAGAGCATCCTACCTTCCTCTTTAGCTCCTCTTCTCATCTACACCTCGGCAACAAGCTTTCCCACTATGTCTGGCTAGGAAAAACTGTGCCAGCACAGAAAACATCTCCCATCGTGTTCTAGAAGTTGCACGGATGTCTGCCAAGTGTTTGGCAGGAAGAAAAGAAAAGTTGTCCAAAACAGCTTCCAATCGAATGTTCCTGTGATTGGAAAAGTCAGGAGAGTGCAAAGGTACTGTTTTCTATCAGTTGGCAAGGTGCGCACACAATCCCAGTGTTGTACAGCTTGCTTCTTCACCTTCCCGAAGCTGCCGCTCTCGCCGGCTGCCGGAGCCGAAAAAGCGGCTTCTTCGCGCAAAGACGATTGTGCCGCTCACAGTGCTCTCCTTAGCGCGGCTTCTGCCGAAAGACGCCCGGGAACAGCACTTTTCTCCGGACAGGACGGTACCATCGCCTTTAGCGTCTTTTGTGGTCTACATCGAAGCAGAAAGCTTTTCCACTATGTCTGGCAGGGAGAAACTGTGCCAGCACAGAAAACAACTCCCACCGTGGTCGAGAGGATGCACGGAGGTCTGCCAGCTGTTTTGCAGGGAGAAAAGAAAAGGTGTCCAAAACAGCTTCCAATCGAATGTTCCTGTGATTGGAAAAGTCAGGAGAGTGCAAAGGTACTGTTTTCTATCAGTTGGCAAGGTGCGCACACAATCCCAGTGTTGTACAGCTTGCTTCTTCACCTTCCCGAAGCTGCCGCTCTCGCCGGCTGCCGGAGCCCAAGAAGCGGCTTCCTCGCGCAAAGACGATTGTGCCGCTCACAGTGCTCTCCTTAGCGCGGCTTCTGCCGAAAGACGCCCGGCAGCGGCTCTTACCTCCGGAGAGCATCCTACCTTCGTCTTTAGCTCCTCTTCTCATCTACACCTCGGCAAAAAGCTTTTCCACTATGTCTGGCTAGGAAAAACTGTGCCAGCACAGAAAACATCTCCCATCGTGTTCTAGAAGTTGCACGGATGTCTGCCAAGTGTTTGGCAGGAAGAAAAGTTGTCCAAAACAGCTTCCAATCGAATGTTCCTGTGATTGGAAAAGTCAGGAGAGTGCAAAGGTACTGTTTTCTATCAGTTGGCAAGGTGCGCACACAATCCCAGTGTTGTACAGCTTGCTTCTTCACCTTCCCGAAGCTGCCGCTCTCGCCGGCTGCCGGAGCCCAAGAAGCGGCTTCCTCGCGCAAAGACGATTGTGCCGCTCACAGTGCTCTCCTTAGCGCGGCTTCTGCCGAAAGACGCCCGGCAGCGGCTCTTACCTCCGGAGAGCATCCTACCTTCCTCTTTAGCTCCTCTTCTCATCTACACCTCGGCAAAAAGCTTTTCCACTATGTCTGGCTAGGAAAAACTGTGCCAGCACAGAAAACATCTCCCATCGTGTTCTAGAAGTTGCACGGATGTCTGCCAAGTGTTTGGCAGGAAGAAAAGAAAAGTTGTCCAAAACAGCTTCCAATCGAATGTTCCTGTGATTGGAAAAGTCAGGAGAGTGCAAAGGTACTGTTTTCTATCAGTTGGCAAGGTGCGCACACAATCCCAGTGTTGTACAGCTTGCTTCTTCACCTTCCCGAAGCTGCCGCTCTCGCCGGCTGCCGGAGCCCAAGAAGCGGCTTCTTCGCGCAAAGACGATTGTGCCGCTCACAGTGCTCTCCTTAGCGCGGCTTCTGCCGAAAGACGCCCGGCAGCGGCTCTTACCTCCGGAGAGCATCCTACCTTCGTCTTTAGCTCCTCTTCTCATCTACACCTCGGCAAAAAGCTTTTCCACTATGTCTGGCTAGGAAAAACTGTGCCAGCACAGAAAACATCTCCCATCGTGTTCTAGAAGTTGCACGGATGTCTGCCAAGTGTTTGGCAGGAAGAAAAGAAAAGTTGTCCAAAACAGCTTCCAATCGAATGTTCCTGTGATTGGAAAAGTCAGGAGAGTGCAAAGGTACTGTTTTCTATCAGTTGGCAAGGTGCGCACACAATCCCAGTGTTGTACAGCTTGCTTCTTCACCTTCCCGAAGCTGCCGCTCTCGCCGGCTGCCGGAGCCCAAGAAGCGGCTTCTTCGCGCAAAGACGATTGTGCCGCTCACAGTGCTCTCCTTAGCGCGGCTTCTGCCGAAAGACGCCCGGCAGCGGTTCTTACCTCCGGAGAGCAACCTACCTTCCTCTTTAGCTCCTCTTCTCATCTACACCTCGGCAAAAAGCTTTCCCACTATGTCTGGCTAGGAAAAACTGTGCCAGCACAGAAAACATCTCCCATCGTGTTCTAGAAGTTGCACGGATGTCTGCCAAGTGTTTGGCAGGAAGAAAAGAAAAGTTGTCCAAAACAGCTTCCAATCGAATGTTCCTGTGATTGGAAAAGTCAGGAGAGTGCAAAGGTACTGTTTTCTATCAGTTGGCAAGGTGCGCACACAATCCCAGTGTTGTACAGCTTGCTTCTTCACCTTCCCGAAGCTGCCGCTCTCGCCGGCTGCCGGAGCCCAAGAAGCGGCTTCTTCGCGCAAAGACGATTGTGCCGCTCACAGTGCTCTCCTTAGCGCGGCTTCTGCCGAAAGACGCCCGGCAGCGGCTCTTACCTCCGGAGAGCATCCTACCTTCCTCTTTAGCTCCTCTTCTCATCTACACCTCGGCAACAAGCTTTCCCACTATGTCTGGCTAGGAAAAACTGTGCCAGCACAGAAAACATCTCCCATCGTGTTCTAGAAGTTGCACGGATGTCTGCCAAGTGTTTGGCAGGAAGAAAAGAAAAGTTGTCCAAAACAGCTTCCAATCGAATGTTCCTGTGATTGGAAAAGTCAGGAGAGTGCAAAGGTACTGTTTTCTATCAGTTGGCAAGGTGCGCACACAATCCCAGTGTTGTACAGCTTGCTTCTTCACCTTCCCGAAGCTGCCGCTCTCGCCGGCTGCCGGAGCCCAAGAAGCGGCTTCTTCGCGCAAAGACGATTGTGCCGCTCACAGTGCTCTCCTTAGCGCGGCTTCTGCCGAAAGACGCCCGGCAGCGGCTCTTACCTCCGGAGAGCATCCTACCTTCCTCTTTAGCTCCTCTTCTCATCTACACCTCGGCAAAAAGCTTTTCCACTATGTCTGGCTAGGAAAAACTGTGCCAGCACAGAAAACATCTCCCATCGTGTTCTAGAAGTTGCACGGATGTCTGCCAAGTGTTTGGCAGGAAGAAAAGAAAAGTTGTCCAAAACAGCTTCCAATCGAATGTTCCTGTGATTGGAAAAGTCAGGAGAGTGCAAAGGTACTGTTTTCTATCAGTTGGCAAGGTGCGCACACAATCCCAGTGTTGTACAGCTTGCTTCTTCACCTTCCCGAAGCTGCCGCTCTCACCGGCTGCCGGAGCCCAAGAAGCGGCTTCTTCGCGCAAAGACGATTGTGCCGCTCACAGTGCTCTCCTTAGCGCGGCTTCTGCCGAAAGACGCCCGGCAGCGGCTCTTACCTCCGGAGAGCATCCTACCTTCCTCTTTAGCTCCTCTTCTCATCTACACCTCGGCAACAAGCTTTTCCACTATGTCTGGCTAGGAAAAACTGTGCCAGCACAGAAAACATCTCCCATCGTGTTCTAGAAGTTGCACGGATGTCTGCCAAGTGTTTGGCAGGAAGAAAAGAAAAGTTGTCCAAAACAGCTTCCAATCGAATGTTCCTGTGATTGGAAAAGTCAGGAGAGTGCAAAGGTACTGTTTTCTATCAGTTGGCAAGGTGCGCACACAATCCCAGTGTTGTACAGCTTGCTTCTTCACCTTCCCGAAGCTGCCGCTCTCGCCGGCTGCCGGAGCCCAAGAAGCGGCTTCTTCGCGCAAAGACGATTGTGCCGCTCACAGTGCTCTCCTTAGCGCGGCTTCTGCCGAAAGACGCCCGGCAGCGGCTCTTACCTCCGGAGAGCATCCTACCTTCCTCTTTAGCTCCTCTTCTCATCTACACCTCGGCAAAAAGCTTTTCCACTATGTCTGGCTAGGAAAAACTGTGCCAGCACAGAAAACATCTCCCATCGTGTTCTAGAAGTTGCAGAGATGTCTGCCAAGTGTTTGGCAGGAAGAAAAGAAAAGTTGTCCAAAACAGCTTCCAATCGAATGTTCCTGTGATTGGAAAAGTCAGGAGAGTGCAAAGGTACTGTTTTCTATCAGTTGGCAAGGTGCGCACACAATCCCAGTGTTGTACAGCTTGCTTCTTCACCTTCCCGAAGCTGCCGCTCTCGCCGGCTGCCGGAGCCCAAGAAGCGGCTTCTTCGCGCAAAGACGATTGTGCCGCTCACAGTGCTCTCCTTAGCGCGGCTTCTGCCGAAAGACGCCCGGCAGTGGCTCTTACCTCCGGAGAGCAACCTACCTTCCTCTTTAGCTCCTCTTCTCATCTACACCTCGGCAAAAAGCTTTTCCACTATGTCTGGCTAGGAAAAACTGTGCCAGCACAGAAAACATCTCCCATCGTGTTCTAGAAGTTGCAGAGATGTCTGCCAAGTGTTTGGCAGGAAGAAAAGAAAAGTTGTCCAAAACAGCTTCCAATCGAATGTTCCTGTGATTGGAAAAGTCAGGAGAGTGCAAAGGTACTGTTTTCTATCAGTTGGCAAGGTGCGCACACAATCCCAGTGTTGTACAGCTTGCTTCTTCACCTTCCCGAAGCTGCCGCTCTCGCCGGCTGCCGGAGCCCAAGAAGCGGCTTCTTCGCGCAAAGACGATTGTGCCGCTCACAGTGCTCTCCTTAGCGCGGCTTCTGCCGAAAGACGCCCGGCAGCGGCTCTTACCTCCGGAGAGCAACCTACCTTCCTCTTTAGCTCCTCTTCTCATCTACACCTCGGCAACAAGCTTTTCCACTATGTCTGGCTAGGAAAAACTGTGCCAGCACAGAAAACATCTCCCATCGTGTTCTAGAAGTTGCAGAGATGTCTGCCAAGTGTTTGGCAGGAAGAAAAGAAAAGTTGTCCAAAACAGCTTCCAATCGAATGTTCCTGTGATTGGAAAAGTCAGGAGAGTGCAAAGGTACTGTTTTCTATCAGTTGGCAAGGTGCGCACACAATCCCAGTGTTGTACAGCTTGCTTCTTCACCTTCCCGAAGCTGCCGCTCTCGCCGGCTGCCGGAGCCCAAGAAGCGGCTTCTTCGCGCAAAGACGATTGTGCCGCTCACAGTGCTCTCCTTAGCGCGGCTTCTGCCGAAAGACGCCCGGGAACAGCACTTTTCTCCGGACAGGACGGTACCATCGCCTTTAGCGTCTTTTGTGGTCTACATCGAAGCAGAAAGCTTTTCCACTATGTCTGGCAGGGAGAAACTGTGCCAGCACAGAAAACAACTCCCACCGTGGTCGAGAGGATGCACGGAGGTCTGCCAGCTGTTTTGCAGGGAGAAAAGAAAAGGTGTCCAAAACAGCTTCCAATCAAATGTTCATGTTATTGGAAAAGTCAGGAGAGTGCCAAGGTACTGTTTTCTATCAGTAGGCAAGCGGCGCACACAATCCCAGTGTTGTACAGCATCCTTCTTCACCTTCCCGAAGCTGCCGCTCTCTCGGGCTCCCGGAGCCCAAGAAGCGGCTTCTTCGCGCAAAGACGATTGTGCCGCTCACAGTGCTCTCCTTAGCGCGGCTTCTCCGAAAGACGCCCGGGAGCAGCACTTTGCTCCGGACAGCATGGTACCATCCTCTTTAGCGTCTTTTCTGCCCTACATGGAAGCAGATAGCTTTTCCACTATGTCTGCCAGGGAGAAACTGTACCAGCACAGAAAACAACTCCCACAGTGGTCGAGAGGATGCATGGAGGTCTGCCAGGTGTTTTGCAGGGAGAAAAGAAAAGTTGTCCAAAACAGCTTCCAATCGAATGTTCATGTGATTGGAAAAGTCAGGAGAGTGCAAAGGTACTGTTTTCTATCAGTAGGCAAGCGGCGCACACAATCCCAGTGTTGTACAGCTTCCTTCTTCACGTTTCCGAAGCTGCCCCTCTCTCAGGCTCCCGGAGCCCAAAAAGCGCCTTCTTCGCGCAAGGACGATGGTGCGGCTCACAGTGCTCTCCTTAGCGCGGCTTCTGCCGAAAGACGCCCGGGAGCGGCGCTTAGCTCCAGAGAGCACCGTACCTTCGTCTTTAGCGTCTCTTCTCGTCTACATCTTAGCCAAAACTTTTCCACTATGTCTGGCAGGGAGAAGATGTGGCAGCACAGAAAACATCTCCCATCGTGTTCTAGACGTTGCACGGAGGTGTGCCGAGAGTTTTGGAAGAAGGGAAAGAAACTTGTCCAAAACAGCTTCCAATCGAATGTTCATGTGATTGGAAATGTCAGGAGAGTGCAAAAGTACTGTTTTGTATCATTTGGCAAGCTGCGCACACAATCCCAGTCTTGTACATCTTCCTTCTTCACCTTTCCGAAGGTGCCGCTCTCTCGGGCTCCCGGAGCCGAAGAAGCGCCTTCTTCGCGCAAAGACGATTGTGCCGCTCACAGTGCTCTCCTTAGCGCGGCTTCTGCCGAAAGACGCCCGGGAGCGGCGCTTCGCTCCAGAGAGCACCGTACCTTCATCTCTAGCGTCTCTTCTCGTCTACATCTTAGCCAAAACTGTTCCACTATGTCTGGCAGGGAGAAACTGTGCCAGCACAGAAAACATCTCCCATCGTGTTCAAGACGTTGCACGGGGTGTGCCGAGTGTTTTGGAAGAAGGGAAAGAAACTTGTCCAAAACAGCTTCCAATCAAATGTTCATGTGATTGGAAAAGTCAGGAGAGTGCAAAAGTACTGTTTTCTCTCACTTGACAAGCTGCGCACACAATCCCAGTCTTGTACAGCTTCCTTTTTCACCTTTTTGAAGCTGCCGCTCTCTCGGGCTCCCGGAGCCCAAAAAGCGCCTTCTTCGCGCAAGGACGATGGTGCGGCTCACAGTGCTCTCCTTAGCGCGGCTTCTCCGAAAGACGCCCGGGAGCAGCACTTTTCTCCGGACAGCATGGTACCTTCGTCTTTAGCCTCTTTTGTGGTCTACATCGAAGCAGAAAGCTTTTCCACTATGTCTGGCAGGGAGAAACTGTACCAGCACAGAAAACAACTCCCACCGTGGTCGAGAGGATGAACGGAGGTCTGCCAGCTGTTTTGCAGGGAGAAAAGAAAAGTTGTCCAAAACCGCTTCCAATCAAATGTTCATGTTATTGGAAAAGTCGGAAGAGTGCAAAGGTACTGTTTTCTATCATTTGGCAAGCGGCCCACACAATCCCAGTCTTGTACAGCTTCCCTCTTCACCTTTCCGAAGGTGCCGCTCTCTCGGGCTCCCGGAGCCGAAGAAGCGCCTTCTTCGCGCAAAGACGATTGTGCCGCTCACAGTGCTCTCCTTAGCGCGGCTTCTCCGAAAGACGCCCGGGAACAGCACTTTTCTCCGGACAGGACGGTACCATCGCCTTTAGCGTCTTTTCTGCCCTACATGGAAGCAGACAGCATTTCCCCTATGTCTGGCAGGGAGAAACTGTGCCAGCACAGAAAACAACTCCCACCGTGGTCGAGAGGATGCACGGAGGTCTGCCAGCTGTTTTGCAGGGAGAAAAGAAAAGGTGTCCAAAACAGCTTCCAATCAAATGTTCATGTTATTGGAAAAGTCAGGAGAGTGCCAAGGTACTGTTTTCTATCAGTAGGCAAGCGGCGCACACAATCCCAGTGTTGTACAGCATCCTTCTTCACCTTCCCGAAGCTGCCGCTCTCTCGGGCTCCCGGAGCCCAAGAAGCGTCTTCTTCGCGCAAAGACGATTGTGCCGCTCACAGTGCTCTCCTTAGCGCGGCTTCTCCGAAAGACGCCCGGGAGCAGCACTTTGCTCCGGACAGCATGGTACCATCCTCTTTAGCGTCTTTTGTGCCCTACATGGAAGCAGAAAGCTTTTCCACTATGTCTGCCAGGGAGAAACTGTACCAGCACAGAAAACAACTCCCACCGTGGTCGAGAGGATGCACGGAGGTCTGCCAGGTGTTTTGCAGGGAGAAAAGAAAAGTTGTCCAAAACAGCTTCCAATCGAATGTTCATGTGATTGGAAAAGTCAGGAGAGTGCAAAGGTACTGTTTTCTATCAGTAGGCAAGCGGCGCACACAATCCCAGTGTTGTACAGCTTCCTTCTTCACGTTTCCGAAGCTGCCCCTCTCTCAGGCTCCCGGAGCCCAAAAAGCGCCTTCTTCGCGCAAAGACGATGGTGCGGCTCACAGTGCTCTCCTTAGCGCGGCTTCTGCCGAAAGACGCCCGGGAGCGGCGCTTAGCTCCAGAGAGCACCGTACCTTCGTCTTTAGCGTCTCTTCTCGTCTACATCTTAGCCAAAACTTTTCCACTATGTCTGGCAGGGAGAAGATGTGGCAGCACAGAAAACATCTCCCATCGTGTTCTAGACGTTGCACGGAGGTGTGCCGAGAGTTTTGGAAGAAGGGAAAGAAACTTGTCCAAAACAGCTTCCAATCGAATGTTCATGTGATTGGAAATGTCAGGAGAGTGCAAAAGTACTGTTTTGTATCATTTGGCAAGCTGCGCACACAATCCCAGTCTTGTACATCTTCCTTCTTCACCTTTCTGAAGCTGCCGCTCTCTCGGGCTCCCGGAGCCGAAGAAGCGCCTTCTTCGCGCAAAGACGATTGTGCCGCTCACAGTGCTCTCCTTAGCGCGGCTTCTGCCGAAAGACGCCCGGGAGCGGCGCTTGCGCTCCAGAGAGCACCGTACCTTCATCTCTAGCGTCTCTTCTCGTCTACATCTTAGCCAAAACTGTTCCACTATGTCTGGCAGGGAGAAACTGTGCCAGCACAGAAAACATCTCCCATCGTGTTCAAGACGTTGCACGGGGTGTGCCGAGTGTTTTGGAAGAAGGGAAAGAAACTTGTCCAAAACAGCTTCCAATCAAATGTTCATGTGATTGGAAAAGTCAGGAGAGTGCAAAAGTACTGTTTTCTCTCACTTGACAAGCTGCGCACACAATCCCAGTCTTGTACAGCTTCCTTTTTCACCTTTTTGAAGCTGCCGCTCTCTCGGGCTCCCGGAGCCGAAGAAGCGCCTTCTTCGCGCAAAGACGATTGTGCCGCTCACAGTGCTCTCCTTAGCGCGGCTTCTCCGAAAGACGCCCGGGAGCAGCACTTTTCTCCGGACAGCATGGTACCTTCGTCTTTAGCCTCTTTTGTGGTCTACATCGAAGCAGAAAGCTTTTCCACTATGTCTGGCAGGGAGAAACTGTGCCAGCACAGAAAACAACTCCCACCGTGGTCGAGAGGATGAACGGAGGTCTGCCAGCTGTTTTGCAGGGAGAAAAGAAAAGTTGTCCAAAACCGCTTCCAATCAAATGTTCATGTTATTGGAAAAGTCGGAAGAGTGCAAAGGTACTGTTTTCTATCATTTGGCAAGCGGCCCACACAATCCCAGTCTTGTACAGCTTCCCTCTTCACCTTTCCGAAGGTGCCGCTCTCTCGGGCTCCCGGAGCCGAAGAAGCGCCTTCTTTGCGCAAAGACGATTGTGCCGCTCACAGTGCTCTCCTTAGCGCGGCTTCTCCGAAAGACGCCCGGGAGCAGCACTTTGCTCCGGACAGCATGGTACCATCCTCTTTAGCGTCTTTTGTGCCCTACATGGAAGCAGAAAGCTTTTCCACTATGTCTGCCAGGGAGAAACTGTACCAGCACAGAAAACAACTCCCACCGTGGTCGAGAGGATGCACGGAGGTCTGCCAGCTGTTTTGCAGGGAGAAAAGAAAAGGTGTCCAAAACAGCTTCCAATCAAATGTTCATGTGATTGGAAAAGTCAGGAGAGTGCAAAGGTACTGTTTTCTATCAGTTGGCAAGGTGCGCACACAATCCCAGTGTTGTACAGCTTGCTTCTTCACCTTCCCGAAGCTGCCGCTCTCGCCGGCTGCCGGAGCCCAAGAAGCGGCTTCTTCGCGCAAAGACGATTGTGCCGCTCACAGTGCTCTCCTTAGCGCGGCTTCTGCCGAAAGACGCCCGGCAGCGGCTCTTACCTCCGGAGAGCATCCTACCTTCCTCTTTAGCTCCTCTTCTCATCTACACCTCGGCAAAAAGCTTTTCCACTATGTCTGGCTAGGAAAAACTGTGCCAGCACAGAAAACATCTCCCATCGTGTTCTAGAAGTTGCACGGATGTCTGCCAAGTGTTTGGCAGGAAGAAAAGAAAAGTTGTCCAAAACAGCTTCCAATCGAATGTTCCTGTGATTGGAAAAGTCAGGAGAGTGCAAAGGTACTGTTTTCTATCAGTTGGCAAGGTGCGCACACAATCCCAGTGTTGTACAGCTTGCTTCTTCACCTTCCCGAAGCTGCCGCTCTCGCCGGCTGCCGGAGCCCAAGAAGCGGCTTCTTCGCGCAAAGACGATTGTGCCGCTCACAGTGCTCTCCTTAGCGCGGCTTCTGCCGAAAGACGCCCGGCAGCGGCTCTTACCTCCGGAGAGCATCCTACCTTCCTCTTTAGCTCCTCTTCTCATCTACACCTCGGCAACAAGCTTTTCCACTATGTCTGGCTAGGAAAAACTGTGCCAGCACAGAAAACATCTCCCATCGTGTTCTAGAAGTTGCACGGATGTCTGCCAAGTGTTTGGCAGGAAGAAAAGAAAAGTTGTCCAAAACAGCTTCCAATCGAATGTTCCTGTGATTGGAAAAGTCAGGAGAGTGCAAAGGTACTGTTTTCTATCAGTTGGCAAGGTGCGCACACAATCCCAGTGTTGTACAGCTTGCTTCTTCACCTTTCCGAAGCTGCCGCTCTCGCCGGCTGCCGGAGCCCAAGAAGCGGCTTCTTCGCGCAAAGACGATTGTGCCGCTCACAGTGCTCTCCTTAGCGCGGCTTCTGCCGAAAGACGCCCGGCAGCGGCTCTTACCTCCGGAGAGCATCCTACCTTCCTCTTTAGCTCCTCTTCTCATCTACACCTCGGCAAAAAGCTTTTCCACTATGTCTGGCTAGGAAAAACTGTGCCAGCACAGAAAACATCTCCCATCGTGTTCTAGAAGTTGCAGAGATGTCTGCCAAGTGTTTGGCAGGAAGAAAAGAAAAGTTGTCCAAAACAGCTTCCAATCGAATGTTCCTGTGATTGGAAAAGTCAGGAGAGTGCAAAGGTACTGTTTTCTATCAGTTGGCAAGGTGCGCACACAATCCCAGTGTTGTACAGCTTGCTTCTTCACCTTCCCGAAGCTGCCACTCTCGCTGGCTGCCGGAGCCCAAGAAGCGGCTTCTTCGCGCAAAGACGATTGTGCCGCTCACAGTGCTCTCCTTAGCGCGGCTTCTGCCGAAAGACGCCCGGCAGCGGCTCTTACCTCCGGAGAGCAACCTACCTTCCTCTTTAGCTCCTCTTCTCATCTACACCTCGGCAAAAAGCTTTTCCACTATGTCTGGCTAGGAAAAACTGTGCCAGCACAGAAAACATCTCCCATCGTGTTCTAGAAGTTGCAGAGATGTCTGCCAAGTGTTTGGCAGGAAGAAAAGAAAAGTTGTCCAAAACAGCTTCCAATCGAATGTTCCTGTGATTGGAAAAGTCAGGAGAGTGCAAAGGTACTGTTTTCTATCAGTTGGCAAGGTGCGCACACAATCCCAGTGTTGTACAGCTTGCTTCTTCACCTTCCCGAAGCTGCCGCTCTCGCCGGCTGCCGGAGCCCAAGAAGCGGCTTCTTCGCGCAAAGACGATTGTGCCGCTCACAGTGCTCTCCTTAGCGCGGCTTCTGCCGAAAGACGCCCGGCAGCGGCTCTTACCTCCGGAGAGCAACCTACCTTCCTCTTTAGCTCCTCTTCTCATCTACACCTCGGCAACAAGCTTTTCCACTATGTCTGGCTAGGAAAAACTGTGCCAGCACAGAAAACATCTCCCATCGTGTTCTAGAAGTTGCAGAGATGTCTGCCAAGTGTTTGGCAGGAAGAAAAGAAAAGTTGTCCAAAACAGCTTCCAATCGAATGTTCCTGTGATTGGAAAAGTCAGGAGAGTGCAAAGGTACTGTTTTCTATCAGTTGGCAAGGTGCGCACACAATCCCAGTGTTGTACAGCTTGCTTCTTCACCTTCCCGAAGCTGCCGCTCTCGCCGGCTGCCGGAGCCCAAGAAGCGGCTTCTTCGCGCAAAGACGATTGTGCCGCTCACAGTGCTCTCCTTAGCGCGGCTTCTGCCGAAAGACGCCCGGGAACAGCACTTTTCTCCGGACAGGACGGTACCATCGCCTTTAGCGTCTTTTGTGGTCTACATCGAAGCAGAAAGCTTTTCCACTATGTCTGGCAGGGAGAAACTGTGCCAGCACAGAAAACAACTCCCACCGTGGTCGAGAGGATGCACGGAGGTCTGCCAGCTGTTTTGCAGGGAGAAAAGAAAAGGTGTCCAAAACAGCTTCCAATCAAATGTTCATGTTATTGGAAAAGTCAGGAGAGTGCCAAGGTACTGTTTTCTATCAGTAGGCAAGCGGCGCACACAATCCCAGTGTTGTACAGCATCCTTCTTCACCTTCCCGAAGCTGCCGCTCTCTCGGGCTCCCGGAGCCCAAGAAGCGCCTTCTTCGCGCAAAGACGATTGTGCCGCTCACAGTGCTCTCCTTAGCGCGGCTTCTCCGAAAGACGCCCGGGAGCAGCACTTTGCTCCGGACAGCATGGTACCATCCTCTTTAGCGTCTTTTCTGCCCTACATGGAAGCAGATAGCTTTTCCACTATGTCTGCCAGGGAGAAACTGTACCAGCACAGAAAACAACTCCCACCGTGGTCGAGAGGATGCACGGAGGTCTGCCAGGTGTTTTGCAGGGAGAAAAGAAAAGTTGTCCAAAACAGCTTCCAATCGAATGTTCATGTGATTGGAAAAGTCAGGAGAGTGCAAAGGTACTGTTTTCTATCAGTAGGCAAGCGGCGCACACAATCCCAGTGTTGTACAGCTTCCTTCTTCACGTTTCCGAAGCTGCCCCTCTCTCAGGCTCCCGGAGCCCAAAAAGCGCCTTCTTCGCGCAAGGACGATGGTGCGGCTCACAGTGCTCTCCTTAGCGCGGCTTCTGCCGAAAGACGCCCGGGAGCGGCGCTTAGCTCCAGAGAGCACCGTACCTTCGTCTTTAGCGTCTCTTCTCGTCTACATCTTAGCCAAAACTTTTCCACTATGTCTGGCAGGGAGAAGATGTGGCAGCACAGAAAACATCTCCCATCGTGTTCTAGACGTTGCACGGAGGTGTGCCGAGAGTTTTGGAAGAAGGGAAAGAAACTTGTCCAAAACAGCTTCCAATCGAATGTTCATGTGATTGGAAATGTCAGGAGAGTGCAAAAGTACTGTTTTGTATCATTTGGCAAGCTGCGCACACAATCCCAGTCTTGTACATCTTCCTTCTTCACCTTTCTGAAGCTGCCGCTCTCTCGGGCTCCCGGAGCCGAAGAAGCGCCTTCTTCGCGCAAAGACGATTGTGCCGCTCACAGTGCTCTCCTTAGCGCGGCTTCTGCCGAAAGACGCCCGGGAGCGGCGCTTCGCTCCAGAGAGCACCGTACCTTCATCTCTAGCGTCTCTTCTCGTCTACATCTTAGCCAAAACTGTTCCACTATGTCTGGCAGGGAGAAACTGTGCCAGCACAGAAAACATCTCCCATCGTGTTCAAGACGTTGCACGGGGTGTGCCGAGTGTTTTGGAAGAAGGGAAAGAAACTTGTCCAAAACAGCTTCCAATCAAATGTTCATGTGATTGGAAAAGTCAGGAGAGTGCAAAAGTACTGTTTTCTCTCACTTGACAAGCTGCGCACACAATCCCAGTCTTGTACAGCTTCCTTTTTCACCTTTTTGAAGCTGCCGCTCTCTCGGGCTCCCGGAGCCGAAGAAGCGCCTTCTTCGCGCAAAGACGATTGTGCCGCTCACAGTGCTCTCCTTAGCGCGGCTTCTCCGAAAGACGCCCGGGAGCAGCACTTTTCTCCGGACAGCATGGTACCTTCGTCTTTAGCCTCTTTTGTGGTCTACATCGAAGCAGAAAGCTTTTCCACTATGTCTGGCAGGGAGAAACTGTGCCAGCACAGAAAACAACTCCCACCGTGGTCGAGAGGATGAACGGAGGTCTGCCAGCTGTTTTGCAGGGAGAAAAGAAAAGTTGTCCAAAACCGCTTCCAATCAAATGTTCATGTTATTGGAAAAGTCGGAAGAGTGCAAAGGTACTGTTTTCTATCATTTGGCAAGCGGCCCACACAATCCCAGTCTTGTACAGCTTCCCTCTTCACCTTTCCGAAGGTGCCGCTCTCTCGGGCTCCCGGAGCCGAAGAAGCGCCTTCTTCGCGCAAAGACGATTGTGCCGCTCACAGTGCTCTCCTTAGCGCGGCTTCTCCGAAAGACGCCCGGGAACAGCACTTTTCTCCGGACAGGACGGTACCATCGCCTTTAGCGTCTTTTCTGCCCTACATGGAAGCAGACAGCATTTCCCCTATGTCTGGCAGGGAGAAACTGTGCCAGCACAGAAAACAACTCCCACCGTGGTCGAGAGGATGCACGGAGGTCTGCCAGCTGTTTTGCAGGGAGAAAAGAAAAGGTGTCCAAAACAGCTTCCAATCAAATGTTCATGTTATTGGAAAAGTCAGGAGAGTGCCAAGGTACTGTTTTCTATCAGTAGGCAAGCGGCGCACACAATCCCAGTGTTGTACAGCATCCTTCTTCACCTTCCCGAAGCTGCCGCTCTCTCGGGCTCCCGGAGCCCAAGAAGCGCCTTCTTCGCGCAAAGACGATTGTGCCGCTCACAGTGCTCTCCTTAGCGCGGCTTCTCCGAAAGACGCCCGGGAGCAGCACTTTGCTCCGGACAGCATGGTACCATCCTCTTTAGCGTCTTTTGTGCCCTACATGGAAGCAGAAAGCTTTTCCACTATGTCTGCCAGGGAGAAACTGTACCAGCACAGAAAACAACTCCCACCGTGGTCGAGAGGATGCACGGAGGTCTGCCAGGTGTTTTGCAGGGAGAAAAGAAAAGTTGTCCAAAACAGCTTCCAATCGAATGTTCATGTGATTGGAAAAGTCAGGAGAGTGCAAAGGTACTGTTTTCTATCAGTAGGCAAGCGGCGCACACAATCCCAGTGTTGTACAGCTTCCTTCTTCACGTTTCCGAAGCTGCCCCTCTCTCAGGCTCCCGGAGCCCAAAAAGCGCCTTCTTCGCGCAAGGACGATGGTGCGGCTCACAGTGCTCTCCTTAGCGCGGCTTCTGCCGAAAGACGCCCGGGAGCGGCGCTTAGCTCCAGAGAGCACCGTACCTTCGTCTTTAGCGTCTCTTCTCGTCTACATCTTAGCCAAAACTTTTCCACTATGTCTGGCAGGGAGAAGATGTGGCAGCACAGAAAACATCTCCCATCGTGTTCTAGACGTTGCACGGAGGTGTGCCGAGAGTTTTGGAAGAAGGGAAAGAAACTTGTCCAAAACAGCTTCCAATCGAATGTTCATGTGATTGGAAATGTCAGGAGAGTGCAAAAGTACTGTTTTGTATCATTTGGCAAGCTGCGCACACAATCCCAGTCTTGTACATCTTCCTTCTTCACCTTTCTGAAGCTGCCGCTCTCTCGGGCTCCCGGAGCCGAAGAAGCGCCTTCTTCGCGCAAAGACGATTGTGCCGCTCACAGTGCTCTCCTTAGCGCGGCTTCTGCCGAAAGACGCCCGGGAGCGGCGCTTACGCTCCAGAGAGCACCGTACCTTCATCTCTAGCGTCTCTTCTCGTCTACATCTTAGCCAAAACTGTTCCACTATGTCTGGCAGGGAGAAACTGTGCCAGCACAGAAAACATCTCCCATCGTGTTCAAGACGTTGCACGGGGTGTGCCGAGTGTTTTGGAAGAAGGGAAAGAAACTTGTCCAAAACAGCTTCCAATCAAATGTTCATGTGATTGGAAAAGTCAGGAGAGTGCAAAAGTACTGTTTTCTCTCACTTGACAAGCTGCGCACACAATCCCAGTCTTGTACAGCTTCCTTTTTCACCTTTTTGAAGCTGCCGCTCTCTCGGGCTCCCGGAGCCGAAGAAGCGCCTTCTTCGCGCAAAGACGATTGTGCCGCTCACAGTGCTCTCCTTAGCGCGGCTTCTCCGAAAGACGCCCGGGAGCAGCACTTTTCTCCGGACAGCATGGTACCTTCGTCTTTAGCCTCTTTTGTGGTCTACATCGAAGCAGAAAGCTTTTCCACTATGTCTGGCAGGGAGAAACTGTGCCAGCACAGAAAACAACTCCCACCGTGGTCGAGAGGATGAACGGAGGTCTGCCAGCTGTTTTGCAGGGAGAAAAGAAAAGTTGTCCAAAACCGCTTCCAATCAAATGTTCATGTTATTGGAAAAGTCGGAAGAGTGCAAAGGTACTGTTTTCTATCATTTGGCAAGCGGCCCACACAATCCCAGTCTTGTACAGCTTCCCTCTTCACCTTTCCGAAGGTGCCGCTCTCTCGGGCTCCCGGAGCCGAAGAAGCGCCTTCTTTGCGCAAAGACGATTGTGCCGCTCACAGTGCTCTCCTTAGCGCGGCTTCTCCGAAAGACGCCCGGGAGCAGCACTTTGCTCCGGAAGGCATGGTACCATCCTCTTTAGCGTCTTTTGTGCCCTACATGGAAGCAGAAAGCTTTTCCACTATGTCTGCCAGGGAGAAACTGTACCAGCACAGAAAACAACTCCCACCGTGGTCGAGAGGATGCACGAAGGTCTGCCAGCTGTTTTGCAGGGAGAAAAGAAAAGGTGTCCAAAACAGCTTCCAATCGAATGTTCATGTGATTGGAAAAGTCAGGAGAGTTCAAAAGTACTGTTTTCTATCATTTGGCAAGCTGCGCACACAATCCCAGTCTTGTACAGATTCCCTCTTCACCTTTCCGAAGCTGCCGCTCTCTCAGGCTCCCGGAGCCCAAGAAGCGGCTTCCTCGCGCAAAGACGATTGTGCCGCTCACAGTGCTCTCCTTAGCGCGGCTTCTGCCGAAAGACGCCCGGCAGCGGCTCTTACCTCCGGAGAGCAACCTACCTTCCTCTTTAGCTCCTCTTCTCATCTACACCTCGGCAAAAAGCTTTTCCACTATGTCTGGCTAGGAAAAACTGTGCCAGCACAGAAAACATCTCCCATCGTGTTCTAGAAGTTGCAGAGATGTCTGCCAAGTGTTTGGCAGGAAGAAAAGAAAAGTTGTCCAAAACAGCTTCCAATCGAATGTTCCTGTGATTGGAAAAGTCAGGAGAGTGCAAAGGTACTGTTTTCTATCAGTTGGCAAGGTGCGCACACAATCCCAGTGTTGTACAGCTTGCTTCTTCACCTTCCCGAAGCTGCCGCTCTCGCCGGCTGCCGGAGCCCAAGAAGCGGCTTCTTCGCGCAAAGACGATTGTGCCGCTCACAGTGCTCTCCTTAGCGCGGCTTCTGCCGAAAGACGCCCGGGAACAGCACTTTTCTCCGGACAGGACGGTACCATCGCCTTTAGCGTCTTTTGTGGTCTACATCGAAGCAGAAAGCTTTTCCACTATGTCTGGCAGGGAGAAACTGTGCCAGCACAGAAAACAACTCCCACCGTGGTCGAGAGGATGCACGGAGGTCTGCCAGCTGTTTTGCAGGGAGAAAAGAAAAGGTGTCCAAAACAGCTTCCAATCAAAGGTTCCTGTGATTGGAAAAGTCAGGAGAGTGCAAAGGTACTGTTTTCTATCAGTTGGCAAGGTGCGCACACAATCCCAGTGTTGTACAGCTTGCTTCTTCACCTTCCCGAAGCTGCCGCTCTCGCCGGCTGCCGGAGCCCAAGAAGCGGCTTCTTCGCGCAAAGACGATTGTGCCGCTCACAGTGCTCTCCTTAGCGCGGCTTCTGCCGAAAGACGCCCGGCAGCGGCTCTTACCTCCGGAGAGCATCCTACCTTCGTCTTTAGCTCCTCTTCTCATCTACACCTCGGCAAAAAGCTTTTCCACTATGTCTGGCTAGGAAAAACTGTGCCAGCACAGAAAACATCTCCCATCGTGTTCTAGAAGTTGCACGGATGTCTGCCAAGTGTTTGGCAGGAAGAAAAGAAAAGTTGTCCAAAACAGCTTCCAATCGAATGTTCCTGTGATTGGAAAAGTCAGGAGAGTGCAAAGGTACTGTTTTCTATCAGTTGGCAAGGTGCGCACACAATCCCAGTGTTGTACAGCTTGCTTCTTCACCTTCCCGAAGCTGCCGCTCTCGCCGGCTGCCGGAGCCCAAGAAGCGGCTTCCTCGCGCAAAGACGATTGTGCCGCTCACAGTGCTCTCCTTAGCGCGGCTTCTGCCGAAAGACGCCCGGCAGCGGCTCTTACCTCCGGAGAGCATCCTACCTTCGTCTTTAGCTCCTCTTCTCATCTACACCTCGGCAAAAAGCTTTCCCACTATGTCTGGCTAGGAAAAACTGTGCCAGCACAGAAAACATCTCCCATCGTGTTCTAGAAGTTGCACGGATGTCTGCCAAGTGTTTGGCAGGAAGAAAAGAAAAGTTGTCCAAAACAGCTTCCAATCGAATGTTCCTGTGATTGGAAAAGTCAGGAGAGTGCAAAGGTACTGTTTTCTATCAGTTGGCAAGGTGCGCACACAATCCCAGTGTTGTACAGCTTGCTTCTTCACCTTCCCGAAGCTGCCGCTCTCGCCGGCTGCCGGAGCCCAAGAAGCGGCTTCTTCGCGCAAAGACGATTGTGCCGCTCACAGCGCTCTCCTTAGCGCGGCTTCTGCCGAAAGACGCCCGGCAGCGGCTCTTACCTCCGGAGAGCATCCTACCTTCCTCTTTAGCTCCTCTTCTCATCTACACCTCGGCAAGAAGCTTTTCCACTATGTCTGGCTAGGAAAAACTGTGCCAGCACAGAAAACATCTCCCATCGTGTTCTAGAAGTTGCACGGATGTCTGCCAAGTGTTTGGCAGGAAGAAAAGAAAAGTTGTCCAAAACAGCTTCCAATCGAATGTTCCTGTGATTGGAAAAGTCAGGAGAGTGCAAAGGTACTGTTTTCTATCAGTTGGCAAGGTGCGCACACAATCCCAGTGTTGTACAGCTTGCTTCTTCACCTTCCCGAAGCTGCCGCTCTCGCCGGCTGCCGGAGCCCAAGAAGCGGCTTCTTCGCGCAAAGACGATTGTGCCGCTCACAGTGCTCTCCTTAGCGCGGCTTCTGCCGAAATACGCCCGGGAACAGCACTTTTCTCCGGACAGGACGGTACCATCGCCTTTAGCGTCTTTTGTGGTCTACATCGAAGCAGAAAGCTTTTCCACTATGTCTGGCAGGGAGAAACTGTGCCAGCACAGAAAACAACTCCCACCGTGGTCGAGAGGATGCACGGAGGTCTGCCAGCTGTTTTGCAGGGAGAAAAGAAAAGGTGTCCAAAACAGCTTCCAATCAAATGTTCATGTTATTGGAAAAGTCAGGAGAGTGCCAAGGTACTGTTTTCTATCAGTAGGCAAGCGGCGCACACAATCCCAGTGTTGTACAGCATCCTTCTTCACCTTCCCGAAGCTGCCGCTCTCTCGGGCTCCCGGAGCCCAAGAAGCGCCTTCTTCGCGCAAAGACGATTGTGCCGCTCACAGTGCTCTCCTTAGCGCGGCTTCTCCGAAAGACGCCCGGGAGCAGCACTTTGCTCCGGACAGCATGGTACCATCCTCTTTAGCGTCTTTTCTGCCCTACATGGAAGCAGATAGCTTTTCCACTATGTCTGCCAGGGAGAAACTGTACCAGCACAGAAAACAACTCCCACCGTGGTCGAGAGGATGCACGGAGGTCTGCCAGGTGTTTTGCAGGGAGAAAAGAAAAGTTGTCCAAAACAGCTTCCAATCGAATGTTCATGTGATTGGAAAAGTCAGGAGAGTGCAAAGGTACTGTTTTCTATCAGTAGGCAAGCGGCGCACACAATCCCAGTGTTGTACAGCTTCCTTCTTCACGTTTCCGAAGCTGCCCCTCTCTCAGGCTCCCGGAGCCCAAAAAGCGCCTTCTTCGCGCAAGGACGATGGTGCGGCTCACAGTGCTCTCCTTAGCGCGGCTTCTGCCGAAAGACGCCCGGGAGCGGCGCTTAGCTCCAGAGAGCACCGTACCTTCGTCTTTAGCGTCTCTTCTCGTCTACATCTTAGCCAAAACTTTTCCACTATGTCTGGCAGGGAGAAGATGTGGCAGCACAGAAAACATCTCCCATCGTGTTCTAGACGTTGCACGGAGGTGTGCCGAGAGTTTTGGAAGAAGGGAAAGAAACTTGTCCAAAACAGCTTCCAATCGAATGTTCATGTGATTGGAAATGTCAGGAGAGTGCAAAAGTACTGTTTTGTATCATTTGGCAAGCTGCGCACACAATCCCAGTCTTGTACATCTTCCTTCTTCACCTTTCCGAAGGTGCCGCTCTCTCGGGCTCCCGGAGCCGAAGAAGCGCCTTCTTCGCGCAAAGACGATTGTGCCGCTCACAGTGCTCTCCTTAGCGCGGCTTCTGCCGAAAGACGCCCGGGAGCGGCGCTTCGCTCCAGAGAGCACCGTACCTTCATCTCTAGCGTCTCTTCTCGTCTACATCTTAGCCAAAACTGTTCCACTATGTCTGGCAGGGAGAAACTGTGCCAGCACAGAAAACATCTCCCATCGTGTTCAAGACGTTGCACGGGGTGTGCCGAGTGTTTTGGAAGAAGGGAAAGAAACTTGTCCAAAACAGCTTCCAATCAAATGTTCATGTGATTGGAAAAGTCAGGAGAGTGCAAAAGTACTGTTTTCTCTCACTTGACAAGCTGCGCACACAATCCCAGTCTTGTACAGCTTCCTTTTTCACCTTTTTGAAGCTGCCGCTCTCTCGGGCTCCCGGAGCCGAAGAAGCGCCTTCTTCGCGCAAAGACGATTGTGCCGCTCACAGTGCTCTCCTTAGCGCGGCTTCTCCGAAAGACGCCCGGGAGCAGCACTTTTCTCCGGACAGCATGGTACCTTCGTCTTAAGCCTCTTTTGTGGTCTACATCGAAGCAGAAAGCTTTTCCACTATGTCTGGCAGGGAGAAACTGTGCCAGCACAGAAAACAACTCCCACCGTGGTCGAGAGGATGAACGGAGGTCTGCCAGCTGTTTTGCAGGGAGAAAAGAAAAGTTGTCCAAAACCGCTTCCAATCAAATGTTCATGTTATTGGAAAAGTCGGAAGAGTGCAAAGGTACTGTTTTCTATCATTTGGCAAGCGGCCCACACAATCCCAGTCTTGTACAGCTTCCCTCTTCACCTTTCCGAAGGTGCCGCTCTCTCGGGCTCCCGGAGCCGAAGAAGCGCCTTCTTCGCGCAAAGACGATTGTGCCGCTCACAGTGCTCTCCTTAGCGCGGCTTCTCCGAAAGACGCCCGGGAACAGCACTTTTCTCCGGACAGGACGGTACCATCGCCTTTAGCGTCTTTTCTGCCCTACATGGAAGCAGACAGCATTTCCCCTATGTCTGGCAGGGAGAAACTGTGCCAGCACAGAAAACAACTCCCACCGTGGTCGAGAGGATGCACGGAGGTCTGCCAGCTGTTTTGCAGGGAGAAAAGAAAAGGTGTCCAAAACAGCTTCCAATCAAATGTTCATGTTATTGGAAAAGTCAGGAGAGTGCCAAGGTACTGTTTTCTATCAGTAGGCAAGCGGCGCACACAATCCCAGTGTTGTACAGCATCCTTCTTCACCTTCCCGAAGCTGCCGCTCTCTCGGGCTCCCGGAGCCCAAGAAGCGCCTTCTTCGCGCAAAGACGATTGTGCCGCTCACAGTGCTCTCCTTAGCGCGGCTTCTCCGAAAGACGCCCGGGAGCAGCACTTTGCTCCGGACAGCATGGTACCATCCTCTTTAGCGTCTTTTGTGCCCTACATGGAAGCAGAAAGCTTTTCCACTATGTCTGCCAGGGAGAAACTGTACCAGCACAGAAAACAACTCCCACCGTGGTCGAGAGGATGCACGGAGGTCTGCCAGGTGTTTTGCAGGGAGAAAAGAAAAGTTGTCCAAAACAGCTTCCAATCGAATGTTCATGTGATTGGAAAAGTCAGGAGAGTGCAAAGGTACTGTTTTCTATCAGTAGGCAAGCGGCGCACACAATCCCAGTGTTGTACAGCTTCCTTCTTCACGTTTCCGAAGCTGCCCCTCTCTCAGGCTCCCGGAGCCCAAAAAGCGCCTTCTTCGCGCAAGGACGATGGTGCGGCTCACAGTGCTCTCCTTAGCGCGGCTTCTGCCGAAAGACGCCCGGGAGCGGCGCTTAGCTCCAGAGAGCACCGTACCTTCGTCTTTAGCGTCTCTTCTCGTCTACATCTTAGCCAAAACTTTTCCACTATGTCTGGCAGGGAGAAGATGTGGCAGCACAGAAAACATCTCCCATCGTGTTCTAGACGTTGCACGGAGGTGTGCCGAGAGTTTTGGAAGAAGGGAAAGAAACTTGTCCAAAACAGCTTCCAATCGAATGTTCATGTGATTGGAAATGTCAGGAGAGTGCAAAAGTACTGTTTTGTATCATTTGGCAAGCTGCGCACACAATCCCAGTCTTGTACATCTTCCTTCTTCACCTTTCTGAAGCTGCCGCTCTCTCGGGCTCCCGGAGCCGAAGAAGCGCCTTCTTCGCGCAAAGACGATTGTGCCGCTCACAGTGCTCTCCTTAGCGCGGCTTCTGCCGAAAGACGCCCGGGAGCGGCGCTTACGCTCCAGAGAGCACCGTACCTTCATCTCTAGCGTCTCTTCTCGTCTACATCTTAGCCAAAACTGTTCCACTATGTCTGGCAGGGAGAAACTGTGCCAGCACAGAAAACATCTCCCATCGTGTTCAAGACGTTGCACGGGGTGTGCCGAGTGTTTTGGAAGAAGGGAAAGAAACTTGTCCAAAACAGCTTCCAATCAAATGTTCATGTGATTGGAAAAGTCAGGAGAGTGCAAAAGTACTGTTTTCTCTCACTTGACAAGCTGCGCACACAATCCCAGTCTTGTACAGCTTCCTTTTTCACCTTTTTGAAGCTGCCGCTCTCTCGGGCTCCCGGAGCCGAAGAAGCGCCTTCTTCGCGCAAAGACGATTGTGCCGCTCACAGTGCTCTCCTTAGCGCGGCTTCTCCGAAAGACGCCCGGGAGCAGCACTTTTCTCCGGACAGCATGGTACCTTCGTCTTTAGCCTCTTTTGTGGTCTACATCGAAGCAGAAAGCTTTTCCACTATGTCTGGCAGGGAGAAACTGTGCCAGCACAGAAAACAACTCCCACCGTGGTCGAGAGGATGAACGGAGGTCTGCCAGCTGTTTTGCAGGGAGAAAAGAAAAGTTGTCCAAAACCGCTTCCAATCAAATGTTCATGTTATTGGAAAAGTCGGAAGAGTGCAAAGGTACTGTTTTCTATCATTTGGCAAGCGGCCCACACAATCCCAGTCTTGTACAGCTTCCCTCTTCACCTTTCCGAAGGTGCCGCTCTCTCGGGCTCCCGGAGCCGAAGAAGCGCCTTCTTTGCGCAAAGACGATTGTGCCGCTCACAGTGCTCTCCTTAGCGCGGCTTCTCCGAAAGACGCCCGGGAGCAGCACTTTGCTCCGGAAGGCATGGTACCATCCTCTTTAGCGTCTTTTGTGCCCTACATGGAAGCAGAAAGCTTTTCCACTATGTCTGCCAGGGAGAAACTGTACCAGCACAGAAAACAACTCCCACCGTGGTCGAGAGGATGCACGAAGGTCTGCCAGCTGTTTTGCAGGGAGAAAAGAAAAGGTGTCCAAAACAGCTTCCAATCGAATGTTCATGTGATTGGAAAAGTCAGGAGAGTTCAAAAGTACTGTTTTCTATCATTTGGCAAGCTGCGCACACAATCCCAGTCTTGTACAGATTCCCTCTTCACCTTTCCGAAGCTGCCGCTCTCTCAGGCTCCCGGAGCCCAAGAAGCGGCTTCTTCGCGCAAAGACGATTGTGCCGCTCACAGTGCTCTCCTTAGCGCGGCTTCTGCCGAAAGACGCCCGGCAGCGGCTCTTACCTCCGGAGAGCAACCTACCTTCCTCTTTAGCTCCTCTTCTCATCTACACCTCGGCAAAAAGCTTTTCCACTATGTCTGGCTAGGAAAAACTGTGCCAGCACAGAAAACATCTCCCATCGTGTTCTAGAAGTTGCAGAGATGTCTGCCAAGTGTTTGGCAGGAAGAAAAGAAAAGTTGTCCAAAACAGCTTCCAATCGAATGTTCCTGTGATTGGAAAAGTCAGGAGAGTGCAAAGGTACTGTTTTCTATCAGTTGGCAAGGTGCGCACACAATCCCAGTGTTGTACAGCTTGCTTCTTCACCTTCCCGAAGCTGCCGCTCTCGCCGGCTGCCGGAGCCCAAGAAGCGGCTTCTTCGCGCAAAGACGATTGTGCCGCTCACAGTGCTCTCCTTAGCGCGGCTTCTGCCGAAAGACGCCCGGGAACAGCACTTTTCTCCGGACAGGACGGTACCATCGCCTTTAGCGTCTTTTGTGGTCTACATCGAAGCAGAAAGCTTTTCCACTATGTCTGGCAGGGAGAAACTGTGCCAGCACAGAAAACAACTCCCACCGTGGTCGAGAGGATGCACGGAGGTCTGCCAGCTGTTTTGCAGGGAGAAAAGAAAAGGTGTCCAAAACAGCTTCCAATCAAAGGTTCCTGTGATTGGAAAAGTCAGGAGAGTGCAAAGGTACTGTTTTCTATCAGTTGGCAAGGTGCGCACACAATCCCAGTGTTGTACAGCTTGCTTCTTCACCTTCCCGAAGCTGCCGCTCTCGCCGGCTGCCGGAGCCCAAGAAGCGGCTTCTTCGCGCAAAGACGATTGTGCCGCTCACAGTGCTCTCCTTAGCGCGGCTTCTGCCGAAAGACGCCCGGCAGCGGCTCTTACCTCCGGAGAGCATCCTACCTTCGTCTTTAGCTCCTCTTCTCATCTACACCTCGGCAAAAAGCTTTTCCACTATGTCTGGCTAGGAAAAACTGTGCCAGCACAGAAAACATCTCCCATCGTGTTCTAGAAGTTGCACGGATGTCTGCCAAGTGTTTGGCAGGAAGAAAAGAAAAGTTGTCCAAAACAGCTTCCAATCGAATGTTCCTGTGATTGGAAAAGTCAGGAGAGTGCAAAGGTACTGTTTTCTATCAGTTGGCAAGGTGCGCACACAATCCCAGTGTTGTACAGCTTGCTTCTTCACCTTCCCGAAGCTGCCGCTCTCGCCGGCTGCCGGAGCCCAAGAAGCGGCTTCCTCGCGCAAAGACGATTGTGCCGCTCACAGTGCTCTCCTTAGCGCGGCTTCTGCCGAAAGACGCCCGGCAGCGGCTCTTACCTCCGGAGAGCATCCTACCTTCGTCTTTAGCTCCTCTTCTCATCTACACCTCGGCAAAAAGCTTTCCCACTATGTCTGGCTAGGAAAAACTGTGCCAGCACAGAAAACATCTCCCATCGTGTTCTAGAAGTTGCACGGATGTCTGCCAAGTGTTTGGCAGGAAGAAAAGAAAAGTTGTCCAAAACAGCTTCCAATCGAATGTTCCTGTGATTGGAAAAGTCAGGAGAGTGCAAAGGTACTGTTTTCTATCAGTTGGCAAGGTGCGCACACAATCCCAGTGTTGTACAGCTTGCTTCTTCACCTTCCCGAAGCTGCCGCTCTCGCCGGCTGCCGGAGCCCAAGAAGCGGCTTCTTCGCGCAAAGACGATTGTGCCGCTCACAGCGCTCTCCTTAGCGCGGCTTCTGCCGAAAGACGCCCGGCAGCGGCTCTTACCTCCGGAGAGCATCCTACCTTCCTCTTTAGCTCCTCTTCTCATCTACACCTCGGCAAAAAGCTTTTCCACTATGTCTGGCTAGGAAAAACTGTGCCAGCACAGAAAACATCTCCCATCGTGTTCTAGAAGTTGCACGGATGTCTGCCAAGTGTTTGGCAGGAAGAAAAGAAAAGTTGTCCAAAACAGCTTCCAATCGAATGTTCCTGTGATTGGAAAAGTCAGGAGAGTGCAAAGGTACTGTTTTCTATCAGTTGGCAAGGTGCGCACACAATCCCAGTGTTGTACAGCTTGCTTCTTCACCTTCCCGAAGCTGCCGCTCTCGCCGGCTGCCGGAGCCCAAGAAGCGGCTTCTTCGCGCAAAGACGATTGTGCCGCTCACAGTGCTCTCCTTAGCGCGGCTTCTGCCGAAATACGCCCGGGAACAGCACTTTTCTCCGGACAGGACGGTACCATCGCCTTTAGCGTCTTTTGTGGTCTACATCGAAGCAGAAAGCTTTTCCACTATGTCTGGCAGGGAGAAACTGTGCCAGCACAGAAAACAACTCCCACCGTGGTCGAGAGGATGCACGGAGGTCTGCCAGCTGTTTTGCAGGGAGAAAAGAAAAGGTGTCCAAAACAGCTTCCAATCAAATGTTCATGTTATTGGAAAAGTCAGGAGAGTGCCAAGGTACTGTTTTCTATCAGTAGGCAAGCGGCGCACACAATCCCAGTGTTGTACAGCATCCTTCTTCACCTTCCCGAAGCTGCCGCTCTCTCGGGCTCCCGGAGCCCAAGAAGCGCCTTCTTCGCGCAAAGACGATTGTGCCGCTCACAGTGCTCTCCTTAGCGCGGCTTCTCCGAAAGACGCCCGGGAGCAGCACTTTGCTCCGGACAGCATGGTACCATCCTCTTTAGCGTCTTTTCTGCCCTACATGGAAGCAGATAGCTTTTCCACTATGTCTGCCAGGGAGAAACTGTACCAGCACAGAAAACAACTCCCACCGTGGTCGAGAGGATGCACGGAGGTCTGCCAGGTGTTTTGCAGGGAGAAAAGAAAAGTTGTCCAAAACAGCTTCCAATCGAATGTTCATGTGATTGGAAAAGTCAGGAGAGTGCAAAGGTACTGTTTTCTATCAGTAGGCAAGCGGCGCACACAATCCCAGTGTTGTACAGCTTCCTTCTTCACGTTTCCGAAGCTGCCCCTCTCTCAGGCTCCCGGAGCCCAAAAAGCGCCTTCTTCGCGCAAGGACGATGGTGCGGCTCACAGTGCTCTCCTTAGCGCGGCTTCTGCCGAAAGACGCCCGGGAGCGGCGCTTAGCTCCAGAGAGCACCGTACCTTCGTCTTTAGCGTCTCTTCTCGTCTACATCTTAGCCAAAACTTTTCCACTATGTCTGGCAGGGAGAAGATGTGGCAGCACAGAAAACATCTCCCATCGTGTTCTAGACGTTGCACGGAGGTGTGCCGAGAGTTTTGGAAGAAGGGAAAGAAACTTGTCCAAAACAGCTTCCAATCGAATGTTCATGTGATTGGAAATGTCAGGAGAGTGCAAAAGTACTGTTTTGTATCATTTGGCAAGCTGCGCACACAATCCCAGTCTTGTACATCTTCCTTCTTCACCTTTCCGAAGGTGCCGCTCTCTCGGGCTCCCGGAGCCGAAGAAGCGCCTTCTTCGCGCAAAGACGATTGTGCCGCTCACAGTGCTCTCCTTAGCGCGGCTTCTGCCGAAAGACGCCCGGGAGCGGCGCTTCGCTCCAGAGAGCACCGTACCTTCATCTCTAGCGTCTCTTCTCGTCTACATCTTAGCCAAAACTGTTCCACTATGTCTGGCAGGGAGAAACTGTGCCAGCACAGAAAACATCTCCCATCGTGTTCAAGACGTTGCACGGGGTGTGCCGAGTGTTTTGGAAGAAGGGAAAGAAACTTGTCCAAAACAGCTTCCAATCAAATGTTCATGTGATTGGAAAAGTCAGGAGAGTGCAAAAGTACTGTTTTCTCTCACTTGACAAGCTGCGCACACAATCCCAGTCTTGTACAGCTTCCTTTTTCACCTTTTTGAAGCTGCCGCTCTCTCGGGCTCCCGGAGCCGAAGAAGCGCCTTCTTCGCGCAAAGACGATTGTGCCGCTCACAGTGCTCTCCTTAGCGCGGCTTCTCCGAAAGACGCCCGGGAGCAGCACTTTTCTCCGGACAGCATGGTACCTTCGTCTTAAGCCTCTTTTGTGGTCTACATCGAAGCAGAAAGCTTTTCCACTATGTCTGGCAGGGAGAAACTGTGCCAGCACAGAAAACAACTCCCACCGTGGTCGAGAGGATGAACGGAGGTCTGCCAGCTGTTTTGCAGGGAGAAAAGAAAAGTTGTCCAAAACCGCTTCCAATCAAATGTTCATGTTATTGGAAAAGTCGGAAGAGTGCAAAGGTACTGTTTTCTATCATTTGGCAAGCGGCCCACACAATCCCAGTCTTGTACAGCTTCCCTCTTCACCTTTCCGAAGGTGCCGCTCTCTCGGGCTCCCGGAGCCGAAGAAGCGCCTTCTTCGCGCAAAGACGATTGTGCCGCTCACAGTGCTCTCCTTAGCGCGGCTTCTCCGAAAGACGCCCGGGAACAGCACTTTTCTCCGGACAGGACGGTACCATCGCCTTTAGCGTCTTTTCTGCCCTACATGGAAGCAGACAGCATTTCCCCTATGTCTGGCAGGGAGAAACTGTGCCAGCACAGAAAACAACTCCCACCGTGGTCGAGAGGATGCACGGAGGTCTGCCAGCTGTTTTGCAGGGAGAAAAGAAAAGGTGTCCAAAACAGCTTCCAATCAAATGTTCATGTTATTGGAAAAGTCAGGAGAGTGCCAAGGTACTGTTTTCTATCAGTAGGCAAGCGGCGCACACAATCCCAGTGTTGTACAGCATCCTTCTTCACCTTCCCGAAGCTGCCGCTCTCTCGGGCTCCCGGAGCCCAAGAAGCGCCTTCTTCGCGCAAAGACGATTGTGCCGCTCACAGTGCTCTCCTTAGCGCGGCTTCTCCGAAAGACGCCCGGGAGCAGCACTTTGCTCCGGACAGCATGGTACCATCCTCTTTAGCGTCTTTTGTGCCCTACATGGAAGCAGAAAGCTTTTCCACTATGTCTGCCAGGGAGAAACTGTACCAGCACAGAAAACAACTCCCACCGTGGTCGAGAGGATGCACGGAGGTCTGCCAGGTGTTTTGCAGGGAGAAAAGAAAAGTTGTCCAAAACAGCTTCCAATCGAATGTTCATGTGATTGGAAAAGTCAGGAGAGTGCAAAGGTACTGTTTTCTATCAGTAGGCAAGCGGCGCACACAATCCCAGTGTTGTACAGCTTCCTTCTTCACGTTTCCGAAGCTGCCCCTCTCTCAGGCTCCCGGAGCCCAAAAAGCGCCTTCTTCGCGCAAGGACGATGGTGCGGCTCACAGTGCTCTCCTTAGCGCGGCTTCTGCCGAAAGACGCCCGGGAGCGGCGCTTAGCTCCAGAGAGCACTGTACCTTCGTCTTTAGCGTCTCTTCTCGTCTACATCTTAGCCAAAACTTTTCCACTATGTCTGGCAGGGAGAAGATGTGGCAGCACAGAAAACATCTCCCATCGTGTTCTAGACGTTGCACGGAGGTGTGCCGAGAGTTTTGGAAGAAGGGAAAGAAACTTGTCCAAAACAGCTTCCAATCGAATGTTCATGTGATTGGAAATGTCAGGAGAGTGCAAAAGTACTGTTTTGTATCATTTGGCAAGCTGCGCACACAATCCCAGTCTTGTACATCTTCCTTCTTCACCTTTCTGAAGCTGCCGCTCTCTCGGGCTCCCGGAGCCGAAGAAGCGCCTTCTTCGCGCAAAGACGATTGTGCCGCTCACAGTGCTCTCCTTAGCGCGGCTTCTCCGAAAGACGCCCGGGAGCAGCACTTTTCTCCGGACAGCATGGTACCTTCGTCTTTAGCCTCTTTTGTGGTCTACATCGAAGCAGAAAGCTTTTCCACTATGTCTGGCAGGGAGAAACTGTGCCAGCACAGAAAACAACTCCCACCGTGGTCGAGAGGATGAACGGAGGTCTGCCAGCTGTTTTGCAGGGAGAAAAGAAAAGTTGTCCAAAACCGCTTCCAATCAAATGTTCATGTTATTGGAAAAGTCGGAAGAGTGCAAAGGTACTGTTTTCTATCATTTGGCAAGCGGCCCACACAATCCCAGTCTTGTACAGCTTCCCTCTTCACCTTTCCGAAGGTGCCGCTCTCTCGGGCTCCCGGAGCCGAAGAAGCGCCTTCTTTGCGCAAAGACGATTGTGCCGCTCACAGTGCTCTCCTTAGCGCGGCTTCTCCGAAAGACGCCCGGGAGCAGCACTTTGCTCCGGAAGGCATGGTACCATCCTCTTTAGCGTCTTTTGTGCCCTACATGGAAGCAGAAAGCTTTTCCACTATGTCTGCCAGGGAGAAACTGTACCAGCACAGAAAACAACTCCCACCGTGGTCGAGAGGATGCACGAAGGTCTGCCAGCTGTTTTGCAGGGAGAAAAGAAAAGGTGTCCAAAACAGCTTCCAATCGAATGTTCATGTGATTGGAAAAGTCAGGAGAGTTCAAAAGTACTGTTTTCTATCATTTGGCAAGCTGCGCACACAATCCCAGTCTTGTACAGATTCCCTCTTCACCTTTCCGAAGCTGCCGCTCTCTCAGGCTCCCGGAGCCCAAGAAGCGGCTTCTTCGCGCAAAGACGATTGTGCCGCTCACAGTGCTCTCCTTAGCGCGGCTTCTGCCGAAAGACGCCCGGCAGCGGCTCTTACCTCCGGAGAGCAACCTACCTTCCTCTTTAGCTCCTCTTCTCATCTACACCTCGGCAAAAAGCTTTTCCACTATGTCTGGCTAGGAAAAACTGTGCCAGCACAGAAAACATCTCCCATCGTGTTCTAGAAGTTGCAGAGATGTCTGCCAAGTGTTTGGCAGGAAGAAAAGAAAAGTTGTCCAAAACAGCTTCCAATCGAATGTTCCTGTGATTGGAAAAGTCAGGAGAGTGCAAAGGTACTGTTTTCTATCAGTTGGCAAGGTGCGCACACAATCCCAGTGTTGTACAGCTTGCTTCTTCACCTTCCCGAAGCTGCCGCTCTCGCCGGCTGCCGGAGCCCAAGAAGCGGCTTCTTCGCGCAAAGACGATTGTGCCGCTCACAGTGCTCTCCTTAGCGCGGCTTCTGCCGAAAGACGCCCGGGAACAGCACTTTTCTCCGGACAGGACGGTACCATCGCCTTTAGCGTCTTTTGTGGTCTACATCGAAGCAGAAAGCTTTTCCACTATGTCTGGCAGGGAGAAACTGTGCCAGCACAGAAAACAACTCCCACCGTGGTCGAGAGGATGCACGGAGGTCTGCCAGCTGTTTTGCAGGGAGAAAAGAAAAGGTGTCCAAAACAGCTTCCAATCAAAGGTTCCTGTGATTGGAAAAGTCAGGAGAGTGCAAAGGTACTGTTTTCTATCAGTTGGCAAGGTGCGCACACAATCCCAGTGTTGTACAGCTTGCTTCTTCACCTTCCCGAAGCTGCCGCTCTCGCCGGCTGCCGGAGCCCAAGAAGCGGCTTCTTCGCGCAAAGACGATTGTGCCGCTCACAGTGCTCTCCTTAGCGCGGCTTCTGCCGAAAGACGCCCGGCAGCGGCTCTTACCTCCGGAGAGCATCCTACCTTCCTCTTTAGCTCCTCTTCTCATCTACACCTCGGCAAAAAGCTTTTCCACTATGTCTGGCTAGGAAAAACTGTGCCAGCACAGAAAACATCTCCCATCGTGTTCTAGAAGTTGCACGGATGTCTGCCAAGTGTTTGGCAGGAAGAAAAGAAAAGTTGTCCAAAACAGCTTCCAATCGAATGTTCCTGTGATTGGAAAAGTCAGGAGAGTGCAAAGGTACTGTTTTCTATCAGTTGGCAAGGTGCGCACACAATCCCAGTGTTGTACAGCTTGCTTCTTCACCTTCCCGAAGCTGCCGCTCTCGCCGGCTGCCGGAGCCCAAGAAGCGGCTTCCTCGCGCAAAGACGATTGTGCCGCTCACAGTGCTCTCCTTAGCGCGGCTTCTGCCGAAAGACGCCCGGCAGCGGCTCTTACCTCCGGAGAGCATCCTACCTTCGTCTTTAGCTCCTCTTCTCATCTACACCTCGGCAAAAAGCTTTCCCACTATGTCTGGCAAGGAAAAACTGTGCCAGCACAGAAAACATCTCCCATCGTGTTCTAGAAGTTGCACGGATGTCTGCCAAGTGTTTGGCAGGAAGAAAAGAAAAGTTGTCCAAAACAGCTTCCAATCGAATGTTCCTGTGATTGGAAAAGTCAGGAGAGTGCAAAGGTACTGTTTTCTATCAGTTGGCAAGGTGCGCACACAATCCCAGTGTTGTACAGCTTGCTTCTTCACCTTCCCGAAGCTGCCGCTCTCGCCGGCTGCCGGAGCCCAAGAAGCGGCTTCTTCGCGCAAAGACGATTGTGCCGCTCACAGCGCTCTCCTTAGCGCGGCTTCTGCCGAAAGACGCCCGGCAGCGGCTCTTACCTCCGGAGAGCATCCTACCTTCCTCTTTAGCTCCTCTTCTCATCTACACCTCGGCAAGAAGCTTTTCCACTATGTCTGGCTAGGAAAAACTGTGCCAGCACAGAAAACATCTCCCATCGTGTTCTAGAAGTTGCACGGATGTCTGCCAAGTGTTTGGCAGGAAGAAAAGAAAAGTTGTCCAAAACAGCTTCCAATCGAATGTTCCTGTGATTGGAAAAGTCAGGAGAGTGCAAAGGTACTGTTTTCTATCAGTTGGCAAGGTGCGCACACAATCCCAGTGTTGTACAGCTTGCTTCTTCACCTTCCCGAAGCTGCCGCTCTCGCCGGCTGCCGGAGCCCAAGAAGCGGCTTCTTCGCGCAAAGACGATTGTGCCGCTCACAGTGCTCTCCTTAGCGCGGCTTCTGCCGAAAGACGCCCGGCAGCGGCTCTTACCTCCGGAGAGCAACCTACCTTCCTCTTTAGCTCCTCTTCTCATCTACACCTCGGCAAAAAGCTTTTCCACTATGTCTGGCTAGGAAAAACTGTGCCAGCACAGAAAACATCTCCCATCGTGTTCTAGAAGTTGCACGGATGTCTGCCAAGTGTTTGGCAGGAAGAAAAGAAAAGTTGTCCAAAACAGCTTCCAATCGAATGTTCCTGTATTTGGAAAAGTCAGGAGAGTGCAAAGGTACTGTTTTCTATCAGTTGGCAAGGTGCGCACACAATCCCAGTGTTGTACAGCTTGCTTCTTCACCTTCCCGAAGCTGCCGCTCTCGCCGGCTGCCGGAGCCGAAAAAGCGGCTTCTTCGCGCAAAGACGATTGTGCCGCTCACAGTGCTCTCCTTAGCGCGGCTTCTGCCGAAAGACGCCCGGCAGCGGCTCTTACCTCCGGAGAGCATCCTACCTTCCTCTTTAGCTCCTCTTCTCATCTACACCTCGGCAAAAAGCTTTTCCACTATGTCTGGCTAGGAAAAACTGTGCCAGCACAGAAAACATCTCCCATCGTGTTCTAGAAGTTGCACGGATGTCTGCCAAGTGTTTGGCAGGAAGAAAAGAAAAGTTGTCCAAAACAGCTTCCAATCGAATGTTCCTGTGATTGGAAAAGTCAGGAGAGTGCAAAGGTACTGTTTTCTATCAGTTGGCAAGGTGCGCACACAATCCCAGTGTTGTACAGCTTGCTTCTTCACCTTCCCGAAGCTGCCGCTCTCGCCGGCTGCCGGAGCCGAAAAAGCGGCTTCTTCGCGCAAAGACGATTGTGCCGCTCACAGTGCTCTCCTTAGCGCGGCTTCTGCCGAAAGACGCCCGGCAGCGGCTCTTACCTCCGGAGAGCATCCTACCTTCCTCTTTAGCTCCTCTTCTCATCTACACCTCGGCAAAAAGCTTTTCCACTATGTCTGGCTAGGAAAAACTGTGCCAGCACAGAAAACATCTCCCATCGTGTTCTAGAAGTTGCACGGATGTCTGCCAAGTGTTTGGCAGGAAGAAAAGAAAAGTTGTCCAAAACAGCTTCCAATCGAATGTTCCTGTGATTGGAAAAGTCAGGAGAGTGCAAAGGTACTGTTTTCTATCAGTTGGCAAGGTGTGCACACAATCCCAGTGTTGTACAGCTTGCTTCTTCACCTTCCCGAAGCTGCCGCTCTCGCCGGCTGCCGGAGCCGAAAAAGCGGCTTCTTCGCGCAAAGACGATTGTGCCGCTCACAGTGCTCTCCTTAGCGCGGCTTCTGCCGAAAGACGCCCGGCAGCGGCTCTTACCTCCGGAGAGCATCCTACCTTCCTCTTTAGCTCCTCTTCTCATCTACACCTCGGCAAAAAGCTTTTCCACTATGTCTGGCTAGGAAAAACTGTGCCAGCACAGAAAACATCTCCCATCGTGTTCTAGAAGTTGCACGGATGTCTGCCAAGTGTTTGGCAGGAAGAAAAGAAAAGTTGTCCAAAACAGCTTCCAATCGAATGTTCCTGTGATTGGAAAAGTCAGGAGAGTGCAAAGGTACTGTTTTCTATCAGTTGGCAAGGTGCGCACACAATCCCAGTGTTGTACAGCTTGCTTCTTCACCTTCCCGAAGCTGCCGCTCTCGCCGGCTGCCGGAGCCCAAGAAGCGGCTTCTTCGCGCAAAGACGATTGTGCCGCTCACAGTGCTCTCCTTAGCGCGGCTTCTGCCGAAAGACGCCCGGCAGCGGCTCTTACCTCCGGAGAGCATCCTACCTTCCTCTTTAGCTCCTCTTCTCATCTACACCTCGGCAAAAAGCTTTTCCACTATGTCTGGCTAGGAAAAACTGTGCCAGCACAGAAAACATCTCCCATCGTGTTCTAGAAGTTGCACGGATGTCTGCCAAGTGTTTGGCAGGAAGAAAAGAAAAGTTGTCCAAAACAGCTTCCAATCGAATGTTCCTGTGATTGGAAAAGTCAGGAGAGTGCAAAGGTACTGTTTTCTATCAGTTGGCAAGGTGCGCACACAATCCCAGTGTTGTACAGCTTGCTTCTTCACCTTCCCGAAGCTGCCGCTCTCGCCGGCTGCCGGAGCCCAAGAAGCGGCTTCTTCGCGCAAAGACGATTGTGCCACTCACAGTGCTCTCCTTAGCGCGGCTTCTGCCGAAAGACGCCCGGCAGCGGCTCTTACCTCCGGAGAGCATCCTACCTTCCTCTTTAGCTCCTCTTCTCATCTACACCTCGGCAACAAGCTTTTCCACTATGTCTGGCTAGGAAAAACTGTGCCAGCACAGAAAACATCTCCCATCGTGTTCTAGAAGTTGCACGGATGTCTGCCAAGTGTTTGGCAGGAAGAAAAGAAAAGTTGTCCAAAACAGCTTCCAATCGAATGTTCCTGTGATTGGAAAAGTCAGGAGAGTGCAAAGGTACTGTTTTCTATCAGTTGGCAAGGTGCGCACACAATCCCAGTGTTGTACAGCTTGCTTCTTCACCTTCCCGAAGCTGCCGCTCTCGCCGGCTGCCGGAGCCCAAGAAGCGGCTTCTTCGCGCAAAGACGATTGTGCCGCTCACAGTGCTCTCCTTAGCGCGGCTTCTGCCGAAAGACGCCCGGCAGCGGCTCTTACCTCCGGAGAGCAACCTACCTTCCTCTTTAGCTCCTCTTCTCATCTACACCTCGGCAAAAAGCTTTTCCACTATGTCTGGCTAGGAAAAACTGTGCCAGCACAGAAAACATCTCCCATCGTGTTCTAGAAGTTGCACGGATGTCTGCCAAGTGTTTGGCAGGAAGAAAAGAAAAGTTGTCCAAAACAGCTTCCAATCGAATGTTCCTGTGATTGGAAAAGTCAGGAGAGTGCAAAGGTACTGTTTTCTATCAGTTGGCAAGGTGCGCACACAATCCCAGTGTTGTACAGCTTGCTTCTTCACCTTCCCGAAGCTGCCGCTCTCGCCGGCTGCCGGAGCCCAAGAAGCGGCTTCTTCGCGCAAAGACGATTGTGCCGCTCACAGTGCTCTCCTTAGCGCGGCTTCTGCCGAAAGACGCCCGGGAACAGCACTTTTCTCCGGACAGGACGGTACCATCGCCTTTAGCGTCTTTTGTGGTCTACATCGAAGCAGAAAGCTTTTCCACTATGTCTGGCAGGGAGAAACTGTGCCAGCACAGAAAACAACTCCCACCGTGGTCGAGAGGATGCACGGAGGTCTGCCAGCTGTTTTGCAGGGAGAAAAGAAAAGGTGTCCAAAACAGCTTCCAATCAAATGTTCCTGTGATTGGAAAAGTCAGGAGAGTGCAAAGGTACTGTTTTCTATCAGTTGGCAAGGTGCGCACACAATCCCAGTGTTGTACAGCTTGCTTCTTCACCTTCCCGAAGCTGCCGCTCTCGCCGGCTGCCGGAGCCCAAGAAGCGGCTTCTTCGCGCAAAGACGATTGTGCCGCTCACAGTGCTCTCCTTAGCGCGGCTTCTGCCGAAAGACGCCCGGCAGCGGCTCTTACCTCCGGAGAGCATCCTACCTTCGTCTTTAGCTCCTCTTCTCATCTACACCTCGGCAAAAAGCTTTTCCACTATGTCTGGCTAGGAAAAACTGTGCCAGCACAGAAAACATCTCCCATCGTGTTCTAGAAGTTGCACGGATGTCTGCCAAGTGTTTGGCAGGAAGAAAAGAAAAGTTGTCCAAAACAGCTTCCAATCGAATGTTCCTGTGATTGGAAAAGTCAGGAGAGTGCAAAGGTACTGTTTTCTATCAGTTGGCAAGGTGCGCACACAATCCCAGTGTTGTACAGCTTGCTTCTTCACCTTCCCGAAGCTGCCGCTCTCGCCGGCTGCCGGAGCCCAAGAAGCGGCTTCCTCGCGCAAAGACGATTGTGCCGCTCACAGTGCTCTCCTTAGCGCGGCTTCTGCCGAAAGACGCCCGGCAGCGGCTCTTACCTCCGGAGAGCATCCTACCTTCCTCTTTAGCTCCTCTTCTCATCTACACCTCGGCAAAAAGCTTTTCCACTATGTCTGGCTAGGAAAAACTGTGCCAGCACAGAAAACATCTCCCATCGTGTTCTAGAAGTTGCACGGATGTCTGCCAAGTGTTTGGCAGGAAGAAAAGAAAAGTTGTCCAAAACAGCTTCCAATCGAATGTTCCTGTGATTGGAAAAGTCAGGAGAGTGCAAAGGTACTGTTTTCTATCAGTTGGCAAGGTGCGCACACAATCCCAGTGTTGTACAGCTTGCTTCTTCACCTTCCCGAAGCTGCCGCTCTCGCCGGCTGCCGGAGCCCAAGAAGCGGCTTCTTCGCGCAAAGACGATTGTGCCGCTCACAGTGCTCTCCTTAGCGCGGCTTCTGCCGAAAGACGCCCGGCAGCGGCTCTTACCTCCGGAGAGCAACCTACCTTCCTCTTTAGCTCCTCTTCTCATCTACACCTCGGCAAAAAGCTTTTCCACTATGTCTGGCTAGGAAAAACTGTGCCAGCACAGAAAACATCTCCCATCGTGTTCTAGAAGTTGCACGGATGTCTGCCAAGTGTTTGGCAGGAAGAAAAGAAAAGTTGTCCAAAACAGCTTCCAATCGAATGTTCCTGTGATTGGAAAAGTCAGGAGAGTGCAAAGGTACTGTTTTCTATCAGTTGGCAAGGTGCGCACACAATCCCAGTGTTGTACAGCTTGCTTCTTCACCTTCCCGAAGCTGCCGCTCTCGCCGGCTGCCGGAGCCCAAGAAGCGGCTTCTTCGCGCAAAGACGATTGTGCCGCTCACAGTGCTCTCCTTAGCGCGGCTTCTGCCGAAAGACGCCCGGCAGCGGCTCTTACCTCCGGAGAGCATCCTACCTTCCTCTTTAGCTCCTCTTCTCATCTACACCTCGGCAACAAGCTTTTCCACTATGTCTGGCTAGGAAAAACTGTGCCAGCACAGAAAACATCTCCCATCGTGTTCTAGAAGTTGCACGGATGTCTGCCAAGTGTTTGGCAGGAAGAAAAGAAAAGTTGTCCAAAACAGCTTCCAATCGAATGTTCCTGTGATTGGAAAAGTCAGGAGAGTGCAAAGGTACTGTTTTCTATCAGTTGGCAAGGTGCGCACACAATCCCAGTGTTGTACAGCTTGCTTCTTCACCTTCCCGAAGCTGCCGCTCTCGCCGGCTGCCGGAGCCCAAGAAGCGGCTTCTTCGCGCAAAGACGATTGTGCCGCTCACAGTGCTCTCCTTAGCGCGGCTTCTGCCGAAAGACGCCCGGCAGCGGCTCTTACCTCCGGAGAGCATCCTACCTTCCTCTTTAGCTCCTCTTCTCATCTACACCTCGGCAAAAAGCTTTTCCACTATGTCTGGCTAGGAAAAACTGTGCCAGCACAGAAAACATCTCCCATCGTGTTCTAGAAGTTGCACGGATGTCTGCCAAGTGTTTGGCAGGAAGAAAAGAAAAGTTGTCCAAAACAGCTTCCAATCGAATGTTCCTGTGATTGGAAAAGTCAGGAGAGTGCAAAGGTACTGTTTTCTATCAGTTGGCAAGGTGCGCACACAATCCCAGTGTTGTACAGCTTGCTTCTTCACCTTCCCGAAGCTGCCGCTCTCGCCGGCTGCCGGAGCCCAAGAAGCGGCTTCTTCGCGCAAAGACGATTGTGCCGCTCACAGTGCTCTCCTTAGCGCGGCTTCTGCCGAAAGACGCCCGGCAGCGGCTCTTACCTCCGGAGAGCATCCTACCTTCCTCTTTAGCTCCTCTTCTCATCTACACCTCGGCAACAAGCTTTTCCACTATGTCTGGCTAGGAAAAACTGTGCCAGCACAGAAAACATCTCCCATCGTGTTCTAGAAGTTGCACGGATGTCTGCCAAGTGTTTGGCAGGAAGAAAAGAAAAGTTGTCCAAAACAGCTTCCAATCGAATGTTCCTGTGATTGGAAAAGTCAGGAGAGTGCAAAGGTACTGTTTTCTATCAGTTGGCAAGGTGCGCACACAATCCCAGTGTTGTACAGCTTGCTTCTTCACCTTCCCGAAGCTGCCGCTCTCGCCGGCTGCCGGAGCCCAAGAAGCGGCTTCTTCGCGCAAAGACGATTGTGCCGCTCACAGTGCTCTCCTTAGCGCGGCTTCTGCCGAAAGACGCCCGGCAGCGGCTCTTACCTCCGGAGAGCATCCTACCTTCCTCTTTAGCTCCTCTTCTCATCTACACCTCGGCAAAAAGCTTTTCCACTATGTCTGGCTAGGAAAAACTGTGCCAGCACAGAAAACATCTCCCATCGTGTTCTAGAAGTTGCACGGATGTCTGCCAAGTGTTTGGCAGGAAGAAAAGAAAAGTTGTCCAAAACAGCTTCCAATCGAATGTTCCTGTGATTGGAAAAGTCAGGAGAGTGCAAAGGTACTGTTTTCTATCAGTTGGCAAGGTGCGCACACAATCCCAGTGTTGTACAGCTTGCTTCTTCACCTTCCCGAAGCTGCCGCTCTCGCCGGCTGCCGGAGCCCAAGAAGCGGCTTCTTCGCGCAAAGACGATTGTGCCGCTCACAGTGCTCTCCTTAGCGCGGCTTCTGCCGAAAGACGCCCGGCAGCGGCTCTTACCTCCGGAGAGCAACCTACCTTCCTCTTTAGCTCCTCTTCTCATCTACACCTCGGCAAAAAGCTTTTCCACTATGTCTGGCTAGGAAAAACTGTGCCAGCACAGAAAACATCTCCCATCGTGTTCTAGAAGTTGCAGAGATGTCTGCCAAGTGTTTGGCAGGAAGAAAAGAAAAGTTGTCCAAAACAGCTTCCAATCGAATGTTCCTGTGATTGGAAAAGTCAGGAGAGTGCAAAGGTACTGTTTTCTATCAGTTGGCAAGGTGCGCACACAATCCCAGTGTTGTACAGCTTGCTTCTTCACCTTCCCGAAGCTGCCGCTCTCGCCGGCTGCCGGAGCCCAAGAAGCGGCTTCTTCGCGCAAAGACGATTGTGCCGCTCACAGTGCTCTCCTTAGCGCGGCTTCTGCCTAAAGACGCCCGGCAGCGGCTCTTACCTCCGGAGAGCAACCTACCTTCCTCTTTAGCTCCTCTTCTCATCTACACCTCGGCAACAAGCTTTTCCACTATGTCTGGCTAGGAAAAACTGTGCCAGCACAGAAAACATCTCCCATCGTGTTCTAGAAGTTGCAGAGATGTCTGCCAAGTGTTTGGCAGGAAGAAAAGAAAAGTTGTCCAAAACAGCTTCCAATCGAATGTTCCTGTGATTGGAAAAGTCAGGAGAGTGCAAAGGTACTGTTTTCTATCAGTTGGCAAGGTGCGCACACAATCCCAGTGTTGTACAGCTTGCTTCTTCACCTTCCCGAAGCTGCCGCTCTCGCCGGCTGCCGGAGCCCAAGAAGCGGCTTCTTCACGCAAAGACGATTGTGCCGCTCACAGTGCTCTCCTTAGCGCGGCTTCTGCCGAAAGACGCCCGGGAACAGCACTTTTCTCCGGACAGGACGGTACCATCGCCTTTAGCGTCTTTTGTGGTCTACATCGAAGCAGAAAGCTTTTCCACTATGTCTGGCAGGGAGAAACTGTGCCAGCACAGAAAACAACTCCCACCGTGGTCGAGAGGATGCACGGAGGTCTGCCAGCTGTTTTGCAGGGAGAAAAGAAAAGGTGTCCAAAACAGCTTCCAATCAAATGTTCATGTTATTGGAAAAGTCAGGAGAGTGCCAAGGTACTGTTTTCTATCAGTAGGCAAGCGGCGCACACAATCCCAGTGTTGTACAGCATCCTTCTTCACCTTCCCGAAGCTGCCGCTCTCTCGGGCTCCCGGAGCCCAAGAAGCGCCTTCTTCGCGCAAAGACGATTGTGCCGCTCACAGTGCTCTCCTTAGCGCGGCTTCTCCGAAAGACGCCCGGGAGCAGCACTTTGCTCCGGACAGCATGGTACCATCCTCTTTAGCGTCTTTTCTGCCCTACATGGAAGCAGATAGCTTTTCCACTATGTCTGCCAGGGAGAAACTGTACCAGCACAGAAAACAACTCCCACCGTGGTCGAGAGGATGCACGGAGGTCTGCCAGCTGTTTTGCAGGGAGAAAAGAAAAGGTGTCCAAAACAGCTTCCAATCGAATGTTCATGTGATTGGAAAAGTCAGGAGAGTGCAAAGGTACTGTTTTCTATCAGTAGGCAAGCGGCGCACACAATCCCAGTGTTGTACAGCTTCCTTCTTCACGTTTCCGAAGCTGCCCCTCTCTCAGGCTCCCGGAGCCCAAAAAGCGCCTTCTTCGCGCAAGGACGATGGTGCGGCTCACAGTGCTCTCCTTAGCGCGGCTTCTGCCGAAAGACGCCCGGGAGCGGCGCTTAGCTCCAGAGAGCACCGTACCTTCGTCTTTAGCGTCTCTTCTCGTCTACATCTTAGCCAAAACTTTTCCACTATGTCTGGCAGGGAGAAGATGTGGCAGCACAGAAAACATCTCCCCTCGTGTTCTAGACGTTGCACGGAGGTGTGCCGAGAGTTTTGGAAGAAGGGAAAGAAACTTGTCCAAAACAGCTTCCAATCGAATGTTCATGTGATTGGAAATGTCAGGAGAGTGCAAAAGTACTGTTTTGTATCATTTGGCAAGCTGCGCACACAATCCCAGTCTTGTACATCTTCCTTCTTCACCTTTCCGAAGGTGCCGCTCTCTCGGGCTCCCGGAGCCGAAGAAGCGCCTTCTTCGCGCAAAGACGATTGTGCCGCTCACAGTGCTCTCCTTAGCGCGGCTTCTGCCGAAAGACGCCCGGGAGCGGCGCTTCGCTCCAGAGAGCACCGTACCTTCATCTCTAGCGTCTCTTCTCGTCTACATCTTAGCCAAAACTGTTCCACTATGTCTGGCAGGGAGAAACTGTGCCAGCACAGAAAACATCTCCCATCGTGTTCAAGACGTTGCACGGGGTGTGCCGAGTGTTTTGGAAGAAGGGAAAGAAACTTGTCCAAAACAGCTTCCAATCAAATGTTCATGTGATTGGAAAAGTCAGGAGAGTGCAAAAGTACTGTTTTCTCTCACTTGACAAGCTGCGCACACAATCCCAGTCTTGTACAGCTTCCTTTTTCACCTTTTTGAAGCTGCCGCTCTCTCGGGCTCCCGGAGCCGAAGAAGCGCCTTCTTTGCGCAAAGACGATTGTGCCGCTCACAGTGCTCTCCTTAGCGCGGCTTCTCCGAAAGACGCCCGGGAGCAGCACTTTTCTCCGGACAGCATGGTACCTTCGTCTTTAGCCTCTTTTGTGGTCTACATCGAAGCAGAAAGCTTTTCCACTATGTCTGGCAGGGAGAAACTGTGCCAGCACAGAAAACAACTCCCACCGTGGTCGAGAGGATGAACGGAGGTCTGCCAGCTGTTTTGCAGGGAGAAAAGAAAAGTTGTCCAAAACCGCTTCCAATCAAATGTTCATGTTATTGGAAAAGTCGGAAGAGTGCAAAGGTACTGTTTTCTATCATTTGGCAAGCGGCCCACACAATCCCAGTCTTGTACAGCTTCCCTCTTCACCTTTCCGAAGGTGCCGCTCTCTCGGGCTCCCGGAGCCGAAGAAGCGCCTTCTTCGCGCAAAGACGATTGTGCCGCTCACAGTGCTCTCCTTAGCGCGGCTTCTCCGAAAGACGCCCGGGAACAGCACTTTTCTCCGGACAGGACGGTACCATCCTCTTTAGCGTCTTTTCTGCCCTACATGGAAGCAGACAGCATTTCCCCTATGTCTGGCAGGGAGAAACTGTGCCAGCACAGAAAACAACTCCCACCGTGGTCGAGAGGATGCACGGAGGTCTGCCAGCTGTTTTGCAGGGAGAAAAGAAAAGGTGTCCAAAACAGCTTCCAATCAAATGTTCATGTTATTGGAAAAGTCAGGAGAGTGCCAAGGTACTGTTTTCTATCAGTTGGCAAGCGGCGCACACAATCCCAGTGTTGTACAGCATCCTTCTTCACCTTCCCGAAGCTGCCGCTCTCTCGGGCTCCCGGAGCCCAAGAAGCGCCTTCTTCGCGCAAAGACGATTGTGCCGCTCACAGTGCTCTCCTTAGCGCGGCTTCTCCGAAAGACGCCCGGGAGCAGCACTTTGCTCCGGACAGCATGGTACCATCCTCTTTAGCGTCTTTTGTGCCCTACATGGAAGCAGAAAGCTTTTCCACTATGTCTGCCAGGGAGAAACTGTACCAGCACAGAAAACAACTCCCACCGTGGTCGAGAGGATGCACGGAGGTCTGCCAGGTGTTTTGCAGGGAGAAAAGAAAAGTTGTCCAAAACAGCTTCCAATCGAATGTTCATGTGATTGGAAAAGTCAGGAGAGTGCAAAGGTACTGTTTTCTATCAGTAGGCAAGCGGCGCACACAATCCCAGTGTTGTACAGCTTCCTTCTTCACGTTTCCGAAGCTGCCCCTCTCTCAGGCTCCCGGAGCCCAAAAAGCGCCTTCTTCGCGCAAGGACGATGGTGCGGCTCACAGTGCTCTCCTTAGCGCGGCTTCTGCCGAAAGACGCCCGGGAGCGGCGCTTAGCTCCAGAGAGCACCGTACCTTCGTCTTTAGCGTCTCTTCTCGTCTACATCTTAGCCAAAACTTTTCCACTATGTCTGGCAGGGAGAAGATGTGGCAGCACAGAAAACATCTCCCATCGTGTTCTAGACGTTGCACGGAGGTGTGCCGAGAGTTTTGGAAGAAGGGAAAGAAACTTGTCCAAAACAGCTTCCAATCGAATGTTCATGTGATTGGAAATGTCAGGAGAGTGCAAAAGTACTGTTTTGTATCATTTGGCAAGCTGCGCACACAATCCCAGTCTTGTACATCTTCCTTCTTCACCTTTCCAAAGGTGCCGCTCTCTCGGGCTCCCGGAGCCGAAGAAGCGCCTTCTTCGCGCAAAGACGATTGTGCCGCTCACAGTGCTCTCCTTAGCGCGGCTTCTGCCGAAAGACGCCCGGGAGCGGCGCTTCGCTCCAGAGAGCACCGTACCTTCATCTCTAGCGTCTCTTCTCGTCTACATCTTAGCCAAAACTGTTCCACTATGTCTGGCAGGGAGAAACTGTGCCAGCACAGAAAACATCTCCCATCGTGTTCAAGACGTTGCACGGGGTGTGCCGAGTGTTTTGGAAGAAGGGAAAGAAACTTGTCCAAAACAGCTTCCAATCAAATGTTCATGTGATTGGAAAAGTCAGGAGAGTGTAAAAGTACTGTTTTCTCTCACTTGACAAGCTGCGCACACAATCCCAGTCTTGTACAGCTTCCTTTTTCACCTTTTTGAAGCTGCCGCTCTCTCGGGCTCCCAGAGCCGAAGAAGCGCCTTCTTCGCGCAAAGACGATTGTGCCGCTCACAGTGCTCTCCTTAGCGCGGCTTCTCCGAAAGACGCCCGGGAGCAGCACTTTTCTCCGGACAGCATGGTACCTTCGTCTTTAGCCTCTTTTGTGGTCTACATCGAAGCAGAAAGCTTTTCCACTATGTCTGGCAGGGAGAAACTGTGCCAGCACAGAAAACAACTCCCACCGTGGTCGAGAGGATGAACGGAGGTCTGCCAGCTGTTTTGCAGGGAGAAAAGAAAAGTTGTCCAAAACCGCTTCCAATCAAATGTTCATGTTATTGGAAAAGTCGGAAGAGTGCAAAGGTACTGTTTTCTATCATTTGGCAAGCGGCCCACACAATCCCAGTCTTGTACAGCTTCCCTCTTCACCTTTCCGAAGGTGTCGCTCTCTCGGGCTCCCGGAGCCCAAGAAGCGCCTTCTTCGCGCAAAGACGATTGTGCCGCTCACAGTGCTCTCCTTAGCGCGGCTTCTCCGAAAGACGCCCGGGAGCAGCACTTTGCTCCGGACAGCATGGTACCATCCTCTTTAGCGTCTTTTGTGCCCTACATGGAAGCAGAAAGCTTTTCCACTATGTCTGCCAGGGAGAAACTGTACCAGCACAGAAAACAACTCCCACCGTGGTCGAGAGGATGCACGGAGGTCTGCCAGCTGTTTTGCAGGGAGAAAAGAAAAGGTGTCCAAAACAGCTTCCAATCGAATGTTCATGTGATTGGAAAAGTCAGGAGAGTTCAAAAGTACTGTTTTCTATCATTTGGCAAGCTGCGCACACAATCCCAGTCTTGTACAGATTCCCTCTTCACCTTTCCGAAGCTGCCGCTCTCTCAGGCTCCCGGAGCGGAAGAAGCGCCTTCTTCGCGCAAAGACGATTGTGCCGCTCACAGTGCTCTCGTTAGCGCGGCTTCTGCCGAAAGACGCCCGGGAGCGGCGCTTAGCTCCAGAGAGCACCGTACCTTCGTCTTTAGCGTCTCTTCTCGTCTACATCTTAGCCAAAACTTTTCCACTATGTCTGGCAGGGAGAAGATGTGGCAGCACAGAAAACATCTCCCATCGTGTTCTAGACGTTGCACGGAGGTGTGCCGAGAGTTTTGGAAGAAGGGAAAGAAACTTGTCCAAAACAGCTTCCAATCGAATGTTCATGTGATTGGAAAAGTCAGGAGAGTTCAAAAGTTCTGTTTTCTATCATTTGGCAAGCTGCGCACACAATCCCAGTCTTGTACAGCTTCCCTCTTCACCTTTCCGAAGGTGCCGCTCTCTCGGGCTCCCGGAGCCGAAGAAGCGCCTTCTTCGCGCAAAGACGATTGTGCCGCTCACAGTGCTCTCCTTAGCGCGGCTTCTCCGAAAGACCCCCGGGAGCAGCACTTTGCTCCGGACAGCCTGGTACCATCGTCTTTAGCGTCTTTTGTGCCCTACATGGAAGCAGACAGCATTTCCACTATGTCTGGCAGGGAGAAACTGTGCCAGCACAGAAAACAACTCCCACCGTGGTCGAGAGGATGCATGGAGGTCTGCCAGGTGTTTTGCAGGGAGAAAAGAAAAGGTGTCCAAAACAGCTTCCAATCGAATGTTCATGTGATTGGAAAAGTCAGGAGAGTGCAAAGGTACTGTTTTCTATCAGTAGGCAAGCTGCGCACGCAATCCCAGTGTTGTACAGCTTCCTTCTTCACCTTTCTGAAGCTGCCGCTCTCTCGGGCTCCCGGAGCCGAAGAAGCGCCTTCTTCGCGCAAAGACGATTGTGCCGCTCACAGTGCTCTCCTTAGCGCGGCTTCTGCCGAAAGACGCCCGGGAGCGGCGCTTAGCTCCAGAGAGCACCGTACCTTCGTCTTTAGCGTCTCTTCTCGTCTACATCTTAGCCAAAACTTTTCCACTATGTCTGGCAGGGAGAAGCTGTGGCAGCACAGAAAACATCTCCCATCGTGTTCAAGACGTTGCACGGAGGTGTGCCGAGTGTTTTGGAAGATGGGAAAGAAACTTGTCCAAAACAGCTTCCAATCAAATGTTCATGTGATTGGAAAAGTCAGGAGAGTGCAAAAGTACTGTTTTCTATCATTTGGCAAGCGGCCCACACAATCCCAGTCTTGTACAGCTTCCCTCTTCACCTTTCCGAAGGTGCCGCTCTCTCGGGCTCCCGGAGCCGAAGAAGCGCCTTCTTCGCGCAAAGACGATTGTGCCGCTCACAGTGCTCTCCTTAGCGCGGCTTCTGCCGAAAGACGCCCGGGAACAGCACTTTTCTCCGGACAGGACGGTACCATCGCCTTTAGCGTCTTTTCTGCCCTACATGGAAGCAGACAGCATTTCCCCTATGACTGGCAGGGAGAAACTGTGCCAGCACAGAAAACAACTCCCACCGTGGTCGAGAGGATGCACGGAGGTCTGCCAGCTGTTTTGCAGGGAGAAAAGAAAAGGTGTCCAAAACAGCTTCCAATCAAATGTTCATGTTATTGGAAAAGTCAGGAGAGTGCCAAGGTACTGTTTTCTATCAGTAGGCAAGCGGCGCACACAATCCCAGTGTTGTACAGCATCCTTCTTCACCTTCCCGAAGCTGCCGCTCTCTCGGGCTCCCGGAGCCCAAGAAGCGCCTTCTTCGCGCAAAGACGATTGTGCCGCTCACAGTGCTCTCCTTAGCGCGGCTTCTCCGAAAGACGCCCGGGAACAGCACTTTGCTCCGGACAGCATGGTACCATCCTCTTTAGCGTCTTTTGTGCCCTACATGGAAGCAGAAAGCTTTTCCACTATGTCTGCCAGGGAGAAACTGTACCAGCACAGAAAACAACTCCCACCGTGGTCGAGAGGATGCACGGATGTCTGCCAGGTGTTTTGCAGGGAGAAAAGAAAAGGTGTCCAAAACAGCTTCCAATCGAATGTTCATGTGATTGGAAAAGTCAGGAGAGTTCAAAAGTACTGTTTTCTATCATTTGGCAAGCTGCGCACACAATCCCAGTCTTGTACAGATTCCCTCTTCACCTTTCCGAAGCTGCCGCTCTCTCAGGCTCCCGGAGCGGAAGAAGCGCCTTCTTCGCGCAAAGACGATTGTGCCGCTCACAGTGCTCTCCTTAGCGCGGCTTCTGCCGAAAGACGCCCGGGAGCGGCGCTTAGCTCCAGAGAGCACCGTACCTTCGTCTTTAGCGTCTCTTCTCGTCTACATCTTAGCCAAAACTTTTCCACTATGTCTGGCAGGGAGAAGATGTGGCAGCACAGAAAACATCTCCCATCGTGTTCTAGACGTTGCACGGAGGTGTGCCGAGAGTTTTGGAAGAAGGGAAAGAAACTTGTCCAAAACAGCTTCCAATCAAATGTTCATGTGATTGGAAAAGTCAGGAGAGTTCAAAAGTTCTGTTTTCTATCATTTGGCAAGCTGCGCACACAATCCCAGTCTTGTACATCTTCCTTCTTCACCTTTCTGAAGCTGCCGCTCTCTCGGGCTCCCGGAGCCGAAGAAGCGCCTTCTTCGCGCAAAGACGATTGTGCCGCTCACAGTGCTCTCCTTAGCGCGGCTTCTCCGGAAGACCCCCGGGAGCAGCACTTTGCTCCGGACAGCCTGGTACCATCGTCTTTAGCGTCTTTTGTGCCCTACATGGAAGCAGACAGCATTTCCACTATGTCTGGCAGGGAGAAACTGTGCCAGCACAGAAAACAACTCCCACCGTGGTCGAGAGGATGCATGGAGGTCTGCAAGGTGTTTTGCAGGGAGAAAAGAAAAGGTGTCCAAAACAGCTTCCAATCGAATGTTCATGTGATTGGAAAAGTCAGGAGAGTGCAAAGGTACTGTTTTCTATCAGTAGGCAAGCTGCGCACGCAATCCCAGTGTTGTACAGCTTCCTTCTTCACCTTTCTGAAGCTGCCGCTCTCTCGGGCTCCCGGAGCCGAAGAAGCGCCTTCTTCGCGCAAAGACGATTGTGCCGCTCACAGTGCTCTCCTTAGCGCGGCTTCTGCCGAAAGACGCCCGGGAGCGGCGCTTAGCTCCAGAGAGCACCGTACCTTCGTCTTTAGCGTCTCTTCTCGTCTACATCTTAGCCAAAACTTTTCCACTATGTCTGGCAGGGAGAAGCTGTGGCAGCACAGAAAACATCTCCCATCGTGTTCAAGACGTTGCACGGAGGTGTGCCGAGTGTTTTGGAAGATGGGAAAGAAACTAGTCCAAAACAGCTTCCAATCAAATGTTCATGTTATTGGAAAAGTCAGGAGAGTGCAAAAGTACTGTTTTCTATCATTTGGCAAGCGGCCCACACAATCCCAGTCTTGTACAGCTTCCCTCTTCACCTTTCCGAAGGTGCCGCTCTCTCGGGCTCCCGGAGCCGAAGAAGCGCCTTCTTCGCGCAAAGACGATTGTGCCGCTCACAGTGCTCTCCTTAGCGCGGCTTCTCCGAAAGACGCCCGGGAACAGCACTTTTCTCCGGACAGGACGGTATCATCGCCTTTAGCGTCTTTTCTGCCCTACATGGAAGCAGACAGCATTTCGCCTATGTCTGGCAGGGAGAAACTGTGCCAGCACAGAAAACAACTCCCACCGTGGTCGAGAGGATGCACGGAGGTCTGCCAGCTGTTTTGCAGGGAGAAAAGAAAAGGTGTCCAAAACAGCTTCCAATCAAATGTTCATGTTATTGGAAAAGTCAGGAGAGTGCCAAGGTACTGTTTTCTATCAGTAGGCAAGCGGCGCACACAATCCCAGTGTTGTACAGCATCCTTCTTCACCTTCCCGAAGCTGCCGCTCTCTCGGGCTCCCGGAGCCCAAGAAGCGCCTTCTTCGCGCAAAGACGATTGTGCCGCTCACAGTGCTCTCCTTAGCGCGGCTTCTCCGAAAGACGCCCGGGAGCAGCACTTTGCTCCGGACAGCATGGTACCATCCTCTTTAGCGTCTTTTGTGCCCTACATGGAAGCAGAAAGCTTTTCCACTATGTCTGCCAGGGAGAAAATGTACCAGCACAGAAAACAACTCCCACCGTGGTCGAGAGGATGCACGGAGGTCTGCCAGCTGTTTTGCAGGGAGAAAAGAAAAGGTGTCCAAAACAGCTTCCAATCAAATGTTCATGTGATTGGAAAAGTCAGGAGAGTGCAAAGGTACTGTTTTCTATCAGTAGGCAAGCTGCGCACACAATCCCAGTGTTGTACAGCTTGCTTCTTCACCTTCCCGAAGCTGCCGCTCTCTCAGGCTCCCGGAGCGGAAGAAGCGCCTTCTTCGCGCAAAGACGATTGTGCCGCTCACAGTGCTCTCCTTAGCGCGGCTTCTGCCGAAAGACGCCCGGGAGCGGCGCTTAGCTTCAGAGAGCATCCTACCTTCGTCTTTAGCGTCTCTTCTCGACTACATCTTAGCCAAAACTTTTCCACTATGTCTGGCAGGGAGAAACTGTGCCAGCACAGAAAACATCTCCCATCGTGTTCAAGACGTTGCACGGGGTGTGCCGAGAGTTTTGGAAGAAGGGAAAGAAACTTGTCCAAAACAGCTTCCAATCAAATGTTCATGTGATTGGAAAAGTCAGGAGAGTACAAAAGTACTGTTTTCTCCCACTTGACAAGCTGCGCACACAATCCCAGTGTTGTACAGCTTCCTTTTTCACCTTTCCGAATGTGCCGCTCTCTCGGGCTCCCGGAACCGAACAAGCGCCTTCTTCGCGCAAAGAACGATTGTGCCGCTCACAGTGCTCTCCTTAGCGCGGCTTCTCCGAAAGACGCCCGGGAGCAGGACTTTTCTCCGGACAGCCTGGTACCATCGCCTTTAGCGTCTTTTGTGGTCTACATGGATGCAGAAAGCTTTTCCACAATGTCTGGCAGGGAGAAACTGTGCCAGCACAGAAAACAGCTCCCACCGTGGTCGAGAGGATACACGGAGGTCTGCCAGGTGTTTTGCAGGGAGAAAAGAAAAGGTGTCCAAAACAGCTTCCAATCGAATGTTCATGTGATTGGAAAAGTCAGGAGAGTTCAAAAGTACTGTTTTCTATCATTTGGCAAGCTGCGCACACAATCCCAGTCTTGTACAGATTCCCTCTTCACCTTTCCGAAGCTGCCGCTCTCTCAGGCTCCCGGAGCGGAAGAAGCGCCTTCTTCGCGCAAAGACGATTGTGCCGCTCACAGTGCTCTCGTTAGCGCGGCTTCTGCCGAAAGACGCCCGGGAGCGGCGCTTAGCTCCGGAGAGCATCCTACCTTCCTCTTTAGCGTCTCTTCTCGTCTACATCTTAGCCAAAACTTTTCCACTATGTCTGGCAGGGAGAAGATGTGGCAGCACAGAAAACATCTCCCATCGTGTTCTAGACGTTGCACGGAGGTGTGCCGAGAGTTTTGGAAGAAGGGAAAGAAACTTGTCCAAAACAGCTTCCAATCGAATGTTCATGTGATTGGAAATGTCAGGAGAGTGCAAAAGTACTGTTTTGTATCATTTGGCAAGCGGCCCACACAATCCCAGTCTTGTACAGCTTCCCTCTTCACCTTTCCGAAGGTGCCGCTCTCTCGGGCTCCCGGAGCCGAAGAAGCGCCTTCTTCGCGCAAAGACGATTGTGCCGCTCACAGTGCTCTCCTTAGCGCGGCTTCTCCGAAAGACGCCCGGGAACAGCACTTTTCTCCGGACAGGACGGTACCATCGCCTTTAGCGTCTTTTCTGCCCTACATGGAAGCAGACAGCATTTCGCCTATGTCTGGCAGGGAGAAACTGTGCCAGCACAGAAAACAACTCCCACCGTGGTCGAGAGGATGCACGGAGGTCTGCCAGCTGTTTTGCAGGGAGAAAAGAAAAGGTGTCCAAAACAGCTTCCAATCAAATGTTCATGTTATTGGAAAAGTCAGGAGAGTGCCAAGGTACTGTTTTCTATCAGTAGGCAAGCGGCGCACACAATCCCAGTGTTGTACAGCATCCTTCTTCACCTTCCCGAAGCTGCCGCTCTCTCGGGCTCCCGGAGCCCAAGAAGCGCCTTCTTCGCGCAAAGACGATTGTGCCGCTCACAGTGCTCTCCTTAGCGCGGCTTCTCCGAAAGACGCCCGGGAGCAGCACTTTGCTCCGGACAGCATGGTACCATCCTCTTTAGCGTCTTTTGTGCCCTACATGGAAGCAGAAAGCTTTTCCACTATGTCTGCCAGGGAGAAACTGTACCAGCACAGAAAACAACTCCCACCGTGGTCGAGAGGATGCACGGAGGTCTGCCAGGTGTTTTGCAGGGAGAAAAGAAAAGGTGTCCAAAACAGCTTCCAATCAAATGTTCATGTTATTGGAAAAGTCAGGAGCGTGCCAAGGTACTGTTTTCTATCAGTAGGCAAGCTGCGCACACAATCCCAGTGTTGTACAGCTTCCTTCTTCACCTTCCCGAAGCTGCCGCTCTCTCAGGCTCCCGGAGCGGAAGAAGCGCCTTCTTCGCGCAAAGACGATTGTGCCGCTCACAGTGCTCTCCTTAGCGCGGCTTCTGCCGAAAGACGCCCGGGAGCGGCGCTTAGCTTCAGAGAGCACCGTACCTTCGTCTTTAGCGTCTCTTCTCGTCTACATCTTAGCCAAAACTTTTCCACTATGTCTGGCAGGGAGAAGATGTGGCAGCACAGAAAACATCTCCCATCGTGTTCTAGACGTTGCACGGAGGTGTGCCGAGACTTTTGGAAGATGGGAAAGAAACTTGTCCAAAACAGCTTCCAATCGAATGTTCCTGTGATTGGAAATGTCAGGAGAGTTCAAAAGTTCTGTTTTCTATCATTTGGCAAGCTGCGCACACAATCCCAGTCTTGTACAGCTTCCTTTTTCACCTTTCCGAAGCTGCCGCTCTCTCGGGCTGCCGGAACCGAACAAGCGCCTTCTTCGCGCAAAGAACGATTGTGCCGCTCACAGTGCTCTCCTTAGCGCGGCTTCTCCGAAAGACGCCCGGGAGCAGGACTTTTCTCCGGACAGCCTGGTACCATCGCCTTTAGCGTCTTTTGTGGTCTACATGGATGCAGAAAGCTTTTCCACAATGTCTGGCAGGGAGAAACTGTGCCAGCACAGAAAACAGCTCCCACCGTGGTCGAGAGGATACACGGAGGTCTGCCAGGTGTTTTGCAGGGAGAAAAGAAAAGTTGTCCAAAACAGCTTCCAATCGAATGTTCATGTGATTGGAAAAGTCAGGAGAGTGCAAAGGTACTGTTTTCTATCAGTAGGCAAGCGGCGCACACAATCCCAGTGTTGTACAGCTTCCTTCTTCACGTTTCCGAAGCTGCCCCTCTCTCAGGCTCCCGGAGCCCAAAAAGCGCCTTCTTCGCGCAAGGACGATGGTGCGGCTCACAGTGCTCTCCTTAGCGCGGCTTCTGCCGAAAGACGCCCGGGAGCGGCGCTTAGCTCCAGAGAGCACCGTACCTTCGTCTTTAGCGTCTCTTCTCGTCTACATCTTAGCCAAAACTTTTCCACTATGTCTGGCAGGGAGAAGATGTGGCAGCACAGAAAACATCTCCCATCGTGTTCTAGACGTTGCACGGAGGTGTGCCGAGAGTTTTGGAAGAAGGGAAAGAAACTTGTCCAAAACAGCTTCCAATCGAATGTTCATGTGATTGGAAATGTCAGGAGAGTGCAAAAGTACTGTTTTGTATCATTTGGCAAGCTGCGCACACAATCCCAGTCTTGTACATCTTCCTTCTTCACCTTTCTGAAGCTGCCGCTCTCTCGGGCTCCCGGAGCCGAAGAAGCGCCTTCTTCGCGCAAAGACGATTGTGCCGCTCACAGTGCTCTCCTTAGCGCGGCTTCTGCCGAAAGACGCCCGGGAGCGGCGCTTCGCTCCAGAGAGCACCGTACCTTCATCTCTAGCGTCTCTTCTCGTCTACATCTTAGCCAAAACTGTTCCACTATGTCTGGCAGGGAGAAACTGTGCCAGCACGGAAAACATCTCCCATCGTGTTCAAGACGTTGCACGGGGTGTGCCGAGTGTTTTGGAAGAAGGGAAAGAAACTTGTCCAAAACAGCTTCCAATCAAATGTTCATGTGATTGGAAAAGTCAGGAGAGTGCAAAAGTACTGTTTTCTCTCACTTGACAAGCTGCGCACACAATCCCAGTCTTGTACAGCTTCCTTCTTCACCTTTTTGAAGCTGCCGCTCTCTCGGGCTCCCGGAGCCCAAAAAGCGCCTTCTTCGCGCAAGGACGATGGTGCGGCTCACAGTGCTCTCCTTAGCGCGGCTTCTGCCGAAAGACGCCCGGGAGCGGCGCTTAGCTCCAGAGAGCACCGTACCTTCGTCTTTAGCGTCTCTTCTCGTCTACATCTTAGCCAAAACTTTTCCACTATGTCTGGCAGGGAGAAGATGTGGCAGCACAGAAAACATCTCCCATCGTGTTCTAGACGTTGCACGGAGGTGTGCCGAGAGTTTTGGAAGAAGGGAAAGAAACTTGTCCAAAACAGCTTCCAATCGAATGTTCATGTGATTGGAAATGTCAGGAGAGTGCAAAAGTACTGTTTTGTATCATTTGGCAAGCTGCGCACACAATCCCAGTCTTGTACATCTTCCTTCTTCACCTTTCTGAAGCTGCCGCTCTCTCGGGCTCCCGGAGCCGAAGAAGCGCCTTCTTCGCGCAAAGACGATTGTGCCGCTCACAGTGCTCTCCTTAGCGCGGCTTCTGCCGAAAGACGCCCGGGAGCGGCGCTTCGCTCCAGAGAGCACCGTACCTTCATCTCTAGCGTCTCTTCTCGTCTACATCTTAGCCAAAACTGTTCCACTATGTCTGGCAGGGAGAAACTGTGCCAGCACAGAAAACATCTCCCATCGTGTTCAAGACGTTGCACGGGGTGTGCCGAGTGTTTTGGAAGAAGGGAAAGAAACTTGTCCAAAACAGCTTCCAATCAAATGTTCATGTGATTGGAAAAGTCAGGAGAGTGCAAAAGTACTGTTTTCTCTCACTTGACAAGCTGCGCACACAATCCCAGTCTTGTACAGCTTCCTTTTTCACCTTTTTGAAGCTGCCGCTCTCTCAGGCTCCCGGAGCCGAAGAAGCGCCTTCTTCGCGCAAAGACGATTGTGCCGCTCACAGTGCTCTCCTTAGCGCGGCTTCTCCGAAAGACGCCCGGGAGCAGCACTTTTCTCCGGACAGCATGGTACCTTCGTCTTTAGCCTCTTTTGTGGTCTACATCGAAGCAGAAAGCTTTTCCACTATGTCTGGCAGGGAGAAACTGTGCCAGCACAGAAAACAACTCCCACCGTGGTCGAGAGGATGAACGGAGGTCTGCCAGCTGTTTTGCAGGGAGAAAAGAAAAGGTGTCCAAAACCGCTTCCAATCAAATGTTCATGTTATTGGAAAAGTCGGAAGAGTGCAAAGGTACTGTTTTCTATCATTTGGCAAGCGGCCCACACAATCCCAGTCTTGTACAGCTTCCCTCTTCACCTTTCCGAAGGTGCCGCTCTCTCGGGCTCCCGGAGCCGAAGAAGCGCCTTCTTCGCGCAAAGACGATTGTGCCGCTCACAGTGCTCTCCTTAGCGCGGCTTCTCCGAAAGACGCCCGGGAACAGCACTTTTCTCCGGACAGGACGGTACCATCGCCTTTAGCGTCTTTTCTGCCCTACATGGAAGCAGACAGCATTTCCCCTATGTCTGGCAGGGAGAAACTGTGCCAGCACAGAAAACAACTCCCACCGTGGTCGAGAGGATGCACGGAGGTCTGCCAGCTGTTTTGCAGGGAGAAAAGAAAAGGTGTCCAAAACAGCTTCCAATCAAATGTTCATGTTATTGGAAAAGTCAGGAGAGTGCCAAGGTACTGTTTTCTATCAGTAGGCAAGCGGCGCACACAATCCCAGTGTTGTACAGCATCCTTCTTCACCTTCCCGAAGCTGCCGCTCTCTCGGGCTCCCGGAGCCCAAGAAGCGCCTTCTTCGCGCAAAGACGATTGTGCCGCTCACAGTGCTCTCCTTAGCGCGGCTTCTCCGAAAGACGCCCGGGAGCAGCACTTTGCTCCGGACAGCCTGGTACCATCGCCTTTAGCGTCTTTTGTGGTCTACATGGATGCAGAAAGCTTTTCCACAATGTCTGGCAGGGAGAAACTGTGCCAGCACAGAAAACAGCTCCCACCGTGGTCGAGAGGATACACGGAGGTCTGCCAGGTGTTTTGCAGGGAGAAAAGAAAAGGTGTCCAAAACAGCTTCCAATCGAATGTTCATGTGATTGGAAAAGTCAGGAGCGTTCAAAAGTACTGTTTTCTATCATTTGGCAAGCTGCGCACACAATCCCAGTCTTGTACAGATTCCCTCTTCACCTTTCCGAAGCTGCCGCTCTCTCAGGCTCCCGGAGCGGAAGAAGCGCCTTCTTCGCGCAAAGACGATTGTGCCGCTCACAGTGCTCTCCTTAGCGCGGCTTCTGCCGAAAGACGCCCGGGAGCGGCGCTTAGCTCCGGAGAGCATCCTACCTTCGTCTTTAGCGTCTCTTCTCGTCTACATCTTAGCCAAAACTTTTCCACTATGTCTGGCAGGGAGAAGATGTGGCAGCACAGAAAACATCTCCCATCGTGTTCTAGACGTTGCACGGAGGTGTGCCGAGAGTTTTCGAAGAAGGGAAAGAAACTTGTCCAAAACAGCTTCCAATCAAATGTTCATGTTATTGGAAAAGTCAGGAGAGTGCAAAAGTACTGTTTTCTATCATTTGGCAAGCGGCCCACACAATCCCAGTCTTGTACAGCTTCCCTCTTCACCTTTCCGAAGGTGCCGCTCTCTCGGGCTCCCGGAGCCGAAGAAGCGCCTTCTTCGCGCAAAGACGATTGTGCCGCTCACAGTGCTCTCCTTAGCGCGGCTTCTCCGAAAGATGCCCGGGAGCAGCACTTTGCTCCGGACAGCATGGTACCATCCTCTTTAGCGTCTTTTGTGCCCTACATGGAAGCAGAAAGCTTTTCCACTATGTCTGCCAGGGAGAAACTGTACCAGCACAGAAAACAACTCCCACCGTGGTCGAGAGGATGCACGGAGGTCTGCCAGGTGTTTTGCAGGGAGAAAAGAAAAGGTGTCCAAAACAGCTTCCAATCAAATGTTCATGTTATTGGAAAAGTCAGGAGCGTGCCAAGGTACTGTTTTCTATCAGTAGGCAAGCTGCGCACACAATCCCAGTGTTGTACAGCTTCCTTCTTCACCTTCCCGAAGCTGCCGCTCTCTCAGGCTCCCGGAGCGGAAGAAGCGCCTTCTTCGCGCAAAGACGATTGTGCCGCTCACAGTGCTCTCCTTAGCGCGGCTTCTGCCGAAAGACGCCCGGGAGCGGCGCTTAGCTTCAGAGAGCACCGTACCTTCGTCTTTAGCGTCTCTTCTCGTCTACATCTTAGCCAAAACTTTTCCACTATGTCTGGCAGGGAGAAGATGTGGCAGCACAGAAAACATCTCCCATCGTGTTCTAGACGTTGCACGGAGGTGTGCCGAGACTTTTGGAAGATGGGAAAGAAACTTGTCCAAAACAGCTTCCAATCGAATGTTCCTGTGATTGGAAATGTCAGGAGAGTTCAAAAGTTCTGTTTTCTATCATTTGGCAAGCTGCGCACACAATCCCAGTCTTGTACAGCTTCCTTTTTCACCTTTCCGAAGCTGCCGCTCTCTCGGGCTGCCGGAACCGAACAAGCGCCTTCTTCGCGCAAAGAACGATTGTGCCGCTCACAGTGCTCTCCTTAGCGCGGCTTCTCCGAAAGACGCCCGGGAGCAGGACTTTTCTCCGGACAGCCTGGTACCATCGCCTTTAGCGTCTTTTGTGGTCTACATGGATGCAGAAAGCTTTTCCACAATGTCTGGCAGGGAGAAACTGTGCCAGCACAGAAAACAGCTCCCACCGTGGTCGAGAGGATACACGGAGGTCTGCCAGGTGTTTTGCAGGGAGAAAAGAAAAGTTGTCCAAAACAGCTTCCAATCGAATGTTCATGTGATTGGAAAAGTCAGGAGAGTGCAAAGGTACTGTTTTCTATCAGTAGGCAAGCGGCGCACACAATCCCAGTGTTGTACAGCTTCCTTCTTCACGTTTCCGAAGCTGCCCCTCTCTCAGGCTCCCGGAGCCCAAAAAGCGCCTTCTTCGCGCAAGGACGATGGTGCGGCTCACAGTGCTCTCCTTAGCGCGGCTTCTGCCGAAAGACGCCCGGGAGCGGCGCTTAGCTCCAGAGAGCACCGTACCTTCGTCTTTAGCGTCTCTTCTCGTCTACATCTTAGCCAAAACTTTTCCACTATGTCTGGCAGGGAGAAGATGTGGCAGCACAGAAAACATCTCCCATCGTGTTCTAGACGTTGCACGGAGGTGTGCCGAGAGTTTTGGAAGAAGGGAAAGAAACTTGTCCAAAACAGCTTCCAATCGAATGTTCATGTGATTGGAAATGTCAGGAGAGTGCAAAAGTACTGTTTTGTATCATTTGGCAAGCTGCGCACACAATCCCAGTCTTGTACATCTTCCTTCTTCACCTTTCTGAAGCTGCCGCTCTCTCGGGCTCCCGGAGCCGAAGAAGCGCCTTCTTCGCGCAAAGACGATTGTGCCGCTCACAGTGCTCTCCTTAGCGCGGCTTCTGCCGAAAGACGCCCGGGAGCGGCGCTTCGCTCCAGAGAGCACCGTACCTTCATCTCTAGCGTCTCTTCTCGTCTACATCTTAGCCAAAACTGTTCCACTATGTCTGGCAGGGAGAAACTGTGCCAGCACAGAAAACATCTCCCATCGTGTTCAAGACGTTGCACGGGGTGTGCCGAGTGTTTTGGAAGAAGGGAAAGAAACTTGTCCAAAACAGCTTCCAATCAAATGTTCATGTGATTGGAAAAGTCAGGAGAGTGCAAAAGTACTGTTTTCTCTCACTTGACAAGCTGCGCACACAATCCCAGTCTTGTACAGCTTCCTTTTTCACCTTTTTGAAGCTGCCGCTCTCTCGGGCTCCCGGAGCCGAAGAAGCGCCTTCTTCGCGCAAAGACGATTGTGCCGCTCACAGTGCTCTCCTTAGCGCGGCTTCTCCGAAAGACGCCCGGGAGCAGCACTTTTCTCCGGACAGCATGGTACCTTCGTCTTTAGCCTCTTTTGTGGTCTACATCGAAGCAGAAAGCTTTTCCACTATGTCTGGCAGGGAGAAACTGTGCCAGCACAGAAAACAACTCCCACCGTGGTCGAGAGGATGAACGGAGGTCTGCCAGCTGTTTTGCAGGGAGAAAAGAAAAGGTGTCCAAAACCGCTTCCAATCAAATGTTCATGTTATTGGAAAAGTCGGAAGAGTGCAAAGGTACTGTTTTCTATCATTTGGCAAGAGGCCCACACAATCCCAGTCTTGTACAGCTTCCCTCTTCACCTTTCCGAAGGTGCCGCTCTCTCGGGCTCCCGGAGCCGAAGAAGCGCCTTCTTCGCGCAAAGACGATTGTGCCGCTCACAGTGCTCTCCTTAGCGCGGCTTCTCCGAAAGACGCCCGGGAACAGCACTTTTCTCCGGACAGGACGGTACCATCGCCTTTAGCGTCTTTTCTGCCCTACATGGAAGCAGACAGCATTTCCCCTATGTCTGGCAGGGAGAAACTGTGCCAGCACAGAAAACAACTCCCACCGTGGTCGAGAGGATGCACGGAGGTCTGCCAGCTGTTTTGCAGGGAGAAAAGAAAAGGTGTCCAAAACAGCTTCCAATCAAATGTTCATGTTATTGGAAAAGTCAGGAGAGTGCCAAGGTACTGTTTTCTATCAGTAGGCAAGCGGCGCACACAATCCCAGTGTTGTACAGCATCCTTCTTCACCTTCCCGAAGCTGCCGCTCTCTCGGGCTCCCGGAGCCCAAGAAGCGCCTTCTTCGCGCAAAGACGATTGTGCCGCTCACAGTGCTCTCCTTAGCGCGGCTTCTCCGAAAGACGCCCGGGAGCAGGACTTTGCTCCGGACAGCCTGGTACCATCGCCTTTAGCGTCTTTTGTGGTCTACATGGATGCAGAAAGCTTTTCCACAATGTCTGGCAGGGAGAAACTGTGCCAGCACAGAAAACAGCTCCCACCGTGGTCGAGAGGATACACGGAGGTCTGCCAGGTGTTTTGCAGGGAGAAAAGAAAAGGTGTCCAAAACAGCTTCCAATCGAATGTTCATGTGATTGGAAAAGTCAGGAGCGTTCAAAATACTGTTTTCTATCATTTGGCAAGCTGCGCACACAATCCCAGTCTTGTACAGATTCCCTCTTCACCTTTCCGAAGCTGCCGCTCTCTCAGGCTCCCAGAGCGGAAGAAGCGCCTTCTTCGCGCAAAGACGATTGTGCCGCTCACAGTGCTCTCGTTAGCGTGGCTTCTGCCGAAAGACGCCCGGGAGCGGCGCTTAGCTCCGGAGAGCATCCTACCTTCGTCTTTAGCGTCTCTTCTCGTCTACATCTTAGCCAAAACTTTTCCACTATGTCTGGCAGGGAGAAGATGTGGCAGCACAGAAAACATCTCCCATCGTGTTCTAGACGTTGCACGGAGGTGTGCCGAGAGTTTTGGAAGAAGGGAAAGAAACTTGTCCAAAACAGCTTCCAATCGAATGTTCATGTGATTGGAAATGTCAGGAGAGTGCAAAAGTACTGTTTTGTATCATTTGGCAAGCGGCCCACACAATCCCAGTCTTGTACAGCTTCCCTCTTCACCTTTCCGAAGGTGCCGCTCTCTCGGGCTCCCGGAGCCCAAGAAGCGGCTTCTTCGCGCAAAGACGATTGTGCCGCTCACAGTGCTCTCCTTAGCGCGGCTTCTCCGAAAGACGCCCGGGAACAGCACTTTGCTCCGGACAGGACGGTACCATCGCCTTTAGCGTCTTTTCTGCCCTACATGGAAGCAGAAAGCTTTTCCACTATGTCTGGCAGGGAGAAACTGTGCCAGCACAGAAAACAACTCCCACCGTGGTCGAGAGGATGCACGGAGGTCTGCCAGCTGTTTTGCAGGGAGAAAAGAAAAGGTGTCCAAAACAGCTTCCAATCAAATGTTCATGTTATTGGAAAAGTCAGGAGAGTGCCAAGGTACTGTTTTCTATCAGTAGGCAAGCGGCGCACACAATCCCAGTGTTGTACAGCATCCTTCTTCACCTTTCCGAAGGTGCCGCTCTCTCGGGCTCCCGGAGCCGAAGAAGCGCCTTCTTCGCGCAAAGACGATTGTGCCGCTCACAGTGCTCTCCTTAGCGCGGCTTCTCCGAAAGACGCCCGGGAGCAGCACTTTGCTCCGGACAGCATGGTACCATCCTCTTTAGCGTCTTTTGTGCCCTACATGGAAGCAGAAAGCTTTTCCACTATGTCTGCCAGGGAGAAACTGTACCAGCACAGAAAACAACTCCCACCGTGGTCGAGAGGATGCACGGAGGTCTGCCAGGTGTTTTGCAGGGAGAAAAGAAAAGGTGTCCAAAACAGCTTCCAATCAAATGTTCATGTTATTGGAAAAGTCAGGAGCGTGCCAAGGTACTGTTTTCTATCAGTAGGCAAGCTGCGCACACAATCCCAGTGTTGTACAGCTTCCTTCTTCACCTTCCCGAAGCTGCCGCTCTCTCAGGCTCCCGGAGCGGAAGAAGCGCCTTCTTCGCGCAAAGACGATTGTGCCGCTCACAGTGCTCTCCTTAGCGCGGCTTCTGCCGAAAGACGCCCGGGAGCGGCGCTTAGCTTCAGAGAGCACCGTACCTTCGTCTTTAGCGTCTCTTCTCGTCTACATCTTAGCCAAAACTTTTCCACTATGTCTGGCAGGGAGAAGATGTGGCAGCACAGAAAACATCTCCCATCGTGTTCTAGACGTTGCACGGAGGTGTGCCGAGACTTTTGGAAGATGGGAAAGAAACTTGTCCAAAACAGCTTCCAATCGAATGTTCCTGTGATTGGAAATGTCAGGAGAGTTCAAAAGTTCTGTTTTCTATCATTTGGCAAGCTGCGCACACAATCCCAGTCTTGTACAGCTTCCTTTTTCACCTTTCCGAAGCTGCCGCTCTCTCGGGCTGCCGGAACCGAACAAGCGCCTTCTTCGCGCAAAGAACGATTGTGCCGCTCACAGTGCTCTCCTTAGCGCGGCTTCTCCGAAAGACGCCCGGGAGCAGGACTTTTCTCCGGACAGCCTGGTACCATCGCCTTTAGCATCTTTTGTGGTCTACATGGATGCAGAAAGCTTTTCCACAATGTCTGGCAGGGAGAAACTGTGCCAGCACAGAAAACAGCTCCCACCGTGGTCGAGAGGATACACGGAGGTCTGCCAGGTGTTTTGCAGGGAGAAAAGAAAAGTTGTCCAAAACAGCTTCCAATCGAATGTTCATGTGATTGGAAAAGTCAGGAGAGTGCAAAGGTACTGTTTTCTATCAGTAGGCAAGCGGCGCACACAATCCCAGTGTTGTACAGCTTCCTTCTTCACGTTTCCGAAGCTGCCCCTCTCTCAGGCTCCCGGAGCCCAAAAAGCGCCTTCTTCGCGCAAGGACGATGGTGCGGCTCACAGTGCTCTCCTTAGCGCGGCTTCTGCCGAAAGACGCCCGGGAGCGGCGCTTAGCTCCAGAGAGCACCGTACCTTCGTCTTTAGCGTCTCTTCTCGTCTACATCTTAGCCAAAACTTTTCCACTATGTCTGGCAGGGAGAAGATGTGGCAGCACAGAAAACATCTCCCATCGTGTTCTAGACGTTGCACGGAGGTGTGCCGAGAGTTTTGGAAGAAGGGAAAGAAACTTGTCCAAAACAGCTTCCAATCGAATGTTCATGTGATTGGAAATGTCAGGAGAGTGCAAAAGTACTGTTTTGTATCATTTGGCAAGCTGCGCACACAATCCCAGTCTTGTACATCTTCCTTCTTCACCTTTCTGAAGCTGCCGCTCTCTCGGGCTCCCGGAGCCGAAGAAGCGCCTTCTTCGCGCAAAGACGATTGTGCCGCTCACAGTGCTCTCCTTAGCGCGGCTTCTGCCGAAAGACGCCCGGGAGCGGCGCTTCGCTCCAGAGAGCACCGTACCTTCATCTCTAGCGTCTCTTCTCGTCTACATCTTAGCCAAAACTGTTCCACTATGTCTGGCAGGGAGAAACTGTGCCAGCACAGAAAACATCTCCCATCGTGTTCAAGACGTTGCACGGGGTGTGCCGAGTGTTTTGGAAGAAGGGAAAGAAACTTGTCCAAAACAGCTTCCAATCAAATGTTCATGTGATTGGAAAAGTCAGGAGAGTGCAAAAGTACTGTTTTCTCTCACTTGACAAGCTGCGCACACAATCCCAGTCTTGTACAGCTTCCTTTTTCACCTTTTTGAAGCTGCCGCTCTCTCGGGCTCCCGGAGCCGAAGAAGCGCCTTCTTCGCGCAAAGACGATTGTGCCGCTCACAGTGCTCTCCTTAGCGCGGCTTCTCCGAAAGACGCCCGGGAGCAGCACTTTTCTCCGGACAGCATGGTACCTTCGTCTTTAGCCTCTTTTGTGGTCTACATCGAAGCAGAAAGCTTTTCCACTATGTCTGGCAGGGAGAAACTGTGCCAGCACAGAAAACAACTCCCACCGTGGTCGAGAGGATGAACGGAGGTCTGCCAGCTGTTTTGCAGGGAGAAAAGAAAAGGTGTCCAAAACCGCTTCCAATCAAATGTTCATGTTATTGGAAAAGTCGGAAGAGTGCAAAGGTACTGTTTTCTATCATTTGGCAAGAGGCCCACACAATCCCAGTCTTGTACAGCTTCCCTCTTCACCTTTCCGAAGGTGCCGCTCTCTCGGGCTCCCGGAGCCGAAGAAGCGCCTTCTTCGCGCAAAGACGATTGTGCCGCTCACAGTGCTCTCCTTAGCGCGGCTTCTCCGAAAGACGCCCGGGAACAGCACTTTTCTCCGGACAGGACGGTACCATCGCCTTTAGCGTCTTTTCTGCCCTACATGGAAGCAGACAGCATTTCCCCTATGTCTGGCAGGGAGAAACTGTGCCAGCACAGAAAACAACTCCCACCGTGGTCGAGAGGATGCACGGAGGTCTGCCAGCTGTTTTGCAGGGAGAAAAGAAAAGGTGTCCAAAACAGCTTCCAATCAAATGTTCATGTTATTGGAAAAGTCAGGAGAGTGCCAAGGTACTGTTTTCTATCAGTAGGCAAGCGGCGCACACAATCCCAGTGTTGTACAGCATCCTTCTTCACCTTCCCGAAGCTGCCGCTCTCTCGGGCTCCCGGAGCCCAAGAAGCGCCTTCTTCGCGCAAAGACGATTGTGCCGCTCACAGTGCTCTCCTTAGCGCGGCTTCTCCGAAAGACGCCCGGGAGCAGCACTTTGCTCCGGACAGCCTGGTACCATCGCCTTTAGCGTCTTTTGTGGTCTACATGGATGCAGAAAGCTTTTCCACAATGTCTGGCAGGGAGAAACTGTGCCAGCACAGAAAACAGCTCCCACCGTGGTCGAGAGGATACACGGAGGTCTGCCAGCTGTTTTGCAGGGAGAAAAGAAAAGGTGTCCAAAACAGCTTCCAATCGAATGTTCATGTGATTGGAAAAGTCAGGAGCGTTCAAAAGTACTGTTTTCTATCATTTGGCAAGCTGCGCACACAATCCCAGTCTTGTACAGATTCCCTCTTCACCTTTCCGAAGCTGCCGCTCTCTCAGGCTCCCGGAGCGGAAGAAGCGCCTTCTTCGCGCAAAGACGATTGTGCCGCTCACAGTGCTCTCGTTAGCGTGGCTTCTGCCGAAAGACGCCCGGGAGCGGCGCTTAGCTCCGGAGAGCATCCTACCTTCGTCTTTAGCGTCTCTTCTCGTCTACATCTTAGCCAAAACTTTTCCACTATGTCTGGCAGGGAGAAGATGTGGCAGCACAGAAAACATCTCCCATCGTGTTCTAGACGTTGCACGGAGGTGTGCCGAGAGTTTTGGAAGAAGGGAAAGAAACTTGTCCAAAACAGCTTCCAATCAAATGTTCATGTGATTGGAAATGTCAGGAGAGTGCAAAAGTACTGTTTTGTATCATTTGGCAAGCGGCCCACACAATCCCAGTCTTGTACAGCTTCCCTCTTCACCTTTCCGAAGGTGCCGCTCTCTCGGGCTCCCGGAGCCCAAGAAGCGGCTTCTTCGCGCAAAGACGATTGTGCCGCTCACAGTGCTCTCCTTAGCGCGGCTTCTCCGAAAGACGCCCGGGAACAGCACTTTGCTCCGGACAGGACGGTACCATCGCCTTTAGCGTCTTTTCTGCCCTACATGGAAGCAGAAAGCTTTTCCACTATGTCTGGCAGGGAGAAACTGTGCCAGCACAGAAAACAACTCCCACCGTGGTCGAGAGGATGCACGGAGGTCTGCCAGCTGTTTTGCAGGGAGAAAAGAAAAGGTGTCCAAAACAGCTTCCAATCAAATGTTCATGTTATTGGAAAAGTCAGGAGAGTGCCAAGGTACTGTTTTCTATCAGTAGGCAAGCGGCGCACACAATCCCAGTGTTGTACAGCATCCTTCTTCACCTTTCCGAAGGTGCCGCTCTCTCGGGCTCCCGGAGCCGAAGAAGCGCCTTCTTCGCGCAAAGACGATTGTGCCGCTCACAGTGCTCTCCTTAGCGCGGCTTCTCCGAAAGACGCCCGGGAGCAGCACTTTGCTCCGGACAGCATGGTACCATCCTCTTTAGCGTCTTTTGTGCCCTACATGGAAGCAGAAAGCTTTTCCACTATGTCTGCCAGGGAGAAACTGTACCAGCACAGAAAACAACTCCCACCGTGGTCGAGAGGATGCACGGAGGTCTGCCAGGTGTTTTGCAGGGAGAAAAGAAAAGGTGTCCAAAACAGCTTCCAATCAAATGTTCATGTTATTGGAAAAGTCAGGAGCGTGCCAAGGTACTGTTTTCTATCAGTAGGCAAGCTGCGCACACAATCCCAGTGTTGTACAGCTTCCTTCTTCACCTTCCCGAAGCTGCCGCTCTCTCAGGCTCCCGGAGCGGAAGAAGCGCCTTCTTCGCGCAAAGACGATTGTGCCGCTCACAGTGCTCTCCTTAGCGCGGCTTCTGCCGAAAGACGCCCGGGAGCGGCGCTTAGCTTCAGAGAGCACCGTACCTTCGTCTTTAGCGTCTCTTCTCGTCTACATCTTAGCCAAAACTTTTCCACTATGTCTGGCAGGGAGAAGATGTGGCAGCACAGAAAACATCTCCCATCGTGTTCTAGACGTTGCACGGAGGTGTGCCGAGACTTTTGGAAGATGGGAAAGAAACTTGTCCAAAACAGCTTCCAATCGAATGTTCCTGTGATTGGAAATGTCAGGAGAGTTCAAAAGTTCTGTTTTCTATCATTTGGCAAGCTGCGCACACAATCCCAGTCTTGTACAGCTTCCTTTTTCACCTTTCCGAAGCTGCCGCTCTCTCGGGCTGCCGGAACCGAACAAGCGCCTTCTTCGCGCAAAGAACGATTGTGCCGCTCACAGTGCTCTCCTTAGCGCGGCTTCTCCGAAAGACGCCCGGGAGCAGGACTTTTCTCCGGACAGCCTGGTACCATCGCCTTTAGCGTCTTTTGTGGTCTACATGGATGCAGAAAGCTTTTCCACAATGTCTGGCAGGGAGAAACTGTGCCAGCACAGAAAACAGCTCCCACCGTGGTCGAGAGGATACACGGAGGTCTGCCAGGTGTTTTGCAGGGAGAAAAGAAAAGTTGTCCAAAACAGCTTCCAATCGAATGTTCATGTGATTGGAAAAGTCAGGAGAGTGCAAAGGTACTGTTTTCTATCAGTAGGCAAGCGGCGCACACAATCCCAGTGTTGTACAGCTTCCTTCTTCACGTTTCCGAAGCTGCCCCTCTCTCAGGCTCCCGGAGCCCAAAAAGCGCCTTCTTGGCGCAAGGACGATGGTGCGGCTCACAGTGCTCTCCTTAGCGCGGCTTCTGCCGAAAGACGCCCGGGAGCGGCGCTTAGCTCCAGAGAGCACCGTACCTTCGTCTTTAGCGTCTCTTCTCGTCTACATCTTAGCCAAAACTTTTCCACTATGTCTGGCAGGGAGAAGATGTGGCAGCACAGAAAACATCTCCCATCGTGTTCTAGACGTTGCACGGAGGTGTGCCGAGAGTTTTGGAAGAAGGGAAAGAAACTTGTCCAAAACAGCTTCCAATCGAATGTTCATGTGATTGGAAATGTCAGGAGAGTGCAAAAGTACTGTTTTGTATCATTTGGCAAGCTGCGCACACAATCCCAGTCTTGTACATCTTCCTTCTTCACCTTTCTGAAGCTGCCGCTCTCTCGGGCTCCCGGAGCCGAAGAAGCGCCTTCTTCGCGCAAAGACGATTGTGCCGCTCACAGTGCTCTCCTTAGTGCGGCTTCTGCCGAAAGACGCCCGGGAGCGGCGCTTCGCTCCAGAGAGCACCGTACCTTCATCTCTAGCGTCTCTTCTCGTCTACATCTTAGCCAAAACTGTTCCACTATGTCTGGCAGGGAGAAACTGTGCCAGCACAGAAAACATCTCCCATCGTGTTCAAGACGTTGCACGGGGTGTGCCGAGTGTTTTGGAAGAAGGGAAAGAAACTTGTCCAAAACAGCTTCCAATCAAATGTTCATGTGATTGGAAAAGTCAGGAGAGTGCAAAAGTACTGTTTTCTCTCACTTGACAAGCTGCGCACACAATCCCAGTCTTGTACAGCTTCCTTTTTCACCTTTTTGAAGCTGCCGCTCTCTCGGGCTCCCGGAGCCGAAGAAGCGCCTTCTTCGCGCAAAGACGATTGTGCCGCTCACAGTGCTCTCCTTAGCGCGGCTTCTCCGAAAGACGCCCGGGAGCAGCACTTTTCTCCGGACAGCATGGTACCTTCGTCTTTAGCCTCTTTTGTGGTCTACATCGAAGCAGAAAGCTTTTCCACTATGTCTGGCAGGGAGAAACTGTGCCAGCACAGAAAACAACTCCCACCGTGGTCGAGAGGATGAACGGAGGTCTGCCAGCTGTTTTGCAGGGAGAAAAGAAAAGGTGTCCAAAACCGCTTCCAATCAAATGTTCATGTTATTGGAAAAGTCGGAAGAGTGCAAAGGTACTGTTTTCTATCATTTGGCAAGCGGCCCACACAATCCCAGTCTTGTACAGCTTCCCTCTTCACCTTTCCGAAGGTGCCGCTCTCTCGGGCTCCCGGAGCCGAAGAAGCGCCTTCTTCGCGCAAAGACGATTGTGCCGCTCACAGTGCTCTCCTTAGCGCGGCTTCTCCGAAAGACGCCCGGGAACAGCACTTTTCTCCGGACAGGACGGTACCATCGCCTTTAGCGTCTTTTCTGCCCTACATGGAAGCAGACAGCATTTCCCCTATGTCTGGCAGGGAGAAACTGTGCCAGCACAGAAAACAACTCCCACCGTGGTCGAGAGGATGCACGGAGGTCTGCCAGCTGTTTTGCAGGGAGAAAAGAAAAGGTGTCCAAAACAGCTTCCAATCAAATGTTCATGTTATTGGAAAAGTCAGGAGAGTGCCAAGGTACTGTTTTCTATCAGTAGGCAAGCGGCGCACACAATCCCAGTGTTGTACAGCATCCTTCTTCACCTTCCCGAAGCTGCCGCTCTCTCGGGCTCCCGGAGCCCAAGAAGCGCCTTCTTCGCGCAAAGACGATTGTGCCGCTCACAGTGCTCTCCTTAGCGCGGCTTCTCCGAAAGACGCCCGGGAGCAGGACTTTGCTCCGGACAGCCTGGTACCATCGCCTTTAGCGTCTTTTGTGGTCTACATGGATGCAGAAAGCTTTTCCACAATGTCTGGCAGGGAGAAACTGTGCCAGCACAGAAAACAGCTCCCACCGTGGTCGAGAGGATACACGGAGGTCTGCCAGGTGTTTTGCAGGGAGAAAAGAAAAGGTGTCCAAAACAGCTTCCAATCAAATGTTCATGTTATTGGAAAAGTCAGGAGAGTGCCAAGGTACTGTTTTCTATCAGTAGGCAAGCGGCGCACACAATCCCAGTGTTGTACAGCATCCTTCTTCACCTTCCCGAAGCTGCCGCTCTCTCGGGCTCCCGGAGCCCAAGAAGCGGCTTCTTCGCGCAAAGACGATTGTGCCGCTCACAGTGCTCTCCTTAGCGCGGCTTCTCCGAAAGACGCCCGGGAGCAGCACTTTGCTCCGGACAGCATGGTACCATCCTCTTTAGCGTCTTTTGTGCCCTACATGGAAGCAGAAAGCTTTTCCACTATGTCTGCCAGGGAGAAACTGTACCAGCACAGAAAACAACTCCCACCGTGGTCGAGAGGATGCACGGAGGTCTGCCAGCTGTTTTGCAGGGAGAAAAGGAAAGGTGTCCAAAACAGCTTCCAATCGAATGTTCATGTGATTGGAAAAGTAAGGAGAGTTCAAAAGTACTGTTTTCTATCATTTGGCAAGCTGCGCACACAATCCCAGTCTTGTACAGATTCCCTCTTCACCTTTCCGAAGCTGCCGCTCTCTCAGGCTCCCGGAGCGGAAGAAGCGCCTTCTTCGCGCAAAGACGATTGTGCCGCTCACAGTGCTCTCGTTAGCGCGGCTTCTGCCGAAAGACGCCCGGGAGCGGCGCTTAGCTCCAGAGAGCACCGTACCTTCGTCTTTAGCGTCTCTTCTCGTCTACATCTTAGCCAAAACTTTTCCACTATGTCTGGCAGGGAGAAGATGTGGCAGCACAGAAAACATCTCCCATCGTGTTCTAGACGTTGCACGGAGGTGTGCCGAGAGTTTTGGAAGAAGGGAAAGAAACTTGTCCAAAACAGCTTCCAATCGAATGTTCATGTGATTGGAAAAGTCAGGAGAGTTCAAAAGTTCTGTTTTCTATCATTTGGCAAGCTGCGCACACAATCCCAGTCTTGTACAGCTTCCCTCTTCACCTTTCCGAAGGTGCCGCTCTCTCGGGCTCCCGGAGCCGAAGAAGCGCCTTCTTCGCGCAAAGACGATTGTGCCGCTCACAGTGCTCTCCTTAGCGCGGCTTCTCCGCAAGACGCCCGGGAGCAGCACTTTGCTCCGGACAGCCTGGTACCATCGTCTTTAGCGTCTTTTGTGCCCTACATGGAAGCAGACAGCATTTCCACTATGTCTGGCAGGGAGAAACTGTGCCAGCACAGAAAACAACTCCCACCGTGGTCGAGAGGATGCATGGAGGTCTGCAAGGTGTTTTGCAGGGAGAAAAGAAAAGGTGTCCAAAACAGCTTCCAATCGAATGTTCATGTGATTGGAAAAGTCAGGAGAGTGCAAAGGTACTGTTTTCTATCAGTAGGCAAGCTGCGCACGCAATCCCAGTGTTGTACAGCTTCCTTCTTCACCTTTCTGAGGCTGCCGCTCTCTCGGGCTCCCGGAGCCGAAGAAGCGCCTTCTTCGCGCAAAGACGATTGTGCCGTTCACAGTGCTCTCCTTAGCGCGGCTTCTGCCGAAAGACGCCCGGGAGCGGCGCTTAGCTCCAGAGAGCACCGTACCTTCGTCTTTAGCGTCTCTTCTCGTCTACATCTTAGCCAAAACTTTTCCACTATGTCTGGCAGGGAGAAGCTGTGGCAGCACAGAAAACATCTCCCATCGTGTTCAAGACGTTGCACGGAGGTGTGCCGAGTGTTTTGGAAGATGGGAAAGAAACTTGTCCAAAACAGCTTCCAATCAAATGTTCATGTGATTGGAAAAGTCAGGAGAGTGCAAAAGTACTGTTTTCTATCATTTGGCAAGCGGCCCACACAATCCCAGTCTTGTACAGCTTCCCTCTTCACCTTTCCGAAGGTGCCGCTCTCTCGGGCTCCCGGAGCCGAAGAAGCGGCTTCTTCGCGCAAAGACGATTGTGCCGCTCACAGTGCTCTCCTTAGCGCGGCTTCTCCGAAAGACGCCCGGGAACAGCACTTTTCTCCGGACAGGACGGTACCATCGCCTTTAGCGTCTTTTCTGCCCTACATGGAAGCAGACAGCATTTCCCCTATATCTGGCAGGGAGAAACTGAGCCAGCACAGAAAACAACTCCCACCGTGGTCGAGAGGATGCACGGAGGTCTGCCAGCTGTTTTGCAGGGAGAAAAGAAAAGGTGTCCAAAACAGCTTCCAATCAAATGTTCATGTTATTGGAAAAGTCAGGAGAGTGCCAAGGTACTGTTTTCTATCAGTAGGCAAGCGGCGCACACAATCCCAGTGTTGTACAGCATCCTTCTTCACCTTCCCGAAGCTGCCGCTCTCTCGGGCTCCCGGAGCCCAAGAAGCGCCTTCTTCGCGCAAAGACGATTGTGCCGCTCACAGTGCTCTCCTTAGCGCGGCTTCTCCGAAAGACGCCCGGGAACAGCACTTTGCTCCGGACAGCATGGTACCATCCTCTTTAGCGTCTTTTGTGCCCTACATGGAAGCAGAAAGCTTTTCCACTATGTCTGCCAGGGAGAAACTGTACCAGCACAGAAAACAACTCCCACCGTGGTCGAGAGGATGCACGGAGGTCTGCCAGCTGTTTTGCAGGGAGAAAAGAAAAGGTGTCCAAAACAGCTTCCAATCGAATGTTCATGTGATTGGAAAAGTCAGGAGAGTTCAAAAGTACTGTTTTCTATCATTTGGCAAGCTGCGCACACAATCCCAGTCTTGTACAGATTCCCTCTTCACCTTTCCGAAGCTGCCGCTCTCTCAGGCTCCCGGAGCGGAAGAAGCGCCTTCTTCGCGCAAAGACGATTGTGCCGCTCACAGTGCTCTCCTTAGCGCGGCTTCTGCCGAAAGACGCCCGGGAGCGGCGCTTAGCTCCGGAGAGCATCCTACCTTCGTCTTTAGCATCTCTTCTCGTCTACATCTTAGCCAAAACTTTTCCACTATGTCTGGCAGGGAGAAGATGTGGCAGCACAGAAAACATCTCCCATCGTGTTCTAGACGTTGCACGGAGGTGTGCCGAGAGTTTTGGAAGAAGGGAAAGAAACTTGTCCAAAACAGCTTCCAATCGAATGTTCATGTGATTGGAAATGTCAGGAGAGTGCAAAAGTACTGTTTTGTATCATTTGGCAAGCGGCCCACACAATCCCAGTCTTGTACAGCTTCCCTCTTCACCTTTCCGAAGGTGCCGCTCTCTCGGGCTCCCGGAGCCCAAGAAGCGGCTTCTTCGCGCAAAGACGATTGTGCCGCTCACAGTGCTCTCCTTAGCGCGGCTTCTCCGAAAGACGCCCGGGAACAGCACTTTTCTCCGGACAGGACGGTACCATCGCCTTTAGCGTCTTTTGTGGTCTACATCGAAGCAGAAAGCTTTTCCACTATGTCTGGCAGGGAGAAACTGTGCCAGCACAGAAAACAACTCCCACCGTGGTCGAGAGGATGCACGGAGGTCTGCCAGCTGTTTTGCAGGGAGAAAAGAAAAGGTGTCCAAAACAGCTTCCAATCAAATGTTCATGTTATTGGAAAAGTCAGGAGAGTGCCAAGGTACTGTTTTCTATCAGTAGGCAAGCGGCGCACACAATCCCAGTGTTGTACAGCATCCTTCTTCACCTTCCCGAAGCTGCCGCTCTCTCGGGCTCCCGGAGCCCAAGAAGCGCCTTCTTCGCGCAAAGACGATTGTGCCGCTCACAGTGCTCTCCTTAGCGCGGCTTCTGCCGAAAGACGCCCGGGAGCGGCGCTTAGCTCCAGAGAGCACCGTACCTTCGTCTTTAGCGTCTCTTCTCGTCTACATCTTAGCCAAAACTTTTCCACTATGTCTGGCAGGGAGAAGATGTGGCAGCACAGAAAACATCTCCCATCGTGTTCTAGACGTTGCACGGAGGTGTGCCGAGACTTTTGGAAGATGGGAAAGAAACTTGTCCAAAACAGCTTCCAATCGAATGTTCCTGTGATTGGAAATGTCAGGAGAGTTCAAAAGTTCTGTTTTCTATCATTTGGCAAGCTGCGCACACAATCCCAGTCTTGTACAGCTTCCTTTTTCACCTTTCCGAAGCTGCCGCTCTCTCGGGCTGCCGGAACCGAACAAGCGCCTTCTTCGCGCAAAGAACGATTGTGCCGCTCACAGTGCTCTCCTTAGCGCGGCTTCTCCGAAAGACGCCCGGGAGCAGGACTTTTCTCCGGACAGCCTGGTACCATCGCCTTTAGCGTCTTTTGTGGTCTACATGGATGCAGAAAGCTTTTCCACAATGTCTGGCAGGGAGAAACTGTGCCAGCACAGAAAACAGCTCCCACCGTGGTCGAGAGGATACACGGAGGTCTGCCAGGTGTTTTGCAGGGAGAAAAGAAAAGTTGTCCAAAACAGCTTCCAATCGAATGTTCATGTGATTGGAAAAGTCAGGAGAGTGCAAAGGTACTGTTTTCTATCAGTAGGCAAGCGGCGCACACAATCCCAGTGTTGTACAGCTTCCTTCTTCACGTTTCCGAAGCTGCCCCTCTCTCAGGCTCCCGGAGCCCAAAAAGCGCCTTCTTCGCCCAAGGACGATGGTGCGGCTCACAGTGCTCTCCTTAGCGCGGCTTCTGCCGAAAGACGCCCGGGAGCGGCGCTTAGCTCCAGAGAGCACCGTACCTTCGTCTTTAGCGTCTCTTCTCGTCTACATCTTAGCCAAAACTTTTCCACTATGTCTGGCAGGGAGAAGATGTGGCAGCACAGAAAACATCTCCCATCGTGTTCTAGACGTTGCACGGAGGTGTGCCGAGAGTTTTGGAAGAAGGGAAAGAAACTTGTCCAAAACAGCTTCCAATCGAATGTTCATGTGATTGGAAATGTCAGGAGAGTGCAAAAGTACTGTTTTGTATCATTTGGCAAGCTGCGCACACAATCCCAGTCTTGTACATCTTCCTTCTTCACCTTTCTGAAGCTGCCGCTCTCTCGGGCTCCCGGAGCCGAAGAAGCGCCTTCTTCGCGCAAAGACGATTGTGCCGCTCACAGTGCTCTCCTTAGCGCGGCTTCTGCCGAAAGACGCCCGGGAGCGGCGCTTCGCTCCAGAGAGCACCGTACCTTCATCTCTAGCGTCTCTTCTCGTCTACATCTTAGCCAAAACTGTTCCACTATGTCTGGCAGGGAGAAACTGTGCCAGCACAGAAAACATCTCCCATCGTGTTCAAGACGTTGCACGGGGTGTGCCGAGTGTTTTGGAAGAAGGGAAAGAAACTTGTCCAAAACAGCTTCCAATCAAATGTTCATGTGATTGGAAAAGTCAGGAGAGTGCAAAAGTACTGTTTTCTCTCACTTGACAAGCTGCGCACACAATCCCAGTCTTGTACAGCTTCCTTTTTCACCTTTTTGAAGCTGCCGCTCTCTCGGGCTCCCGGAGCCGAAGAAGCGCCTTCTTCGCGCAAAGACGATTGTGCCGCTCACAGTGCTCTCCTTAGCGCGGCTTCTCCGAAAGACGCCCGGGAGCAGCACTTTTCTCCGGACAGCATGGTACCTTCGTCTTTAGCCTCTTTTGTGGTCTACATCGAAGCAGAAAGCTTTTCCACTATGTCTGGCAGGGAGAAACTGTGCCAGCACAGAAAACAACTCCCACCGTGGTCGAGAGGATGAACGGAGGTCTGCCAGCTGTTTTGCAGGGAGAAAAGAAAAGGTGTCCAAAACCGCTTCCAATCAAATGTTCATGTTATTGGAAAAGTCGGAAGAGTGCAAAGGTACTGTTTTCTATCATTTGGCAAGAGGCCCACACAATCCCAGTCTTGTACAGCTTCCCTCTTCACCTTTCCGAAGGTGCCGCTCTCTCGGGCTCCCGGAGCCGAAGAAGCGCCTTCTTCGCGCAAAGACGATTGTGCCGCTCACAGTGCTCTCCTTAGCGCGGCTTCTCCGAAAGACGCCCGGGAACAGCACTTTTCTCCGGACAGGACGGTACCATCGCCTTTAGCGTCTTTTCTGCCCTACATGGAAGCAGACAGCATTTCCCCTATGTCTGGCAGGGAGAAACTGTGCCAGCACAGAAAACAACTCCCACCGTGGTCGAGAGGATGCACGGAGGTCTGCCAGCTGTTTTGCAGGGAGAAAAGAAAAGGTGTCCAAAACAGCTTCCAATCAAATGTTCATGTTATTGGAAAAGTCAGGAGAGTGCCAAGGTACTGTTTTCTATCAGTAGGCAAGCGGCGCACACAATCCCAGTGTTGTACAGCATCCTTCTTCACCTTCCCGAAGCTGCCGCTCTCTCGGGCTCCCGGAGCCCAAGAAGCGCCTTCTTCGCGCAAAGACGATTGTGCCGCTCACAGTGCTCTCCTTAGCGCGGCTTCTCCGAAAGACGCCCGGGAGCAGGACTTTGCTCCGGACAGCCTGGTACCATCGCCTTTAGCGTCTTTTGTGGTCTACATGGATGCAGAAAGCTTTTCCACAATGTCTGGCAGGGAGAAACTGTGCCAGCACAGAAAACAGCTCCCACCGTGGTCGAGAGGATACACGGAGGTCTGCCAGCTGTTTTGCAGGGAGAAAAGAAAAGGTGTCCAAAACAGCTTCCAATCGAATGTTCATGTGATTGGAAAAGTCAGGAGCGTTCAAAAGTACTGTTTTCTATCATTTGGCAAGCTGCGCACACAATCCCAGTCTTGTACAGATTCCCTCTTCACCTTTCCGAAGCTGCCGCTCTCTCAGGCTCCCGGAGCGGAAGAAGCGCCTTCTTCGCGCAAAGACGATTGTGCCGCTCACAGTGCTCTCGTTAGCGTGGCTTCTGCCGAAAGACGCCCGGGAGCGGCGCTTAGCTCCGGAGAGCATCCTACCTTCGTCTTTAGCGTCTCTTCTCGTCTACATCTTAGCCAAAACTTTTCCACTATGTCTGGCAGGGAGAAGATGTGGCAGCACAGAAAACATCTCCCATCGTGTTCTAGACGTTGCACGGAGGTGTGCCGAGAGTTTTGGAAGAAGGGAAAGAAACTTGTCCAAAACAGCTTCCAATCAAATGTTCATGTGATTGGAAATGTCAGGAGAGTGCAAAAGTACTGTTTTGTATCATTTGGCAAGCGGCCCACACAATCCCAGTCTTGTACAGCTTCCCTCTTCACCTTTCCGAAGGTGCCGCTCTCTCGGGCTCCCGGAGCCCAAGAAGCGGCTTCTTCGCGCAAAGACGATTGTGCCGCTCACAGTGCTCTCCTTAGCGCGGCTTCTCCGAAAGACGCCCGGGAACAGCACTTTGCTCCGGACAGGACGGTACCATCGCCTTTAGCGTCTTTTCTGCCCTACATGGAAGCAGAAAGCTTTTCCACTATGTCTGGCAGGGAGAAACTGTGCCAGCACAGAAAACAACTCCCACCGTGGTCGAGAGGATGCACGGAGGTCTGCCAGCTGTTTTGCAGGGAGAAAAGAAAAGGTGTCCAAAACAGCTTCCAATCAAATGTTCATGTTATTGGAAAAGTCAGGAGAGTGCCAAGGTACTGTTTTCTATCAGTAGGCAAGCGGCGCACACAATCCCAGTGTTGTACAGCATCCTTCTTCACCTTTCCGAAGGTGCCGCTCTCTCGGGCTCCCGGAGCCGAAGAAGCGCCTTCTTCGCGCAAAGACGATTGTGCCGCTCACAGTGCTCTCCTTAGCGCGGCTTCTCCGAAAGACGCCCGGGAGCAGCACTTTGCTCCGGACAGCATGGTACCATCCTCTTTAGCGTCTTTTGTGCCCTACATGGAAGCAGAAAGCTTTTCCACTATGTCTGCCAGGGAGAAACTGTACCAGCACAGAAAACAACTCCCACCGTGGTCGAGAGGATGCACGGAGGTCTGCCAGGTGTTTTGCAGGGAGAAAAGAAAAGGTGTCCAAAACAGCTTCCAATCAAATGTTCATGTTATTGGAAAAGTCAGGAGCGTGCCAAGGTACTGTTTTCTATCAGTAGGCAAGCTGCGCACACAATCCCAGTGTTGTACAGCTTCCTTCTTCACCTTCCCGAAGCTGCCGCTCTCTCAGGCTCCCGGAGCGGAAGAAGCGCCTTCTTCGCGCAAAGACGATTGTGCCGCTCACAGTGCTCTCCTTAGCGCGGCTTCTGCCGAAAGACGCCCGGGAGCGGCGCTTAGCTTCAGAGAGCACCGTACCTTCGTCTTTAGCGTCTCTTCTCGTCTACATCTTAGCCAAAACTTTTCCACTATGTCTGGCAGGGAGAAGATGTGGCAGCACAGAAAACATCTCCCATCGTGTTCTAGACGTTGCACGGAGGTGTGCCGAGACTTTTGGAAGATGGGAAAGAAACTTGTCCAAAACAGCTTCCAATCGAATGTTCCTGTGATTGGAAATGTCAGGAGAGTTCAAAAGTTCTGTTTTCTATCATTTGGCAAGCTGCGCACACAATCCCAGTCTTGTACAGCTTCCTTTTTCACCTTTCCGAAGCTGCCGCTCTCTCGGGCTGCCGGAACCGAACAAGCGCCTTCTTCGCGCAAAGAACGATTGTGCCGCTCACAGTGCTCTCCTTAGCGCGGCTTCTCCGAAAGACGCCCGGGAGCAGGACTTTTCTCCGGACAGCCTGGTACCATCGCCTTTAGCGTCTTTTGTGGTCTACATGGATGCAGAAAGCTTTTCCACAATGTCTGGCAGGGAGAAACTGTGCCAGCACAGAAAACAGCTCCCACCGTGGTCGAGAGGATACACGGAGGTCTGCCAGGTGTTTTGCAGGGAGAAAAGAAAAGTTGTCCAAAACAGCTTCCAATCGAATGTTCATGTGATTGGAAAAGTCAGGAGAGTGCAAAGGTACTGTTTTCTATCAGTAGGCAAGCGGCGCACACAATCCCAGTGTTGTACAGCTTCCTTCTTCACGTTTCCGAAGCTGCCCCTCTCTCAGGCTCCCGGAGCCCAAAAAGCGCCTTCTTGGCGCAAGGACGATGGTGCGGCTCACAGTGCTCTCCTTAGCGCGGCTTCTGCCGAAAGACGCCCGGGAGCGGCGCTTAGCTCCAGAGAGCACCGTACCTTCGTCTTTAGCGTCTCTTCTCGTCTACATCTTAGCCAAAACTTTTCCACTATGTCTGGCAGGGAGAAGATGTGGCAGCACAGAAAACATCTCCCATCGTGTTCTAGACGTTGCACGGAGGTGTGCCGAGAGTTTTGGAAGAAGGGAAAGAAACTTGTCCAAAACAGCTTCCAATCGAATGTTCATGTGATTGGAAATGTCAGGAGAGTGCAAAAGTACTGTTTTGTATCATTTGGCAAGCTGCGCACACAATCCCAGTCTTGTACATCTTCCTTCTTCACCTTTCTGAAGCTGCCGCTCTCTCGGGCTCCCGGAGCCGAAGAAGCGCCTTCTTCGCGCAAAGACGATTGTGCCGCTCACAGTGCTCTCCTTAGTGCGGCTTCTGCCGAAAGACGCCCGGGAGCGGCGCTTCGCTCCAGAGAGCACCGTACCTTCATCTCTAGCGTCTCTTCTCGTCTACATCTTAGCCAAAACTGTTCCACTATGTCTGGCAGGGAGAAACTGTGCCAGCACAGAAAACATCTCCCATCGTGTTCAAGACGTTGCACGGGGTGTGCCGAGTGTTTTGGAAGAAGGGAAAGAAACTTGTCCAAAACAGCTTCCAATCAAATGTTCATGTGATTGGAAAAGTCAGGAGAGTGCAAAAGTACTGTTTTCTCTCACTTGACAAGCTGCGCACACAATCCCAGTCTTGTACAGCTTCCTTTTTCACCTTTTTGAAGCTGCCGCTCTCTCGGGCTCCCGGAGCCGAAGAAGCGCCTTCTTCGCGCAAAGACGATTGTGCCGCTCACAGTGCTCTCCTTAGCGCGGCTTCTCCGAAAGACGCCCGGGAACAGCACTTTTCTCCGGACAGCATGGTACCTTCGTCTTTAGCCTCTTTTGTGGTCTACATCGAAGCAGAAAGCTTTTCCACTATGTCTGGCAGGGAGAAACTGTGCCAGCACAGAAAACAACTCCCACCGTGGTCGAGAGGATGAACGGACGTCTGCCAGCTGTTTTGCAGGGAGAAAAGAAAAGGTGTCCAAAACCGCTTCCAATCAAATGTTCATGTTATTGGAAAAGTCGGAAGAGTGCAAAGGTACTGTTTTCTATCATTTGGCAAGCGGCCCACACAATCCCAGTCTTGTACAGCTTCCCTCTTCACCTTTCCGAAGGTGCCGCTCTCTCGGGCTCCCGGAGCCGAAGAAGCGCCTTCTTCGCGCAAAGACGATTGTGCCGCTCACAGTGCTCTCCTTAGCGCGGCTTCTCCGAAAGACGCCCGGGAACAGCACTTTTCTCCGGACAGGACGGTACCATCGCCTTTAGCGTCTTTTCTGCCCTACATGGAAGCAGACAGCATTTCCCCTATGTCTGGCAGGGAGAAACTGTGCCAGCACAGAAAACAACTCCCACCGTGGTCGAGAGGATGCACGGAGGTCTGCCAGCTGTTTTGCAGGGAGAAAAGAAAAGGTGTCCAAAACAGCTTCCAATCAAATGTTCATGTTATTGGAAAAGTCAGGAGAGTGCCAAGGTACTGTTTTCTATCAGTAGGCAAGCGGCGCACACAATCCCAGTGTTGTACAGCATCCTTCTTCACCTTCCCGAAGCTGCCGCTCTCTCGGGCTCCCGGAGCCCAAGAAGCGCCTTCTTCGCGCAAAGACGATTGTGCCGCTCACAGTGCTCTCCTTAGCGCGGCTTCTCCGAAAGACGCCCGGGAGCAGGACTTTGCTCCGGACAGCCTGGTACCATCGCCTTTAGCGTCTTTTGTGGTCTACATGGATGCAGAAAGCTTTTCCACAATGTCTGGCAGGGAGAAACTGTGCCAGCACAGAAAACAGCTCCCACCGTGGTCGAGAGGATACACGGAGGTCTGCCAGCTGTTTTGCAGGGAGAAAAGAAAAGGTGTCCAAAACAGCTTCCAATCAAATGTTCATGTTATTGGAAAAGTCAGGAGAGTGCCAAGGTACTGTTTTCTATCAGTAGGCAAGCGGCGCACACAATCCCAGTGTTGTACAGCATCCTTCTTCACCTTCCCGAAGCTGCCGCTCTCTCGGGCTCCCGGAGCCCAAGAAGCGGCTTCTTCGCGCAAAGACGATTGTGCCGCTCACAGTGCTCTCCTTAGCGCGGCTTCTCCGAAAGACGCCCGGGAGCAGCACTTTGCTCCGGACAGCATGGTACCATCCTCTTTAGCGTCTTTTGTGCCCTACATGGAAGCAGAAAGCTTTTCCACTATGTCTGCCAGGGAGAAACTGTACCAGCACAGAAAACAACTCCCACCGTGGTCGAGAGGATGCACGGAGGTCTGCCAGCTGTTTTGCAGGGAGAAAAGGAAAGGTGTCCAAAACAGCTTCCAATCGAATGTTCATGTGATTGGAAAAGTAAGGAGAGTTCAAAAGTACTGTTTTCTATCATTTGGCAAGCTGCGCACACAATCCCAGTCTTGTACAGATTCCCTCTTCACCTTTCCGAAGCTGCCGCTCTCTCAGGCTCCCGGAGCGGAAGAAGCGCCTTCTTCGCGCAAAGACGATTGTGCCGCTCACAGTGCTCTCGTTAGCGCGGCTTCTGCCGAAAGACGCCCGGGAGCGGCGCTTAGCTCCAGAGAGCACCGTACCTTCGTCTTTAGCGTCTCTTCTCGTCTACATCTTAGCCAAAACTTTTCCACTATGTCTGGCAGGGAGAAGATGTGGCAGCACAGAAAACATCTCCCATCGTGTTCTAGACGTTGCACGGAGGTGTGCCGAGAGTTTTGGAAGAAGGGAAAGAAACTTGTCCAAAACAGCTTCCAATCGAATGTTCATGTGATTGGAAAAGTCAGGAGAGTTCAAAAGTTCTGTTTTCTATCATTTGGCAAGCTGCGCACACAATCCCAGTCTTGTACAGCTTCCCTCTTCACCTTTCCGAAGGTGCCGCTCTCTCGGGCTCCCGGAGCCGAAGAAGCGCCTTCTTCGCGCAAAGACGATTGTGCCGCTCACAGTGCTCTCCTTAGCGCGGCTTCTCCGAAAGACGCCCGGGAGCAGCACTTTGCTCCGGACAGCCTGGTACCATCGTCTTTAGCGTCTTTTGTGCCCTACATGGAAGCAGACAGCATTTCCACTATGTCTGGCAGGGAGAAACTGTGCCAGCACAGAAAACAACTCCCACCGTGGTCGAGAGGATGCATGGAGGTCTGCAAGGTGTTTTGCAGGGAGAAAAGAAAAGGTGTCCAAAACAGCTTCCAATCGAATGTTCATGTGATTGGAAAAGTCAGGAGAGTGCAAAGGTACTGTTTTCTATCAGTAGGCAAGCTGCGCACGCAATCCCAGTGTTGTACAGCTTCCTTCTTCACCTTTCTGAGGCTGCCGCTCTCTCGGGCTCCCGGAGCCGAAGAAGCGCCTTCTTCGCGCAAAGACGATTGTGCCGTTCACAGTGCTCTCCTTAGCGCGGCTTCTGCCGAAAGACGCCCGGGAGCGGCGCTTAGCTCCAGAGAGCACCGTACCTTCGTCTTTAGCGTCTCTTCTCGTCTACATCTTAGCCAAAACTTTTCCACTATGTCTGGCAGGGAGAAGCTGTGGCAGCACAGAAAACATCTCCCATCGTGTTCAAGACGTTGCACGGAGGTGTGCCGAGTGTTTTGGAAGATGGGAAAGAAACTTGTCCAAAACAGCTTCCAATCAAATGTTCATGTGATTGGAAAAGTCAGGAGAGTGCAAAAGTACTGTTTTCTATCATTTGGCAAGCGGCCCACACAATCCCAGTCTTGTACAGCTTCCCTCTTCACCTTTCCGAAGGTGCCGCTCTCTCGGGCTCCCGGAGCCGAAGAAGCGGCTTCTTCGCGCAAAGACGATTGTGCCGCTCACAGTGCTCTCCTTAGCGCGGCTTCTCCGAAAGACGCCCGGGAACAGCACTTTTCTCCGGACAGGACGGTACCATCGCCTTTAGCGTCTTTTCTGCCCTACATGGAAGCAGACAGCATTTCCCCTATATCTGGCAGGGAGAAACTGAGCCAGCACAGAAAACAACTCCCACCGTGGTCGAGAGGATGCACGGAGGTCTGCCAGCTGTTTTGCAGGGAGAAAAGAAAAGGTGTCCAAAACAGCTTCCAATCAAATGTTCATGTTATTGGAAAAGTCAGGAGAGTGCCAAGGTACTGTTTTCTATCAGTAGGCAAGCGGCGCACACAATCCCAGTGTTGTACAGCATCCTTCTTCACCTTCCCGAAGCTGCCGCTCTCTCGGGCTCCCGGAGCCCAAGAAGCGCCTTCTTCGCGCAAAGACGATTGTGCCGCTCACAGTGCTCTCCTTAGCGCGGCTTCTCCGAAAGACGCCCGGGAACAGCACTTTGCTCCGGACAGCATGGTACCATCCTCTTTAGCGTCTTTTGTGCCCTACATGGAAGCAGAAAGCTTTTCCACTATGTCTGCCAGGGAGAAACTGTACCAGCACAGAAAACAACTCCCACCGTGGTCGAGAGGATGCACGGAGGTCTGCCAGCTGTTTTGCAGGGAGAAAAGAAAAGGTGTCCAAAACAGCTTCCAATCGAATGTTCATGTGATTGGAAAAGTCAGGAGAGTTCAAAAGTACTGTTTTCTATCATTTGGCAAGCTGCGCACACAATCCCAGTCTTGTACAGATTCCCTCTTCACCTTTCCGAAGCTGCCGCTCTCTCAGGCTCCCGGAGCGGAAGAAGCGCCTTCTTCGCGCAAAGACGATTGTGCCGCTCACAGTGCTCTCCTTAGCGCGGCTTCTGCCGAAAGACGCCCGGGAGCGGCGCTTAGCTCCGGAGAGCATCCTACCTTCGTCTTTAGCATCTCTTCTCGTCTACATCTTAGCCAAAACTTTTCCACTATGTCTGGCAGGGAGAAGATGTGGCAGCACAGAAAACATCTCCCATCGTGTTCTAGACGTTGCACGGAGGTGTGCCGAGAGTTTTGGAAGAAGGGAAAGAAACTTGTCCAAAACAGCTTCCAATCGAATGTTCATGTGATTGGAAATGTCAGGAGAGTGCAAAAGTACTGTTTTGTATCATTTGGCAAGCGGCCCACACAATCCCAGTCTTGTACAGCTTCCCTCTTCACCTTTCCGAAGGTGCCGCTCTCTCGGGCTCCCGGAGCCCAAGAAGCGGCTTCTTCGCGCAAAGACGATTGTGCCGCTCACAGTGCTCTCCTTAGCGCGGCTTCTCCGAAAGACGCCCGGGAACAGCACTTTTCTCCGGACAGGACGGTACCATCGCCTTTAGCGTCTTTTGTGGTCTACATCGAAGCAGAAAGCTTTTCCACTATGTCTGGCAGGGAGAAACTGTGCCAGCACAGAAAACAACTCCCACCGTGGTCGAGAGGATGCACGGAGGTCTGCCAGCTGTTTTGCAGGGAGAAAAGAAAAGGTGTCCAAAACAGCTTCCAATCAAATGTTCATGTTATTGGAAAAGTCAGGAGAGTGCCAAGGTACTGTTTTCTATCAGTAGGCAAGCGGCGCACACAATCCCAGTGTTGTACAGCATCCTTCTTCACCTTCCCGAAGCTGCCGCTCTCTCGGGCTCCCGGAGCCCAAGAAGCGCCTTCTTCGCGCAAAGACGATTGTGCCGCTCACAGTGCTCTCCTTAGCGCGGCTTCTGCCGAAAGACGCCCGGGAGCGGCGCTTAGCTCCAGAGAGCACCGTACCTTCGTCTTTAGCGTCTCTTCTCGTCTACATCTTAGCCAAAACTTTTCCACTATGTCTGGCAGGGAGAAGATGTGGCAGCACAGAAAACATCTCCCATCGTGTTCTAGACGTTGCACGGAGGTGTGCCGAGACTTTTGGAAGATGGGAAAGAAACTTGTCCAAAACAGCTTCCAATCGAATGTTCATGTGATTGGAAATGTCAGGAGAGTTCAAAAGTTCTGTTTTCTATCATTTGGCAAGCTGCGCACACAATCCCAGTCTTGTACAGCTTCCTTCTTCACCTTTCTGAAGCTGCCGCTCTCTCGGGCTCCCGGAGCCGAAGAAGCGCCTCCTTCGCGCAAAGACGATTGTGCCGCTCCCAGTGCTCTCCTTAGCGCGGCTTCTGCCGAAAGACGCCCGGGAGCGGCGCTTCACTCCAGAGAGCACCGTACCTTCGTCTTTAGCGTCTCTTCTCGTCTACATCTTAGCCAAAACTGTTCCACTATGTCTGGCAGGGAGAAACTGTGCCAGCACAGAAAACATCTCCCATCGTGTTCAAGACGTTGCACGGGGTGTGCCGAGTGTTTTGGAAGAAGGGAAAGAAACTTGTCCAAAACAGCTTCCAATCAAATGTTCATGTGATTGGAAAAGTCAGGAGAGTGCAAAAGTACTGTTTTCTCCCACTTGACAAGCTGCGCACACAATCCCAGTGTTGTACAGCTTCCTTTTTCACCTTTCCGAAGCTGCCGCTCTCTCGGGCTGCCGGAACCGAAGAAACGCCTTCTTCGCGCAAAGAACGATTGTGCCGCTCACAGTGCTCTCCTTAGCGCGGCTTCTCCGAAAGACGTCCGGGAGCAGGACTTTGCTCCGGACAGCCTGGTACCATCGCCTTTAGCGTCTTTTGTGGTCTACATGGATGCAGAAAGCTTTTCCACAATGTCTGGCAGGGAGAAACTGTGCCAGCACAGAAAACAACTCCCACCGTGGTCGAGAGGATACACGGAGGTCTGCAAGGTGTTTTGCAGGGAGAAAAGAAAAGTTGTCCAAAACAGCTTCCAATCGAATGTTCATGTGATTGGAAAAGTCAGGAGAGTGCAAAAGTACTGTTTTCTATCGGTTGGCAAGCTGCTCACACAATTCCAGTGTTGTACAGCTTCCCTCTTCACCTTTCCGAAGGTGCCGCTCTCTCGGGCTCCCGGAGCCGAAGAAGCGCCTTCTTCGCGCAAAGACGATTGTGCCGCTCACAGTGCTCTCCTTAGCGCGGCTTCTCCGAAAGACGCCCGGGAGCGGCGCTTAGCTCCAGAGAGCCCCTGGAGCTAAGTACCTTCGTCTTTAGCGTCTTTTGTGGTCTGCATGGAAGCAGAAAGCTTTTCCACTATGTCTGGCGGGGAAAACCTGTGCCACGACAGAAAACATCTCCATGGGATGTTCTTCATATCTCCAGTGTGCCTGGAGGTCTGGGCTTCCTGATTTTAAAAATCCTAGCCCTAACCAAACCCCAAACCTAAGACGTGAAAGGCAAATCAGTCAGGAATTAGGGATGTCCCCAAGGAAATAGCTCTGGAGGCAGGCATGTTGTGGTACTTTTGTGCACTTCTTGGCTAGTCCTTGGCAGCTGCTGTGTTCTTGGAACTCAGGGCTTTCTGGTTAAAAGAACACTAACCCTAGGCGTAACTCAAAACTCAACGCTAGGAAGGAAAATCAGCCAATGGTTGGGGATGGTCTCATGGAAATAGCAGCGGAGGCAGCCAAGTTGTGTCACTTTTGTGCTGCCCTTGGGATGCCTTGAACAGCTGCAGTGTGCCTGGAGCACAAGGCTTCCTGGTTTTAAAAGTCCTAGGCCTAAGCCTAACATTAACACTAGGAAGGTAAATCAGCCGGGTATTAGGGTTCTTCCTAAGGAAAAAGCCGTGAAAGCAGCCATGCTGTGGCACTCCTGTGCTCCCTTTGGGATGCCTTTGGCAGCTGCAGTAAGCCTGGAACTCAGGCCTTCCTGGTTCAAAAAATCCTAGCCCTAGGCTGAACCCTAACCCTAACCCTAGGCAGATAAATCAGCCTAGGTATAGGGATGGTGCCAAGGAAAAAGCTGTGAAAGCTGCCATGTTGTGGCACTTTTGCACTCTCTTTTGGATGCCTTTCACAGCTCCAGTGTGCCTGGAGGTCTGGGCTTCCTGATTTTGAAAATCCTAGCACAAGGCCTACCTAACCCCAACCCGACGACGTGAAAGGCAAATCAGCCAGGAATTAGGGATGTCCCCAAGGAAAAAGCTGTGGAGGCAGGCATGTTGTGGTACTTTTGTGCACTTCTTGGGTAGTCCTTCACAGCTGCTATGTTCTTGGAACTCAGGGCTTTCTGGTTCAAAGAACCCTAAACCTAGGCCTAACTCAAACCTCAACGCTAGGAATGAAAATCAGCCTATGGTTTGGGATGGACTCATGAGAAGAGCAGCAGAGGCAGCCAAGTTGTGTCACTTTTGCGCTCCCATAGGGATGCCTTGAACAGTTGTAGTGTGCCTGGAGCTAAGGGCTTCCTAGTTTTAAAAATCCTAGCCCAGGGCCTAAGCCTAAGTGTAACCCTAGGAAGGTAAATCAGCCGGGTATTAGGGTTCTTCCTGAGGAAAAAGTCGTGAAAGCAGCCATGTTGTGGCACTTCTGCGCTCCATTTGGGATGTCTTTGGCAGCTGCAGTAAGCCTGGAACTCAGGCCTTCCTGGTTCAAAAAATCCTAGCCCTAGGCTGAACCCTAACCCTAACTCTAGGCAGATAAATCAGCCTAGGTATAGGGATGGTGCCAAGGAAAAAGCTGTGAAAGCTGCCATGTTGTGGCACTTTTGCACTCCCTTTTGGATGCCTTTCACAGCTCCAGTGTGCCTGGAGGCCTGGACTTCCTGATTTTGAAAATGCTAGCACAAGGCCTACCTAGCCCCAACCCGACGACGAGAAAGGCAAATCAGCCAGGAATTAGGGATGTCCCCAAGGAAATAGCTGTGGAGGCAGGCATGTTGTGGTACTTTTGTGCACTTCTTGGGTAGTCCTTGGCAGCTGCTGTGTTCTTGGAACTCAGGACTTTCTGGTTAAAAGAACACTAACCCTAGGCTTAACTCAAACCTCAACGCTAGGAAGGAAAATCAGCCTATGGTTAGGGATGGTCTCATGAAAATAGAAGCAGAAGCAGCCAAGTTGTGTCACTTTTGCGCTCCCCTTCGGAAGGCTTGAACAGCTGCAGTGTACCGGGAGTTAAGGGCATCCTAGTTTTAAAAATCCCAGCCCAGGGCCTAAGCCTAAGTGTAACCCTAGGAAGGTAAATCAGGCGGGTATTAGGGTTCTTCCTAAGGAAAAAGCTGTGAAAGCAGCCATGTTGTGGCACTTTTGCACTCTCTTTTGGATGCCTTTGGCAGATGCAGTAAGCCTGGAACTCAGGGCTTCCTGGTTAAAATAATCCTAGCCCTTGGCTGAACCCTAACCCTAACCCTAGGAATGTAAATCAGCCTGGTGTTAGGCTTCTTGCCAAGGAAAAAGCCGTGAAAGCAGACATTTTGTGGCACTTTTGAACTCTCTTTTGGATGCCTTTCACAGCTCCAGTGTGCCTGGAGGTCTGGGCTTCCTGACTTTGAAAATCCTAGCACAAGGCCTACCTAACCCCAACCCGAAGAAGTGAAAGGCAAATCAGCCAGGAATTAGGGATGTTCCCAACGAAATAGCTCTGGAGGCAGGCATGTTGTGGTACTTTTGTGCACTTCTTGGGTAGTCCTTGGCAGCTGCTGTGTGCTTGGGGCTCAGGATTTTCTGGTTCAAAGAACCTTAAACCTAGGCGTAATTCAAACCTCAACGCTAGGAAGGGAAATCAGCCTATGGTTCGGGATGGACTCATGAGAAGAGCAGCAGAGGCAGCCAAGTTGTGTCACTTTTGCGGCCCTCTTGAGATGCCTTGAACAGTTGCAGTGTGCCTGGAGCTACGGGCTTCCTAGTTTTAAAAATCCTAGCCCAGGGCCTAAGCCTAACATTAACCCTAGGAAGGTAAATCAGCCGGGTATTAGGGTCCTTACTAAGGAAAAAGCTGTGAAAGCTGCCATGTTGTGCCACTTTTGCACTCTCTTTTGGATGCCTTTCACAGCTCCAGTGTGCCTGGAGGTCTGGGCTTCCTGATTTTCAAAATCCTAGCACAAGGCCTACCTAACCCCAACCCGACGACGAGAAAGGCAAATCAGCCAGGAATTAGGGATGTCCCCAAGGAAATAGCTGTGGAGGCAGGCATGTTGTGGTACTTTTGTGCACTTCTTGGGTAGTCCTTGGCAGCTGCTCTGTGCTTGGGACTCAGGATTTTCTGGTTCAAAGAACCTTAAACCTAGGCGTAATTCAAACCTCAACGCTAGGAAGGAAAATCAGCCTATGGTTCGGGATGGACTCATGAGAAGAGCAGCAGAGGCAGCCAAGTTGTGTCACTTTTGCGCTCCCATAGGGATGCCTTGAACAGCTGTAGTGTGCCTGGAGCTAAGGGCTTCCTAGTTTTAAAAATCCTAGTCAGGGCCTAAGCCTAACATTAACCCTAGGAAGGTAAATCAGCCGGGTATTAGGGTTCTTTTTCAGGAAAAAGCCGTGAAAACAGCCATGTTGTGGCACTTCTGCGCTCCGTTTGGGATGTCTTTGGCAGCTGCAGTAAGCCTGGAACTCAGGCCTTCCTGGTTCAAAATATCCTAGCCCTAGGCTGAACCTTAACAGTAACCCTAGGCAGATAAATCAGCCTAGGTATAGGGATGGTGCCAAGGAAAAAGCTGTGAAAGCTGCCATGTTGGGGCACTTTTGCACACCCTTTTGGATGCCTTTCACAGCTCCAGTGTGCCTGGAGGTCTGGACTTCCTGATTTTAAAAATCCTAGCACAAGGCCTACCTAACCCCAACCCGACGACGTGAAAGGCAAATCAGCCAGGAATTAGGGATGTCCCCAAGGAAATAGCTGTGGAGGCAGGCATGTTGTGGTACTTTTGTGCACTTCTTGGCTAGTCCTTGGCAGCTGCTGTGTTCTTGGAACTCAGGGCTTTCTGGTTAAAAAACCCTAACCCTAGGCGTAACTCAAACCTCAAATCTAGGTAGGAAAATCAGCCTATGGTTCGGGATGGTCTCATGAAAATACCACCAGAGGGAGCCAAGTTGTGTCGCTTTTGCGCTCCCCTTGGGCTGCCTTGAACAGCTGCAGTGTGCCTGGAGCTAAGGGCTTCCTAGTTTTAAAAATCCTAGCCCAGGGCCTAAGCCTGACAGTAACCCTAGGAAGGTAAATCTGCCGGCTATTACGGTTCTTCCTAAGGAAAAAGCTGTGAAAGCAGCCATGCTGTGGCACTTCTCCGCTCCCTTTGGGATGCCTTTGGCAGCTGCCGTAAGCCTGGAACTCAGGGCTTCCTGGTTAAAAAAATCCTAGACCTAGGCTGAACCCTAGCCCTAACCCTAGGTAGATAAATCAGTCTGGTGTTAGGCTTCTTGCCAAGGAAAAAGCTGTGAAAGCAGACATGTTGTGGCGCTTTTTAACTCTCTTTTGGATGCCTTTCACAGCTCCAGTGTGCCTGGAGGTCTGGGCTTCCTGACTTTGAAAATCCTAGCACAAGTCCTACCTAACCCCAACCCGACGACGTGAAAGGCAAATCAGCCAGGAATTAGGGATGTTCCCAACGAAATAGCTCTGGAGGCAGGCATGTTGTGGTACTTTTGTGCACTTCTTGGGTAGTCCTTGGCAGCTGCTGTGTGCTTGGGACTCAGGATTTTCTGGTTCAAGAACCTTAAACCTAGGCGTAATTCAAACCTCAACGCTAGGAAGGAAAATCAGCCTATGGTTCGGGATGGACTCATGAGAAGAGCAGCAGAGGCAGCCAAGTTGTGTCACTTTTGCGGCCCTCTTGGGATGCCTTGAACAGTTGCAGTGTGCCTGGAGCTAAGGGCTTCCTAGTTTTAAAAATCCTAGCCCAGGGCCTAAGCCTAACATTAACCCTAGGAAGGTAAATCAGCCGGGTATGAGGGTTCTTCCTAAGGAAAAAGCTGTGAAATCTGCCATGTTGTGGCACTTTTGCACTCTCTTTTGGATGCCTTTCACAGCTCCAGTGTGCCTGGAGGTCTGGGCTTCCTGATTTTAAATATCCTAGCACGAGGTCTACCTAACTCTGACCCGACGACGTGAAAGGCAAATCAGCCAGGAATTAGGGATGTCCCCAACGAAATAGCTCTGGAGGCAGGCATGTTGTGGTACTTTTGTGCACTTCTTGGGTAGTCCTTGGCAGCTGCTGTGTTCTTGGAACTCAGGGCTTTCTGGTTAAAAGAACACTAACCCTAGGCGTAACTCAAACCTCAACGCAGGGAAGGAAAATCAGCCTATGGTTGGGGATGGTCTCATGGAAATAGCACCAGAGGGAGCCAAGTTGTCTCACTTTTGCGCTCCCCTTGGGCTGCCTTGAACAGCTGCAGTGTGCCTGGAGCTAAGGGCTTCCTAGTTTTAAAAATCCTAGCCCAGGGCCTACGCCTGACAGTAACCCTAGGAAGGTAAATCAGCCGGGTATTAGGGTTCTTCCTAAGAAAAAAGCCGTGAAAGCAGCCATGTTGTGGCACTTCTGCGCTCCATTTGGGATGTCTTTGGCAGCTGCAGTAAGCCTGGAACTCAGGCCTTCCTGGTTCAAAAAATCCTAGCCCTAGTGTGAACCCTAACCCTAACCCTAGGCAGATAAATCAGCCTAGGTATAGGTATGGTGCCAAGGAAAAAGCTGTGAAAGCTGCCATGTTGTGGCACTTTTGCACTCTCTTTTGGATGCCTTTCACAGCTCCAGTGTGCCTGGAGGTCTGGACTTCCTGATTTTGAAAATGCTAGCACAAGGCCTACCTAACCCCAACCCGACGACGAGAAAGGCAAATCAGCCAGGAATTAGGGATATCCCCAAGGAAATAGCTGTGGAGGCAGGCATGTTGTGGTACTTTTGTGCACTTCTTGGGTAGTCCTTGGCAGCTGCTGTGTTCTTGGAACTCAGGACTTTCTGGTTAAAAGAACACTAACCCTAGGCGTAACTCAAACCTCAACGCAGGGAAGGAAAATCAGCCTATGGTTAGGGATGGTCTCATGAAAATAGTAGCAGAGGCAGCCAAGTTGTGTCACTTTTGCGCTCCCCTTCGGAAGGCTTGAACAGCTGCAGTGTACCTGGAGCTAAGGGCTTCCTAGTTTTAAAAATCCTGGTCCAGGGCCTAAGCCGAACATTAACCCTAGGAAGGTAAATCAGCCGGGTATTAGGGTTCTTTTTAAGGAAAAAGCCGTGAAAACAGCCATGTTGTGGCACTTCTGCGCTCCGTTTGGGATGTCTTTGGCAGCTGCAGTAAGCCTGGAACTCAGGCCTTCCTGGTTCAAAATATCCTAGACCTAGGCTGAACCCTAACCCTAACCCTAACCCTAACCCTAAACCCTAACCCTAACCCTAAACCCTAACCCTAACCCTAACCCTAACCCTAACCCTAACCCTAATCCCTAACCCTAACCCCAAACCCTAACCCTAACCCTAACCCTAACCGAACCCTAACCCTAACCCTAACCCTAACCCTAACCCCTAACCCTAACCCCTAACCCCTAACCCCTAACCCCTAACCCTAACCCTAACCCTAACCTTGTACTGCAACCCTAACCCTAACCCTAGTACTCCTGAAAAGATTAATACTTCTGAAAATATTATTACTCACAAGAAATTGAGTACTCTGGAAAATATTGGTACTCCTGAAAAACAAGTACTCTGGAAGAAATTAATACTCTGGCAAAATGCGTACTCTCAAAGAAATGAGTACTCTGTAAAAAGGAGTACTCCTGAAATAGTGGTACTCTGGGAAAAAGAGTATTTCTGGGAAAAAGGTACTCCTGAAATAAAGGTACTTAGTGTTAGGGATTGGGGTTAGGGTTTGGTGCTGGGGTTAGGGTTAGGGTAGGGCATTGGGGTTTGGGTTAGGGAACGGGGATGTAATGTTGGGGTTCTGATTAGGGTTAGGGTAGGGATTTGGGGATGGTGGTACCAGCAGCTGTGGGTGGACTAATTAGGGTTAGGTCAGGGAATTGGGGGTGGGGGTGGCAACAGCTGGGGGAGGGCTAATTAGGGTTAGGGCAGGGAAGGGGGGATGGGGGTAGCAGCAGTGGGTGGAGGGCTAATTAGGGTTAGGGCAGGGAAGGGGGGATGGGGTAGCAGCAGTGGGGGGAGGGCTAATTATGGTTAGGGCAGGGAAGGGGGGATGGGGGTAGCAGCAGTGGGGGGTGGACTAATTAGGGTTATGGTAGGGAAATTGGGACGGGGTTGAAAACCCCGTTAAAGACAACCCTAATGGTCAAAATTAATGGTTAAAAGTAACGCTAATCCAAGATGGCGGCCCCCATGCGGTCACGTGATTTATTTTCGACATGGCGGCGGTCGCGTGACTGGGAGCAACATGGCCGCGCCCGGCGGTCACTTCCGGCAACAACATGGCCGCGCCTGGTGGACACTTCCGGCAACAAGATGGCCGCGCCCCGCGGTCATTTCCGGCAACAACATGGCCGCGCCCAAGGGTGACATCCGGGAAAAGAAAGATGGCGGCGCCCAGGAGAGCACGTGGTACGGGGACAAAATGACGGCACCCGGCAGAATTACGTCACTTCCGGCAAAATGGCGGCCGCCAGGGACGGATTGTTTTTTCGGGTTTCGGGGGGGTTTTTGGGGGTTTCCGAGGGTCCCGACGGCCGCGGAAGGCTATTCCGGCTCGCCTGCGGCCGGCGGCGTGGCGGAGAGCGGCTTCCGGGGCGCGGTGCGGGTGCCGGGTTTTCGATCGGGCACTGGGAGGGACGGCTATACCCGGGGGGTCCTTGTGGGGGTGTGTCGCTCTCGTGACGTCACGCGGTGGCGCTGTGCATGCAGTGCGGCGGTGTGGACGGCAGGGGGCGCGGTAATTGCACTACGCCGAGTCGGACGGCAGGGGGTGCTGTTTCAGTGCTGTGGCGAGCAACAGGGGGCGGGGGCGGCGTGCAGGGGTGGAGTGCTTCGTGACGGGGGCTGCTGGATCGGCAGTCGGGGTGGCAGCTAGGGGTGGGGGCTGTGTCTTGGGGGTGGCAGCTAGGGGTGGGCGGGGACAACAGGGGGTGGGTTAGGGTTAGGGTTCAGCCTAGGGCTAGGATTTTTTGAACCAGGAAGCCCTGTGTTCCAGGCTTACTGTAGCTGCCAAAGGCATCCCAAAGGGAGCGCAGAAGTGCCACAACATGGCTGCTTTCACAGCTTTTTCCTAAGGAAGCACCCTAATACCCGGCTGATTTACCTTCCTAGGGTTACTGTTAGGCTTGGGCCAAGGACTTTTAAAACCAGGAAGCCCTGTGCTCCAGGCACACTGCAGCTGTTCAAGGCATCCCAACGGGAGCGCAAAAGTGACACAACTTGGCTGCGTCCACTGCTATTTCCATGAGACCATCCCCAACCTTAGGCTGGTTTTCCTTCCTAGCGTTGAGTTTTGAGTTAGGCCTAGGGTTAGTGTTCTTTTAACCTGAAAGCCCTGAGTTCCAAGAACACAGCAGCTGCGAAGGACTACCCAAGAAGAGCACAAAAGTACCACCACATGCCTGCCTCCACAGCTATTTCCTTGGGGACATCCCTAATTCCTGGCTGATTTGCCTTTCTCGTTGTCGGGTTGGGGTTAGGTAGGCCTTGTGCTAGGATTTTTAAAATCAGGAAGCCCAGACCTCCAGGCACACTGGAGCTGTGAAAGGCATCCAAAAGGGAGTGCAAAAGTGCCACAACATGGCTGCTTTCACAGCTTTTTCCTTAGGAAGAACCCTAATCCCCGGCTGATTTACCTTCCTAGGGTTACTGTTAGGCTTGGGCCAAGGACTTTTAAAACCAGGAAGCCCTGTGCTCCAGGCACACTGCAGCTGTTCAAGGCATCCCAACGGGAGTGCAAAAGTGACACAACTTGGCTGCCTCCACTGCTATTTCCATGAGACCATCCCCAACCTTAGGCTGGTTTTCCTTCCTAGCGTTGAGGTTTGAGTTAGGCCTAGGGTTAGCGTTCTTTTAACCTGAAAGCCCTGAGTTCCAAGAACACAGCAGCTGCGAAGGACTACCCAAGAAGAGCACAAAAGTACCACCACATGCCTGCCTCCACAGCTATTTCCTTGGGGACATCCCTAATTCCTGGCTGATTTGCCTTTCATGTCGTCAGGTTGGGGATAGGTAGGACTTGTGCTAGGATTTTTAAAAGCAGGAAGCCCAGACCTCCAAGCACACTGGAGCTGTGAAAGGCATCCAAAAGGGAGTGCAAAAGTGCCACAACATGGCTGCTTTCACAGCTTTTTTCTTGGCACCATCACTATACCTTCTCTGATATATCTCCCTAGGGTTAGGGTTAGGGTTCAGCCTAGGGCTAGGATTTTTTGAACCAGGAAGCCCTGTGTTCCAGGCTTACTGTAGCTGCCAAAGGCATCCCAAAGGGAGCGCAGAAGTGCCACAACATGGCTGCTTTCACAGCTTTTTCCTTAGGAAGAACCCTAATACCCGGCTGATTTACCTTCCTAGGGTTACTGTTAGGCTTGGGCCAAGGACTTTTAAAACCAGGAAGCCCTGTGCTCCAGGCACACTGCAGCTGTTCAAGGCATCCCAAGGGGAGCGCAAAAGTGACACAACTTGGCTGCCTCCACTGCTATTTCCATGAGACCATCCTGAACCATAGGCTGATTTTCCTTCCTAGCGTTGAGGTTTGAGTTAGGCCTAGGGTTAGAGATTTTTAAACAGAAAGCCCTGAATACCAAGAACACAGCAGCTGCGAAGGACTACCCAAGAAGAGCACAAAAGTACCACAACATGCCTGCCTCCACAGCTATTTCCTTGGGGACATCCCTAATTCCTGGCTGATTTGCCTTTCTCGTCGTCGGGTTGGGGTTAGGTAGGCCTTGTGCTAGGATTTTGAAAATCAGGAAGCCCAGACCTCCAGGCACACTGGAGCTGTGAAAGGCATCCAAAAGGGAGTGCAAAAGTGCCACAACATGGCTGCTTTCACAGCTTTTTCCTTAGGAAGAACCCTAATACCCGGCTGATTTACCTTCCTAGGGTTACTATTAGGATTCGGCCTAGGACTTTTAAAACCAGGAAACCCTGTGCTCCAGGCACACTGCAGCTGTTCAAGGCATTCCAATGGGAGTGCAAAAGTGACGCAACTTGGCTGCCTCCACTGCTATTTCCATGAGACCATCCCGAACCATAGGCTGATTTTCCTTCCTAGCGTTGAGTTTTGAGTTAGGCCTAGGGTTAGAGTTTTTTAACCAGAAAGCCCTGAGTTCCAAGAACACAGCAGCTGCGAAGGACTACCTAAGAAGAGCACAAAAGTACCACAACATGCCTGCCTCCACAGCTATTTCCTTGGGGACATCCCTAATTCCTGGCTGATTTGCCTTTCTCGTCGTCGGGTTGGGGTTAGGTAGGCCTTGTGCTAGGATTTTGAAAATCAGGAAGCCCAGACCTCCAGGCACACTGGAGCGGCCAAACGCATCCAAAAGGGAGTGCAAAAGTGCCACAACATGGCTGCTTTCACAGCTTTTTCCTTAGGAAGAACCCTAATACCCGGCTGATTTACCTTCCTAGGGTTACTGTTAGGCTTGGGCCAAGGACTTTTAAAACCAGGAAGCCCTGTGCTCCAGGCACACTGCAGCTGTTCAAGGCATCCCAACGGGAGTGCAAAAGTGACACAACTTGGCTGCGTCCACTGCTATTTCCATGAGACCATACCCAAACTTAGGCTGGTTTTCCTTCCTAGCGTTGAGTTTTGAGTTAGGCCTATGGTAAGTGTTCTTTTAATCAGAAAGCCCTGAGTTCCAAGAACACAGCAGCTGCGAAGGACCACCCAAGAAGAGCACAAAAGTACCACAACATGCCTGCCTCCACAGCTATTTCCTTGGGGACATCCCTAATTCCTGGCTGATTTGCCTTTCTCGTCGTCGGGTTGGGGTTAGGTAGGCCTTGTGCTAGGATTTTGAAAATCAGGAAGCCCAGACCTCCAGGCACACTGGAGCTGTGAAAGGCATCCAAAAGGGAGTGCAAAAGTGCCACAACATGGCTGCTTTCACAGCTTTTTCCTTAGGAAGAACCCTAATCCCCGGCTGATTTACCTTCCTAGGGTTACTGTTAGGCTTGGGCCAAGGACTTTTAAAACCAGGAAGCCCTGTGCTCCAGGCACACTGCAGCTGTTCAAGGCATCCAAAGGGGAGCGCAAAAGTGACACAACTTGGCGGCCTCCACTGCTATTTCCATGAGACCATCCCCAACCTTAGGCTGGTTTTCCTTCCTAGCGTTGAGGTTTGAGTTAGGCCTAGGGTTAGTGTTCTTTTAACCTGAAAGCCCTGAGTTCCAAGAATACAGCAGCTGCGAAGGACTACCCAAGAAGAGCACAAAAGTACCACAACATGCCTGCCTCCACAGCTATTTCCTTGGGGACATCCCTAATTCCTGGCTGATTTGCCTTTCTCGTCGTCGGGTTGGGGTTAGGTAGGCGTTGTGCTAGGATTTTTAAAATCAGGAAGCCCAGACCTCCAGGCACACTGGAGCTGTGAAAGGCATCCAAAAGGGAGTGCAAAAGTGCCACAACATGGCTGCTTTCACAGCTTTTTCCTTAGGAAGAACCCTAATACCCGGCTGATTTACCTTCCTAGGGTTACTATTAGGCTTCGGCCTAGGACTTTTAAAACCAGGAAAACCTGTGCTCCAGGCACACTGCAGCTGTTCAAGGCATTCCAATGGGAGTGCAAAAGTGACGCAACTTGGCTGCCTCCACTGCTATTTCCATGAGACCATCCCGAACCATAGGCTGATTTTCCTTCCTAGCGTTGAGTTTTGAGTTAGGCCTAGGGTTAGAGTTTTTTAACCAGAAAGCCCTGAGTTCCAAGAACACAGCAGCTGCGAAGGACTACCCAAGAAGAGCACAAAAGTACCACAACATGCCTGCCTCCACAGCTATTTCCTTGGGGACATCCCTAATTCCTGGCTGATTTGCCTTTCTCGTCGTCGGGTTGGGGTTAGGTAGGCCTTGTGCTAGGATTCTTAAAATCAGGAAGCCCAGACCTCCAGGCACACTGGAGCTGTGAAAGGCATCCAAAAGGGAGTGCAAAAGTGCCACAACATGGCTGCTTTCACAGCTTTTTCCTTAGGAAGAACCCTAATCCCCGGCTGATTTACCTTCCTAGGGTTACTGTTAGGCTTGGGCCAAGGACTTTTAAAACCAGGAAGCCCTGTGCTCCAGGCACACTGCAGCTGTTCAAGGCATCCCAAGGGGAGTGCAAAAGTGACACAACTTGGCGGCCTCCACTGCTATTTCCATGAGACCATCCCCAACCTTAGGCTGGTTTTCCTTCCTAGCGTTGAGGTTTGAGTTAGGCCTAGGGTTAGTGTTCTTTTAACCTGAAAGCCCTGAGTTCCAAGAACACAGCAGCTGCGAAGGACTACCCAAGAAGAGCACAAAAGTACCACCACATGCCTGCCTCCACAGCTATTTCCTTGGGGACATCCCTAATTCCTGGCTGATTTGCCTTTCTCGTCGTCGGGTTGGGGTGAGGTAGGCCTTGTGCTAGGATTTTTAAAATCAGGAAGCCCAGACCTCCAGGCACACTGGAGCTGTGAAAGGCATCCAAAAGGGAGTGCAAAAGTGCCACAACATGGCTGCTTTCACAGCTTTTTCCTTAGGAAGAACCCTAATACCCGGCTGATTTACCTTCCTAGGGTTACTGTTAGGCTTCGGCCTAGGACTTTTAAAACCAGGAAGCCCTGTGCTCCAGGAACACTGCAGCTGTTCAAGGCATCCCAACGGGAGCGCAAAAGTGACACAACTTGGCTGCCTCCACTGCTATTTCCATGAGACCATCCCCAACCTTAGGCTGGTTTTCCTTCCTAGCGTTGAGTTTTGAGTTAGGCCTAGGGTTAGGGTTCTTTCAACCAGAAAGCCCTGAGTTCCAAGAATACAGCAGCTGCGAAGGACTACCCAAGAAGAGCACAAAAGTACCACCACATGCCTGCCTCCACAGCTATTTCCTTGGGGACATCCCTAATTCCTGGCTGATTTGCCTTTCTCGTCGTCGGGTTGGGGTTAGGTAGGCCTTGTGCTAGGATTTTGAAAATCAGGAAGCCCAGACCTCCAGGCACACTGGAGCTGTGAAAGGCATCCAAAAGGGAGTGCAAAAGTGCCACAACATGGCTGCTTTCACAGCTTTTTCCTTAGGAAGAACCCTAATCCCCGGCTGATTTACCTTCCTAGGGTTACTGTTAGGCTTGGGCCAAGGACTTTTAAAACCAGGAAGCCCTGTGCTCCAGGAATACTGCAGCTGTTCAAGGCATCCCAACGGGAGTGCAAAAGTGACACAACTTGGCTGCCTCCACTGCTATTTCCATGAGACCATCCCGAATCATAGGCTGATTTTCCTTCCTAGCGTTGAGGTTTGAGTTAGGCCTAGGGTTAGAGTTTTTTAACCAGAAAGCCCTGAGTTCCAAGAACACAGCAGCTGCGAAGGACTACCCAAGAAGAGCACAAAAGTACCACAACATGCCTGCCTCCACAGCTATTTCCTTGGGGACATCCCTAATTCCTGGCTGATTTGCCTTTCTCGTCGTCGGGTTGGGGTTAGGTAGGCCTTGTGCTAGGATATTTAAAAGCAGGAAACCCAGACCTCCAAGCACACTGGAGCTGTGAAAGGCATCCAAAAGGGAGTGCAAAAGTGCCACAACATGGCTGCTTTCACAGCTTTTTTCTTGGCACCATCACTATACCTTATCTGATATATCTCCCTATGGTTAGGGTTAGGGATCAGCCTAGGGCTAGGATTTTTTGAACCAGGAAGCCCTGTGTTCCAGGCTTACTGTAGCTGCCAAAGGCATCCCAAAGGGAGCGCAGAAGTGCCACAACATGGCTGCTTTCACAGCTTTTTCCTTAGGAAGAACCCTAATACCCGGCTGATTTACCTTCCTAGGGTTACTGTTAGGCTTGGGCCAAGGACTTTTAAAACCAGGAAGCCCTGTGCTCCAGGAACACTGCAGCTGTTCAAGGCATCCCAACGGGAGTGCAAAAGTGACACAACTTGGCTGCCTCCACTGCTATTTCCATGAGACCATCCCCAACCTTAGGCTGATTTTCCTTCCTAGCGTTGAGGTTTGAGTTAGGCGTAGGGTTAGTGTTCTTTAACCAGAAAGCCCTGAGGTCCAAGAACACAGCAGCTGCGAAGGACTACCCAAGAAGAGCACAAAAGTACCACAACATGCCTGCCTCCACAGCTATTTCCTTGGGGACATCCCTAATTCCTGGCTGATTTGCCTTTCTCGTCGTCGGGTTGGGGTTAGGTAGGCCTTGTGCTAGGATTTTGAAAATCAGGAAGCCCAGACCTCCAGGCACACTGGAGCTGTGAAAGGCATCCAAAAGGGAGTGCAAAAGTGCCACAACATGGCTGCTTTCACAGCTTTTTCCTTAGGAAGAACCCTAATACCCGGCTGATTTACCTTCCTAGGGTTACTGTTAGGCTTGGGCCAAGGACTTTTAAAATCAGGAAGCCCTGTGCTCCAGGAACACTGCAGCTGTTCAAGGCATCCCAACGGGAGCGCAAAAGTGACACAACTTGGCTGCCTCCACTGCTATTTCCATGAGACCATCCCGAACCATAGGCTGATTTTCCTTCCTAGCGTTGAGGTTTGAGTTAGGCCTAGGGTTAGAGTTTTTTAACCAGAAAGCCCTGAGTTCCAAGAACACAGCAGCTGCGAAGGACTACCCAAGAAGAGCACAAAAGTACCACAACATGCCTGCCTCCACAGCTATTTCCTTGGGGACATCCCTAATTCCTGGCTGATTTGCCTTTCTCGTCGTCGGGTTGGGGTTAGGTAGGCCTTGTGCTAGGATTCTTAAAATCAGGAAGCCCAGACCTCCAGGCACACTGGAGCTGTGAAAGGCATCCAAAAGGGAGTGCAAAAGTGCCACAACATGGCTGCTTTCACAGCTTTTTCCTTAGGAAGAACCCTAATCCCCGGCTGATTTACCTTCCTAGGGTTACTGTTAGGCTTGGGCCAAGGACTTTTAAAACCAGGAAGCCCTGTGCTCCAGGCACACTGCAGCTGTTCAAGGCATCCCAAGGGGAGCGCAAAAGTGACACAACTTGGCGGCCTCCACTGCTATTTCCATGAGACCATCCCCAACCTTAGGCTGGTTTTCCTTCCTAGCGTTGAGGTTTGAGTTAGGCCTAGGGTTAGTGTTCTTTTAACCTGAAAGCCCTGAGTTCCAAGAACACAGCAGCTGCGAAGGACTACCCAAGAAGAGCACAAAAGTACCACCACATGCCTGCCTCCACAGCTATTTCCTTGGGGACATCCCTAATTCCTGGCTGATTTGCCTTTCTCGTCGTCGGGTTGGGGTTAGGTAGGCCTTGTGCTAGGATTTTGAAAATCAGGAAGCCCAGACCTCCAGGCACACTGGAGCTGTGAAAGGCATCCAAAAGGGAGTGCAAAAGTGCCACAACATGGCTGCTTTCACAGCTTTTTCCTTAGGAAGAACCCTAATCCCCGGCTTATTTACCATCCTAGAGTTACTGTTAGGCTTCGGCCTAGGACTTTTAAAACCAGGAAGCCCTGTGCTCCTGGCACGCTGCAGCTGTTCAAGGCATCCCAACGGGAGTGCAAAAGTGACACAACTTGGCTGCCTCCACTGCTATTTCCATGAGACCATCCCGAATCATAGGCTGATTTTCCTTCCTAGCGTTGAGGTTTGAGTTAGGCCTAGGGTTAGAGTTTTAAAACCAGAAAGCCCTGAGTTCCAAGAACAGAGCAGCTGCGAAGGACTACCCAAGAAGAGCACAAAAGTACCACAACATGCCTGCCTCCACAGCTATTTCCTTGGGGACATCCCTAATTCCTGGCTGATTTGCCTTTCTCGTCGTCGGGTTGGGGTTAGGTAGGCCTTGTGCTAGGATATTTAAAAGCAGGAAACCCAGACCTCCAAGCACACTGGAGCTGTGAAAGGCATCCAAAAGGGAGTGCAAAAGTGCCACAACATGGCTGCTTTCACGGCTTTTTTCTTGGCACCATCACTATACCTTCTCTGTAAAATCTCCCTAGGGTTAGGGTTAGGGTTCAGCCTAGGGCTAGGATTTTTTGAACCAGGAAGCCCTGTGTTCCAGGCTTACTGTAGCTGCCAAAGGCATCCCAAAGGGAGCGCAGAAGTGCCACAACATGGCTGCTTTCACAGCTTTTTCCTTAGGAAGAACCCTAATACCCGGCTGATTTACCTTCCTAGGGTTACTGTTAGGCTTGGGCCAAGGACTTTTAAAACCAGGAAGCCCTGTGCTCCAGGCACACTGCAGCTGTTCAAGGCATCCCAAGGGGAGCGCAAAAGTGACACAACTTGGCTGCCTCCACTGCTATTTCCATGAGACCATCCTGAACCATAGGCTGATTTTCCTTCCTAGCGTTGAGGTTTGAGTTAGGCCTAGGGTTAGAGATTTTTAACCAGAAAGCCCTGAATACCAAGAACACAGCAGCTGCGAAGGACTACCCAAGAAGAGCACAAAAGTACCACAACATGCCTGCCTCCACAGCTATTTCCTTGGGGACATCCCTAATTCCTGGCTGATTTGCCTTTCTCGTCGTCGGGTTGGGGTTAGGTAGGCCTTGTGCTAGGAATTTGAAAATCAGGAAGCCCAGACCTCCAGGCACACTGGAGCTGTGAAAGGCATCCAAAAGGGAGTGCAAAAGTGCCACAACATGGCTGCTTTCACAGCTTTTTCCTTAGGAAGAACCCTAATACCCGGCTGATTTACCTTCCTAGGGTTACTATTAGGCTTCGGCCTAGGACTTTTAAAACCAGGAAACCCTGTGCTCCAGGCACACTGCAGCTGTTCAAGGCATTCCAATGGGAGTGCAAAAGTGACGCAACTTGGCTGCCTCCACTGCTATTTCCATGAGACCATCCCGAACCATAGGCTGATTTTCCTTCCTAGCGTTGAGTTTTGAGTTAGGCCTAGGGTTAGAGTTTTTTAACCAGAAAGCCCTGAGTTCCAAGAACACAGCAGCTGCGAAGGACTACCCAAGAAGAGCACAAAAGTACCACAACATGCCTGCCTCCACAGCTATTTCCTTGGGGACATCCCTAATTCCTGGCTGATTTGCCTTTCTCGTCGTCGGGTTGGGGTTAGGTAGGCCTTGTGCTAGGATATTTAAAAGCAGGAAGCCCAGACCTCCAGGCACACTGGAGCTGTGAAAGGCATCCAAAAGGGAGTGCAAAAGTGCCACAACATGGCTGCTTTCACAGCTTTTTTCTTGGCACCATCACTATACCTTCTCTGATATATCTCCCTAGGGTTAGGGTTAGGGTTCAGCCTAGGGCTAGGATTTTTTGAACCAGGAAGCCCTGTGTTCCAGGCTTACTGTAGCTGCCAAAGGCATCCCAAAGGGAGCGCAGAAGTGCCACAACATGGCTGCTTTCACAGCTTTTTCCTAAGGAAGAACCCTAATACCCGGCTGATTTACCTTCCTAGGGTTACTGTTAGGCTTGGGCCAAGGACTTTTAAAACCAGGAAGCCCTGTGCTCCAGGCACACTGCAGCTGTTCAAGGCATCCCAAGGGGAGCGCAAAAGTGACACAACTTGGCTGCCTCCACTGCTATTTCCATGAGACCATCCTGAACCATAGGCTGATTTTCCTTCCTAGCGTTGAGGTTTGAGTTAGGCCTAGGGTTAGGGTTCTTTCAACCAGAAAGCCCTGAGTTCCAAGAATACAGCAGCTGCGAAGGACTACCCAAGAAGAGCACAAAAGTACCACAACATGCCTGCCTCCACAGCTATTTCCTTGGGGACATCCCTAATTCCTGGCTGATTTGCCTTTCTTGTCGTCGGGTTGGGGTTAGGTAGGCCTTGTGCTAGGATTTTTAAAATCAGGAAGCCCAGACCTCCAGGCACACTGGAGCTGTGAAAGGCATCCAAAAGGGAGTGCAAAAGTGCCACAACATGGCTGCTTTCACAGCTTTTTCCTTAGGAAGAACCCTAATCCCCGGCTGATTTACCTTCCTAGGGTTACTTTTAGGCTTGGGCCAAGGACTTTTAAAACCAGGAAGCCCTGTGCTCCAGGCACACTGCAGCTGTTCAAGGCATCCCAAGGGGAGCACAAAAGTGACACAACTTGGCTGCCTCCACTGCTATTTCCATGAGACCATCCCCAAACTTAGGCTGGTTTTCCTTCTTAGCGTTGAGGTTTGAGTTAGGCCTAGGGTTAGTGTTCTTTTAACCTGAAAGCCCTGAGTTCCAAGAACACAGCAGCTGCGAAGGACTACCCAAGAAGAGCACAAAAGTACCACCACATGCCTGCCTCCACAGCTATTTCCTTGGGGACATCCCTAATTCCTGGCTCATTTGCCTTTCTCGTCGTCGGGTTGGGGTGAGGTAGGCCTTGTGCTAGGATTTTTAAAATCAGGAAGCCCAGACCTCCAGGCACACTGGAGCTGTGAAAGGCATCCAAAAGGGAGTGCAAAAGTGCCACAACATGGCTGCTTTCACAGCTTTTTCCTTAGGAAGAACCCTAATACCCGGCTGATTTACCTTCCTAGGGTTACTTTTAGGCTTGGGCCAAGGACTTTTAAAACCAGGAAGCCCTGTGCTCCAGGCACACGGCAGCGGTTCAAGGCATCCCAACGGGAGTGCAAAAGTGACACAACTTGGCTGCCTCCACTGCTATTTCCATGAGACCATCCCCAACCATAGGCTGATTTTCCTTCCTAGCGTTGAGGTTTGAGTTAGGCCTAGGGTTAGAGTTTTTTAACCAGAAAGCCCTGAGTTCCAAGAACACAGCAGCTGCGAAGGACTACCCAAGAAGAGCACAAAAGTACCACAACATGCCTGCCTCCACAGCTATTTCCTTGGGGACATCCCTAATTCCTGGCTGATTTGCCTTTCATGTCGTCAGGTTGGGGATAGGTAGGCCTTGTGCTAGGATTTTGAAAATCAGGAAGCCCAGACCTCCAGGCACACTGGAGCTGTGAAAGGCATCCAAAAGGGAGTGCAAAAGTGCCACAACATGGCTGCTTTCACAGCTTTTTCCTTAGGAAGAACCCTAATACCCGGCTGATTTACCTTCCTAGGGTTACTGTTAGGCTTCGGCCTAGGACTTTTAAAATCAGGAAGCCCTGTGCTCCAGGAACACTGCAGCTGTTCAAGGCATCCCAACGGGAGCGCAAAAGTGACACAACTTGGCTGCCTCCACTGCTATTTCCATGAGACCATCCCCAACCTTAGGCTGGTTTTCCTTCCTAGCGTTGAGTTTTGAGTTAGGCCTAGGGTTAGTGTTCTTTCAACCAGAAAGCCCTGAGTTCCAAGAACAGAGCAGCTGCGAAGGACTACCCAAGAAGAGCACAAAAGTACCACCACATGCCTGCCTCCACAGCTATTTCCTTGGGGACATCCCTAATTCCTGGCTGATTTGCCTTTCTCGTCGTCGGGTTGGGGTTAGGTAGGCCTTGTGCTAGGATTTTTAAAATCAGGAAGCCCAGACCTCCAGGCACACTGGAGCTGTGAAAGGCAGCCAAAAGGGAGTGCAAAAGTGCCACAACATGGCTGCTTTCACAGCTTTTTCCTTAGGAAGAACCCTAATACCCGGCTGATTTACCTTCCTAGAGTTACTGTTAGGCTTCGGCCTAGGACTTTTAAAACCAGGAAGCCCTGTGCTCCAGGCACACTGCAGCTGTTCAAGGCATCCCAACGGGAGTGCAAAAGTGACACAACTTGGCTGCCTCCACTGCTATTTCCATGAGACCATCCCCAACCATAGGCTGGTTTTCCTTCCTAGCGTTGAGGTTTGAGTTAGGCCTAGGGTTAGAGTTTTAAAACCAGAAAGCCCTGAGTTCCAAGAACAGAGCAGCTGCGAAGGACTACCCAAGAAGAGCACAAAAGTACCACAACATGCCTGCCTCCACAGCTATTTCCTTGGGGACATCCCTAATTCCTGGCTGATTTGCCTTTCTCGTCGTCGGGTTGGGGTTAGGTAGGCCTTGTGCTAGGATATTTAAAAGCAGGAAACCCAGACCTCCAAGCACACTGGAGCTGTGAAAGGCATCCAAAAGGGAGGGCAAAAGTGCCACAACATGGCTGCTTTCACAGCTTTTTTCTTGGCACCATCACTATACCTTCTCTGATATATCTCCCTAGGGTTAGGGTTAGGGTTCAGCCTAGGGCTAGGATATTTTGAACCAGGAAGCCCTGTGTTCCAGGCTTACTGTAGCTGCCAAAGGCATCCCAAAGGGAGCGCAGAAGTGCCACAACATGGCTGCTTTCACAGCTTTTTCCTTAGGAAGAACCCTAATACCCGGCTGATTTACCTTCCTAGGGTTACTGTTAGGCTTGGGCCAAGGACTTTTAAAACCAGGAAGCCCTGTGCTCCAGGCACACTGCAGCTGTTCAAGGCATCCCAAGGGGAGCGCAAAAGTGACACAACTTGGCTGCCTCCACTGCTATTTCCATGAGACCATCCTGAACCATAGGCTGATTTTCCTTCCTAGCGTTGAGGTTTGAGTTAGGCCTAGGGTTAGAGATTTTTAACCAGAAAGCCCTGAATACCAAGAACACAGCAGCTGCGAAGGACTACCCAAGAAGAGCACAAAAGTACCACAACATGCCTGCCTCCACAGCTATTTCCTTGGGGACATCCCTAATTCCTGGCTGATTTGCCTTTCTCGTCGTCGGGTTGGGGTTAGGTAGGCCTTGTGCTAGGAATTTGAAAATCAGGAAGCCCAGACCTCCAGGCACACTGGAGCTGTGAAAGGCATCCAAAAGGGAGTGCAAAAGTGCCACAACATGGCTGCTTTCACAGCTTTTTCCTTAGGAAGAACCCTAATACGCGGCTGATTTACCTTCCTAGGGTTACTATTAGGCTTCGGCCTAGGACTTTTAAAACCAGGAAACCCTGTGCTCCAGGCACACTGCAGCTGTTCAAGGCATTCCAATGGGAGTGCAAAAGTGACGCAACTTGGCTGCCTCCACTGCTATTTCCATTAGACCATCCCGAACCATAGGCTGATTTTCCTTCCTAGCGTTGAGTTTTGAGTTAGGCCTAGGGTTAGAGTTTTTTAACCAGAAAGCCCTGAGTTCCAAGAACACAGCAGCTGCGAAGGACTACCCAAGAAGAGCACAAAAGTACCACAACATGCCTGCCTCCACAGCTATTTCCTTGGGGACATCCCTAATTCCTGGCTGATTTGCCTTTCTCGTCGTCGGGTTGGGGTTAGGTAGGCCTTGTGCTAGGATATTTAAAATCAGGAAGCCCAGACCTCCAGGCACACTGGAGCTGTGAAAGGCATCCAAAAGGGAGTGCAAAAGTGCCACAACATGGCTGCTTTCACAGCTTTTTTCTTGGCACCATCACTATACCTTCTCTGATATATCTCCCTAGGGTTAGGGTTAGGGTTCAGCCTAGGGCTAGGATTTTTTGAACCAGGAAGCCCTGTGTTCCAGGCTTACTGTAGCTGCCAAAGGCATCCCAAAGGGAGCGCAGAAGTGCCACAACATGGCTGCTTTCACAGCTTTTTCCTAAGGAAGAACCCTAATACCCGGCTGATTTACCTTCCTAGGGTTACTGTTAGGCTTGGGCCAAGGACTTTTAAAACCAGGAAGCCCTGTGCTCCAGGCACACTGCAGCTGTTCAAGGCATCCCAAGGGGAGCGCAAAAGTGACACAACTTGGCTGCCTCCACTGCTATTTCCATGAGACCATCCCCAACCTTAGGCTGATTTTCCTTCCTAGCGTTGAGGTTTGAGTTAGGCGTAGGGTTAGTGTTCTTTAACCAGAAAGCCCTGAGGTCCAAGAACACAGCAGCTGCGAAGGACTACCCAAGAAGAGCACAAAAGTACCACAACATGCCTGCCTCCACAGCAATTTCCTTGGGGACATCCCTAATTCCTGGCTGATTTGCCTTTCTCGTCGTCGGGTTGGGGTTAGGTAGGCCTTGTGCTAGGATTTTGAAAATCAGGAAGCCCAGACCTCCAGGCACACTGGAGCTGTGAAAGGCATCCAAAAGGGAGTGCAAAAGTGCCACAACATGGCTGCTTTCACAGCTTTTTCCTTAGGAAGAACCCTAATACCCGGCTGATTTACCTTCCTAGGGTTACACTTAGGCTTGGGCCAAGGACTTTTAAAACCAGGAAGCCCTGTGCTCCAGGAACACTGCAGCTGTTCAAGGCATCCCAACGGGAGCGCAAAAGTGACACAACTTGGCTGCCTCCACTGCTATTTCCATGAGACCATCCCGAACCATAGGCTGATTTTCCTTCCTAGCGTTGAGGTTTGAGTTAGGCCTAGGGTTAGAGTTTTTTAACCAGAAAGCCCTGAGTTCCAAGAACACAGCAGCTGCGAAGGACTACCCAAGAAGAGCACAAAAGTACCACAACATGCCTGCCTCCACAGCTATTTCCTTGGGGACATCCCTAATTCCTGGCTGATTTGCCTTTCTCGTCGTCGGGTTGGGGTTAGGTAGGCCTTGTGCTAGGATTCTTAAAATCAGGAAGCCCAGACCTCCAGGCACACTGGAGCTGTGAAAGGCATCCAAAAGGGAGTGCAAAAGTGCCACAACATGGCTGCTTTCACAGCTTTTTCCTTAGGAAGAACCCTAATACCCGGCTGATTTACCTTCCTAGGGTTACTGTTAGGCTTGGGCCAAGGACTTTTAAAACCAGGAAGCCCTGTGCTCCAGGCACACTGCAGCTGTTCAAGGCATCCCAAGGGGAGCGCAAAAGTGACACAACTTGGCGGCCTCCACTGCTATTTCCATGAGACCATCCCCAACCTTAGGCTGGTTTTCATTCCTAGGGTTGAGGTTTGAGTTAGGCCTAGGGTTAGTGTTCTTTTAACCTGAAAGCCCTGAGTTCCAAGAACACAGCAGCTGCGAAGGACTACCCAAGAAGAGCACAAAAGTACCACAACATGCCTGCCTCCACAGCTATTTCCTTGGGGACATCCCTAATTCCTGGCTGATTTGCCTTTCTCGTCGTCGGGTTGGGGTTAGGTAGGCCTTGTGCTAGGATTTTGAAAATCAGGAAGCCCAGACCTCCAGGCACACTGGAGCTGTGAAAGGCATCCAAAAGGGAGTGCAAAAGTGCCACAACATGGCTGCTTTCACAGCTTTTTCCTTAGGAAGAACCCTAATCCCCGGCTGATTTACCATCCTAGAGTTACTGTTAGGCTTGGGCCAAGGACTTTTAAAACCAGGAAGCCCTGTGCTCCAGGCACGCTGCAGCTGTTCAAGGCATCCCAACGGGAGTGCAAAAGTGACACAACTTGGCTGCCTCCACTGCTATTTCCATGAGACCATCCCGAATCATAGGCTGATTTTCCTTCCTAGCGTTGAGGTTTGAGTTAGGCCTAGGGTTAGAGTTTTAAAACCAGAAAGCCCTGAGTTCCAAGAACAGAGCAGCTGCGAAGGACTACCCAAGAAGAGCACAAAAGTACCACAACATGCCTGCCTCCACAGCTATTTCCTTGGGGACATCCCTAATTCCTGGCTGATTTGCCTTTCTCGTCGTCGGGTTGGGGTTAGGTAGGCCTTGTGCTAGGATATTTAAAAGCAGGAAACCCAGACCTCCAAGCACACTGGAGCTGTGAAAGGCATCCAAAAGGGAGTGCAAAAGTGCCACAACATGGCTGCTTTCACAGCTTTTTTCTTGGCACCATCACTATACCTTCTCTGTAAAATCTCCCTAGGGTTAGGGTTAGGGTTCAGCCTAGGGCTAGGATTTTTTGAACCAGGAAGCCCTGTGTTCCAGGCTTACTGTAGCTGCCAAAGGCATCCCAAAGGGAGCGCAGAAGTGCCACAACATGGCTGCTTTCACAGCTTTTTCCTTAGGAAGAACCCTAATACCCGGCTGATTTACCTTCCTAGGGTTACTGTTAGGCTTGGGCCAAGGACTTTTAAAACCAGGAAGCCCTGTGCTCCAGGCACACTGCAGCTGTTCAAGGCATCCCAACGGGAGTGCAAAAGTGACACAACTTGGCGGCCTCCACTGCTATTTCCATGAGACCATCCCCAACCTTAGGCTGGTTTTCCTTCCTAGCGTTGAGGTTTGAGTTAGGCCTAGGGTTAGTGTTCTTTTAACCTGAAAGCCCTGAGTTCCAAGAACACAGCAGCTGCGAAGGACTACCCAAGAAGAGCACAAAAGTACCACCACATGCCTGCCTCCACAGCTATTTCCTTGGGGACATCCCTAATTCCTGGCTGATTTGCCTTTCTCGTCGTCGGGTTGGGGTTAGGTAGGCCTTGTGCTAGGATTTTTAAAATCAGGAAGCCCAGACCTCCAGGCACACTGGAGCTGTGAAAGGCATCCAAAAGGGAGTGCAAAAGTGCCACAACATGGCTGCTTTCACAGCTTTTTCCTTAGGAAGAACCCTAATACCCGGCTGATTTACCTTCCTAGGGTTACTGTTAGGCTTCGGCCTAGGACTTTTAAAACCAGGAAGCCCTGTGCTCCAGGAACACTGCAGCTGTTCAAGGCATCCCAACGGGAGCGCAAAAGTGACACAACTTGGCTGCCTCCACTGCTATTTCCATGAGACCATCCCCAATCTTAGGCTGGTTTTCCTTCCTAGCGTTGAGTTTTGAGTTAGGCCTAGGGTTAGGGTTCTTTCAACCAGAAAGCCCTGAGTTCCAAGAATACAGCAGCTGCGAAGGACTACCCAAGAAGAGCACAAAAGTACCACCACATGCCTGCCTCCACAGCTATTTCCTTGGGGACATCCCTAATTCCTGGCTGATTTGCCTTTCTCGTCGTCGGGTTGGGGTTAGGTAGGCCTTGTGCTAGGATTTTTAAAATCAGGAAGCCCAGACCTCCAGGCACACTGGAGCTGTGAAAGGCATCCAAAAGGGAGTGCAAAAGTGCCACAACATGGCTGCTTTCACAGCTTTTTCCTTAGGAAGAACCCTAATACCCGGCTGATTTACCTTCCTAGAGTTACTGTTAGGCTTCGGCCTAGGACTTTTAAAACCAGGAAGCCCTGTGCTCCAGGCACACTGCAGCTGTTCAAGGCATCCCAACGGGAGTGCAAAAGTGACACAACTTGGCTGCCTCCACTGCTATTTCCATGAGACCATCCCGAATCATAGGCTGATTTTCCTTCCTAGCGTTGAGGTTTGAGTTAGGCCTAGGGTTAGAGTTTTAAAACCAGAAAGCCCTGAGTTCCAAGAACAGAGCAGCTGCGAAGGACTACCCAAGAAGAGCACAAAAGTACCACAACATGCCTGCCTCCACAGCTATTTCCTTGGGGACATCCCTAATTCCTGGCTGATTTGCCTTTCTCGTCGTCGGGTTGGGGTTAGGTAGGCCTTGTGCTAGGATATTTAAAAGCAGGAAACCCAGACCTCCAAGCACACTGGAGCTGTGAAAGGCATCCAAAAGGGAGTGCAAAAGTGCCACAACATGGCTGCTTTCACAGCTTTTTTCTTGGCACCATCACTATACCTTCTCTGATATATCTCCCTAGGGTTAGGGTTAGGGTTCAGCCTAGGGCTAGGATTTTTTGAACCAGGAAGCCCTGTGTTCCAGGCTTACTGTAGCTGCCAAAGGCATCCCAAAGGGAGCGCAGAAGTGCCACAACATGGCTGCTTTCACAGCTTTTTCCTTAGGAAGAACCCTAATACCCGGCTGATTTACCTTCCTAGGGTTACTGTTAGGCTTGGGCCAAGGACTTTTAAAACCAGGAAGCCCTGTGCTCCAGGCACACTGCAGCTGTTCAAGGCATCCCAAGGGGAGCGCAAAAGTGACACAACTTGGCTGCCTCCACTGCTATTTCCATGAGACCATCCTGAACCATAGGCTGATTTTCCTTCCTAGCGTTGAGGTTTGAGTTAGGCCTAGGGTTAGAGATTTTTAACCAGAAAGCCCTGAATACCAAGAACACAGCAGCTGCGAAGGACTACCCAAGAAGAGCACAAAAGTACCACAACATGCCTGCCTCCACAGCTATTTCCTTGGGGACATCCCTAATTCCTGGCTGATTTGCCTTTCTCGTCGTCGGGTTGGGGTTAGGTAGGCCTTGTGCTAGGATTTTTAAAATCAGGAAGCCCAGACCTCCAGGCACACTGGAGCTGTGAAAGGCAGCCAAAAGGGAGTGCAAAAGTGCCACAACATGGCTGCTTTCACAGCTTTTTCCTTAGGAAGAACCCTAATACCCGGCTGATTTACCTTCCTAGAGTTACTGTTAGGCTTCGGCCTAGGACTTTTAAAACCAGGAAGCCCTGTGCTCCAGGCACACTGCAGCTGTTCAAGGCATCCCAACGGGAGTGCAAAAGTGACACAACTTGGCTGCCTCCACTGCTATTTCCATGAGACCATCCCGAATCATAGGCTGATTTTCCTTCCTAGCGTTGAGGTTTGAGTTAGGCCTAGGGTTAGAGTTTTAAAACCAGAAAGCCCTGAGTTCCAAGAACACAGCAGCTGCGAAGGACTACCCAAGAAGAGCACAAAAGTACCACAACATGCCTGCCTCCACAGCTATTTCCTTGGGGACATCCCTAATTCCTGGCTGATTTGCCTTTCTCGTCGTCGGGTTGGGGTTAGGTAGGCCTTGTGCTAGGATATTTAAAAGCAGGAAACCCAGACCTCCAAGCACACTGGAGCTGTGAAAGGCATCCAAAAGGGAGGGCAAAAGTGCCACAACATGGCTGCTTTCACAGCTTTTTTCTTGGCACCATCACTATACCTTCTCTGATATATCTCCCTAGGGTTAGGGTTAGGGTTCAGCCTAGGGCTAGGATATTTTGAACCAGGAAGCCCTGTGTTCCAGGCTTACTGTAGCTGCCAAAGGCATCCCAAAGGGAGCGCAGAAGTGCCACAACATGGCTGCTTTCACAGCTTTTTCCTTAGGAAGAACCCTAATACCCGGCTGATTTACCTTCCTAGGGTTACTGTTAGGCTTGGGCCAAGGACTTTTAAAACCAGGAAGCCCTGTGCTCCAGGCACACTGCAGCTGTTCAAGGCATCCCAAGGGGAGCGCAAAAGTGACACAACTTGGCTGCCTCCACTGCTATTTCCATGAGACCATCCTGAACCATAGGCTGATTTTCCTTCCTAGCGTTGAGGTTTGAGTTAGGCCTAGGGTTAGAGATTTTTAACCAGAAAGCCCTGAATACCAAGAACACAGCAGCTGCGAAGGACTACCCAAGAAGAGCACAAAAGTACCACAACATGCCTGCCTCCACAGCTATTTCCTTGGGGACATCCCTAATTCCTGGCTGATTTGCCTTTCTCGTCGTCGGGCTGGGGTTAGGTAGGCCTTGTGCTAGGAATTTGAAAATCAGGAAGCCCAGACCTCCAGGCACACTGGAGCTGTGAAAGGCATCCAAAAGGGAGTGCAAAAGTGCCACAACATGGCTGCTTTCACAGCTTTTTCCTTAGGAAGAACCCTAATACCCGGCTGATTTACCTTCCTAGGGTTACTATTAGGCTTCGGCCTAGGACTTTTAAAACCAGGAAACCCTGTGCTCCAGGCACACTGCAGCTGTTCAAGGCATTCCAATGGGAGTGCAAAAGTGACGCAACTTGGCTGCCTCCACTGCTATTTCCATTAGACCATCCCGAACCATAGGCTGATTTTCCTTCCTAGCGTTGAGTTTTGAGTTAGGCCTAGGGTTAGAGTTTTTTAACCAGAAAGCCCTGAGTTCCAAGAACACAGCAGCTGCGAAGGACTACCCAAGAAGAGCACAAAAGTACCACAACATGCCTGCCTCCACAGCTATTTCCTTGGGGACATCCCTAATTCCTGGCTGATTTGCCTTTCTCGTCGTCGGGTTGGGGTTAGGTAGGCCTTGTGCTAGGATATTTAAAATCAGGAAGCCCAGACCTCCAGGCACACTGGAGCTGTGAAAGGCATCCAAAAGGGAGTGCAAAAGTGCCACAACATGGCTGCTTTCACAGCTTTTTTCTTGGCACCATCACTATACCTTCTCTGATATATCTCCCTAGGGTTAGGGTTAGGGTTCAGCCTAGGGCTAGGATTTTTTGAACCAGGAAGCCCTGTGTTCCAGGCTTACTGTAGCTGCCAAAGGCATCCCAAAGGGAGCGCAGAAGTGCCACAACATGGCTGCTTTCACAGCTTTTTCCTAAGGAAGAACCCTAATACCCGGCTGATTTACCTTCCTAGGGTTACTGTTAGGCTTGGGCCAAGGACTTTTAAAACCAGGAAGCCCTGTGCTCCAGGCACACTGCAGCTGTTCAAGGCATCCCAAGGGGAGCGCAAAAGTGACACAACTTGGCTGCCTCCACTGCTATTTCCATGAGACCATCCTGAACCATAGGCTGATTTTCCTTCCTAGCGCTGAGGTTTGAGTTAGGCCTAGGGTTAGGGTTCTTTCAACCAGAAAGCCCTGAGTTCCAAGAATACAGCAGCTGCGAAGGACTACCCAAGAAGAGCACAAAAGTACCACCACATGCCTGCCTCCACAGCTATTTCCTTGGGGACATCCCTAATTCCTGGCTGATTTGCCTTTCTTGTCGTCGGGTTGGGGTTAGGTAGGCCTTGTGCTAGGATTTTGAAAATCAGGAAGCCCAGACCTCCAGGCACACTGGAGCTGTGAAAGGCATCCAAAAGGGAGTGCAAAAGTGCCACAACATGGCTGCTTTCACAGCTTTTTCCTTAGGAAGAACCCTAATCCCCGGCTGATTTACCTTCCTAGGGTTACTTTTAGGCTTGGGCCAAGGACTTTTAAAACCAGGAAGCCCTGTGCTCCAGGCACACTGCAGCTGTTCAAGGCATCCCAAGGGGAGCACAAAAGTGACACAACTTGGCTGCCTCCACTGCTATTTCCATGAGACCATCCCCAAACTTAGGCTGGTTTTCCTTCCTAGCGTTGAGGTTTGAGTTAGGCCTAGGGTTAGTGTTCTTTTAACCTGAAAGCCCTGAGTTCCAAGAACACAGCAGCTGCGAAGGACTACCCAAGAAGAGCACAAAAGTACCACCACATGCCTGCCTCCACAGCTATTTCCTTGGGGACATCCCTAATTCCTGGCTCATTTGCCTTTCTCGTCGTCGGGTTGGGGTGAGGTAGGCCTTGTGCTAGGATTTTTAAAATCAGGAAGCCCAGACCTCCAGGCACACTGGAGCTGTGAAAGGCATCCAAAAGGGAGTGCAAAAGTGCCACAACATGGCTGCTTTCACAGCTTTTTCCTTAGGAAGAACCCTAATACCCGGCTGATTTACCTTCCTAGGGTTACTTTTAGGCTTGGGCCAAGGACTTTTAAAACCAGGAAGCCCTGTGCTCCAGGCACACTGCAGCGGTTCAAGGCATCCCAACGGGAGTGCAAAAGTGACACAACTTGGCTGCCTCCACTGCTATTTCCATGAGACCATCCCCAACCATAGGCTGATTTTCCTTCCTAGCGTTGAGGTTTGAGTTAGGCCTAGGGTTAGAGTTTTTTAACCAGAAAGCCCTGAGTTCCAAGAACACAGCAGCTGCGAAGGACTACCCAAGAAGAGCACAAAAGTACCACAACATGCCTGCCTCCACAGCTATTTCCTTGGGGACATCCCTAATTCCTGGCTGATTTGCCTTTCATGTCGTCAGGTTGGGGATAGGTAGGCCTTGTGCTAGGATTTTTAAAATCAGGAAGCCCAGACCTCCAGGCACACTGGAGCTGTGAAAGGCATCCAAAAGGGAGTGCAAAAGTGCCACAACATGGCTGCTTTCACAGCTTTTTCCTTAGGAAGAACCCTAATACCCGGCTGATTTACCTTCCTAGGGTTACTGTTAGGCTTCGGCCTAGGACTTTTAAAATCAGGAAGCCCTGTGCTCCAGGAACACTGCAGCTGTTCAAGGCATCCCAACGGGAGCGCAAAAGTGACACAACTTGGCTGCCTCCACTGCTATTTCCATGAGACCATCCCCAACCTTAGGCTGGTTTTCCTTCCTAGCGTTGAGTTTTGAGTTAGGCCTAGGGTTAGTGTTCTTTCAACCAGAAAGCCCTGAGTTCCAAGAACAGAGCAGCTGCGAAGGACTACCCAAGAAGAGCACAAAAGTACCACCACATGCCTGCCTCCACAGCTATTTCCTTGGGGACATCCCTAATTCCTGGCTGATTTGCCTTTCTCGTCGTCGGGTTGGGGTTAGGTAGGCCTTGTGCTAGGATTTTTAAAATCAGGAAGCCCAGACCTCCAGGCACACTGGAGCTGTGAAAGGCAGCCAAAAGGGAGTGCAAAAGTGCCACAACATGGCTGCTTTCACAGCTTTTTCCTTAGGAAGAACCCTAATACCCGGCTGATTTACCTTCCTAGAGTTACTGTTAGGCTTCGGCCTAGGACTTTTAAAACCAGGAAGCCCTGTGCTCCAGGCACACTGCAGCTGTTCAAGGCATCCCAACGGGAGTGCAAAAGTGACACAACTTGGCTGCCTCCACTGCTATTTCCATGAGACCATCCCCAACCTTAGGCTGGTTTTCCTTCCTAGCGTTGAGGTTTGAGTTAGGCCTAGGGTTAGAGTTTTAAAACCAGAAAGCCCTGAGTTCCAAGAACAGAGCAGCTGCAGAGGACTACCCAAGAAGAGCACAAAAGTACCACAACATGCCTGCCTCCACAGCTATTTCCTTGGGGACATCCCTAATTCCTGGCTGATTTGCCTTTCTCGTCGTCGGGTTGGGGTTAGGTAGGCCTTGTGCTAGGATATTTAAAAGCAGGAAACCCAGACCTCCAAGCACACTGGAGCTGTGAAAGGCATCCAAAAGGGAGGGCAAAAGTGCCACAACATGGCTGCTTTCACAGCTTTTTTCTTGGCACCATCACTATACCTTCTCTGATATATCTCCCTAGGGTTAGGGTTAGGGTTCAGCCTAGGGCTAGGATATTTTGAACCAGGAAGCCCTGTGTTCCAGGCTTACTGTAGCTGCCAAAGGCATCCCAAAGGGAGCGCAGAAGTGCCACAACATGGCTGCTTTCACAGCTTTTTCCTTAGGAAGAACCCTAATACCCGGCTGATTTACCTTCCTAGGGTTACTGTTAGGCTTGGGCCAAGGACTTTTAAAACCAGGAAGCCCTGTGCTCCAGGCACACTGCAGCTGTTCAAGGCATCCCAAGGGGAGCGCAAAAGTGACACAACTTGGCTGCCTCCACTGCTATTTCCATGAGACCATCCTGAACCATAGGCTGATTTTCCTTCCTAGCGTTGAGGTTTGAGTTAGGCCTAGGGTTAGAGATTTTTAACCAGAAAGCCCTGAATACCAAGAACACAGCAGCTGCGAAGGACTACCCAAGAAGAGCACAAAAGTACCACAACATGCCTGCCTCCACAGCTATTTCCTTGGGGACATCCCTAATTCCTGGCTGATTTGCCTTTCTCGTCGTCGGGTTGGGGTTAGGTAGGCCTTGTGCTAGGAATTTGAAAATCAGGAAGCCCAGACCTCCAGGCACACTGGAGCTGTGAAAGGCATCCAAAAGGGAGTGCAAAAGTGCCACAACATGGCTGCTTTCACAGCTTTTTCCTTAGGAAGAACCCTAATACCCGGCTGATTTACCTTCCTAGGGTTACTATTAGGCTTCGGCCTAGGACTTTTAAAACCAGGAAACCCTGTGCTCCAGGCACACTGCAGCTGTTCAAGGCATTCCAATGGGAGTGCAAAAGTGACGCAACTTGGCTGCCTCCACTGCTATTTCCATTAGACCATCCCGAACCATAGGCTGATTTTCCTTCCTAGCGTTGAGTTTTGAGTTAGGCCTAGGGTTAGAGTTTTTTAACCAGAAAGCCCTGAGTTCCAAGAACACAGCAGCTGCGAAGGACTACCCAAGAAGAGCACAAAAGTACCACAACATGCCTGCCTCCACAGCTATTTCCTTGGGGACATCCCTAATTCCTGGCTGATTTGCCTTTCTCGTCGTCGGGTTGGGGTTAGGTAGGCCTTGTGCTAGGATATTTAAAATCAGGAAGCCCAGACCTCCAGGCACACTGGAGCTGTGAAAGGCATCCAAAAGGGAGTGCAAAAGTGCCACAACATGGCTGCTTTCACAGCTTTTTTCTTGGCACCATCACTATACCTTCTCTGATATATCTCCCTAGGGTTAGGGTTAGGGTTCAGCCTAGGGCTAGGATTTTTTGAACCAGGAAGCCCTGTGTTCCAGGCTTACTGTAGCTGCCAAAGGCATCCCAAAGGGAGCGCAGAAGTGCCACAACATGGCTGCTTTCACAGCTTTTTCCTAAGGAAGAACCCTAATACCCGGCTGATTTACCTTCCTAGGGTTACTGTTAGGCTTGGGCCAAGGACTTTTAAAACCAGGAAGCCCTGTGCTCCAGGCACACTGCAGCTGTTCAAGGCATCCCAAGGGGAGCGCAAAAGTGACACAACTTGGCTGCCTCCACTGCTATTTCCATGAGACCATCCCCAACCTTAGGCTGATTTTCCTTCCTAGCGTTGAGGTTTGAGTTAGGCGTAGGGTTAGTGTTCTTTAACCAGAAAGCCCTGAGGTCCAAGAACACAGCAGCTGCGAAGGACTACCCAAGAAGAGCACAAAAGTACCACAACATGCCTGCCTCCACAGCAATTTCCTTGGGGACATCCCTAATTCCTGGCTGATTTGCCTTTCTCGTCGTCGGGTTGGGGTTAGGTAGGCCTTGTGCTAGGATTTTGAAAATCAGGAAGCCCAGACCTCCAGGCACACTGGAGCTGTGAAAGGCATCCAAAAGGGAGTGCAAAAGTGCCACAACATGGCTGCTTTCACAGCTTTTTCCTTAGGAAGAACCCTAATACCCGGCTGATTTACCTTCCTAGGGTTACACTTAGGCTTGGGCCAAGGACTTTTAAAACCAGGAAGCCCTGTGCTCCAGGAACACTGCAGCTGTTCAAGGCATCCCAACGGGAGCGCAAAAGTGACACAACTTGGCTGCCTCCACTGCTATTTCCATGAGACCATCCCGAACCATAGGCTGATTTTCCTTCCTAGCGTTGAGGTTTGAGTTAGGCCTAGGGTTAGAGTTTTTTAACCAGAAAGCCCTGAGTTCCAAGAACACAGCAGCTGCGAAGGACTACCCAAGAAGAGCACAAAAGTACCACAACATGCCTGCCTCCACAGCTATTTCCTTGGGGACATCCCTAATTCCTGGCTGATTTGCCTTTCTCGTCGTCGGGTTGGGGTTAGGTAGGCCTTGTGCTAGGATTCTTAAAATCAGGAAGCCCAGACCTCCAGGCACACTGGAGCTGTGAAAGGCATCCAAAAGGGAGTGCAAAAGTGCCACAACATGGCTGCTTTCACAGCTTTTTCCTTAGGAAGAACCCTAATACCCGGCTGATTTACCTTCCTAGGGTTACTGTTAGGCTTGGGCCAAGGACTTTTAAAACCAGGAAGCCCTGTGCTCCAGGCACACTGCAGCTGTTCAAGGCATCCCAAGGGGAGCGCAAAAGTGACACAACTTGGCGGCCTCCACTGCTATTTCCATGAGACCATCCCCAACCTTAGGCTGGTTTTCATTCCTAGCGTTGAGGTTTGAGTTAGGCCTAGGGTTAGTGTTCTTTTAACCTGAAAGCCCTGAGTTCCAAGAACACAGCAGCTGCGAAGGACTACCCAAGAAGAGCACAAAAGTACCACAACATGCCTGCCTCCACAGCTATTTCCTTGGGGACATCCCTAATTCCTGGCTGATTTGCCTTTCTCGTCGTCGGGTTGGGGTTAGGTAGGCCTTGTGCTAGGATTCTTAAAATCAGGAAGCCCAGACCTCCAGGCACACTGGAGCTGTGAAAGGCATCCAAAAGGGAGTGCAAAAGTGCCACAACATGGCTGCTTTCACAGCTTTTTCCTTAGGAAGAACCCTAATCCCCGGCTGATTTACCATCCTAGAGTTACTGTTAGGCTTGGGCCAAGGACTTTTAAAACCAGGAAGCCCTGTGCTCCAGGCACGCTGCAGCTGTTCAAGGCATCCCAACGGGAGTGCAAAAGTGACACAACTTGGCTGCCTCCACTGCTATTTCCATGAGACCATCCCGAATCATAGGCTGATTTTCCTTCCTAGCGTTGAGGTTTGAGTTAGGCCTAGGGTTAGAGTTTTAAAACCAGAAAGCCCTGAGTTCCAAGAACAGAGCAGCTGCGAAGGACTACCCAAGAAGAGCACAAAAGTACCACAACATGCCTGCCTCCACAGCTATTTCCTTGGGGACATCCCTAATTCCTGGCTGATTTGCCTTTCTCGTCGTCGGGTTGGGGTTAGGTAGGCCTTGTGCTAGGATATTTAAAAGCAGGAAACCCAGACCTCCAAGCACACTGGAGCTGTGAAAGGCATCCAAAAGGGAGTGCAAAAGTGCCACAACATGGCTGCTTTCACAGCTTTTTTCTTGGCACCATCACTATACCTTCTCTGTAAAATCTCCCTAGGGTTAGGGTTAGGGTTCAGCCTAGGGCTAGGATTTTTTGAACCAGGAAGCCCTGTGTTCCAGGCTTACTGTAGCTGCCAAAGGCATCCCAAAGGGAGCGCAGAAGTGCCACAACATGGCTGCTTTCACAGCTTTTTCCTTAGGAAGAACCCTAATACCCGGCTGATTTACCTTCCTAGGGTTACTGTTAGGCTTGGGCCAAGGACTTTTAAAACCAGGAAGCCCTGTGCTCCAGGCACACTGCAGCTGTTCAAGGCATCCCAACGGGAGTGCAAAAGTGACACAACTTGGCGGCCTCCACTGCTATTTCCATGAGACCATCCCCAACCTTAGGCTGGTTTTCCTTCCTAGCGTTGAGGTTTGAGTTAGGCCTAGGGTTAGTGTTCTTTTAACCTGAAAGCCCTGAGTTCCAAGAACACAGCAGCTGCGAAGGACTACCCAAGAAGAGCACAAAAGTACCACCACATGCCTGCCTCCACAGCTATTTCCTTGGGGACATCCCTAATTCCTGGCTGATTTGCCTTTCTCGTCGTCGGGTTGGGGTTAGGTAGGCCTTGTGCTAGGATTTTGAAAATCAGGAAGCCCAGACCTCCAGGCACACTGGAGCTGTGAAAGGCATCCAAAAGGGAGTGCAAAAGTGCCACAACATGGCTGCTTTCACAGCTTTTTCCTTAGGAAGAACCCTAATACCCGGCTGATTTACCTTCCTAGGGTTACTGTTAGGCTTCGGCCTAGGACTTTTAAAACCAGGAAGCCCTGTGCTCCAGGAACACTGCAGCTGTTCAAGGCATCCCAACGGGAGCGCAAAAGTGACACAACTTGGCTGCCTCCACTGCTATTTCCATGAGACCATCCCCAATCTTAGGCTGGTTTTCCTTCCTAGCGTTGAGTTTTGAGTTAGGCCTAGGGTTAGGGTTCTTTCAACCAGAAAGCCCTGAGTTCCAAGAATACAGCAGCTGCGAAGGACTACCCAAGAAGAGCACAAAAGTACCACCACATGCCTGCCTCCACAGCTATTTCCTTGGGGACATCCCTAATTCCTGGCTGATTTGCCTTTCTCGTCGTCGGGTTGGGGTTAGGTAGGCCTTGTGCTAGGATTTTTAAAATCAGGAAGCCCAGACCTCCAGGCACACTGGAGCTGTGAAAGGCATCCAAAAGGGAGTGCAAAAGTGCCACAACATGGCTGCTTTCACAGCTTTTTCCTTAGGAAGAACCCTAATACCCGGCTGATTTACCTTCCTAGAGTTACTGTTAGGCTTCGGCCTAGGACTTTTAAAACCAGGAAGCCCTGTGCTCCAGGCACACTGCAGCTGTTCAAGGCATCCCAACGGGAGTGCAAAAGTGACACAACTTGGCTGCCTCCACTGCTATTTCCATGAGACCATCCCGAATCATAGGCTGATTTTCCTTCCTAGCGTTGAGGTTTGAGTTAGGCCTAGGGTTAGAGTTTTAAAACCAGAAAGCCCTGAGTTCCAAGAACAGAGCAGCTGCGAAGGACTACCCAAGAAGAGCACAAAAGTACCACAACATGCCTGCCTCCACAGCTATTTCCTTGGGGACATCCCTAATTCCTGGCTGATTTGCCTTTCTCGTCGTCGGGTTGGGGTTAGGTAGGCCTTGTGCTAGGATATTTAAAAGCAGGAAACCCAGACCTCCAAGCACACTGGAGCTGTGAAAGGCATCCAAAAGGGAGTGCAAAAGTGCCACAACATGGCTGCTTTCACAGCTTTTTTCTTGGCACCATCACTATACCTTCTCTGATATATCTCCCTAGGGTTAGGGTTAGGGTTCAGCCTAGGGCTAGGATTTTTTGAACCAGGAAGCCCTGTGTTCCAGGCTTACTGTAGCTGCCAAAGGCATCCCAAAGGGAGCGCAGAAGTGCCACAACATGGCTGCTTTCACAGCTTTTTCCTTAGGAAGAACCCTAATACCCGGCTGATTTACCTTCCTAGGGTTACTGTTAGGCTTGGGCCAAGGACTTTTAAAACCAGGAAGCCCTGTGCTCCAGGCACACTGCAGCTGTTCAAGGCATCCCAAGGGGAGCGCAAAAGTGACACAACTTGGCTGCCTCCACTGCTATTTCCATGAGACCATCCTGAACCATAGGCTGATTTTCCTTCCTAGCGTTGAGGTTTGAGTTAGGCCTAGGGTTAGAGATTTTTAACCAGAAAGCCCTGAATACCAAGAACACAGCAGCTGCGAAGGACTACCCAAGAAGAGCACAAAAGTACCACAACATGCCTGCCTCCACAGCTATTTCCTTGGGGACATCCCTAATTCCTGGCTGATTTGCCTTTCTCGTCGTCGGGTTGGGGTTAGGTAGGCCTTGTGCTAGGATTTTTAAAATCAGGAAGCCCAGACCTCCAGGCACACTGGAGCTGTGAAAGGCAGCCAAAAGGGAGTGCAAAAGTGCCACAACATGGCTGCTTTCACAGCTTTTTCCTTAGGAAGAACCCTAATACCCGGCTGATTTACCTTCCTAGAGTTACTGTTAGGCTTCGGCCTAGGACTTTTAAAACCAGGAAGCCCTGTGCTCCAGGCACACTGCAGCTGTTCAAGGCATCCCAACGGGAGTGCAAAAGTGACACAACTTGGCTGCCTCCACTGCTATTTCCATGAGACCATCCCGAATCATAGGCTGATTTTCCTTCCTAGCGTTGAGGTTTGAGTTAGGCCTAGGGTTAGAGTTTTAAAACCAGAAAGCCCTGAGTTCCAAGAACACAGCAGCTGCGAAGGACTACCCAAGAAGAGCACAAAAGTACCACAACATGCCTGCCTCCACAGCTATTTCCTTGGGGACATCCCTAATTCCTGGCTGATTTGCCTTTCTCGTCGTCGGGTTGGGGTTAGGTAGGCCTTGTGCTAGGATATTTAAAAGCAGGAAACCCAGACCTCCAAGCACACTGGAGCTGTGAAAGGCATCCAAAAGGGAGGGCAAAAGTGCCACAACATGGCTGCTTTCACAGCTTTTTTCTTGGCACCATCACTATACCTTCTCTGATATATCTCCCTAGGGTTAGGGTTAGGGTTCAGCCTAGGGCTAGGATATTTTGAACCAGGAAGCCCTGTGTTCCAGGCTTACTGTAGCTGCCAAAGGCATCCCAAAGGGAGCGCAGAAGTGCCACAACATGGCTGCTTTCACAGCTTTTTCCTTAGGAAGAACCCTAATACCCGGCTGATTTACCTTCCTAGGGTTACTGTTAGGCTTGGGCCAAGGACTTTTAAAACCAGGAAGCCCTGTGCTCCAGGCACACTGCAGCTGTTCAAGGCATCCCAAGGGGAGCGCAAAAGTGACACAACTTGGCTGCCTCCACTGCTATTTCCATGAGACCATCCTGAACCATAGGCTGATTTTCCTTCCTAGCGTTGAGGTTTGAGTTAGGCCTAGGGTTAGAGATTTTTAACCAGAAAGCCCTGAATACCAAGAACACAGCAGCTGCGAAGGACTACCCAAGAAGAGCACAAAAGTACCACAACATGCCTGCCTCCACAGCTATTTCCTTGGGGACATCCCTAATTCCTGGCTGATTTGCCTTTCTCGTCGTCGGGCTGGGGTTAGGTAGGCCTTGTGCTAGGAATTTGAAAATCAGGAAGCCCAGACCTCCAGGCACACTGGAGCTGTGAAAGGCATCCAAAAGGGAGTGCAAAAGTGCCACAACATGGCTGCTTTCACAGCTTTTTCCTTAGGAAGAACCCTAATACCCGGCTGATTTACCTTCCTAGGGTTACTATTAGGCTTCGGCCTAGGACTTTTAAAACCAGGAAACCCTGTGCTCCAGGCACACTGCAGCTGTTCAAGGCATTCCAATGGGAGTGCAAAAGTGACGCAACTTGGCTGCCTCCACTGCTATTTCCATTAGACCATCCCGAACCATAGGCTGATTTTCCTTCCTAGCGTTGAGTTTTGAGTTAGGCCTAGGGTTAGAGTTTTTTAACCAGAAAGCCCTGAGTTCCAAGAACACAGCAGCTGCGAAGGACTACCCAAGAAGAGCACAAAAGTACCACAACATGCCTGCCTCCACAGCTATTTCCTTGGGGACATCCCTAATTCCTGGCTGATTTGCCTTTCTCGTCGTCGGGTTGGGGTTAGGTAGGCCTTGTGCTAGGATATTTAAAATCAGGAAGCCCAGACCTCCAGGCACACTGGAGCTGTGAAAGGCATCCAAAAGGGAGTGCAAAAGTGCCACAACATGGCTGCTTTCACAGCTTTTTTCTTGGCACCATCACTATACCTTCTCTGATATATCTCCCTAGGGTTAGGGTTAGGGTTCAGCCTAGGGCTAGGATTTTTTGAACCAGGAAGCCCTGTGTTCCAGGCTTACTGTAGCTGCCAAAGGCATCCCAAAGGGAGCGCAGAAGTGCCACAACATGGCTGCTTTCACAGCTTTTTCCTAAGGAAGAACCCTAATACCCGGCTGATTTACCTTCCTAGGGTTACTGTTAGGCTTGGGCCAAGGACTTTTAAAACCAGGAAGCCCTGTGCTCCAGGCACACTGCAGCTGTTCAAGGCATCCCAAGGGGAGCGCAAAAGTGACACAACTTGGCTGCCTCCACTGCTATTTCCATGAGACCATCCTGAACCATAGGCTGATTTTCCTTCCTAGCGTTGAGGTTTGAGTTAGGCCTAGGGTTAGGGTTCTTTCAACCAGAAAGCCCTGAGTTCCAAGAATACAGCAGCTGCGAAGGACTACCCAAGAAGAGCACAAAAGTACCACCACATGCCTGCCTCCACAGCTATTTCCTTGGGGACATCCCTAATTCCTGGCTGATTTGCCTTTCTTGTCGTCGGGTTGGGGTTAGGTAGGCCTTGTGCTAGGATTTTGAAAATCAGGAAGCCCAGACCTCCAGGCACACTGGAGCTGTGAAAGGCATCCAAAAGGGAGTGCAAAAGTGCCACAACATGGCTGCTTTCACAGCTTTTTCCTTAGGAAGAACCCTAATCCCCGGCTGATTTACCTTCCTAGGGTTACTTTTAGGCTTGGGCCAAGGACTTTTAAAACCAGGAAGCCCTGTGCTCCAGGCACACTGCAGCTGTTCAAGGCATCCCAAGGGGAGCACAAAAGTGACACAACTTGGCTGCCTCCACTGCTATTTCCATGAGACCATCCCCAAACTTAGGCTGGTTTTCCTTCTTAGCGTTGAGGTTTGAGTTAGGCCTAGGGTTAGTGTTCTTTTAACCTGAAAGCCCTGAGTTCCAAGAACACAGCAGCTGCGAAGGACTACCCAAGAAGAGCACAAAAGTACCACCACATGCCTGCCTCCACAGCTATTTCCTTGGGGACATCCCTAATTCCTGGCTCATTTGCCTTTCTCGTCGTCGGGTTGGGGTGAGGTAGGCCTTGTGCTAGGATTTTTAAAATCAGGAAGCCCAGACCTCCAGGCACACTGGAGCTGTGAAAGGCATCCGAAAGGGAGTGCAAAAGTGCCACAACATGGCTGCTTTCACAGCTTTTTCCTTAGGAAGAACCCTAATACCCGGCTGATTTACCTTCCTAGGGTTACTTTTAGGCTTGGGCCAAGGACTTTTAAAACCAGGAAGCCCTGTGCTCCAGGCACACTGCAGCGGTTCAAGGCATCCCAACGGGAGTGCAAAAGTGACACAACTTGGCTGCCTCCACTGCTATTTCCATGAGACCATCCCGAACCATAGGCTGATTTTCCTTCCTAGCGTTGAGGTTTGAGTTAGGCCTAGGGTTAGAGTTTTTTAACCAGAAAGCCCGGAGTTCCAAGAACACAGCAGCTGCGAAGGACTACCCAAGAAGAGCACAAAAGTACCACCACATGCCTGCCTCCACAGCTATTTCCTTGGGGACATCCCTAATTCCTGGCTGATTTGCCTTTCATGTCGTCAGGTTGAGGATAGGTAGGCCTTGTGCTAGGATTTTGAAAATCAGGAAGCCCAGACCTCCAGGCACACTGGAGCTGTGAAAGGCATCCAAAAGGGAGTGCAAAAGTGCCACAACATGGCTGCTTTCACAGCTTTTTCCTTAGGAAGAACCCTAATACCCGGCTGATTTACCTTCCTAGGGTTACTGTTAGGCTTCGGCCTAGGACTTTTAAAATCAGGAAGCCCTGTGCTCCAGGAACACTGCAGCTGTTCAAGGCATCCCAACGGGAGCGCAAAAGTGACACAACTTGGCTGCCTCCACTGCTATTTCCATGAGACCATCCCCAACCTTAGGCTGGTTTTCCTTCCTAGCGTTGAGTTTTGAGTTAGGCCTAGGGTTAGGGTTCTTTCAACCAGAAAGCCCTGAGTTCCAAGAATACAGCAGCTGCGAAGGACTACCCAAGAAGAGCACAAAAGTACCACCACATGCCTGCCTCCACAGCTATTTCCTTGGGGACATCCCTAATTCCTGGCTGATTTGCCTTTCTCGTCGTCGGGTTGGGGTTAGGTAGGCCTTGTGCTAGGATTTTTAAAATCAGGAAGCCCAGACCTCCAGGCACACTGGAGCTGTGAAAGGCAGCCAAAAGGGAGTGCAAAAGTGCCACAACATGGCTGCTTTCACAGCTTTTTCCTTAGGAAGAACCCTAATACCCGGCTGATTTACCTTCCTAGAGTTACTGTTAGGCTTCGGCCTAGGACTTTTAAAACCAGGAAGCCCTGTGCTCCAGGCACACTGCAGCTGTTCAAGGCATCCCAACGGGAGTGCAAAAGTGACACAACTTGGCTGCCTCCACTGCTATTTCCATGAGACCATCCCGAATCATAGGCTGATTTTCCTTCCTAGCGTTGAGGTTTGAGTTAGGCCTAGGGTTAGAGTTTTAAAACCAGAAAGCCCTGAGTTCCAAGAACAGAGCAGCTGCGAAGGATTACCCAAGAAGAGCACAAAAGTACCACAACATGCCTGCCTCCACAGCTATTTCCTTGGGGACATCCCTAATTCCTGGCTGATTTGCCTTTCTCGTCGTCGGGTTGGGGTTAGGTAGGCCTTGTGCTAGGATATTTAAAAGCAGGAAACCCAGACCTCCAAGCACACTGGAGCTGTGAAAGGCATCCAAAAGGGAGTGCAAAAGTGCCACAACATGGCTGCTTTCACAGCTTTTTTCTTGGCACCATCACTATACCTTCTCTGATATATCTCCCTAGGGTTAGGGTTAGGGTTCAGCCTAGGGCTAGGATATTTTGAACCAGGAAGCCCTGTGTTCCAGGCTTACTGTAGCTGCCAAAGGCATCCCAAAGGGAGCGCAGAAGTGCCACAACATGGCTGCTTTCACAGCTTTTTCCTTAGGAAGAACCCTAATACCCGGCTGATTTACCTTCCTAGGGTTACTGTTAGGCTTGGGCCAAGGACTTTTAAAACCAGGAAGCCCTGTGCTCCAGGCACACTGCAGCTGTTCAAGGCATCCCAAGGGGAGCGCAAAAGTGACACAACTTGGCTGCCTCCACTGCTATTTCCATGAGACCATCCTGAACCATAGGCTGATTTTCCTTCCTAGCGTTGAGGTTTGAGTTAGGCCTAGGGTTAGAGATTTTTAACCAGAAAGCCCTGAATACCAAGAACACAGCAGCTGCGAAGGACTACCCAAGAAGAGCACAAAAGTACCACAACATGCCTGCCTCCACAGCTATTTCCTTGGGGACATCCCTAATTCCTGGCTGATTTGCCTTTCTCGTCGTCGGGTTGGGGTTAGGTAGGCCTTGTGCTAGGAATTTGAAAATCAGGAAGCCCAGACCTCCAGGCACACTGGAGCTGTGAAAGGCATCCAAAAGGGAGTGCAAAAGTGCCACAACATGGCTGCTTTCACAGCTTTTTCCTTAGGAAGAACCCTAATACCCGGCTGATTTACCTTCCTAGGGTTACTATTAGGCTTCGACCTAGGACTTTTAAAACCAGGAAACCCTGTGCTCCAGGCACACTGCAGCTGTTCAAGGCATTCCAATGGGAGTGCAAAAGTGACGCAACTTGGCTGCCTCCACTGCTATTTCCATGAGACCATCCCGAACCATAGGCTGATTTTCCTTCCTAGCGTTGAGTTTTGAGTTAGGCCTAGGGTTAGAGTTTTTTAACCAGAAAGCCCTGAGTTCCAAGAACACAGCAGCTGCGAAGGACTACCCAAGAAGAGCACAAAAGTACCACAACATGCCTGCCTCCACAGCAATTTCCTTGGGGACATCCCTAATTCCTGGCTGATTTGCCTTTCTCGTC